>NC_089807.1:12180842-12809377 GCF_029633855.1 Hoplias malabaricus | reverse complement strand
GGTAAATGCCGTTATGAACTGGAAAGACAGAAACTGATAAAAGCATCACATATATAAGACCAACAATGAAGGGGTACAGTGTTCTGGAACAATACACTACGTTTACTCACTCTCAAACATTCATTCACTCCAACAGTGTTTCCAAATCAGTCTCCGTAACCTGTCTTTGCTAAATAAGTTTTTGCTATTAAACTACTATGAATCTAACATAGTAATTATGTAAAAAAGTAAGTGAAGAACTTCTTTTAGTGCATAGGTTAATTCTTTTTACAGTAACGTGAACTGTGAAAATGTATGTACTAAACAAAATATGACAGGGCCATGTTATAATTTAACATTTTGTAAATCTCTTATTGTTCAAAAAGCTCTTAATAAAAGCTCTTATTAAGTCCATTTCCATTCATATGAACATTCTCTTGTTCACAGCAGTAGTAAATTCCAATAAATATTTAAGTTTCATAGCACTCTACAGAATTTAATACAGTTTGCTCCACAACGCTTTTATGCTCTGTCCAAGTTTCAACAACAATCACACCACATTGGTCATCAAATCGAAAACTCACCTTCTCTGAGAGGAGGACACACACACATGCAGAGGAACAGAGGAGTGTGAGAGTGCAGTAAAGTCAGGCTGAAGGTGTGTTGTGATGCCGCTGGCTGGGCAGCAGCAGAAGCACATGCTCCAGGGCCTCAGTGTCCTGACTCAGCTCCCTCTTCTACTTCTAAAGCTCCATGCCCTTCTGAGGGCAAAGACATACACGCACACACTACAAAAGTGTGTGTGTGTGTGTGTGTGTGAGAGAGAGAGAGAGAGAGAGAGAGAAAAAGAGAGAGAGAGAGAGAGAGAGAGAGAGAGAGAGAGAGAGAGAGAGAGAAGCAGTACTTCACAGACAGCAGTTCACAAAAAAAAAGGGTGCCCGGCTCTTTCTCTCTCACTCTCTCCGTGTGAGACTCAGTGAGACAAACACAAGCAACTTGAGGAAAAGCCCTCCCCCTCCTGCACACTCTTTCAACATAACACTCCTCTTTCATTTGATCCCTCCCCTGTCTTTCTCTCAGCTCCTCCCTCCCTCTCTCTCTCTCTCTCTCTCTCTCTCTCTCTCTCTCGCTCTTCAGACCTGTTCTGTCTCTTCCTGCTGGGAGGACTGTAGAGCTACACTGTGACACTCCTATTGCAGGTGAATGCTGGGAAATGGGCCAAAGGTCATCTTTCGAGTGCCCCCTTAGAGGGAATCAAGTTGCACGCATGCACACACAAGTACACACACACAAATACACACACACACACACACGGTTGTTGTGAGCTTAAAAAAAAACGCACAGAGGCAAATGCTTTTCACATGCCTGAATCAGATCTTCAGACGAACACAGTCTGGTTTTCAAACAGTACCAGGATGTAGAGTCATTCTTATATCCCATAAGCACCATATTTACAGTAGCACTTATTTACTCATAGAAAACATTTCCTCAATTTTTACTGTTCCACAAATTTTAGACAAACCATGGAGGCATACAAGAAAATTGAACTTTGCAGGTGGAATTATCTTCTATATTGTTTTGTCAGATGTGCTCATTTCACACAAACTTGGCAGCTCTGGACAACATTATTATTTTAATAAATACAATCACTAGTAAATAAAAATGTGATTATATTTATATCATTGTTCCTTACGCATTTTGGTCCCTCTTCTAATATATTTATGTCCATAGACCACAAAATTTTCATCACCCTGAATTATTCACACAACGTAAAATATTATCAAAATGTAATGTGCATAAGCTCTACATAAGACAGCAATATTAAGCTACTTATCAAAAATGATATTCAATGTAACCTTAGAGATTTAACAAAAGTATTTCTTTAAAAATATATAAATATAAAAAAAATCTTTTCTCTTTGTTAGGGACTTATTTCCCTATGGTTGTCTCTATTGTTCCTAAGAAAATATAAATACAAACACGCCTACAAACACAGATGGTTTAGAGGTTTGCTAGATTTGAGATATACTGCTCCCTAGGGCCCCAAATTACTGCGGCCCCTAATAATCCCCTCCACCCATCAGTTACAGTTTTCGCCATGAATGACTCTGAAGCTGAAGGAGCTCACACAGCACAAACTCCAGCAAATGACTCCGGCCATGTGTCTCTCCAACACCCAGCTGTGTTGTGGTAATTGTTGCTATTTCATCTACTTAACTGCCCCACTTACTATCATCATACACAGACTTTTCACCTTTGACGGTTTGAAAAGCATTTCTGAGAACAAAACCATGCACACACCACGGATACTCACACACATCATAAATTTTAGTACTGCCAAGTGCAGCCCACCAGTACCTCTAATGTGGATCCAGGCTGGGTTTCCTGAGGAGGAAAGATCACTACATTGTCCGTGGCGCCCTCCTGTGGTGGAGACATGGTGCCAAACACAGAGAGAGAGAAACACACAAGAAGCTGTGGTGACGGCAGTGGTCTTGGGATAAATACATGGTAGCTTTGAGTCATAATATGCTGCAGACAGTCTGTGGGACTGTTGTTTCTGGCGCAAAACCAATAGCTCATAGAGCTCTCTGAGAAAACATGCAAAACTGACTGAGGGCAGCTATGTTCCAGCAGCAGCACACAACTAACATTTAGGCTGATCCTATTAAGATAAACTCTGAATTCCATACTGTTTGTAAGCCACTTCATGATGTACGCAGAGGCTTTACAGAATATATCTGCATCTACAGCTCTGTGTAAATTTTCAGTTAAAACTGCCATTTAAGACAAATCACATGTTGCTCAGCACGAGGAAAAAAACATCTGAAACTTATATTTAACAGGAAACATATACAAGTAAATATAAAATAAATCAATATTTATTATGCCAATTTTTACACTGACTGATGCTCTCTTTCTATTCAGGGGACTTGGTTTTAATGATTGCAGGTATGCTTTAAGCACACACACACACACACACACACACACACACACACACAAATCAGCCTTAGAAGGTGGGTAAATACTCTGCTATTCATAATCAGTTAAACACATTCAATAATGTTATGCTCTGGATTCTGAAGTGTCCTATTTATAGTTTTGAGAATATTCACAGCAAGATTATTTATATATATATATATATTTTTTTTTTTTTCATTTCTGGTCTGAGCTAAATTTACTCTTGTGACTCAAAATGGCAGCTGATTGTGATAGCTTTGGTGCTCTACTAGATCTTGTTTTTATCAGTCATATGCAAGTATATCTAAACTACGCAGAAATAACTGAAAAATAATTTGCCATTAAAAACTGAACATTACATTAATAAGTGGTGGTATCTGACTTCTACACAGCAGCACAGCAGTGTTTATCAGTCTTTTAACAGCTGAGCACAGACAAAGAGCAGAGCTGAAGGCTTAATCAAGTGTTCCAGCTAAAGTGACATTGCATGAATAGCACATACACAAATGCAAGCTTACTGTGCTTTCAGAAAGGGTTATAATCTGATCAAACTACATTCATAGCTATTAAACCAGCAGCACAATTTTACCACCAACTGAGGCAGAACATTTCCCACCTGTACATGTTCAAATCTAAATTTAGGCACCATGTTTGACAAAGCAAAAAAAAAACTCTCTTTGAGTTGTCACTGTTTCTCACTGTTATCTCAAGGGCAGCATGATATTAACAAAATTTGTGTTAGTGTGAGAATGCAAACAGATTTCAAAAAATGCCCTAAATGGCATAGACATTAGTACTGTCTCAGCATTAAATACAGCACTTTTTAGCTAGCTCTACTCTGTACACAACAGCAGCACACAAGACATTGGCAAATAAGTAGGTCCTACTGGTATCCTCCCTCTTACCGGCAAGACTTCAGAGCTGTTTTCATTGCCCATGGTGCAGAGAGAGCAGGCTCAAACCACACGGCCGTCGCACCTCAGTACAGACCACCTCTGGCAGACTGAAGAACCAACAGGAGGAGGGATAAAATAAGTATAAAAGGACCCACTGCCATAAACTTTTTGATAGATCTCTGAATGAGTACAGACAGAAAGGAAAATGTGTGAATGTGTGTGCGTGCGAATGTCTGTCATGTGTTAAGATTAGAGGCTCATGGTGCAAGTTCACTCTTCTGGAACAAAAAGAGCTGGTTCCAGTGTGGAGTGAGAGCTTTACCTTTGCAGCAACTTTGTTTCTGGTAAAAATATATGCAGCCTTTAATATTCTCACAAGAAGTTTAAAAACGCCTTACAAATTACTAAAATTTAATGGTTGGTTAATGTATTAATGACAAACCCATTGGTGTTTTTATTATTATTTTTTTTTAAACACTATATTGGAATGACCATGAATTAACTTTTACATACTATGAAGCTTCTTAAATAGAATAAAAAATATTCTTACCACTTGCCTCTAATTTTCAGTTACATCTTCTGTAACTGCTTGATGCTGATCAGGGTCACAGTGGGTTGGGAGCTTATCATTGGGTGTAAGGCCATTGACATGTTTTAGCAAAAGTTTTTTTTTTTTAATTGTTCCTTCTTGTATAATGATACATAGTATACTAATAATATTATTAATAATTTATAAATAGTTTCTTATGAAATAAGGATTTTTAAATACGCAAGAACGTATTCAATATATTGTAAAGTATAAATGTATGTTGTTTAGTATAAATTCGTTTTTAGGCAGGGACATCGTTTACATCTTCCAGAAAATATCAGTCACAACCACATATTAATAAAACAGGCTACAACTAATGAAAATGTGTCTTTATACTTTGTTACCCTTATAAACCTCTATAGCTGAACCGAAAGTATGGAGAGAGATTTGTCTCAAAATACTTTACAAGTGCGCAAATGTTAATCCACAAATTAAACACAACTCACAAATATGTTTCACTATTCACAGATGAACACATCCCAATCTGTGTCTCACGGTCTGCAATTTGTACAAATACAGTTACATTCATAAATACATATTTGTTTAGTTTTTTTGTTTTCATAGATGCATCATATTTTTGTGCGAAAATAAACACAGTGGTTTAAATTTACATTGCATATTTTTGTAAAGTAGAAGTCGAATTTAAAATGTATTTGTAAATTGTAGAATCGTGCGTTTGTGGATCAAGTCACCGTTGTCCGTGACGCGCATTTGTACATTTCCTTTCCTTTCGCATTTCACCCGATCCAAATATAAATGTATGGAATCAGATTTGTACCAAAAAGAATCACACAAAAAAATAATCTCAAACATAAAACTTATAATTGGCAAACAAAATTGAGATTTGTGCGCAAGCTGCACAAGTTCTGTGCTCGAGCGCTCAGTTTTGGCACAAGCCTCTCGCGTGGGCGGGATTTCTCAGGGGTGCCGTCCCATTGGCTTATGAGTTTTTAAGTGACAACTCAGTGTCCAAGGTATACATTGGACTGCGCATGCGTACTCCACGTTGCAGCAGCAGGTGAGAGACACAGTGTGGATTTTACATAAACATGAACACTCTCTGTGATTTACTGTTTTAAAACGCTGAAATACCTGCAAAGTCTGACGATATGAATGTAAATTGGTAGTTTAAAAGAAAAAAGTCTAAAAAAATGTACTTTGAAAACAAACCTGTTTGTCTCTCGTAGATACTGAGGTAAATGCAGTGATGTCTGTGTTTACTCAGGATAAAACAATAAATAAGCATTTATTTGTGTTTATTTGTAAAATTATGCTTGAGCTGCTGTACAGAATCCCGTGTACTAACGTATTGAACCTATTCCACAATGGCTATTATGATTTAAATGCTCAAATTTTATTTTGATGATCAGAGTTACTCTGTTTTTAACGAATTTCATATGTGCAATTTGTGATACATGAGGTCAGAGAAAAGATAAACATGACAACTAGGATTGTGAGAGATGTTCCTGTTCCTTTAATGAATGCAAATTTAATAAAGCTGTATTTAACTTCTGCAATGTCCATTGTGGGCGGCACGGTGGCGCAGCAGGTAGTGTCGCAGTCACACAGCTCCAGGGGCCTGGAGGTTGTGGGTTTGATTCCCGGAGTGATTCTCCAGGTGTGTTCTCCCCGTGTCCACGTGGGTTTCCTCCGGGTGCTCCGGTTTCCTCCCACAGTCCAAAAACACACGTTGGTAGGTGGATTGGTGACTCAATTCAGCGACTTGGCGATTCGGCGATTGGCGACTCAAATACGGTCAATGACCGTAGGTGTGAGTGTGTGTGTTGCCCTGTGAAGGACTGGCGCCCCCTCCAGGGTGTATTCCTGCCTTGCGCCCAATGATTCCAGGTAGGCTCTGGACCCACCGTGACCCTGAATTGGATAAGCGATTACAGATAATGGATGGATGGATGGATGAATGTCCATTGTCATTTTCGCATTTTGTGAAGGAATGTGAATGATTCATTAAAAAAAAAAAAATCATTATCAGTAATCAGCAATAATTATAATAAGTATTATTAATAGTAATAAACAAGAACAGGTGAAGTAACAGAAAATGTCAAATGTTCTAATAGTATGCAGTTTAAGCAAAAAAGGTGTTGTTTAAAAAATATGTTTAAATATTAAGAAAGGGGAAATTCTGTGAGAGCTATTTAGCAACATTCATATGCGATCTTCGGCACATGTGGCGTCCCTACTGAGTTGTCACTCAAAAACTCATTATCCAATGGGAAGACGCACTTAACTCGGAGTGCTCGCGCACAGAACTCGTGCAGCTCGCACACAAAACTCTGAGAACTCGCGCACAAAAAGTGAGTACGCGCAGAACTCAGAGCTCACGCGCAAAAGTCATGGAGCTCAAACGTCAGAGCTGGATATTTTATTTGCAAGTTATAAGTTTTATGTTTGAGATTATTTTATATGTGCGATTCTTTTTGGCACAAATCTGATTCCATATAAATGCAGCCTGAGCCACAAATGTGGCCTGCTGGCGAACAAGTCACCACTGAGTGGCACTGTTGTTTTGGGACGTGCGGGGCCAACTTAAATAGAGACGCATTTGCTAGGGTGACCAGACGTCCTCTTTTGCCAGGACATGTCCTCTCCTTTTAACATTTAGCGCAACATTTAATGTGGAGCTTTGAACAAAAAGTTCAGCTTCATATCACAGAAAAAAAATTCAGCTTCATATCACAGACACTTAGGAGCAGGTGATCACTGGGAAACGCTTTTGAAGGTGCCCTAAATTTAAAGTCCAGCGAAACTTCCCTAATTTGCTGCAGACTAGGGTTGTCAAATAAAATACTTCAAATCCAAATCATCCCGTATTTGGACACTAAAAGCCGTGGTGGGTATAAGACTGATACGGGATGCGTTGTGTTCGGTATTTTTGAGATTGGATTGCTAAAACGGATGATTTATTTCAGACAGACAGATGCTCTCCCTCAGCTGGAGTAAGGGGCAGATACCCCACGGCTCCCAAATAGAAAATGGGATTCTCATTGGTCATCATTTTATTTAGCCAATCCGCAGCCAGAGTTAGCTGTCTATCATTTACTGCAGCAGCCAATGGAGTAATAGTCCCGCCTACAGGGGGTTGTTTTGCTGCGGCCCTAGAGCAACAGGTCAGTCCGGAGACACTGGGGAAAACAACAGTGCCACCTAGCGATGGCTTGTTCAACTGCTGGCCACATTTGTGGATCAGACTCCATTTGTATTTGGATCGGGTGAAATGAGAAATGAAAAACCTGCGAAAGGAAATGAACAAATTCACATCACGGAAAACACGTGAGTGACTTGATCCACAAACGCAGATTCTACATTTTTACAAATACATTTTAAATTTGAGACAGTGACTTTACAAACATATGAAATGTATATGTAAACAAATGTATTTATTTTCGCATGAAATTACGATATATTTATAAAAAAATATATATTTATGAATGTAACTGTATTTGTACAAACTGCAGACTATGAGACCCAGAATGGGATGTATTAATCTGTGAACAGTGAAACATATTTGTGACTTGTGTTTAATATGTGGATTAACATTTATGCATTTGTAAAGTATTTTGAGACTAATCTCTCTTCATAATAAAATTAGCTGTATGTTTTGTATAAATTAATAAACATCATAACACACCAAAGTTTCTCCGCTGGTAAATACTGTGTAATTGAATCCTGGCATATTTAAAAATAAGTAAATAAATAAATTAATAAATAAACAGTACTAATCAAGTGTAATAAATCAGCTTCCTATCAGCACAAGATCAAGGTCAGCACCCTCAAGTCTGCACAACCTGTATTTAATATGCATGCTAACACAGTATGTGAATGGAAAACAGTGCAGTAAATGAATCCTTATCGCTTTATATGTTACTGGCCTTAATCAAATCAGTCAGTGCTTAATTCTGCCTTGATTACACGATCAAACCACATCAACCACAAAGGGATATACGGACTATCCTCCTGCTGGTTACTCATCTGGCTTGACTCTTTCAGCGTGTGGAAACATGAGCTATTAACCCCTTTAAAACACACTGACCACTCACTCCTGGAACTACGGACTCATTAAGCATTGCACCGTCTGGAGCTGCACACACACAAATTCTGCTGATCAACACAACATTAGTCACCCTTCCCCTCCTTAAATGCATGGCTATAGCCCAGTCATAAAAGAAAAAAAAAACTCATACACAGCAAAAGCTCCACAATTTCTCTGCAGTAACTTAATGGCCCATAACTAGTAAGAGCTAGTAAGGCAAGAACGTAATGAAAAGGCTGAAAATAATTACTTTTAGACATTTCATTATATATATATATATATATATATATATATATATATATATATATATATATATATATATATACAAAAACATAAATAATAAGGACAAGGTCAACATAAAGAACATACCTCTGACATTAGTCTGAATTTTGCCAAAATATTTAAACATATATTCAGCCAATCATTTCAAATATCTAGACCTAGAGTTCACAATGATACATGTATTTTAAAAGAGAAAAAAAACCTTCTTAACTTTCAAAGGAAGTCTGTATGAAAAAAAAGCTGCACTGTTCAAATGATTAAGTAAAATATAAATCAACAAACATACACAATTTAATATAGGCAGTTTTCCCATTTCTTCTTGAACATTTTTTACTGACTGGGTAGTGATCAGTAGGGAATGTTATATAACTTACTCTGAAAGCCAGATAAATGGAACCTCCCATTGTATAACAGCAACTTCAAATTGTGCTTACCTCATTTTTAATGAGGCTCAGTGCAAAACCTAACAGGAATTTTTGCATGTCACTATCACTTAGTGTTAAAAGTCTCAGTAGTGGTATAATACCAAACAAAAAGATAATGTGTTTAGACACAAAAAATGTATTTAGAGTCTGTGTTTTAACGTGCTAACCAAATCAGTAAACTAATCTCCCACACTAATCTCACGGAATGAAAGATTATTGTCTGTCCGTATGCAAGCAATAAAGATTACTGTCATGATCAACTAGTCAGAAACAACTGCTCTTTGTCTCCCCCTGCTGATATTCCCATAATATTGTCCATCTCTTTATTTAAACAGAGATCTAAAGCTGGTGTAAAGTTTATAAGGGCTATAGCCTATAGTGTGGTTAACAGTGGGCATTCAGCAGTGTGTAAATTGGATATTTATAATAAATAAATAAAAATATACGTAAGTAGGAAAGTAAGTAAACATGTAAGTAAAGCAAACCAGCAGAGCATTAAACACCAGTGTCGGTACGTCTGCCTGAAAGGCTCTTTCCAGACACCTAAGCTGCTGGGTTGTTTGTGTGCCTTTGTGATCACATGACTAGGCTAGCATACCCTTGCCAGCAAGCACTGATCTGAAAATGAAATGTTATAAATAGGCCCTCCTCCTGTCATCTCTAAACCAGTGTCAACTCCACTTGTCTTTCCTTCTGGAACACAGTCCTGTGCTTTCATTTCCTTCCTAAATACACAGCCCAGTTTATTAGGTGCACAATCATAGCCTTGTGGATTACTTTACAGACTGTAAAGACTCCATCTTTACAGCAAAACTTTAGTTTTTATTAGAAAAGAAATGCCCATAGTAGATGCACTGCTGAATACCTGGTATTCTACAGATGTAACAGGTATGTGGTCAAATGACAGCAGTTGGAGCAGTCCTGCTGAGTGCTATTTGAGTGAACAGAACAAAATTCAAGTTTTTTTCAGTGAGACTTGAGACAATGTTTTTGAATTTCATGACACATCTAGGCTAAATAATCAACAAATATACAACAATTCTCAGTGTAGGAATAGTCCATAAACCAACTTGGTAAAAAAACAAATCAGTAAATATTTTCCATCAACATTTCATCAACATTTCAGATATAGCATGGTAACACTATAATGCATGCCCAACAATCAACCAAGAGTGTAAACTATTGCTTAACCCAGAAAACAATTTACAAATCACCATGACCTTTTACAGGTATTATACTAAAAAGAAAACTGCTAAACATGTGACTATGGATGAATGCTCAGCTGTATATAAAAAAACATCAGAAACTAAGTCATAGGTTTATGTAAAAGTTCCTAAAAATATTCTTATATGGAACTAAAAAGGCAATAACCAGAAACAAAGGCACGTCACCTCTATTATGCTCACCCACTTCAGACAAAGGGTTACTCCTCCCAACATATGCTTATCCATGTAGCTGGAGTAAATAAAAGTCTTGACCCATTAAAATAATCATAATAAGCACCCTCTATGTAATAGCAAGCACCCTCTGAGGAACCCGGCACAGGGAACTCTAGACAGTGTGGAGGAGGTGAAGGCTGGTGGGGGGGTGCTATACACAGAACTGAGGTTAGAGTGTAGGGGCTGACAGCAACGTCAGAGGGGGACATTCTGCCTGACAGGGTAGGAATGACTGAGAGTCAGCTGGATAGGACATGCCACCTGGTAACACTGTAAACAAACATTACACCACAGTCAGAAGGCAAGAGTTTCACCTCTTCTTCACCCTTATTTCCCATCAGTATGAGCAGTGAAGGGTGACACGGCATCATACTCTTTCACCACTGTTAGAGCACTGAAACTCTTCTTCTTTCATAATATATTCAGAACGCATATTAGATAAATATCTAGAATCTCTACATTAAAAATATTATTTATTCACTTTCCCCACTCATACCCCGTAGTAAACTACTCATATGTAGTTTATATTTGTGAATGTAAAACATAATTCAAGTGGTTTTTGATAAGGTAATATTGTATCTGAGTAGGCAAAAAGCATCTTTGCTGTTTTACATCATTTCTTATACATAACAATGTCATACAGTTTAAAAAAAACACACCAGCCAGATGGATATGTATTAACTTTATCTCATTTGAGGACAGTGCATGTATGTACGTGCGATGACTGGGATATTTGGGATTTAAGCTTTAATTATTTGGGGGCAATAGCAACATTTTTTAAATTGGTATCCTCAGTTCCCAAATGATTAAAGAGTGTAATTAAAAGGAAATGTGATGGTAAACATGCCTCTGTCCTAAATGGTTTGGAGTGTGTTGCAGGTATGTAAACAAGTTGTTCAGTGAAAGCATTGGAAATATTTTCTTTGAGCATTTGTCGGTTAAATTAAGTTACAAGAGAATTAACTAATCGTAGATGCTTCATTTCTACTGCATTTTACCATAATGCCCCAACTTTTCTGGAAATTAGATTTGTAATGACTGATTCCTGGAAAAAGAAAATACTCATTTACTTACTGATGTTGGAAACTACCTAGTACACCCTTTATGCTGTGAAGGCTATGAAGTAAAGCAGGATCACGAGGGCATGACATAGTTCTAAATTCCTAAGACATATTTCAGTGTATAATTTCAGCTGTATCCTTCCATGACAGATCAAAAAGGCACTGCAAACTAAACAGCCAACGTGTCAATCATTCTCTGTTTTAGTCTAGAAGACCTGTAATGAAACATAACCCATTTGACACCAAGCAACAAGCCAGACACAACATCTCAAACAACTTCAATCATTCTACTGGACACAACTATAAATATGAAAGACACTTAGGATACATTCGTATAAGAGTAAAATATATGTCACAGTAGAAACCACAGGTGGTACAAAGTGCTTTTAATCTCTATTTATAACTCATCCTTGATTTTCTGATCACAGTCTATTCTAAGGCACTCGGTACACAATCTAAGGTACAATATCTAGATGTAGATTACATCCGAAGCCTTTTTGGATGAGGTTTGTTCATCTAACAAATCCTTGGAAATAAAGGATATTAAAATGGAGTTTTTTCTTCTCTTTGCCATAATAACACCTCATTATTGACAGGCTTATTACACAAGCTGCTGGAAACATTGCTATAAACATCTGATTCATCTCAGAGAGCATTACTGATGTTGGATGAAAAGTTCTGGATCACAAACACCACTTCACCATGCCCATACTGAAGGTTAATGCTGGAGTTCTATCCCTTAAAAAACAGACCTGCTTTAGCACAATGCTCAAGGACTTCATACCCTTCTAAATGTACACTTGACAATGGTAAGGTATGTGAACGCTCCATGTTGTCGTCTTGTACTGGCACTCTTTTCTGAAGAGATTATACTCTTTGAACTGTGCAGACAATGGGTGGCCCATTACAGTAGCTAATATATAACTGCAAAACCATCAATACACTAGTCATTTTAAATAAAGATTTGCCATCATACTGCATTTTTTGACAGCAAATATGATAACTAAACAATGAATAAGAAAATAACACCATTCCACCTGTTTCTAAAAAAAAGCTAAACGATTTTATCAAGTGAAGGTAAGTATTTATTAGACAGATGATATAAAAAGGAGCGGTGAAAATGGATGGATCCCTGCTAAAGAATTATATACATGTTCTTTAGCATGGATCCCATCCATCCATTTTCACTGCTCCTTTTTCCTCCATCTCTCCACATCTCACGCTCTACATGCTTAGCTCCGCCCCTCCCCCTTTGCCTTTTTTTCCTCCATGCCTCTCCTCCACATCTCCCTCATTGCTGCCGCTGCTCTCTCCTTCAGTGCAGCTGTGGCTTTTACAAGGTCCAATGATGGAGGTGGCAACCCTAATTGATAGCTTCTCTCATCTCCTCTCCTCCTTCTTTCTCCTCCTGACGTCAGCCTGCTCAAATTCAATTGCAGCCCCCACCCTGCTCTGCACAGACACAATCGCCAAGCAACCACCCAAATTCCTTCAACATCCAGGCACCTTTCCGTCTTTCTCCCTCTGTCATTTCATCTGTTTGGTGCAGTGTATTTACCTGGTTGCGTGCGACTCCGATGCAGCTCCCCATCCTGTATTCCATGTCCTCCTGAGGAGACGTAACAGCAGCACTACAAGGCTTGCAGAAATAGTCTCTGCAGAACTGCATCGCCACTACAGAGACATGGCATTGCAGAGCTGGCTAGGATGCATGTGAGCAAGATGCAAGTGAGTGTAAGAGTGTGAGAATACGGCAGTCTATGTGTGTGTGTGTGGTTTTGTCAGTGAGTGTGCAAGCCTGTGAGGCTGTGTGTGACTAATAAGCCCCATCTACTGCTATGCCCAGGGTACATCTGTGACATACATCTTCATGCTCTATTATATAAGAACGATATTGTTATAAATAGAACTGTTGAAGAAATCAAAGTGAAAGGTGGGTTTTGCTCTCTTCCCCTCCATCCCTCAAGTCTAGCAGAGATGCAGTGAATTGCAGCACTGCACATCGGTAAAAAAAAAGGTCCCTCTGTTGTCCACAGAAACCCTGACAGACCTGAACAGGGAGAGGAGGAGCAACAGTGAGAAAAGCAGGGCGAGTAATGAGAAAAGGTGAAAGAACAGAAAGCAAGACCACATCTGTAGTTTTAAAGGAGCCACAGCCACAGGCTGGATGATACTGTCCTGAGATCCAATGGGTTCAAGTTCAAAGGTTTTTATTGTCATTTAAACTAAATGGAGAGTACACAGTGAAATGAAACAACGTTCCTCTGGGACCATGGTGCAACACAAATCATGAGTGCAGACAAACCCAAGTGCAACACAAGTACTAATGCAGACAGAAAAACACAATACAAAATGTGTATGTAATAATAGTCCGGTGTCACAGTATGAGGTATTAAGTAAAGTGCACTAATGCTTATCAGATTATATGGTATAAGTGGTTGGTGTGTGTTTGTGTGTGTGCGTGTTTGAGTGTGTGTGTGTGTGTGTGTGTGTGTGTGTGTGTGTGTGTGTGTGTGTGTGTGTGTGTGTGTGTGGAACACTCCGTCAGTTCTGACACTGGAGTTGAGGAGTCTGATGGCTTGTGGGAAGAAGTTGTTGTAGAGTCTGGCTGTGTTGAAGTGGATGCAGTGGTATCTTCTTCCTGACAGCAAGAGAGAGACCAGTGTGTGTGAGGGGTGGATGGGGTCGTCCATAATGCTGGTTGCTTTACGGATGGAGTGTTTGGAGTAAATGTCCGTGATGGAGTGGAGAGAGGCTCCAATGATCCTCTCAGCTGTCCTCACTATACGGTGGAGGGTCTTGTGTTCAGAGACGGCGCAGTTCCCAAACCAGGCTGTTTTGCAGCTGCTCAGGATGCTCTCTATGGTGCCTCTGTAGATGATGGCGAGGATGCGTGAATGGTGAACTTGGTGCTCTTAACAATCTACATAGATTGTAATGAGTGGGTAATCATCCAGCATCAGTACCTGACCGCAGCTGAGGGAGCAGTTTTTTCTTATAAAGCTCCCCAACTCTGGAATGATCTTCCAGAAAATTTTCAGGACACAGACACAGTCGCAATCTTTAAAAAATCTTTTTGTTTAGTTTAGCTTTTGGTAGTTAATGCTCCCCCATAGATAAAGGCGGCAGATCCAGGGAGTCCATGTACACAGGGAATTATAGTAAACTGAGACAATGGTGCTGTCATCCCGATGCTTATCACTTAGTTTTGTTACTGGAGTCATGCCAGCCTCCACTTGGAAAAGCTTGGTGAAACTAGCCCCCTCTTAGTTTTGGTAGAACTGCGCATTATAAACATTATGGTAAGAGATCCTCCAAGAAGGCCGAATACTCTGAGCTGCTGTTCGATGCATACACACACACAACAGTCAAAGCTTTCCTCTTTGCAAGCTGGAGCCGCATTGTAGCAACCCTCTTGTTTACCGGGACAAACTCCAGCTGAACAGCCACAGCCAGGTACTTGTGAGTATCCCCACACCCGCCCGGTGCCTCTCACCCTGTGCAACTCCTAAATAGGAGAGAGGCCACCCCTATCGAGGAGATTGGTTCCAGAGCCCACACTGTGTGTAGAGGTGAGCCCAACTATATCTAGCTGGTATCTCTCAATCTCACGCACCAGCTCTGGCTCTTTCCCCACTAGTGAAGTTACATTCCACGTACCAAGAACCAGTCTTGCGCTGACAAGTTCCACAATGCCAGGGGCCCCTTCGCCCCCGCTCTGTGCCCAAAACCAGATAATACTCACAGCTTATCAATCACCGTGGACATTTATACTTATTTTAAATTATGTGTTTTAATAATTAACTGAATTAATAATTTTCTGTGAATTATTCCTCAAATTCTTTTTATCTGTCTATGCTATTAACTATACTATTATTATCCATCCATCCATTATCTGTAACCGCTTATCCAATTTAGGGTCGCGGGGGGTCCAGAGCCTACCTGGAATCATTGGGCGCAAGGCGGGAATACACCCTGGAGGGGACGCCAGTCCTTCACAGGGCAACACAGACACACACACACACACATTCACTCACACACTCACACCTACGGACACTTTCGAGTCGCCAATCCACCTGCAACGTGTGTTTTTGGACTGTGGGAGGAAACCGGAGCACCCGGAGGAAACCCACGCGGACACGGGGAGAACACACCAACTCCTCACAGACAGTCACCCGGAGCGGGAATCGAACCCACAACCTCCAGGCCCTGGAGCTGTGTGACTGCGACACTACTTGCTGCGCCACCGTGCCGCCCTATTATTATTATATTATTATTTTATTATTATTTCACCAACATGCTTGGTGAAATAAAATGTTCTATGTACCACAATAAATGTGCATACATTCAGCTGAACAAACCAATTGTAATGTCTACATCATTGCCTGCACCATTGCTTATAATACATACTGAGATGTGTTTATCTTATTTGTCTTTCTCTGACTGAAATGAGGCAATGTTTAGAGACCGGGCTTGGTACTGAAAGGTTGCTGGTTCAATCCCCAGGACCAAGGACCCCAGGACTTCCCAAAGCACTGAACCCCAAATGCTCCCCGGGCGCCAGGGATGGCTGCCGCAGCTCTGGGTGTCTGTTCACAGCCCCTAGTGCACTAGTGGGTGCATGTTTTCACTGCCACAGATGGGTTAAATGCAGAAGACAAATTTATAAAAATTACACATTGCACATGTGTAACTGTATCCATTGTACTGGATCATGGAACATACAGAATGTTGACTGTACAACCAGCCCTGCTCCCAGTAGACCCCAAACAGCAGACCAGATACACATAGGGAATATAAACTGTGCACCCAAACTTGCTTTTAGTGATCAGCAGACCATTTACACATACATGATATAAACAGTACAACCACCAGTGCTCTCAGTAGACCCCATCAGCTGACCACCAACATATACAGATTGTAAACTGTGAATATTTAGCATGCTTAAGTGCAAAATACTCCATCTTACATGTGCAATACATGTTAATATCCTTATAGTGGATGTTTATGTTTGTTATGACCAGATAATGCCAGTCTAATGTCTTAAAGACCATGTTTTTGCCACAAAAGCCAGAGTTCAAAGGCAGAATAATGAATGAGGTTGCCAGCTTCCACTTGGAAAAGCTTGGTCAAACTAGCCCCATCTTAGTTTTGATACATTATGGTAAGAGCTTGTAGAGGAACGAATTTCAAAATAAAAGTCACTGACAGGAAATTAATGTACCAAATAAATAAATAAATGTCTAAACAAATAATACATAAATAAAAAACAAATATTTGCTGTTTAGTGGATATAATATAGATATCAGGACATGTCACTTCAAAATAAAGGATCTTTAAATGTTTATATTTCTGTCATTTTTATTCTAATTGTTAAGAGAAATCCTCCAGTTTCCACACACCATTTTCACTTCCTAATGAGAGTACAACACATGAAGATGTCACTCAATATCACATCATTCTGATGTTTCATTTCAAAATAAAGGCCCTTTATGTTGTCCCATCTCTGTAACTTTCATATTGAAAATCAACAAAAATCAACAATTTAAAATAATGTATAATCACTATACAAATCACTATACGATTACAGATATTGACATTTGTGCTTAGCCATTCTGTTTTATGAATCGCACAAGCTGCATCAACCACACTAGTGTCCATTATTGACTGGGGCAGGCGAGGACCGTACAGAAAGGTTACATATATCCTGTTTTAACATCCATCTGATGAACCAATAAGAATAAAAGTAATTTCATGTTTTCCAGGCCCATCAGCCCTCTATATTTGCTTTCTGGAGAAGGCTTTTCGTAGGAAATACACACACACACCCACACACACATTATATATATAATTCCATATGCACTTCCATTCACCTTTCACCTTTAAATAAACATATATTCTGCTGTAGCATCAGTGCTCTCTTCCCCGCACCAACATATTCAGCGGACTGACACATTCATTCATTCATTCATTATCTGTAACTGCTTATCCAATTCAGGGTCGCAGTGGGTCCAGTGCCTACCTGGAATCATTGGGCGCAAGTCGGGAATACACCCTGGAGGGGGGGCCAGTCCTGCACAGGGCAACACAGACACACACACACACACACACACACACATTCACTCACAACTACGGACACTTTTGAGTCGCCAATCCACCTACCAACGTGTGTTTTTTGGACTGTGGGAGGAAACCGGAGGAAACCGGAGCACCCGGAGGAAACCCTCGCAGACACAGGGAGAACACACCAACTCCTCACAGACAGTCACCTGGAGCGTGAATCGAACCCACAACCTCCAGGTCCCTGGAACTGTGTGACTGCGACACTACCTGCTGCACCACCGTGCCACCCCCCCGGACTGATACAGTGGTTGTGAAAAAAATATGCTTTATTTTGAACACCTCTCAACCAATCAGAGTATTCCTGCCTTGCACCCAATGATTCCAGGTATGCTCTGGACACACCGCGACCCTGAACTGGATAAGTGTTACAGATAATGAATGAATGAATATATAAACAAACGTCAGTGAAGAACCAGATGGATTTGAACGTTTGAAGTTCACACAAGAAGGCATGATTAAGAAAATCTAAATTTATTGGAAATAAGACATTGTACAATAATTCATAAAATAAACAAGAGCAGGCGTCATATTGCTTTGATAATTTTATTGCTTCATGTACAGCTGTTGTACACAAGGGTGTAAAACAAATAGAATATAGAAAATATAAAATTTTCACCTCCATTAAGAGACTATAGTGAGTGAGTGTGTGTGTGTGTGTGTGTGTGTGTCTGTGTTGCCCCGAAGGACTGGCGCCCCCTCAAGGGTGTATTCCAGGTAGGTTCTGGACCCACCGCGACCCTGAACTGGATAAGCGGTTACAGATAATGAATGAATGAAGAGACTATACTTTTCATTATCACAAGCCTGTCAAACCGTTTTGAGTAGCGCTTGGCAATTTTCCGTGCTTCTGGATTATGCTGAGTTTCTTCTACAAATATTACAGCACGGTAACGCGTGAAGGTCTGCGCATGCGCGGCTAGCTACACACTACAAGCAGTTTTCAACTGCGGTTAAGCCAGCCGCCGTTTGAGAAAACACGGTTAAACTAGCCGCACGTCAGATTTTAGTGCGCGTATACTAGTGACAAACCGGTAATACTCAATGCGCGTGAAGACCTGAGCTTATGCCCTTCATTTTAAAGAAAGTAACAGCATTTAACCGGTTTATATATTGGTCATTTCTAGTAAGTAGTCCAAAAAATCAACAGATATCAGTTCAGGGTTTACTACACTATGTATCTATGAAGTATGAAGTGATTTTACTGTATAGTTTTTATGTAAATGACATTCAAAATCCCAATAATTATCCATTGTTTTTAATGTTAACTCAAGTTTGATGTTTTATAAAATGGTTATTTTGAATAAGTAATCCACACAACCAATATATATCAATTTAGTGTTTGCCATACTATGTACCTATAAAATATGAAGTGATTTTACTGTATACTTTTTGAGTAAATGACATTCAAATACACAATTTATCTCCGTTGTTTTTAATGATGACTCAAGTTTACTGCTTTATAAAATGATCATTTCTAATAAGTAGTCGACACAAACAACATATATCAGTTCAGGGTGTACCACACTATGTTCCTATAAAATATGAAGTGATTTTACTGTATAGTTTTTGAGTAAATGATATGCAAAATCACAATAATTCTCCATTGTTTTTAATGACGACTCAAGTTTACTGCTTTATAAAATGGTCATTTCTAATAAGTAGTCCATACAACCAACAGATATCAGTTCTGTGATTGCCATACTATGTACCTATAAAATATGAAGTGATTTTACTGTATAGTTTTTGAGTAAATGACATTCAAAATCACAATAATTCTCCATTGTTTTTAATGATGACTCAAGTTTACTGCTTTATAAAATGGTCATTTCTAATAAGTAGTCCATACAACCAACAGATATCAGTTCAGGGTGTACCACACTATGTACCTATAAAATATGAAGTGATTTTACGGTATAGTTTTTGAGTAAATGATATGCAAAATCACAATAATTCTCCATTGTTTTTAATGACGACTCAAGTTTACTGCTTTATAAAATGGTCATTTCTAATAAGTAGTCCATACAACCAACAGATATCAGTTCTGTGATTGCCATACTATGTACCTATAAAATATGAAGTGATTTTACTGTATAGTTTTTGAGTAAATGACATTCAAAATCACAATAATTCTCCATTGTTTTTAATGATGACTCAAGTTTACTGCTTTATAAAATGATCATTTCTAATAAGTAGTCGACACAAACAACATATATCAGTTCAGGGTGTACCACACTATGTATCCATAAAATATGAAGTGATTTTACTGTATAGTTTTTGAGTTAATGATATTCAAAATCACAATAATTCTCCATTGTTTTTAATGACGACTCAAGTTTACTGCTTTATATAATGGTCATTTCTAATAAGTAGTCCATACAACCAACAGATATCAGTTCAGTGTGTACCACACTATGTACCTGTAAAATATTAAGTGACTTTACTGTATACGTTTTGAGTAAATGACATTCAAATATCACAATTAATCTCCATTGTTTTTAATGATGACTCAAGTTTACTGCTTTATAAAATGATCATTTCTAATAAGTAGTCGACACAAACAACATATATCAGTTCAGGGTGTACCACACTATCTACCTATAAAATATGAAGTGATTTTACTGTATAGTTTTTGAGTAAATGATATTCAAAATCAATCAATCAATAACTGTCCATTGTTTTTAATGACGACTCAAGTTTACTCAAGTAAAAAGAAAAATACAGTAAAATCACTTCATATTTCATAGACACATAGTATAGTAAACACAGAACTGATATCTGTTGGTTGTATGGACTACTTATTCAAAATTACAATTTTATAAAACATCAAACTTGAGTTAACATTAAAAACAATGGACAATTATAGGGATTTTGAATGTCATTTACATAAACGCTATACAGTAAAATCACTTCATATTTTTTAGGTACATAGTGTGGTACACCCTGAACTGATATCTGTTGGTTGTATGGACTACTTATTAGAAATGACCATTTTATAAAGCAGTAAACTTGAGTCATCATTAAAAACAATGGAGAATTATTGTGATTTTGAATGTCATTTACTCAAAAACTATACAGTAAAATCACTTCATATTTTATAGGTACATAGTGTGGTACACACAGAACTGATATCTGTTGGTTGTATGGACTACTTATTAGAAATGTCCATATTATAAAACAGTAAACTTGAGTCATCATTAAAAACAAAGGAGAATTATTGTGAATTTGAATGTTATTTACTCAAAAACTATACAGTAAAATCACTTCATATGTGATAGGTACATAGTGTGGTACATACAGAACTGATATATGTTGTTTGTGTGGACTACTTATTAGAAATAACCATATTATAAAGCAGTGAACTTGACTCGTTAAAAAAACAATGGACAATTATAGGGGCTTTGAATGTCATTTACTCAAAAACTAAACAGTAAAATCACTTCATATTTCATAGGTACATAGTGTGGTACACTCTGAACTGATATCTGCTGGTTGTGTGGACTACATATTAGAAATTACCATATTATAAAGCAGTGAACTTGACTCGGGTTAAAAAAAGACAATTAGGTGAAGTTTGAATGTCATTTACATAAAAAGTATACTGTAAAATCACTTCATATTTCATAGGTACATAGTGTGGTACACCCTGAACTGATATATGTTGATTGTATGATTCAAAATGAGCTCAAAAGAGTTGATGAAAAAGGCGATTGTTCTCCACTGCTTTTGATATCTAACATATTGTATATTTTCTGTATTTTATTACTGTTATATTTCTGTTTGCATACTGAATCGTTTTTAAATGCTTTAAAACTTTTGAATGCTTTTTTGAATTTGTTTTTACATAAAAAGAACATGTTTTTCAAATCGTAAATGTTTGTCCTTTTCCAATTTTTTAATTCCACCTTGGATTTGGTCCCAAAACCCACATCCCATATATCAATAGCTATAAAATGGCTTTAGTAATTTTAAAGTCCCTCATTTTCTACCTATTATATCATTTTCTAGCCATTAGTTTCTATTGAATTTCTTTATTAATTTCACTTTGAACTTTGTCATTATGTTAATATCATACATTACAGTAGCTATTTTAAATGGCTGTATTTTTTTTAAAAATCCATAATTCCTGAAAACAACCACCACCATTTTTGAGGAAGGTAAGCCAAGTCAACACACTTGGTATCTGACATTTTTACTGTGAGTTTCTTTTTTAATTTCACTTTGAAATGTGTCATTATGTCAATATCATACATTACAGTAGCTACTTTAAATGGCTGTATTTAAAAAAAAAATCCATAATTCCTGAAACCAATCGCCACACTCTTATTCAGAAAAGTCAGCCAAGTCTACACACTTAGTATCAGAAGTTTTTACTGTCAGATTTTTTCACCTTTCACTTTCACTTTCACTCAAACTTAATTTCACTTTGAACTTTGTCATTATGTAAATAACATACATTACAGTAGCTACTTTAAATGGCTGTATTTTTAAAAAAAATCCATCCACTCACGCTTACACTGATTAAAGTGGAGAGGGGGTTCAATCTTTAATTGACAGCTGGCAGCAGGAAAGTGCAGTCAGTGGCAGCTGGAAAGAGCAGTCAATGGTATCTCACAATTGCTGGTACTGTAGTTGGATGGAGCTGCCAATGTCAGCCTTCAGTTATGAATCGCAAAAGACAATGAAGCACCACTTGGAGGCTGAAACATGCACATAATTCAATTAATTATTACTAGTGTTCACTTCAAGGAAGGCTTTAGGGCTCAATATAGCAATTGGGACAGTCTGAGACTGCTCTGTGATAGGTGGCTTTGAGAAGAGAACACTGTGATTGGTTAATGCTGTGTTTCCTCTTTCTTTTCCTGAGAAGCCCACTGATTGACCTCTGGCTTAGATTTGTATTTTTGCGATCTGAATTTTTTAGACTTAAATGTATGGGTCTGTATTTTTTAAAATCGGATTTCTTTTTGAGTATGTTTTTCTTTTTTGCAGAAGCTGAATACAAAAGATTGCTGGAGATGACAGTAAGTAGGATAATTTTCATAAATAGGCTAAGCATAAACCTACAACTTCAAATCAGAATAAATATAATAAAAAATATAATAAAACACAATACAACAGCATTTATTACAGAGTCCCCCAAAAGGACATGTGGGGTAGGGGTGCATGTTGGGAGAATCTCTCTTTTTTCAATGATGCATATATAAAAAAAAAAAAAAAAATCTGTGGGTTCAGAGCTTACCCAGAATGGGTGCAAGGCAGGAACACACCCTGGAGGGGGCGCCAGTCCTTCCAGTAACTTGAAATCATTGGCAAACCCCAAAAAGGAGGGCTTATTGTTTCTCCATTTACAGCAGTGAATATGGTATTTAATCTTGAAAGGCTCTGGCCCCCCCGCGACCCTAAATTGGATAAGCGGTTACAGATAATGGATGGATAAATGCAGGCCAGTCCAGTGCCATTTCCCTCTTTTACTAGAGACATGTTTATTGAAATATGCCTAGACATCACTGAAAAGGGAAGGCAGCATAAGTTAGATAGTCCTCTTTGGTCTAAAGAACACAGTGTCCATGCCAGATGTCTCCAAGATCACAGAAGTTGACAATGTTTCTGAAAACAGTTAACATAAGGCATAGTAAAGTATTAGTTGCATTTTATGGATGTAACCATGCACTGTAGTACTTGAAAAAGGTTTATCCTGAAATCCTGAGCTCATGTAGTTAAATCCATCATGCAGTGCTGTCTAAGGGATCATAGATCATGGATAGTCTGCTTGTGCTCTTTCTTTTTGACACAATGTAATTTCTCCATATCTTTTTATCTTATTACTTTATGCACTTTGACAGTAAATTATCCAAAACTTTATTCATCCTTTTATTGGAAAAGCCCCATATAAATGATATTTATATTATTTTTATTTTATGAAATATATTTTATATGAATTTATTATAAATATTATAAGCATTTTTTGGGTCTTTATGACTTCCAGCTCTGTGCTGCTGAGGTCCAAATACTTGGGAAAACTAAACTGTACGGAGGTGGGTGGGGGTGCAGGCTGAAGGGAAAGGTGTGGCTAAATAAATTATCCATGGGTTGCAGTAGCGTGATTTTATTTTATTTTATTTTTTTTTTGCATAGGCACCATATAGACCCTTTGTAAGTAGATGTCATGGTTGGATCACTGGCAGGTGCGCGTGCATTGTTGTGGTAGAGAACAGGCAAGAACAAGTTGAGTTAAATGAGCAAGATCCATGAAATAATGACAATAAATGCCTTATTGTGTGTTGTTGGAATGGAAAACAAATTGCATTAATTTTTATAGAATACAATCATGGAACATACCATTTGAGGCAAAACGCAGTTGTTTATTGTCAGTTTTTTCAAGTAAAGTTAAATCATCCTGGGAGCTACAAAATTGTAGATTAATTTTATTGGTGTAACAAATTTAGTTAAAACAAAGGATAAATCATATCCTCCAAAAATCTGTTAAACAGAGCCTAGGGGCAGCCTGATCAGATTATCTGCCCCATAAAACAGATTGATAAGTGTTAGTATGTTAGACTCCAATGCATTTCTCTGGTCCCATAACCGAATCTGTGAGAGTTATTTATACACAGATTATATACTGTACAAGCTTCAGTAATTGTATTATTCCACTTGTGTTTTGCTTTTAGCATGTAAGAGACTACAGACACAAGCCACATCTACTTTGTCTCATTCTTTTCCCACTATTTCCTCCCTCCTCTGAAAGTGTAATCATTCTTAGAGATTAATATTTTATCATGACTATCTGCATTAATTATTACTCTGTTTTGGCTAAAATTAGTAGTAGTAGTTCTATTGTCTGAAAATGTTGATGATTAATGAGTGATGTGTGACTCACAGCAAAGTTGAGGCTAAATCCCAAATGTCCACCCTTTCTATGGCACAGTGTTGGCCGAAGTTTCTGCACTTAGAGTGTTGTATGTAAAAAATCATTTTAGTCAACTGTAAGCGTCATGATACCCTGTTTAATTATTGTCTGGGTGCAGTATTTTTAGATTTATTATCTGTAATACTATTTACATATTTGCACTATGTATTGAGCATGCCGCTATTTGGGGTGCAGCCCAAGCTCCTCTACTGACTGACACAGACCATCAGAGATCTGTTTGCAAATGTGACACTGACAAATAGGTCAGGGATTTATATTGATATTTTTTTAAGTTTAAAGTCTAAATGAGGACTGTCTAGAGAGAAACAATACATTTTTAATTGGAGTTGGGTGTTTGAATAATGAGTATGTCCCCAAGATGGCAGACACTGTACATGATGGCATCACTGGCAACCCATGTGTATGTTTGGATCTGAGATACTGGTGCTGTAGTGTGACATCTGGTAATTCTTGGACCATTTTTGTTCCTAAAGGATTAAGCATTTCCTGGATGTGGCTTTTGTACAAATCAAGATTACCATATCAAAACATTACCTGTTTCACATCTTATCATTATTAAAATATTTGACATTACTTGCCCCAATTGGGATATCCCATTTTCTTTGAAATTATTGCAGAAACAAATGCATATTTACAAGCGCATTAGAGCTGAGCAGACAAAGCATATGTTTCTTTATTTTTATTTTAATCACTGTCTGCAATGAAATACAAGTCAAAGTCAAATAAAAACACTGATTTCTTATTTTATTTACATACTTGCTACTGTCACGTTTTGAAGTTTATTATTAAAACCAGCACAACAACATAATGTAATTAACAAAGTGTACAATTAATGAACTATTTGTACTTGATGAAACTCTGGCTATTTGTGAATCTACATTTATTAATGTACCTTTGTAATTTTATATACTGATTTACTTTTGATTCCATCTGCTTAGATTCTGCATTTGTGGACTATATGCGCAAAGACCTCATTGAAAATCCTCCACCACAGATGGAAATTGCTGATGATTTATTATCAAATGACATGCTAACTACGGAAGAATATTCAAATATTACAACACAAAACACAACCCATAAACAGATGAGAGACTTCTATTCGATCTTGAATGCTGGAGGATCTGCTGTAAAAATTGCCTTTTACCATGCACTGAATAAGCGGAAACCAGACCGTGTTCAAGAACTGGAAAGCCAATACACTAAAGGTCAGTTTTTTAATTGCTGTTAAGATACAGTCTAAGGGACACTTAATCTATTTTTGTTGTAGTATTTTAATTCTGAAATCATAGGAAGATTAATATTTATACAGATTTGCACTATGGTGCAACAGGTATTGTTGCTTTTAAACAGCTGTATGGTTCTGGGTTTGTGGGAACGATTCTAGAGACTCAGGTTTCTTCCCATAATACCATATATACTTCATGTTGGCTGGTGCACTTGATGTGTGAAAATGCCCATAGGTGTAAGTGGTTAGTGTAATAGGTCTCCAAACCAAATAAATAAATAGGATAAATACCTAAAAATGCCTCTGTGAAACATAAGTTTTTTTTTATTCCACAGAACAGCAATTTTCCACGTGATAAAAAGTGAAATATATTTTATTTATATGACAACAAACATTTTCAAATATCCTGAGAATCACTAGTAAGGGTTAGTCAGTAACAATGTTGTGCTTAACCTTATCTCTCATGTTCCAGTTCTATAACACATAATGTACACAGTGAAATCCTACATGTTATCTTTAGACAGAAAAGCTGAAGAGGAGCAGACACTGCAGGGGTTTCTGTCTTCATTGAGCTGCATTAGCTGTGCTAACAACTCATTGAAAGTAGCAATGGCAAATTATAACCATTTAAACCACTTGTCCCCAAGCATTCATTCATTAATTTTCTGTAACTGCTTTATCAGGTTCAGCGTCACAGTGTGTCCACAGCCTACCTATAATCACTGAGTGTAGGGCAGGAACACATCTTGGACAGAACACCAGTCTGTCACAGGAAACCACTCACACATTCAGTCGCAATCACAGGTATGGGCACTTTTGCACAGGCAATCCACCTACCATCATGTGATTTTTGGACTCTGGGAGAAAACAGGAACACTTGGAGGAAACAAGTCAAGTCAAGTTAGACAGGAAGAACACACTAAACTCTTCACAGACAGTGACCTGAAAACCCTGGAACTGTGTGAAAGTGACACTACTGTTGTGTTGTGTGCCAAACTTCAGAAGTTTAAATCTGAATTTGATTAACTAAATCTGAAATGTGGTGTGTTTCATGTTTTGAGTTTGAAATTTTCACACTAATTTATTTAATAAATCCCTTAATAAAACAATTTGTAATTAGGGCAAAAAAATAATAATATTTGCTAAATTCTAATTTAAATCTTAATGGAACAATCGATTTTTTAACCCGTTAGGCAGTACACTACAGTGAACACTAAATTCACATTTCTAGTTTGCAACACTGTTATTCACAAAGCACAATATAACATTTTAAATAATAATAGTGCAATAAAAGTACCCTATGGTGTTCATCTCATAAAATGTACAAGAGGCTAAAATGAAATTACGAGATACAACATCTTGTTAATATGAGATGCTTTGTCGTAATTATGAGAAGCATCTCATAATTGAGATAATCCAAAACCAAAATATAATAAAAAAAAAAAAACATGCTGAACACAGAGAACAAACTATAATAATCCTTATACAACTGGACAGAAACAAACCCGAAACAACCATGAACTGATCTGTAAAGGCACAAAGGCACCCACACACATAAAAGACTTGACAAAGGAGCACTGAAACCAAGGGAGAATTACAGTAGGGAAAATAATTAATTGATACACTGCTGATTTGGCAAGTTTTCCCACCTACAAAGAATGGAGAAGTCTGTAAATTTTATCATAGGTACACTTCAACTGTGAGAGACTGAGTCTAAAAACAAATCCAGAAAGTCACACTGTATGATTTTACATAAGTTTGGAGACACTGCAGCAGGGATTTTGGCCCATTCCTTCATACAGATCTTCTCCAGATCTTTTAGGATTTGGGGCTGTTGTTGGGCAACATTGAGTTTCAGCTCCCTCCAAATATTTTCTATTGGGTTCAGGTCTGGAGACTGGCTAGGCCACTCCAGGACCTTGAAATGCTTCTCACAGAGCCAATCCTTAGTTGCCCTGGCTGTGTGTTTTGGGTCATTTTCATGCTGGAAAACCCAGCCACGACCTTCTTCAATGCTCTTACTGTGGAGGAGGAGGTTGTTGGCAAAAATGTTACGATACGTGACCCCATCTATCCTCCCTTCAATATGGTGCTGTCATCCTGCTTCTCTTGGCAGAAAAGCACTCCCAAAGTATGATGTTTCCACCATCATGCTTCACAGTTAGGACAGTGGGATGTACTCATCCTTCTTCTTCCAAACAGAGTGAGTGGAGTTGATACTAAAGAGCTCTATTTTGATCTTGTCTGACCACACTCCTCTGGATCATCCAGACGGTCATTGTCAACCTTCAAATGGGCCTGGAGCTTTGCTGGCGTGAGCAGGGGGAACTTGCATGCCCAACAGGATTTTAATCCATGACGGCGTAGTGTGTTACTGTCATCTTTGAGACTGTGGTCCCAGCTCTCTTCAGGTCATAGACCAGGTCCTCCCCATGTAGTTCTGGGCTGAGTCCTGACCTTTCTCAGAATCATTCTTACCCGACGAGGTGAGATCTTGCATGGAGCCCCAGACCAAGAAAGATTCACAGACATCTTCTGTTACATTTTCTAATAATTGCACCAATAGTTCTTGCCGTCTCACCAAACTGTTTGCCTATTGTTCTGTAGCTCACCCAGCCTTGTGCAGATCTACAATTTTGTCCTTGGTGTCCTTAGACAGCTCTTTGTTCTTTTCTCTTTAATACAGGTAACAAGTTCAAACAGGTGCAGTTAATGCAGGTAATTAGTGCAGAGTAGGAGGGCTTCTTAAACTAACAGGTCTGTGAATTCTTGCTGGTTTGTAGGTGATCAAATACAAATGAATTGTAAATTAATTATTTAAAAATGTGATTTTCTGGAATTGTTTTGTTCTGTCTCACAGTTGAAGTGTACCTACAATGAAAATTAAATCTCCATTGTTTGTAGGTGGGAAGACTTGCAAAATCATCAGTGTATGAAATATACACACAGGCACACACACACACACACAAACTAATGACAAGTTGGGCCAAATTCAGAGATACGGGAGGAAAAAAAAAAAACAGGCATGTGCTAAGGAGCATATGACAACTAGGAAACTCATGTAGGGGTTGGGGTGAGAAACAAGGAACAGGGATTGAGGTAAGTGCAGAAGAATACTTTAATGAGAGAAAGATGCAAATACAAATGTGACAATGAAGAAACTAAACCGAGAACTAGTACAAACAATAGAAAAAGAGTGGATACAAAGACTAAAACAAAGAAACAAAACTAGGGGCTAGACACTGGACAAGGAGGCTAGATGCTAAATGCTAAACAAGAAAGCTAAATAATAAACAAGAAGGCTAAAAGGCTAAACACAGGACTAGAAGACATAAAGAGCAGGACAATTTAAACATAGAACAAAATACAACAAGCCCTTGGAACAAAAACCTGAAGTACTGACAGCAGACAAAGACCCATCACAGACATGGGCTATAAAAGGATACCTTAAACAAGAAACACATGAGAATTAATCAAGACACATGACAATAGAAACACAAGGAAAGGGTATCACATGACTGGGGTACAAGTAGGAACCAATCACATGACGAGAGGAGCGCAAACAAGAAACAATACAAAATAACAGAAAACCAGGTACATGTTACAGAAACACAGGAAAGACACAGGGCAAAAGCATGACAATATGGAAAGCTAATCTTTTTATTTTGTTTTAACTACTTTTTAAAAAAGTTTTACATTATGTCCCACTGTACCTTATTATACATACATATTTTTTTCACTTTGTTGAACATTGTTCTTACTGTATTTTTCTTTCCACCATTACCCACAGGCACATCACATAACAGAGAACCATCTTACTCTGAAAGTAGGGAAGGAGGAACATGTGTGGGGGATGAGAGACGTAAGAAGCTTAAAAATGATTGGAATAAAGTTAGCCGCAGTTGGAAATATCTGTTATGTGATCTCCTTAGTGATTCTGATCTGAAGAGTGTGGGGAATGGAGCACTTTTCCTTTGCACACAGGAGAAATACAAAATAGGAGAAGGGGCTGATGGTACCCGAGTGTATGTTGGATTGAGATCAGATGGTACGGAGGTGGCCATTAAACGAATGTTAAAGGATAAAAATGAACTAAAAAATTAGATGGCAAATCTAAGAAACCTCCATAGCGACTTCATTGTAAGATATGTAGATTTTGTTGAAGGTGGAGAATTTAATTACTTTGTTCTCCAGCTTTGTGAATGTGACTTGGAACAGTATTTGAAGGAAATTTGTGAGAACAAAGAAACGTTAAAGAAAGTGGTGCAAGACGTGCTTCATGGGTTGCAGTATCTCCACAAGGCTGACATGCTCCACCGAGACATAAAACCCAGAAATATTCTGATAGGTATTATTTTAATATTTCTGCCTTATAATTAATTGATATTCACATGTAATACAATTAAGTATCAAACTACTGTGTTATTTTTGTAAACTGGTAAATGGTAACATTTTAAAACTAGACCCCTATTATTAATTATTAATGAATGGCTTAAATTTGCTTTATTTAAGGTTTTTTTTAATTTATGTGATAAAGACTTGTTAGTTGTGCTGCTTTATCTTTTCCACTTGTCAGGACTGTTCAGGTTGGGACATTTAGTAAGATGCAATAAAAACATGTATGTGTGTTTTAAATTTTCCTGAACATTTATTTCATTGATAAATGTACAAACACTGTATTCCCACTGTGTATTTCACTGTGTCTTGCTATTATTAGAACTTGGTCATTTCATCACACTCAAAGAAAAAAAAAACATTGGGGGACAAGAACAAAATAACAATGAAAAGTTTATAGAACATATAAATTACACAGTTTTAAAACATTTCACTATAAGGAAATTAATATAAAATCTATTAAAGAAGCATCCACAAAATTCTCAGCACTTACAAGTTAAGGATGACAGCAGCTCACCAGGTTGTGCTAAAATTCATGAGAGAATTTACTCCAAAATTGTGAGTAGATTCAGGAAACCCCCAGAAATCTTAGTCTGTAAAGGGCAAGACCAGACACAACTGTTAAATATGCGTGACCCCTGAGCCCTCAGATAATACTGTCATGATACTACCATGATAATGTGATAAATAAATGGACTGGACACTGCAAAAATTTCCCAAACAATTAAAAACTGTAATTGCATGGAAAGGTGGTATAATATGTTATGCAATGGCAAATATGCTCCTGTCCCATGTTTATAGAATACAAACATGTTGGTCAGTAAGAACAATATTAGTTTTTATTGCATTTTACATAATCCCAAACTCATATATATATATATGTTAAAATTTGTAAATGAAATCACTTATACCTTTCATAAAGGCTGTGTTGTTTTTAACCAGTACAAATGTAATTAACCTTCCATATGTTTGTCAGATGCGCAAGGAAAAGCAAGGCTGGCTGACTTTGGAGAAAGCCGCAGACTGAACAAAGGTTATACATCCAAGCACACCGCAATAAATGGTTCTCTAGGATGGATGGCAGCAGAAATACTGCTTGAAAAGGATGAAAGTAATTGCAGGTTTACAAAGAGAACTGATATACAGGTTTGTCTCACACTTTTAAAACTATAGAACATCTAATACGTTTGCTGAAAAACGTATGTAAATTTGTACATTCATTGAGTTCTTGCAACATTTTAGAAATATTTTTTACATATTACTTGTTATGACTAGATGTCTCTGTAGGGCCCCCTAACATTTCTAAATAATAATTATTTTAGCTTTGTTGCCACAAACTTTCTCCAGTCTTCACAAATTTTGGTAGGAACATAGCTCTCAACATGTCACATGTATTGCTGTTTGCTTAGCTCCACCCAACTCATTCAAACTCCTCCTAGGTTCTTGATTATATTCCCTCTAAATTAGATTTGATAAATTGTGAAGGAATGGTCGAATACTCAAAGGTTGATGTAATTATTTAACTGAGATGCAACACTAGACCAAAGGGAAACATTGGCTTAAAATACAGCTTACAAGGTCATGAAATTTGAAATAAACCTAAACTGCATCAGGAGTCACAGTCATACAGCTCCAGGGACCTGGAGGTTGTGGGTTCAAGTCCCACTTCGGGCGACTGTCTGTGAGGAGTTTGGTGTCCACATGGGTTTCCTCCGGGTGCTCCGGTTTCCTCCCACAGTCCAAAAACATTCATTGGTAGGTGGATTGGTGACTCAAAAGTGTCCATAGGTGTGAGTGAATGTGTGTGTGTTGCCCTGTGAAGGACTGGCTCTCCCTCCAGGGTGTATTCCCGCCTTGCGCCCAATAATTCCAGGTAGGCTCTGGACCCACCGCGACCCTGAACTGGATAAGCGGTTATAATGAATAAACAGCATCATTATACACATTTTCAGCATTAATCTGAGTGACTCAACCCAACAGGAAGTCAGCCATGTAATTTGTGCATTTTTAACATACACTGCCTGGCCAAAAAAAGGTCACCACCTGGATTTAACTAAGCAAACAAGTAAGAGCCTCCGATTGGCTAACTACTGCTTGGGCGCATTCAGCTGCCAACAAGTTATTTAACCCTAGATGATGCAGCGAATAACTTTTCATTTGTTTAACAACCATGTTAAAAGACATATCCTGTAGTCATGGAAAAAATGTTAATCTGTTTTAAGGGTTAAATTATTGGCATGCATCAAGCAGAGAAAGCATTTAAAGAGATTACTGAAACTACGAATATCAGGGTTAAGAACTGTGCAATGCATTACTAGTGGAAGGACAGTGGGAAAACATCTTTGAGGAAGGAATGTGGTCAGAAAAAAACACATAAATGAATCTAACTGGTAAAAAATGCTTCAATTTGCTATGGAGCATAAAGATTGGACTCTGGAGCAATGGTCATGTGGTCTGATAAGTCCAGATTTGCCCTGTTCCAGAGTGATGGCCGCATCAAAGAGATGTGGCTGAAGTTATGCACCCATCATTCCTAGTGCCTACTGTACATGCCTGTGGGGCAGTGCTATGATCTGTGGTTGCTGCAGTTTGTCAGGTCTGGGTTCATCAACCTTATGTGCCCAAAGAATGAGGTCTACCTGAATGTACTGAACGACTAGGTTATGAGACATCATTTTCACACATGGATTGGCCACCAGAGTCCAGACCTTAACCCCATTGAGAATCTTTGGGAGGGCTCTTCACCCACTTGTCCCAGAGGGACCTTATTTTCACTTTGTTTTCTGATATGATTTCCAAAATATTTTTAAATTACTTGATGTCCCGAAATAAATGCTAATGTTAGCAATAGTGCCCACTTGTCTATATTCAATTTTCTTATGAAGTGGCTGGTTGTTGTCATAACAGTATATAATATGGCTGGGCAATTTGGTGATATATCATTGAAAAAGCAATGAAGCAGATTATGGAACTTGAAACTTGGACTTGATATTGATGGATGAGCAAGACAATGCTTATTGAGATGTGGTTGCAATTGCAAGTATCTTTATTGACAAGTCCAAAAAACAACACATATGCACATTAAAAATGAAAGAATGCATAGCAGTTCTAGAATGAGCCCATGAACAAAAAACTCAGGTCAAAGACTAAATATTTTGGCACTCGTTGACTACTTACTGTATAAGTGGTCGATCTGTTTCACCGCAAAATTTTTAACCTCCTTTCACTTTATTCTTCAATGGTTACAACCACTACAGAGGATTATGGAGGTGGATAATTTTCAGCACTGCAGTGACACCAATGTGATGTGTTAAATGTTGTCTTGGTACAAGTGGTTCAGACACAGCAGTGCTGCTAGAATTTTTTTCAACATTGCGTACACTCACGGGCTACCTTATTAGACAAACTTTCCTTGTAGGTAACCATAGATTTGTAAAGTCAGATGCAGTGGCTCATTTGTTGTGTTACAGTTGGTGTGAGAATTCTCTAATCCTTTATCGGGACACTGCCCACAGTAGGCTGTCAGCAGGATATTTTTGGTGGATGGATTATATGGAGAGCACAGCATGGAACAGAAGTAAAAGTGAAGTGATAATGGGTTATAGTAATGTGAATGTACAGGGTGGGCCATTTATATGGATACACCTTAATAAAGTGGGAATGGTTGGTGATATTAACTTCCTGTTTGTGGCACATTAATATATGGGAGGGGGAAACTTTTCAAGATGGGTGGTGACCATGGCGGCCGTTTTAAAGTCAGCAATTTTGGATCCAACTTTTGTTTTTTCAATGGGAAGAGGGTCATGTGACACATCAAACCTATTGGGAATTTCACAAGAAAAACAATGGTGTGCTTGGTTTTAACGTACGTTTAACGTGGTTTTAACCTTATTCTTTCATGAGTTTATTTGTGTATTCATATAAATGGCCCACCCTGTACAGTTTTGTGTCATCTGCGTAACAGTGGAATTGAAAACCATGCTTACGGATTAATCTACCCAGTGGCAGCATATAGAGTGTGAATAATACAGGGCCAAGCACTGACCCTTGTGGAACACCATATTTAACTAAAGTATGATTAGAGTATTTATTATTCAGATAAACAAATTGATAACGGTCAGACAAATAGGATCTGAGCCAAGAGAGGGCAGATCCTTTTATTCTTACCAGATTTTCCGGCCTATCAAGAAGCATCACATGATCTATGGTATCAAATGCTGCACTAAGGTCAAGCAGCACCAGAATAGAGATACAGGTGATTAGTGATAAAGGTGATAAGTCATTAGTTACTCTTGCTAGAGCTGTTTCTGTGCAGTGATTTGGTCTAAATCCAGACTGAAAAATATCATGAATATCATCGTTTTGTAGGTAAGAGCACAAGTTTGGGGACACGACTTTTTCTAGAATCTTAGCAATAAAAGGGAGGTTTGATATTGGCCTGTAGTTTGCGAGCTCAAGAAGGTCAAAATTAGGTTTTTTAATAATTGATTTGATTACCGCTAGTTTCAGAGGTTTACGTACGTATCCAATGTTGAGGGCAATTCGGAAACATTCTTGTTTTGTGTGTCTCCATTTATGTTTATGGTTACAAGCAGCCAGTTTTAAGGCATGCGTGCTGTTACTATACCATGGAGCTAGCATTTTCTCTCAATAGTTTGGTCTCGACTGGTGCAACACTATTTAGGTTTGTACACAGTAAGGTTTGTAGGTTGTTTTTAATATAGTAAACTGCGGCTCCCTCTCCTCATAAAGACAACCAATTAATGCATTTGCCTTGCTTTCTCTTAGATGTATGTGATTTTCCTTATGTGTACCTTATGTGTTTCTTTAACAGGTGGTAATGTGCACATTTAGTGTGAGAAGCCTTACAATGCGTCTTCACATACTACTTTGTAAATAAATCATCACAATTTCAATTTTTTTTTTGGTCAGGCATGGGGAATATAATCTACATAATTGTATTTTTTGTTCTGTCCAGTAGCATGAAAAGGGAGATGCATGGATAATTGCAGCAGTTATTTAAGTATATATGTGTGTGTGTGTGTGTGTGTGTGTGTGTGTGTGTGTGTGTGTGTATGTGTATGTGTATGTGTGTGTGTGTGTGTGTGTGTGTGTGTGTGTGTGTGTGTGTGTTTTTGGTTGCAGGTAGCTGGAATGTTGGTGCATTACATTCTTTCAGGTGGACATCATCCTTTTGGAAGTGGTGTTATGATTATGACTAATATTATGAAGGGGAAATACACTCTCCACACAAATATTAATGATGTGGAGGCCAAAGATCTGATTGAAGAGATGATTAAAAAAGATTCAGAACAACGACTGACAATTAGAGAGGCCATAGACCATCCTTATTTCTGGAATGATAAAAAGTAAGTTTTAAAGGAAAGCTGCAGACAGAAAGACTTTGGCATTATAGATTGCTGCCAGTGTGCAGTAATGCAGACGGGACTAAGACAGTAATAGTTTAAACTCACCATTTATGTGGTTAAGCTCCTTATAGACATTTCTATTCACTGACATGGTCTGTTCTTAGAATATTAACAACTGAGATTCTCAAACTGAAATATGCAAGTTTGCCATACTTTCAGATTTAAAAAAAAAGAAATAAAACACCAGGAGATAATCCTGTAGCACTCATGTCTATTCCTCACTGTAGTAATGTTCAGAAGCACTGTTTTTAATTTGTATTTTAAAAGTTAAATATAGAAAATTGTCTACATTTGTATTCAATATGAATGGACATGTGGCTTTATCCAGAAATTAGTAAGAGCTGCAGGAGGTGGGTATTTTTATTGACTGCAGTGGATTGCAGAATTATAGAGTGAATCTCCATATTTTGGATCTTGCTTATTGGCTTACTGAGGCTAAACACATTGACTATGCAGGTATTGAAATGCAGTGCTGAATTCCTGCATACTTTAAGTAATCGAGTTGGTTCCCAAAATATATTGAATCATGATCATGCAGTGCCTTTATTTGCTTTGCATGTTTTTCTATCCCTGGCTTTGCAACTGACTAAATTCTGATTCCCTTTTTATGACTCCCCAGTTTTCTCTATAAGACTTTCTCTGTCTCTGTTGCTACGTACATCTTTTGAATTACACGCTCTCTGTCGTGATTTCCTGCCTGGGCATAGCTGAAGGTGAGCTTCATCTAACTGCATGTCTTGCTGTTTCTATTTGGCATTAAAATGCATACTGTATATGGACGTTGCCTGTATATATATTTAAAAGAAAAGTTAGCAACACTTTATAATAAAGCCTGGGTTTTAGAGAGAATTTTCTTGGTACTTACAGTATAAAAGCCAAGAGAGTACAGAGCATTGTGCTACCGCAAGTGTTAAAAAGAAAAGCCTGAGAATTCAGAACTACATGCTAGTGCCATTTTAACTATACATTCAAACAACTAAGTTTGGGCTGTTGGTGTTAACCCATGGAGCTGCCTCTAGCACCCAGCTTCTCACGCCTCAGCTCCAGAAATATTACTGGCCGCTGCAAACAGCCAATCACATGGCAGGTTTCCTAGTAAGCTCCTAGTAAGAATCTTATGTGGGTGGTACCTAATTTGCAGGGAAAGCTAAAGAGAAAAAAAAAAGGGGGGGGGGTAAAAAAGCAGACACGTAACAGGTGGGAAGGTACACATTTCTATTGCAAAAGTTCACATGGCTTCTTCATAAACTTCCACATACTGAAGGGATATGCCCTATATTGCCTTACAGATTTGTACATCAGTGGTTTTAGACATATTGGTAGGGAAAGGTGATTTCTGACAGTGAATACTTGTAGCCCCATGTTATTTCCAAAAAACGATAATTTACTGTTATCTTCCTGTAGGAGAGAGGAATACTTGCGGAACGTTGGGGATAAGAAAGAGGTACAGAATTGGATGAACACAAAACTCAAGAAACCTTTACCTCAAAACTTTGTTGATTGGAAATCAAAGGTAAGTGTAAATTGCCTACATAATTTTTTGATGAGGAAATGAAGTATGTGAGTACAAAAGTATGACAAATGTATTGGGTCACACCTTCAAATCACTGAATTCACTTGCTTGCCACTGGTGTATAAATTCAAGCGCCTAGCCATGCAGTCTGGCTTTACAAACATTTGATAACAGGGTCATTCTAAAGAGCTAACAGAATATAAGCATGGTGATGTAGTAGGATGCCACACTTTAATCAAGCCTGTTCATAAAATTTATATCCTCCCTACAAACCACAGCAACTGAGAAGTGGCAGACCATGTAAATTCATAGAGCTGGGTCACTGTGTCAAGGGACAAAGTGTGTAAAAGTCACTACTCTGCTGACTCAATAACTGCAGGAGCTCCAAACCTCCTCTGCTATTAACATCAGCACAAAAACTGTGCACCGGGTATGGAGGGTTTTTTGTGACAATATTATATAATGAAAATGGAGGAGGAAATTATTAAAATGAGAATAAAGTAAATGTTTTTTTTAATTACATTTTGAAACAAATGTTTAAATTGTGATTTATTTAATCATTATTTAAATATGCATTTTAAATATTTTTATTACTTAAAACATTTAATTATTTAACAATTTATATATTTATTTCATGGACTTACAGCCTTGCACTATGAAATGGTTGGGCCCAACTGATCCAGTCAGATTGATTTAAATAGTCAATCTGACTTTTAAAAAACTCCAGCAGCATTGCTGGGTCTGCTCCACCAGCACGACACACACTGCACTACATTTCTAAAGTGGACATTATATTTGGTGAGATTCATATTGTCATGAGTTGTTGTCATGTCATTGAGGGAGGACAGACACAAATACATCTACACACAAGTAGAGACAAGGGAGCACTGAAACAAAGAAACTTTATATACACAGCACAGACTAGGAACACCTGGGAAAGATAATGACAGGGCAGGACTACAAGTGAAAACACCAATGACAAGGAGGGACCAGGGCTAGGGTAGAGACAGGAAAGAAAAAAGCGCCATGTCCTCCTAGCACATGGCAACACCAAAGCAGGAACAAACAAGACATGGTAAAAGCATGACAAGCCCCCTCCTAAACGTTAAACTCCCAGTCATAGGTACAGAAGCAGCCGGAGGTGCAACAATCACAGGAACAGAAGCGGTGGGTGCTGCGTTCTCTCGAACAGGAGTGGCAAGCAGTCCTGTATTGACGTCCATGGAGCCCGTGCGATGATGTCCACGAAGGCAGAGGCTTGGGCTGCTCAAAGGGAACATGCAGGGGATATTCAAAGAGGACATGTTGGAGCTGTTGAGGGTTTGGGAGGTCCAATGGGCGCATTCATGTGGAAGTTCATGAAGTCCCTTGACCAAGGATCCTCATGAAAATGCACCCCTGTTAGCCTCACCTCTTCTGCCCTGAGGCTTGATGCTAACAGTACCAACCCTTAGCCACCCCTCTCAAATTCTCCCCGGCCTTGAAGGGGAAGTCCTCCAGTGAGAGGGAGACTCCAGCACGCTGCTTTCGCCAACCTCTTCAGCGTTGGGTTGCGGAGGACAGTTGGCTCTTCAAAGCATACCCGATGGGTATGTGTATGCCTGTACAGAAAGGAGTCTGACGAATAGCACACCTGGTCCATGGATTCCTTGCCAAGTACATTTAAAGGTCTGTTCTTCTGTCACGGCTGAGGGAGGATGAGGAGGCGGACATACACGCAAGGACTCTTTATTTAAACAAAACCAAAGCAAACAGAAAACAAACACGAGCAGGGAGGCAAGAAAACAGACTAGAACTCAATGGAACAGAACTAGCACAGGAACAGAACACAACTGTGAACTGGTAGTAATGTGTAAGACAACAGACAAAGATACACATCTACACACACAAGAACAGACAAGGGAGTACTGAAACAAAGGGACTATATATATATATATATATACACACAGAGGAGGAACACCTGGGAAAGATAATGAGAGGGCAGGACTACAATGGAGGCACAAGTGGAAACAATGATAAGGAGGGGACTAAAATTAAAAATTACATTTATTTATATAATAAATATTTACAGATTTCAGCATTGAAGGAGCCTACATTAAAACCTGACCCAAAGATTCCAGACAATTTGCTTGGCCTGCTTCGGTTTCAGCGTAACACATTGGTGCACAAGTAAATCTTTCATCTATAAATATTTTTTTTTTTTCTACAGATTCACTCAACTGTTCCTCATTTGTTTTATATTTTGTTCCACAGTGAAAAAGCTTTTCATGACAACAACATGTTTAAAGGATTGTTTCCAGACTTCTACATCAGTGTAAAGAAGTTAGCAAAGGAGATGGGCTGGAATCTTGATTAAGGGTCCTACATCTTCTAAAAGTGACATGACATAAAAATGTTTTGCTTGGATGCTTAGCACTGTTGTGTAAGCCAGTGTAGAATGGGTTATAAATGTGGAGAATTTGTTGTACTGCATAAGGTTTTGCTAAGATTTTGATAAAATTTTCAGACACTTATTAATTTGTCTTCTTTAGTTTTTGTGTCACATGAAACTCTCTCACTTCAGCTGTTTATTCATTCTGGAAAAAGTTGTTATAATCACTATCCAGGTGTGTGGAAACATGTTTATTGCATTATGCTTGTTTATTTCCTTCCTATACCTTCATAAACCTATGAAATTGATGTTAAAATAGAATGTTTTTTTTTTCAATTTGTCACTGATTCCTGTTGTAATGATATAATAATTTTAATGTTTGTGTTAATTTTACACATTTCAAACAAAGTAAGAAGCCTTTACTATATTTAGGTTTTTTTTTTCTCATACAGCATTATCCTTTATAAGATTATACTGTACTGTAACCTGGTCTTCATTTTATGAATTCACTGAGGGCCCATTTTTCTTGGTTGTGAATTAAAGCATAGCATCAAAAATAGCATTATAATAATGGACCTCTTGGGCCTCTTACATGTGACACTCCCAAACGTAGCAGTTCGGCATTTGCACTGCGTATACAATGTGCTCCTAAATAAAATGTAGTCTCGTGACCATGATGTGTGTTTACTGAAGCTCATTTTAACAGACGTTAACACTTTATTTCTCGCCAATTTTATTCAACCTTTGTACAGAGCCATAACAGCACATTTCCATTTCTCATCAATTATATACAGGCATGGTCCAAAAACTGTATTATAATAGAATCCTACAGATCATAAAGAAATAATGTAGCAGGTTAATAGAACACATTCACATTCACTGTGCAACTTTATTCAATGCGTACGTAAATTATTGGCATCTACTGGCAAAATATTGCAACTATAGTGAAAACGTCAAGATGTACAATTCCGTCCGTACAGGTAAAAAAAATAAAAAATAAAAAAAATAAAAAACTCTGCAGACAAGAAAACATGCCGCCTGAACACGTAAAAGAAATATGTTTCACTCCATCAATGCACACATTGTACATCTGGTCACATGATGGGGGAAACCCTATTACTGCAAGAAAAAAATACATTCTCTGCAGTGGGAGGAAGCCATCATCAATCATTCTGAGCAGTGGTATGCACTTATTATAAGCAGGTTTTGGCATATTTTTCTATAAAGTTGCTTAACACTAGAAGTGCTGGGCCTTGGGCCTAGAATTTAGAGTATACATTTATAGGTACACACTGCAACCCTGAACTGGATAAGCGGTTACAGATAACGAATGAATGAATTTATAGATACAGCTGCAAGAATAAAATAGATAAGATATTGTTATATTAAGCTAATTATATATTTGCCAAATTAATAGAATTTTTACAAGTGCACGTTTTTCTTTTTTATCTGTTTGACTTTTTAACTCAACTAATTTACTAATAATAAGCTAATGAATCAAAAACATAAGATTATCTTCTATTAAGTTAGTATTATTAGTAAAATGATTAGAAAATTTTGTCAACCAGAGCTGGACTGAGATGTGGTCATATAATGCTTCCTGTACTCCCTGGAATTTTCTTGTTAAATCATATGCATTTTCTGTGTGATTGAGTATTGGAATTAGGTCATTTTGACTTTGTATAATAATTCTGAGTGATATTATTGTGTTGTCCACAACAGTTAATATTATAAACTTTTCATACTAAGAGCAGAAAACAGAAATTTGGTGCATGTATTCCATGTGTGTACTTTATGACAAACTCTGAACTCAAAAACAATTCTAGACATTTTTTCCATAATGTGTTAAAGTTAAAATAGGATAATAGACTCACCAATGAAGATGTTGATCCACACAGATTTTTAACAATGTTTTGGGGATGTCTTGTTTTCTTGTTGCAGATTTCCCCAGATTGTCTGTCTCGCTTGCTCAGTAAAATTAGCAAATTTCCAACCAAGTCTGTAACAGTGACATGGAGTTACGTAATTAGACCTTGCTGTTATTTTACATAAAGAGATGTTGCTAATGTCTTGAACATGTTTCATAAAAATCCATACCTTTCAATCTAAAGGTTTTCTATCAAAATCTTGCACCACCACCTCCTCAAGTAAGGCATGTCAACCTGAAGAGATAACAGTCATTATATATTTTGTTACACCTAATAAGTTTAAGCTAATATATTTGAATAATGAATTTGCACTTACTAATGTAAAATCAAATTGCCTCCTTGGCAACATAACATGAATACTGTAAATATACATTACAATTTTTGTTGAGTATCAAATCAGCAAAATGAGTCTACCTTATGAAACAATAAACACATTTTAAAAAGCCACTGAATGAATATCAAAATCAAAAGGGGGGACCCTTTGTGAATACCCAAAGGCTGTAAACTCACCATGATCATAAAGATTCCATAGTTATTGCCAAATGTGTGTTTAGGGAGTCCATGTTTCATGCAAGCTGTGGCAAGAAGGTTTGCTGTGTCTGTTAGCACAGTGCCAAGAGCATGGAGGAGATAGCAGGAGATAGGCCAGTACACCAGGAGACATGGAGGGGGCCATCGGAGGGCAACAACCCAGCAGCAGGACCGCTACCTCCTCCTGCAGGAGGAACAGGAGGAGCAATGCCAGAGCCCTACTAAATGCCTCCCAGAGAGTCACTAATAACAATGTTTCTGTGCAAACTGTCAGAAATAGACTCCATGAGGGTGGTATGAGGGCCCAACATCCACAAATGGGGTTTGTGCTTACAGCATAACACCGTGCAGGGCGATTGGCATATGCCAGAGAACATGAGAGAGCATTTCTTTCGAGGGCTTCACAGCCCTCAATGTGCTTGCCAGGGGTACCCTGACTGCCATTAGATACCGGGATGAAAGCCTCAGACCGATTGTGAGACCTGAAGCATGATAATGCTAGGCCTCATGTGGCTGAAAGTGTGTCAATAGTTCCTGCATGATGAAGGTATTGATGCTATGGACTGGCCTGCCCGTTCCCCAGACCTGAATCCAAGTGAGCACATCTGGGACATCATGTCTCTTTCCATCCACCAACGCCACGTTTCACCTTAACCTCCTGTTTGTGGCACATGAGTATATGGGAGGGGGGAAACTCTTCAAGATGGGTGGTGACCAAATATTTTTCCTCATACTATCTATTCAAACATATATAGTTTTCCCTAACAATATTTTCCATAACACATTTACAAAGATAACAGTACACTTTCATAACCGGTCAATCACAACTGAGTGATATCTAACATTATTATTTAGGTAACTAAACAATTACAGTAATCATACAGTCATATTCTGGTGCCTTGCTGAGAATCACGTTCATTTAATGAACGTTACTGAAAATAAAACCCAGACCTTCGACAGTTGCACATACAGATATTCACTATAGCACACTTGGTGAAAAAATATATTTGAACATTATATTTACACACAATTTCAATCAAGCTGTAAGGTAATACCATTAAACTGGAGAACTGGATTCGCTTTGGATTGACCACATAAAATCCCCAAACTTACTTCACCAGCATGCACACCTTAACATTTTTTTTTTATGCTGAGGGGGTGTTTTGTGAACTGTGCGTGTCTCACATGCTTACAAGATGCAGACAAACCCTTTTTTTATTTTTTACTTTACACTGTTTTTGCGATGGTTTCAGACAGAAACTCGTCTGCAGATTCTGCACGGCTCCTTAACAGAAAACACAATTTTCATTGTATATAGTCTGTTATATTGTGTCTTCAGTGAGCCTTTCAGATTTTTGAGACACTTTGAAAATAAAGAGACAATATAGAGAACAAGATAATAAAGAGATAATACTAGCTTCTTTCCATGGAAGGAAGCTAAACATGTAGTTTTTCCACGGTATGGAAGTTGTGTTCGTATTTGCAGAATGCAACTAGTGCAACATTTTAGGTGAAACAGAAAATCCTAATGAATCGAGTGCTTATATTTGTATCCTGGATGTGTACTCTGAATTTTTCAACTCGTAGTTTGGCATCTGAATGTGGAAATTTCAAAAGATATTGTTTGAATTTTTTTTATCTGAAATTAACTATGGGATCAGATTTGTGCCAAAAAGAATCGCACAAAAAAAATTATCTCAAACGTAAAACTTATGACTTGTTAAATTTGTGACTCCATGACTTTTGTGCGTGAGCTCTGAATTCTGCTCGTGCTCTGAGTTTTCTGCACGTGCTCTCTGAGTTTTGTGCGCCAGCTGCACAAGTTCTGTGCGCTTCAGAGTTCAGTTCAGATAAACCTGTTTGTCTCTCGTTACCAAATACTGATCTGAGGTAAATACACACCGATGTCTGTTTACTCAGGATGAAACAGAATAAATGAGCATTTGTTTATTTGTAAATTATTATTCATGAGTGCTTGAGCCTCTGTTCAGAAACCTATCTTGTACTAACATAGTGGGTCTTCACTTTTCCATAATCACTGTTAGATGGTATAAATGCTCAAATTTTATTTTGAAGATTATAGTTAATCTGTTTTTAACAAATGCCTTATGTGAATATTGTTACAGGAGGTCTCAGAGAAAAGAGAAACATCACAGACAAGAGTGTTCCTGCTCCTTTAATGAATACAAATTTAATAAAGTTGTATCAAATTTCTGCAAAGTCCACTGTCATTTTTGGATTTTGAGAGGAAATGTGAATGATTAATAAATCATTAATCATTATTAACAATAATGAATTATTAATAATAACGATGATTTTAATACTAATATTGATAAACAGTCAAAATGTTCTAATAGTATACAGTTCAAGCAAAAAGCACTATCTGTTTAGATATTATGAAAGAGTAAATTAATTAAATATCAGAGCTATTCAGCAAAGTAAATATGCGTTATATTCTGCAAACTCGGAATCCCAAAGCCGAATACACACGCTTGCTGCACTCAGAGTCGTGAACAACGTTCAGGGCACTGAGTGTCACGCCCTCGTCTCGTCATGTCTGTTTTCCCCGGTCATGTGCTCTTTTAGCACATGGCTATGTTTGTTATTATTCTAGTCCCGCCTTTGTCCCGCCTTCTCGTCTGTCATTTGTTAACCTGTCCCCTCGTTATCTGTCCAGGTGTGTCTCGTTTGTGTCAAGCATTTAAGCCCTCTTGTCTCACGTCCTGTTTGTCGAACATTTCACCTTTGTTTTGTCGTGGTCTCAGTCGTGTTGGTTCACCTTTGTTATATGTCAAGTCGGTCGTGTTATCTGTCTGTCTAAGAAGTTTCCCCCGTCGTCGTTTCATTTCCTTGGTCATTGTTTCGCTTTGTTGTCTGTCTGTCCCGTTTGCCCTGTGTATTTCGTAGTGTCCAGTTTAGCCTGTTTTCCTTATGTTAAAAGTCTCTATTTTGTTATTTTCCGTTAATAAACGTTTACGTTTTAGCGAATGCGTCCGCCCTCAGTCATTCCGCTCCGTGTTCCTGACACTGAGTTGTCACTTAAAAATTCATTAGCCAATGGGAAGGTACCCCTGAGAAGTCCCGCCCACGCAAGAGCTTTGAGCCAAAACTGCTCTCAAAACTCAGGGATCAGGCGCACAGAACTCGTGCAGCTGGCGCACAAAACTCAGAGAGCACACTCAGAACTCAGAGCTCAGGCACAAAAGTCATGGAGCACAAAGGTCAGAGCTGGATATTTTGTTTGCAAGTTATAATTTTACGTTTGAGTTAATTTTCTGTGTGATTCTTTTTGACACAAATCTGATTCCATAATTAACCTTGAATAATAACAGTGAAAATGTGTTCTTGAAAAAGTTCAATTCAGGATCAATTATATTCGGATGCATAATTGTGCAAATTTATTCAACTTTTGTTTTTTCAATGGGAAGAGGGTCATGTGACATTAAAATTATTGGGAATTTCACAAGAAAAACAATGGTGTGCATGGTTTTAACATAACTTTATTCTTTCATGAGTTATTTACAAGTTTCTTTTTGTTTACAGCCATTGACATGTTGCAGAGGTTGACACGTGAGGAGCAGATAGAGATTGTGTTGATGTCTTTTGAACGCAGTAACCGTGTCATTGCAGCAGATTTCAATGCAAGGCGCCCTACGAGACCACCCATCTCCCATGCTACAGTTAGCAACAGTTTCATGAAACTGGTTCAGTGTTGGATTTGCCAAAATGTGGACGCATGAAAATTGTCATTAATGAAGAAACATCAGTAGCTGTCATTGGAGAGTGGCCTTAGTCAAACATCCCTTCTGTGGATATTAACTACTCACAAATGGCACCCTTACAAACTCCAGCTGCTGCAGCAACTCAATGAGGATGACCCAGATCGGCTCACTGAATTTGCAGAATGGGAAAAACAAAAATTGGAACAGGACCCTCAATTTACACAGATTTTGTTCAACGATGAGGCAAACTTTTATGTGAATGGTGAAGTTAAAAAAACAAAGCCACCGCTATTGGTCTGACACTAACCCACATTGGATAGATCCCTCCAAGACTGTTGGAACAAAACAATTCATGGTATGGTGTGGTATATGGGATACAAAGATAGTGCGACCATTCTTCATCAATGGAATCCCCAAGGCCACTGGATATGCGAAATTGCTACATGATGATGTGTTTCCCTCTTTATGCACTGAAGCTGGCACGTTCCCTGAGTTTTTCCAGCAAGATGGTGCACCACCACATTATGGGTGTCAGGTCCGAGCATTCCTAGAAAAAGTTTCCTGGAAAGTGGATAGGTTGTCGTGGGCCTATTGAATGGCCCCCAAGGTCTCCCGATCTGACCCCCTCAGACTTTTATCTTTGGGGTCATCTAAAGGCAATTGTCTATGCTGTGAAGATACGAGATGTGCAGCACCTGAAACTATGGATACTGGAAGCCTGTGCTAGCATTTCTCCTGCGGTTAAGTGGGAGAAGAGGGTTGCTTGACAATCCAACACAATTTTGAACACATTTTATAAGTGGTCGGAAACTTGTAAATAACTCATGAAAGAATAAAGTTATGTTAAAACCATTTTTTCTTGTGAAATCCCCAATTAGTTTGATGTGTCACATGACCCTTTCCCATTGAAAAACAAAAGTTGGATACAAAATGGCCGACTTCAAAATGACCGCCATGATCACCACCCATCTTGAAAAGTTTTCCCCCCTCCCATATACTAATGTGCCACAAACACAACCCCATTTTATTAAGGTGTCTCCATATAAATGGCCCACCCTGTATAGCTTTCTAATATTACTACTAGAAATACAGATAAAACTTCTCTCTTATTTCTGGGCTATCTTAGCGGAACTTCCAGGCTGGAAGCAGATTCACCCTTGGGTGAATCTAAATTTCTCCTTCATTTCACCCCTCCTCTTTCCTTCTCTCTCTACATTTTCTTTCTGTGTTCTGGGTTTGTTCTGCCTGGACAGCGAGCGAGGGCGAGCATAACAGAGAGCCATGAGAGTGTCTGTATTCTCTTTTTTAAGTTTCTGAGCCATTGTTTTTTTAAAGCAGGTTTTTGGAAACCCGCCTTGAAGGATTGGAGTATCTCTTCCCTCTAATTGGATGTTCTTTTAGACTAGAACCTCCCTTAGTAGTGACATCACATACAATTTATGACACTTGACAAGACAAAGGCTCTTATTGACTAATTATCCAAGATTTCTGAATCATGCTTTTGCAATATAAAATATTATATGTTAACACAAAGTAATATCATACAGACAAAAACATGTTTTACATAATTCTTAACCAAATATCAAACAGAGTATGTGATGACCTTGGTTCCTATATAAGTTCATACAAAAAGATAATTTTAAACACATGTAAATTAATTCTAGTCTTGATTGTCTAATTAATCTTTTCAAATTACATTTACTCAGTCATGTCCCCTATGCAACTTCTAACTGTTTAAAACCAGTGGGAATTAAGGTTTAATTCCATGGTTTGAAAAGTTCTTGATTAAGCAGTTTTACAGAGAGCATAAGTTGATCCTTGGACTGTCTGCCATCTCCAAAGATTCCTGTCTTGACCCTCTTAGAGATATTGGGTCATAAAGGGGGCCTGGAGTGGCCAGTAGTGTGGTTTACAACTCTCTCTGGGTGCTATCTCAGATTCTAATGAGTTGAGGGAATTGGAGATGTCTCTGAGAGACCCGTCAAAAGTCTATGTATTAAAGTCCCAAAAAGTCATATTTCTTATTAGAAATTAATAAAATATATTCATCTCCCACTACAGATGAAAAGATGGGAAAGTCCTCCGCATATTACTTTTAGAGAGCTGGTGATTATACAAACCGGTCCCCAGAGTAACTGAGAAAAGCCAATTTGATCATGTCTTGATTCCACTGGTTAAGGCCCTCCAAAAGGTATAGTTGGCCTGTGTGTATTAAAAACACAACCACACAAATATATTTCATCAAACTGTCAGTAACACCACAATGTTAGTTTGTTCTAGCCAGCAAAAAAATAACAGGTTTTAGTTATATAACTACATCTCACAAGGAATTAATCTGATAAGGTGGAGGTGAAAGGATTCAAGTGAAGTAGAGCCTCTTGCATATCTTTACCTGGTAAGCACAAAGCCCTCTACAGTGGTGGACCTTATGTCAATGATAAACTTGACACAACTTTTATGCAATTTACATGCACTATTAGCACATGCCGAATGTGCTCTATTCTGACATTTTCCAAGAAAGGGACACCCATCTGGTCTCAGCCACTGATGTCTCCTTTGCTGGATTTTCTTTGTGACCTAAAAGTACACACTGAACAAAAACTCAATTGAACATAAGAATGTGTTGCATTTTTAACATTGTTTTATGGAGATAGGAACCTGAGGTTTTAAAATCTACAGTGCAAATGTAGACATTTTATTTCCCAATCAAAAATCACCTGTGAATCTACGATCACAGTGATATCTGAGAAGTGAAATGAACTTTGCAGGATTTACAGAAAGTGTGCAATAATTATTTAAACAAAATTAGGCAGGTGCATAAATTTGGGCACCCTTGTTGTTTTATTGATTTGAATACCTTTAGCACTAATTACACAAAATTTATTTTGTAAGTTCATTGACCCTTGACTTACATACACAGGCGAATCCAATTATGAGAAAGGGTTAAGGTGCCCAATTGCAAGTTTTTCCTCCTCTTTGCATCTTCTCTGAAGAGTGGCAACATGGGAGCCTCAAAAGAACTCTCAAATGACTTGAAAACAAATATTGTTCTACATCACTGTTTAGTGGAAGGATACAAAAAGCTATCTCAGAAATTTCAGCTGTCAGTTTCCACTGTAAGGAACATAGTGAGGAAATAGAAGACCTCAGGCACACTTCTAGTTAAGGCCCAAGTGGCAGGCCAAGTAAAATCTCAGATAAGCAGAGGTGAAGGATGGTGAGAACAGTCATAGTCAACCCACAGACCAGCTCCAAAGACCTACAACATCATCTTGCTGCAGATGTTGTCACTGTGCATCGTTCAACTATTCAGCACACTTTGCACAAGGAGAGGCTGTAAGGGAGAGTAACGCAGAAGCCTTTTCTGCACTCATGCCACAAAGAGTTGCTTGAGGTATGTTAAAGCACATTTGGACAAGCCAGCTTCATTTTGGAATAAGGTGCTGTGGACTGATGAAACTAAAAGTAAGTTATTTGGACATAAAGGGCAGTATGCATGGTGGAAAAAGAACACAGCATTCCAAGACAAACACTTGCCCCCCACAGTAAAATTTGGTGGTGGTTCCCTCATGCTGTGGGGCTGTGTGGCCAGTGCAGGTAATAGGAATCTTGTTAAAGTTGAGGATCGCATGGATTCCAGTCAATATCAGCAGAGTGTTGAGAGCAATGTTCAAGAACCAGTGACAAAGTTGAATTGCGCTGGGGCTGGACACTTCAACAAGACAATGACCTTAAACACTGCTCGAAATCTACTACGGCATTCATGCAGAGGATCAAGTACAACGTTCTGGAATGGCCATCTCAGTCCCCAGACCTGAATATTATTGAAAATCTGTGGTGGGATTTAAAGCGGGCTGTCCATGCTCGGAAACCTTCAAACCTGACTGAACTGGAGATGTTTGAAGAATGGTGCAAAATACCTTAAACCAGAGTCCAGTCTCATTGGAAGCTATAGGAAGTGTTTAGAGGCTGTTAGGAGCATCTACTAAATACTGATGTAATTTTTCTGTTGTGGTGCACAAATTTATTGTGCACCTGCCTAATTTTGTTTAATTATTGCACACTCTCAGTAAATCCTATAAACTTCATTTGACTTCTCAAATATCACTTTGTCTGCTATATATTTAACTTAAATTGCTGATCCGAACAATCAATGACTTATAAAAGAAAATCATAATTTTCAGGAGTGCCCTAAATTTTTCATAACATTGTATGTTGCCAGCAATATCCGAGTGTGGCTCCTGTGCAATCTCTGCAAGTGGAGTGTTTTGGTTCTCCTTGTTTTTTTTCTGGACTGCTTTCATTATAGTCTATAAAATGTCCTCCCACTGCAATAAGCTCAGAAATTAGAAATTCATAAATTACTCTGTAGAGCAATTAATAGAGCTAATTTAAAAATTATTGGTTATGGAATTTAACATTTGTTTGGGTTTGTGTGTCTGTATAATAAATCAGCATAAAATATAAACAAATAGGGCTATATTTTTCTTTGTGCATACCTTTTTTTCTTAGCATTTTTATATAGCCTAAAGTTTCTTTGCAGAAGCCTAATTTTATTAACTGCTGAAAATTTTAATGATGTCAGTGCATTGCATTTTGTAATACAGTATGCACAGGATCAGATCTGTCAGTCTAGTCTTTGCTTCTCTCAAGGAGGTCACTGAGCCTTGGGTATCCATGACCCTGACACCAGTTCACAGGTTGTGCCTCTTTGGACCAGTCTTGTAAAGTACTAACAGCAGCACACCAAGGACATTAAAAAAAAAACAAAAAACAAAACAGACTTTAACAATGATTGTTTACTTGCACTCAGTTATTTATCAACATTACAATAACCATGGACGCTTTACAATCAAAAGAAGTTTACAGTTGTAAATGTGGTATAGTGCAACTAAATGTGAAAAACTGTGGTCTAAACATTTTGCAATCTTTATTTTACTGTACCACCACTCTATGATTGTCTTATCACATTGTGGAGCACTCACTGTTTTTTGTTTTTTTTACATATTTTATATACAACTTTATATTACAACTTATATGAATAAAAAAAATAACCAAAGTTAAATATTTTACTTAAAATAATAATAAAAAAAACATTACAAACACATTTGTCTCAGCCTTCTTGTGTCAATGTTTTTGGAGATGGAATCAAGGCCTCTTTAATTTCAAAAGTTTCAATGATCTCCTGCAAAGCAAGAAATAAACAACAATTATCTTCTTCATACATATTACTATCTATTCATGCATAATACTATCTATTATCAGTGGGATTTGTAGCACAGAATATAATTTTTAAATTTTGTTTCACTACAGCATAAGCTGTGTGTATATATATATATATATATATATATATATATAATTAGAAAAATATCCTGCCCTGGCTCAAATTATTAGCATTCAGTCAAAATATAACAAGTAAATGTGATTGGGCAGTGTACATTAATTACTGCATAATGATGTTTATATACATGTGAATTTGCTTTACTAATGTCTTACCCTCCAGGTGGCAGGGCTAACTGAAATTACACACTGGTGACGAGTGGTGGCTCCACCAGGCTCTACTTCACCGTCTTCAACTGGAGCTGCAGGACACACACACACATCAGTAAGCAGATGTATATTAAAAACTAGATAGTTCTGGTCCTAAGATCTGATTGGCTGAAATGTATTTAAAGCCATTAAAAAAATAAGAAAAAACACAATATACACACACACACACACACCTAAGACTGCCTCATAATTCCATATTAATCAACATTCCGTTTTAAACAATATATACTCTGCCGTACCCATGTGAACAGAAGAACAACCATTCTTCATTATTCAGCTATGTACATAATACAATCTGTAATTACATTCAGAACTACAGTCAATTCAAAATAGTAGCTGCATTATTTATGAAAAATTATAGATATAATAGCTCCTGGAGGAAACCCACGTGGACACAGGGAGAACACACCACACAGACAGTCACCCAGAGCGGGAATGGAACCCACAACCTCAAAAGGAGTTTCTTTTGAATGTGTTTTTGTAAATAATATGTTTATTATTAATGCCAATTTATTAAAATTGGTATTATATTTTAATTTAAATGTAGTTTAAAAAAAGCCACTAATTATCCTTTACACCCAAAAAAGAAAAAAAAAGCTACATACATAAAGTAACTCTACATCACATGATGCATATCTTACCTATACAAGGGAGCTTTTCATTATCCAGATAAATCCTTGCCAGGCCATCCTGGCAAACAAATGGAGATACATTATTTATTATTTAATAATACAGAATTCTAAATTCTAGACTAGGAAAAGATCTTGGTATCAACACATTTATATAAAAAGTTGAACGTAAACATACCCTACATACCCTGATTAGGAACGATGTGTGGAAAATATTTTCCACAGTCCGTGCAAAGGAGGTAGGATCAGTGACAAACTCGAAATATGAAATGGGAGACTGGGCTATGGAGAATGAATGCAAAGCATGTTTAAATAAAGCATAAAGTGAAATTGATAAATATTTCCAAAAAATTGACATTTAAATAACTGCCTTACTGTGACTGTTACCAAAAAACACTGTTACAAAAAACACAAATAATACTTGTATTTCTGCACAGAGTAACTGTAGTACTGACGGTCATCAGTGTAATATCCCCGCAGGAACCCTAGAATCCTCTCCACTTCTTTCTCTGTAGCTTCCTGGTGTGATTCATCCATTTTCTTTAGCTGCGATGAAAATTAAATGTTTTAATTTTATATATATTCAGAAGATAACAAAAATAATTATTATACATTAAAAAGAAACTGTATTCAGACCTGAGTAGGCATCATTCTTTTGGCCTCTTTGCTGGGAGCTTTTCTTTGTCTCTCAACTCGCTGCCGTGGGGGTGGAGGTTCAGCCAAAAAGGAGCCCAACCTCAAAAGTACATATAAAGCAGAGTAATAAATACAAATATCATATTTCTGGTGTCTGTTAAGAGTTGTTTGTAGGCATACTCACATATAATGGTATGTGGGAGCTGTTCTGAAGCAACATTCTGCTCTTTTGGAAAGTCTCTGCCAGGCATCTGGAGGCAAATATCCACCCAAGCATCCTTCCTGATCATCCTCTTCTTCTAAACGATTGAGTCCCATGAAAGACAACTAGTTTGGCCACAAGAGGGAGAAAGTGGTAGAGGACTTATTTATGTGGCAACAAACCCAAGTTCTATTCCTACAGCATTCATCTGGAACAGGCCCTTTGTTGTGCACATCTTTTTAACAAGTAGTGCATTGACTCACCAAATGCTCTGCAAATGCAGAAGGATCAAAAGATGATCCCTCAGCATGGAGCTGGCTGGCCTTTTCTTTCCCGAGGTCTGTAGCTAGGACCAGCAGCTGAGCATCCAAAGCTGCTTCCCGAGCCTGCCTCACTAAAAACAACAAAAACAATTACTGAAACAATAACACAGCAGGGGATATTGCAATATCTTGCCTCAGTGTGTTCAAGGTGAAGGATAGACAAAATAGACAAAGCTGATCTTTGTAAATGCTGAATATATATATTACCATTGACAAACAGTTTGTTGGCTTCTTCTAATACATCAATGAGCTTATTGTTGGCCGGGTTCAGCATATCCTCACGATTTTCTGTAAACAACATTCAGAATGGTATGTAATTAAAGACAACGTTTCCAAAAGATACACAACATTAGCACAACATTCACAACATAGTACAACATTTACACAACATTCACTGTAAATGCAAGTAGTGAAAAATTAGAACCAAGATTTCAAACTCACGCTGGACAGAGTTGATGAGATCCCTGTACTGGCTCCTGATCTCCCGCCTACGAGCTGGGTCATCCTCCTCTTCTTGTATCCCTGATGGACCTGCAACCTCATCTTCATCACCAGTGTCTGCTGCCCTTTCTGACCTAGAGCGGCCTGCAATGCCATTCCCATGAGCAGCAGACTCCTCCTGGCTCCCTCTGCTGACCCTCCGCCTCGACTCAGACATCTCAGACACTGCCCTCTTTTACAGGGTGTCTTTCTTGAGCTTTGTGAGTCAGTCTGGATTGCTTCTATAAATGAAAACAAATTAATTTTACAGCAAAAAGCAGCAATGTAAAACCTACATGCGTGGCCTAAATCTACAGGAAGCAGGCTTGGCACCAGAAGAGTTCTGATCACTTGGACCATGAGGGATGAATTAAATCCCTCATAAAGGAAGTAAATGATCAGCACTTCGCATCTCTCCGCATTAATGGCTGGAGTGCCCCTGAGCAAGGCCCCTAACTCACAATTGCTTTCTAGGAACTGAGGTGGCTGCCCACTGCTGTGTCACTGCCACAATAAGATTAAATTGTCAGTCTCAGTTTCAAATAATTAATAAAGTATCACTTATTTTTATGACAAATCTGTAATGCCAATTTTTTGGTCAAATGCTTTGCTAAATTATGGATAACATACTAAAGCTAAACACACAACAAATTTTCATCAGCTTAAGCTAGTCTGCAGGAGATAATAAAATGACTAAATTAACATGGCCTATAGAAAATTATAGAAATGCTCAATGCAGGAAGCTTATTTATTTACTTTTATAAAAGAAACCTAGTTGGTTATACAAATATATTCAATAAAATATGCATAACATATTTAAATTTTACAAAAACATTTTTTTTTTTTATTTCATTTCATTACTTGACTAAAAGTCCTTTGAACCCTCTAGCACTAATTTTTCTTTCTTGTTAAGTTCATTGCTGGTCATTTAAAAAAATCTTTAACTGTGAAAACAATTAACGTTACGGCCATCAACTCTTTTATTTTGTTAAACACAAATCAACGTTAAGAATTTTAACTGCCTCAGTGATACACAAGTGCAGAGCGTTAACGATAAACGATGTAAAAGGATAAAGAGAGACCGTTAAAAACTTCAGAAACAAAGCACTGTTACCTAATGTTACTTTAACTCGGGCTATTAAATAAACTGAGCTATGTAGCTATGCTAGCAGCTAGGTAGCATTATTTACCATGAGCACAATATTATTTTACATAAAATTACTACTTAAAAAGATCCTGAATTATACCTGAATGATTGTAGCTTACTGATAGTTCCCTGGTGCTCCAGAGCGCTGGGTCTGAACTCACTTCGCGCGAAAATAAACACAGAACTCGAATTTGGACTGGGACTCCGTGCAGCGTTCAACTTTCTCAGGAGAACTGAGGCTCCCACTTGGGTGTTTCTCTTCTGGGTTTCTGTGTGCACTCAAAGTTACCTTAACAGCCGTTTTCTGCCAATGAAATAATGTATATAGACGGTCGGTGATAAAAGTATGTTTGCTTCTAATGGCCTGTGAATGATTAATTTCCGTATTCTACATGAAATGATTATTATTATTATAAGCACAAAATCACTCACCTAGAATCAGTCGTCGGATGAAGCAGTTGATAACACCCTTTAAATATTTAAATATTTCGTGGCAAGGAACCTTCAACCTCTTCACACTCGGATGATTATTAGACCTTTGCACGAACTCCTGTAACTTTCAGAATCGTTCCTGCAGGCCTGTGTCTGTTTGCTGATCTGTAACTCACTGTGTTTCATACAGCCAGTGTGGCTCTGTCTCAAATGGCTCCGTGCTCACTACCAAGTGCACAATTATATGTTCTTAAATATTGAGTCCGTTAACGTACACGGCCCATTATTCTTCAGACTAGAGTCATTTGGGATTTCGCCACGTGTGAACTAGTCCACACCTGAGACAGACTGCATTATTTGGATGTACATTGTGTACTATGAAGGCGATAGGGACTAATTTGTTACGTAGCCCGTGTATGAGTTATAAATCGAGTGAAGGGACCCATCTTCGCTCTTTTAGGCTCCTCCCACAGTCAAACACACAACAGACTGCATAGTTTCCGGAAATTAGCGAACTCGTGATGGTAGGAGGCGAGGCAGGGAGAAGATGAGTTTTTGAGCAGACGAAAATACAGGCCATTTATAAAGGTTTTTCAGACAAGAGCGATATCAGTGACTATAAAGGATGCGCTGCAGACGACTGAAGACAGGTGTGTTGTACAGCTGTGGGCTGACAGCGCCGTAAACGGAAGGGTTTGAGGATCTGCCTTCGACCCATACCCGCACGGTCCTCTTCCTCCTGTGGGTTGCCTCACCTTCAGCTAATATGACTCGACATGCTCTGGAACAGGTGACAGACTTCGGGGAGTACACTAGAGGTAACGATCTGAAAGAGATTTTAAAGCAGGCTTGCTTGAATAACTCTTCACAGAACTGCTTTTCTAACGTCCGTGTTAGTCCAGATGGGAGACACGTCCACATTATCCTGCGCTCTCCAAGAAGTGGTCTCATGACATGTGACAAATATCAGAGAGCGCATCTTGTCCAGTGCCAGAAGCACGTCGATTTGGTGCTGACTAGGACTGTCCCGATAGTTGATCTCATTTATTTCGACCAGAGCAGCACAGAAGATGGAGCCAGTCTGCTCGGGGTAGTATTTGAGAATGGCAAAGCTGAATTCTGGAGATTTTCTGAACGGAAATCTGGATGGAATTTACTCCAAACCTCAGATCTGTGTAACAGCCCCAGAGCGAAAATAGTGTCTGTCTGCATCAGTCAGAGTTTTATCATCTGGTGTGAGGAGAGACCCCCGTCTGAGAGCTCTGCAGCCTACAGTGGGCCGCGCAATAACTTCAACTTCTGCATCTGTAAGAGAACTTTTGAAGTAGATGAGGGGGGAGTATGTTTGGGAGGTGTGAAAATAGCCCTGCACAATAACCCTCGTTACTTGGTCATCAGTTCTGGAGATACTGTGTATTTGTTACCGGACATAAAGGAGCATCCTCTACCTACTGTTTCCAAAGTGTTATTAACGTGGTCCCCTCAGCATGACACATTTAAAGTCCACAGTGCCAGCAGCGGAACTCTCCATATTAAAAATTCCACAGTACACAAAGAGTCTGACTTTAAGAGACTGGTCACTGACTGTATTGGCACGCTATTCTCCATCACTCCTCCTGACATCTATGGTTTTTGTCCGACTGGTTTTGGAGAGCTCCTGCTCCTCCTCAGTTCTGGATGGGTTTGTATAATGCAGAGGGATGGCATTCTGCGGCAAATCTACAAACTCCCTGATAACTGCCTGACCGCCTACGGTATACAGAACAGTCTAAATCTTTACCAGGGCACCCTTGCATTAACTGTAGGCAGAATGATGTACTTGATTGATGCTAAGTGTGGCCTGGAGTTGGAGAGGATCTCTCTGAAACGGGAGGGTCTGCTCTTTGTGAATTCTTTAGAGAGTCATTCCCTGCAAATGCTCTCAGAGGCTGGGTTATTTGTGGTCATCCAGAGGGAGCTAGAAGCTAAAGCCAAGCCATCGATAGCTCCTTCAGAGAACATCAACCCAAGTGGCATCTTGGCTGAGGCTGTGTTTGAGGAGGCGTGTAAATATTACCAACAGCGAAGTCTGAGCTCCACACAGCTTACAGCTGAGAAACTCAAGAAGGGCGGGATGTTCCAGGCACCCATCTCACTGGCAGCCATCATCAGGGATTACTTGAGCAACCAGAAAATTAAAATTGCAGGAAAAGATTGCACAGGTCATGAGAAACTGTTGAGCTCCCTTGACTCTGAGCTCAAGAGCCTTGTCGCCCTGGAGGATATGAAAACATCAGTATTGAAGGCCTCAGAGAAGGATCTAGAAAGCTACTGTGAGACCCTGGTTAATCAAGAAGTCTCTAGACTTCTCAGCACAGAGACAGACAGGGAAAATCTTCAGTATCTGAATAGTATTTTCCAACTCTTCCCCTCAGAGACATGGCAAGCTATGCAGATCATACTTCAACTCAGATGTAATGGTGAGGGCTCATTATCTAGCAAGGCTCCTGCTGAATTGTGGAAGATAGTACTAAGCCCTGTCCCAACAAACACAAACTTTACCCACTGCAATGGTCAGCAAATGCATGCTCCAGCCAATGTTGTACTACCTGTCTTTGAGTTGCTGTGTCACTCTATGTTTAAATTCCAGCCCAGCTGGCTCCCTATGTTTTTGGAGCTGGCACAGCAGCAGTCTAGTTCAACTTCCACCTCTTCCTGGGGTTATGGTGTAAAGGAGAACTCAGAGAGCCTACCTTTATATAAGCGGGCCCTCACTGTCCTCCCGTGCAAAGGTGCCCACCAGGACCTGGAGGTAGAGCTGCTCTTGTGTAGCCAGCGGCCTAATGCAGTAATGCAGGCCCTCCGCATCCTCATGGGACTAGGACAATGGGATCGTGTTACCAAAGTGGCAGAGAGGTTCTGCCGCCAAAGCCCCCTTCTCAACAAAGAGATTTTCACCACCTTGCTGTGTGAAGTCTCCCAGCACAGAGAACTGGATCCCTACCTGGACTTACTGTGGGCCCTTTGTCCGGAGGACATGACTGTCACTGGGATTCTGAACATTGTCCTGAAAAACCTGCCCTCCAGCTCTCAGTCCTCAGGGCAATTCCAGGGCCATTCTCATGGCAGCCAGCTGACTATAGGACTACTGAAGCCTCTTTTGAGTAAAGTTCTCCAGCGAGAGACCAAACCCAGCCAGAGGTACGCAGACATCCTACAGTCACCAATGCACCCTCCCCCCACACCTCCACGCCAAGTTAAAGAGCTAGCCAGAGTCAGCTCTGAGCTGGACATTGACCTCAATGAGAGAGGTCCTTCTGGGTCTGAAGTTGGCCTTGTGTGACCATCCCACCAACAAATCATCTCACTGTGTTCAGTGACAGACTGGGTCTTATTCCTTATTATGGTTTTAAATGGTTTAGAGTGAGATATCAGGCCCACAACTAAAGGCTTCAAAAATGATTGGCTTATAGTGAACATTAGAAGATAAGTAGTTTAGGATAGTATATACATGTTGTTGTTTTTTTTAATGGTTTATCATGTGACAATTGGATTGTTTCATTTAGAACAGAATTTTTTTTTAACCTCATTTCATCTCTGGGATTGATATTTCTCTTTAATATTGTCTTTATTTAGTTTAGTGTCAGTAATAGACAATAACGGAAAATGCCTTTAATCACCCATCCTATTATAAAGTGTAGTGAAGGATATTTACTTTGGTCAAAAAGGTTAATCAACAAATCCTTGTCTTACTCTAGGCATTGTACTGGGTTAAGGGTTAGGTAGAAAATGCTGAACACTCACTCTTACCTTTTATGGAATCCCAATGAGCGCCTGCTGCCAGCTCCTGGCAGTGAAATTTAGTTTATTATAGTTGACACTACATTACTGAAGCTATAACTTAAATATAAACCTTGTGTAAGAACTTTTCATGGAAGCACTTTACTGTAGGGTAGTATTCATGAGGCTGCATGACATGAAAAAACACCTGACAACAGGCACAGACCTAACCTACTAAATTAATATATAAAATATGTATGTCACTCTTGTTTTTAATGCTCAGGACCACCATAGACTATTGATGAGTTCTGTGAATGAACATTCTCATGGCTACAGTGACACTGACTAGTGGTGTGTTGGTGTGTGTTGTGCTCATAGGAATGGATCAGACACAGCAGTGCTGCTGAAGTTTTTAAACCCCTCGGGTTCACTGCTGCACGTTTCACTACATATGACATTTCTAATAAGGTTTGCTTTTGCCATTAATGTTAAGTTGACATGACACTCTCTGGGGTGAACTGACAGATCCTGTATTTTCATTACACCATATATCCAACGTAACCATATCAGCATGATGTCACTATGATATTTTCTAAGTTACACAGTCACAGGGGGCAGATTTTATTACATGATATTTCATTTCACCCCATAAAAAACTGTCATAACACAAACCTACATCAGATCTGCCAAGTTGAGGAAAGCAGTGTTAATTACTGATGACACCATTTGGAATAAGCTTTTTAAAATATTCATGTAGATTTATGTCACTTGTCATGACAAGCTTACACGGTTTTCATGTAGCCTTATGAACATTGCCCTGTGTCTTCCATACATATGTAACACAGACTTGAGGTCAACATGCAATAATATATTGATTTGTGTTGTGTCCCTAAATGTACATGATTCATTGCTTAACTGCCTGCTTTTTAATTTAAATAGGTGCATGTAAATACTTTTTAAAATATATTTTGCTCCTGAAAAATGGCCTTTTCATTGGCATACTGATGTAGGAAAAACTGTTATTGAAAATATAATTAAATAAAAATAAAGGATATTGTTCATGAGCCAGTACATGAGATTAGTCTTTTTTATGTCTTCCCTCAGTTAAATATGTATTTTATAAATGCCCTGACCAGATATAACATGAAAATCACCTCCTAAAACCACTCATTGTCCATTTTTACCAACTCCACTGACCATATTTGTGCACATTGTAGTTCTAAAAATGATCTCTTGCAACAACAAAAGAAAATCATAAATTAATCATTTCCATTTTTAGTAGCACTGCTTTCATTGCTTGAAGTGGATACAAACAGTATTTCACTGTAAGTATGCCTTTAAATGGAAGAGAAAAAACAGCCTAACAAACAGTAGACCTACTTTAGGGGCTAATTCATTTTGGATACAGGCCATCAAGGAATGTAATACCTGGCATCTGCAATACATTTCACATATTTATATATATTCATATATATTTGTTTTAAGAACTTAAAAGCTGTAGTACACATGTTGCTCTTCATATTTTGTTTAGTTTTCATCATGTTTTTTTAATGGTCTGGACCCCCAGGGCACATATAACAGATATAATTTTGGTGGAGGATCATTCTTAGCACTTCAGTGACACTGATGTCATAGTGTTGTGTTAGTTTGTGTTAAACTTGTATGAGTGGATCAGATACAGCAGTGCAGCTGGAGTTTGTAAACACTGTGCATTAGACATTGTACAATGTAATAGACAGCTACCTTGTCAGAGCCATCTTTCAGATGTAAAATCAGAGACAATTTCCACTGTAAAGTTAAAATTTTGGAAATAACAATTCTTGTTCCGACAGTGATGAATTATAATCAGGAGCCATTTTAATTAATAAGTTTCACTATAGCATTCAGTGTTTTGACATTATGGTCTATTACTGTTATTCTGTTACTGTCGATATGATTTTAAGTCTGATGATATCTCAGCTGACTTCCTGACATTGCAAAACATATCTAGATCACATAATAAGCTGTTCCAGCTGTTTATAATAAGCTGTTCCAGTTGTTGTTTATAATCAGCTTGAGTTTTCCCCATGGACTTCACCAAAAATGCTCTCTGAGTTGAAGGCCTAGGATTTTGCTACAAGTGCTGTTTTAACATGCCAGTTTTAACAGACTCTCCAGGCTCACACAGACCCACCCACTGCATTCCATAGGACTAAGCATCAGCAGTTACAGCCCTGCTTAAAATTAAATTTCCAATAAATTCTATTAAGTAGTGAATGACAGTGATTAGGTTTAAGGAAGCACATTGCTCAGTCTTGTGCAGTCTACACTGGTTTGGTACAGTACATTTTATTTGGAGTTTCCATTCAGTCAAACTTTTTTTTCTGTCCCATGACTAGAAATGTATGGTTGATGTTTGAATTACAGTTCATGCCCTTTAATAACATTTCACTAAAGAGCCTCTGGTTTGATTTGATCATCCTGCTGTATGAGGCTACTGATTCACAGTTAGATGTTTAGCATTTGTTGCTTATCACACATTTGGAGCAGTGTTTCAACAAGTGGTTTGCAAAATTTTGTGTGTTCACCAGTTTAATTTTGAAACATACATTTCCTTGGTTAGAATTTTATAAAATTGGGTTGCAAATTATGTCCTCAGGAAAGTATGAATGCCAAGATGAGACCAGCTGAGAAACACAACAACATATTCTTGTTATAAATCAAATAAATCAAAACATAGTTGTTCCAAAATCTAGTCTAAAGCCACTATAGAACAATACAAGCTTTATCTGAAACAAAGTAAAATAAACTACATAGTAAGACTCTTAATTTCAGCAGAAAAGTTGTGAGACATAAATATTTTTCAATAATTATAAAACATCAAACTGGACACTTGTATTCATTTAGCACAACTGGTTTAAAATCTCACTCAGAATGTTTTAAAAAATGAGAAATGCCTAAAATAAAAGATTAATGCAGTTTGGCCTAGTAGTTAACATAGTGAGTCTATCAAGTGTTGTTAGCCAGTATTAATCCAGATACTGGGTATTAACCTAAATATCAACACCAGTCTTGTAATGCTTTATAGAACTACATTTATCCAGCTATGTGTGAGGCAAGGCACTTTTATTTATAGAGCATCTTTCATACAAAAGGCAATTCAAAGCACTTTGAAGACTGTTTAAAGTCTCATATTTGCATATGCTAGGCCATATTTTAGTATTGACAGCTGTAGCAGTGGGGTTTGCTGACTGTATATCCTGTTCTTTTTCCCTGAGCATCAGAGCTATATTTGGAGTTCTAGTGTTCTAGCTGAGCTAGTTTGTGTCTTGTGTGATGGCAGACTGTGCTGGCTTAAAGGGGTCCACAATGCTGCTTCAAGACAGAACACAACAAGAGCTGTTTTGCATCTAACAGATATGCTCAGTACAGCTGTGTGAGGGTTTGTGGTTGTCCAGAGCAGATGTGATAAAGTGCAATTGGCTTTGGAACAGGTCTAATGAGACATAAGTCAGATACATAGAAAACAATCTGTGATATGCAAATTTAAAAAACAAACTCACAGGTCAAATTTCACCCACTACCCAGGGTGGGAGGTGCAAAGCAAAACAAGCTAATGGATTTCCTGAAATGATGCCATATATATGGCCTGACATTATGAAGTGATGAACTGGAAATAAAGTGCCTTCAGCTGGTCACTTAAAATAAATTTGAGAGAAAAAAGTAAACATTCAGCAATATATACATTTAAAAAATCATACAATGAAAAAATGATTATGGACATACAGTAACCATGGCACTAGAAAAACTAAATTAAATTCAGTAAATCTCTAAGGCTTCTGAAAAGACTCTTGTTTGCCTTGTAAATTTCTACTCATAGTCATGACTAGATGACTGGAGATACCCGTCATTGTCAAACATTTAAGCCATTTATGGAATGTGCTCAATCCAAAAGGGCATGTGTTTACCCTTTTCCCTTTAATAGTTGAACTCTTGCAGGTTCTAGATTTGTTTCTTTGGGTTTTGTGGCCCAGGATACAGTGCATGGAAATCTGACTCTTCAGTCTATTCAGAAGGGAGAAATCTGTGTTTAAAGTCTTTAGTACAGCAACAATGAATATGGGAACTTCTTGTCTCCCATTCAGTATGGTTTCATAGTAGCTCTCGGAATAAAGTCCATCATTATGTTGTTCCTAGAGGGAGAAGAAGATGCAGTGAGAGGTGTGCTAACAACACAAGGTCGGAAGTTCCTCTACAAGGTGGAATTCGAGGTGTAGTGATAAAAAACTATGATTCTTAGGAAAATTATATATCTGTGAAGAGCTGAACGGAACTTACTCAAATACATCAGCATGCTTCATCCGACGGTAGTACTTGGCCAGTTTGACTGAGAAGATAATGCTGGGGATGAGGAATATCATGCACCAGCCGAAACAGAACCAAAATGCATTCTAGACACAAGTGGAAATAGCATGTGCTTATTAAATAAAGTACCGAGCTCATTAGGTGAATATTACAGTTGTCTCAGAAAGCAACAAAGTCTTACCAGAGAATCTACTAAATTTACGCATATTATCTTCTCTGCCATGTCCACAGCTGCAGCTACTGGCCCACAGCGACCCACCTGCTTAGTGATCTGACACAGAGCACAACAAATTAGTCCATCCAGATTGGAGCCATGCCACAGTGGACACTGTATTTGTCCACACTCCCTCTAATGTGTCAGGAGTTTTCAAGATCCTGTCAGGAAAAAAAGTTCAGACTTACCGTTTGATTTACCCAATTAGCAAATCCTGTGAGGAACATGATCTCTCTGTCTGTAAATGCTCCTGCTTTCTGTAAAAGAATGTGCCAGTGGTTAAATTATTAACAGGATTCATAGCTACTTACTAACTAGCTAATTACATACAGTTATTGGTTATAACACAATACTGATTTGTATTGTTTCTAATCATGAAAATAAAATGCAAAAATTGTGTGTAAACAACTAGATGCTTCAGACTGTTAAAATGACTTCAAAACTAAATAGCTTTTTCAATACTTTTGCAAGTCTTCATTCATTATCTGTAAGCGTTTAACCAGTTCAGGGTCACGGTGGGTCCAGAGCTTACCTGGAATCATTGGGCGCAAGGCTGGAACACACCCTGGAGGGGGCGCCAGTCCGTCACAGGGCAATACACACACACACACACACACACATTCGGACACTTTTTGAGTCGCCAATCCACCTACAAATGTGAGTTTTTGGACTGTGGGGGGTTACCAGAGCACCCGGAGGGAACCCACACGGACACAGGGAGAACACACCAAACTCAGCACAGACAGTCACCGGGAGCGGGAATCGAACCCACAACCTCCAGGTCCCTGGAGCTGTGTGACTGTGACATTACCTTCTGCACCACCGTGCCCTGCAAGTCTGGTTCCTTTTGGTGAATTAAAAAAGTTTTGTAGGACATAGTGCATGAATATTCAAGAGTTAAATAACCTTATTTATTTATAAATAAAACGGAGATAGCATGAAATATTTTAATACCAGTATAGGCCTGGAAAATATCATGATATTATATTAGGATATTATTGTGCTCTATAACCACTATAGGCTCTCTGAATATCACCTGGACATTTTAATATCACTATGAACTGCTAATTTATCTAGATTTCTATATATTATGCTCATACATTAATATATGGAAATTAGAATGTTTACAATGCACAGCCACTTTATCTATACTTTATTCTCACTTTACAACTTTTAATTGTAGTTATTTTCATTATTATTGTATTATAGTAGCTTTACTGTAGATATTATATATATATATATATATCTACTGTTGAACAATTAACTGGCAAACACCAATTATTTATAGTATATAATTTCATTATTACCCTGAGGGAATGCAAATAATCAAGTGACAGAATATATATTAATACAGTCATCTTCTGTAACCCTTTCTTCCTGATCAGGGTCAGGAAAATACCTAGAATCGCTGAGCTTACCACAGGAAGACATCCTGAATAGGATACCAGTGTGTAACACTCTCACACACATTTACACCTGTGGGCAATTTCACACAGCCAATCCACCTACTAGCACATGTTTCTGGATTGTGTGAGGAAACCAAAGAACCCAGAGGAAGGAAGCACATTTCAAAAACCCTAAGCATTTATAACTTCCCTTAAGATAAATTTATGCAAAGTGTGGTGTCATGATGTCAATCTGATAAAACTTGATAAAAGTTATCTGACAGCCTTATAGTAATATACTTACTGATTTCACTATTTGCGTCAAGTTGTTGTTCAAAAACATCTGAGCATAGCCGACATTCTGAAGAACAGTCCCCACAGTTCCCTAGAGCCCAGAGAGTGGAGGAGAAATGGGCCTGCTTAGAAATGCTACTTTTATATGTTGCCAAAGCACAAAATTCCAACGTTATCATACTGTGTGACTATTTCAAGGATTTTGGAGGGAAAAACACATTAATCTGTTACATATATATGGGGTCCTGGAAGGCCACAACCCTGCACAAATGCACTGTATTTTACATCTTTAAGAAACACTTTGATAAGGACATGTTCCAAATAAGGTAGGGCAGGTTATTTCTAAATTGAGCTGCGTATTCCAGGGCCACATTTAAATACAACACAAATTGTCAGTATAGTGTTCAGTATTTTACAGAAGTGGTCAGTTTAGATGAACATCATCTGGTGCTGCACAGCCAATTCAAATGTTAACTTACACTGATTTGTGATGAAATGACAATTAAATTATTAATTGTAGAATTCAGCTGTAACTGTAAAAAAAAAACAATTATTTAAAGGGTTTTTCTTTAACACATTCAAAGTAAGAGTAACATTTAGTCTGAATATCTCTTCTTATGTGATTGAACATACCATCAGAGGGTTGATGGAGAGATTAATCTGAGTCTGGATGTTTCTCAGGTCTTTGGCGTTGTTACTGAGTTCACGTTTAACATTAGCGTCGGTCTAAGGAGTAGATTACATAATATTATACAGTTTATTTATTTATTTTTAAACAAATTTTAAGACTGTCTTTAAAGGAGCACTCCAGCCAAAAAAGATTACCTTGGTATTTGCTTACTTGTCTTACATACAACTTGCCAAAATAGTCTCTAGTGTGAGAATTTCAAAGCCTGTTCTACTTAAATAAAAATATCTGTATTTTTTAAAATGTATAAAATTCACAAATATATCTGAATGTATTAGCTTATATATAAGCAAATTTCTTTATTGATTTATGAGGGGTTTCAAACTTGGTTATGACATACAGAATAATGTTAATATAGTGTGAGGACAGTAATGGATGAAAATCATCAGGATGCAACATTGTGGATTAGGTCAAACTAAAGAAACTCAGACATGCAGAATTACACTATAGAATATTGCATAACATGACCAATACAATTTTAAATGCTTAAATATATTGTAAGCAATGCTACTTTAATTACTTACAATACCCACCAAAATGGCAAATATGTGTATCATATTTTAGGTAATATAATGAAAAGTTACTCACCTGGACATTAGCCAACTGATCCAACTCATCGGCTGTCAAATTCAAATTAGTTTTTGAGAATGTATTCATCTACAGTGAAACAGAATAAATGAGGGGTTTTAGGGGTTAATTATTGCATGGTATTATTGTATTTTATGGTTTTTTTTTATAAAAAAATAGGAGATGGTGAAACACAGCTGAGGACATCCTATGTATTTATTAATAAACCTGGAATTAAAATGGACTTGAGGGTTTGCATCATTTCACTTACAGAACATGCCTACAACTTTGAACATTTGATTTTCTTTTTATTATGAAACAAACATAAAAATATTACAAAATAACAGAAAACTTCAGTGTGCATAACTATTCACCCCCCTAAAGTCAGTACTTTGTAGAGACACCTTTTGCAGCAATTTCAGCTGCAAGTCGCTTTGGATAAGTCTCTATGAGCTTGCCACAAGTTGCCACTGAGATTTTTGCCCATTTCTCAAAACTGCTCCAGCTCAGTTAGATGGTTTCCGCGGATGAACAGGAATCTACCTGAACAGCAAAGTCTGACCACAGATTCTCAATTTGATTAATTATCAAGTGAAAACATTCACTACATGAGCAGATTATTTTGACATTTTTAAGATATATGTCAAAATGAGTGAAGTGAGATATATGTATTTAATACTAAACTATATAGAAAAAATGACCCTTTTTACAACAATCTCTGATTGAGAAATATAAGATACCTCAACTTCAACAAGGCAGATTTCACTTGGCAAGACTTTTATGGAGAATTGTTCAAACTTAAATAGGAAAAAAAGAATACAACGGCTGGAGGTATAAAATGAATACAATTTAAAAACCTACAACTGCAATGTAATATTGAACAGGTACAGTATATTCCCTAACTATTGTTCCTGAAGGGAAGGACCACAGGGTTGTGAAAGATACCACTCTGGTGACAATATCTTCATGTAGTGAGGAAATTTACCTTCTGGATGACACTGCTGAAGTTCAGACTGTTGACACTGCTGGAGAAGCTTCTCAGCTGGTTCTGTGTATCTGGACTCAGTAGAGTGATGCCAGGTATATTGATATTACTCTTCTCGATAGCCTGCTTGATCTCAGCTGTGTACTGTTCCAATCAAAACAATTGCAAATATTTGGTAAGAATTTCTAAAGACTGGATTATTGGAAGGTTACATAGCACGTACTAAATTATAGAACATATTGTATTGAAACTTTACAGGACACAGGTTCTTACTTGGGAAACATTAAGATAGACATTGAGGTCAATTATTTTCTCCAGGTGTAGGGTTTCCCATAAGGGCATATTCGCATGGCAGGAACTGTAGAAAGGATATCATGTAAATATCAGATTCAAAACAAACTTTAGGCCAGGAAAAGACATTATGTCATCAAGGGAAGCATGTATCTTAATTTTTTCACATTCATTTTACTACACTGTTTGAACACTGTTTTTGCCTGCTGTTTTTTACATTGGGTGAAAATTTTCATGATGAAGGGAGCAAAAGAAATTCTCTTTAACTTAAATTACATTTAAGTTAAAGACAGCAGTTAGGCCTATATAAAGCGCTTGTATTCAGTCCCTCAAAAACACTACTACATTAAATAGTCTAACAGAAGCTACACTTTTGTCAAACCATGTCTGGGAAAATCCCGGGAATTTACATTTCCTGTTCAGGTCCAGATCACAGCACACTGAGGCCTTTGTGTGGATGGGTTTTGTTAGGTAAAAAAAATAAATAAATAAACTGACAGTTGTGTGCACTAATACTGTACTTCCTCAGCATACTCCTGATTTTACCTGCAGCAGTTTGAATGCAAAGCCAGATTCGCTGAGCATTTGAGGGATATTACATCAGCTCATCCACTTATTTAACAGTTTTGGATTTTAAAAAAAAACTGTTTTATCCTGTAATTAAATTATTTTCAACCTGCGGGCTGCAGCCCCCCCGTGGGCCACATTGGTACTGCAATTTTAATTTTGTCTTTATTTTATTGTGTGAGTTTTGGCCACCATACATAAGTATACAAAATACATAAGGGGTTACAAAATTTTTCACACCAAAGATTTCTGAAGTTGGACCATGTGGAGTGTCCATGTGAAACCTGAACACAGCGATCATGCCTTTTAAACCTAAAAAGGTTACATTGCTTGTTGTGCGGTATTTGTTTTTGATTCTAAATAGTTGATGATATTTTCATGTGGGTCGTGGAACATCTTGAGGTAGGGTAAGTGGGCCGCCAGTTGCAAAAGTTTGGGAACACCTGATCTAGTTCATTCATTAGTTATTTGACAAATTTACTTTGTCATCTCTGTGTTTCCTTGAGTATTAAAATGTCTTCAGAGACTAGACCAGGGGTCGGCAACCCGCGGCTCTTTGATCCCTCTGATGCGGCTCAGTTTTGAAAATAATTAATGGGTATTTAATTAAAATGTATTTTATTTTAGTTCGTTCATTTTCAAAATGTAATTCTACGAATAATATGGCGATTGTAACATCTAAAATATTTTAATATTTAAAATATTTTTGTCGCTCTTAATACACGTCACAACTTCCAATGTGCGTCAACGTCTTTTTTCGGAGTTAAATTTTTTTGTTGCATTGTTATTTAATTTTCTCTGCAGTCGTTCATTGATTTAATAAATTTAACACAGTATAGTTTGTTTATACATAGCACAAAGGCAAAAAACCCGTTATATGCAGCGTTAATTCATTTAATATTTCAAAAGGGTTTTGTGGCTCCCCGTGTTTTCTTTACTGGGTGAAATGGGTCCAAATGGCTCTTTGGTAAAGGTTGCCGACCCTTGGCCTAGACTGAGCAGGAGAAAAACTCTAAAATAAAAAAGAAAGCAACTGAATTCTGGGAGTGCATCTGTTGTTATATTAATCGTCCCAAAGCTGGCCTTCATGAATGAGTGTTACACCTATTCTGCACTTTCTTGCTCAGAGTCTGTGTTTTTGCTGAAGAATCAGCTCTCTGATTTCATGGTCACATGGCTATGACGTTCCAGAAGTCCAGGGCCTGAGGAGTGTTTCTTCAGCATCAGCAATGCAGCATTTAAAGGCTGATTTTTATTACATGAGTACAGTCTGTAATATTCTTGGTCTGTAACCAAGTCGGTGTCCTTATGTGGCCTTCAGGGTTTCTGAAACCTGCTCTTTCTAACCAGACCTTTGTCTCCAATACTTCACCAAGAAGGGTTTGCACTCCTATATCATGTTCATTTTTCCTTTGTTAGCTTGTTTGTATGTTAGTTTAAATATAGTGAGTCAGACAAAACCTCATATTTCCAAAAAAGTAATTTTACAGAAGGAATGGGAATAGTGTCAGTGTTAATGTAGTTACTGTGAATGTAAAACATTTTTCCTAGGTCATTGTGGAGTGTCTCTCTTGGTCCAATCATCATGAAATTTGTTGTAAAACTAGCTGTTTTCAGATCAAAATGGAGATTCAATTGATTTTTTTTCGATATAGAAAAAATATTATATAAATAATAAAAAAGAAATAAATGACCAATTGATCAATTTTGTCAGGCGTAGCAGTGATGGCTGGACAAAACTCGATTGTACTTTTGTGACTCACTTGTACAACCCAGTGACTGTTAGGTTCTGAGATCCTAGACCAGATATCTGGATTTCTGGAAGTATACCTGGAGTATCAATGAGCTGTGGTTAAAATAACACACACGCACACACACACACACACACACACACACACAGTTATAACACCTAACAAATCCATAGTCCATCCATAGTGATTACATATGATCTTACTTATGTTATTTGAAAAAGCTGAGCCCACACACTGAAAAAGTACTGTAGAGGTACATTATTGGTTACTAAATTTACAAACAGTGTAAATGTACACTTAAATGTGCAACAGTCCAGTTGTGTTTCATAAAGGTACATTACAATCTATTTACCAGAAAGAGATGTTAATATTTGTATTCTATCATTACAGAACTGTAAAATAATACAACATAAATCCTGGAGATGAAATGGGTCGTATAAAATCAATATAAATGTAAACTTTAGCGTTAAAATAGAATAAGGTACAATTACATTCCTAACTAAAGGTACTGAATGTGTTTCCTTGAGAGTACCACCACCACCACAATGAGTTTTTCTGTCAGTGCAGATATTAATGACCCTGTATTTTGGGGAAAATACTGCAAGCCTTTTAAAAATAGGCATCTCAAAAGTTTCATTAACTGAGTATACCTTATAGAGCTCCCGGGTTTGCCATGGCACACAGATGAGGGTGTAAATGTTGCCCCCCAAAATGAAGAGTACCAGCACTATGATCATGAAGATCCAGGAGAATATGAAACTGAAGCCCACACCTCTGAAATAAAAGGAAAATATTCACTGCCCAGAAATTACTATTCATATTGTTTATTCTAATGGTGCACCTCACTTATCATGCATGGGCGAAATATGAAGAACAATAAGAACAGAATCAAACCAGAGTTTGTACTCACGCCATAAGGAAAAGTCCTCCACAATTGGCAGTACCGGAGCGATCAGTGGGAATACTATTAGGCTTCAGTCCAGCTGGACCAAGCAGCAGACCCAGAAGATTACACACCACCACCAGCAGAATCAGAAAGCTCAGAACCAATGCCACAATCCACCTACACACATTTTTAATTTACTTATGTTCACACATTTGTGTAGCAATGTACTGTTGGACGTTGAATATCTCAATTTTCCACAAAATATACAAATCTAAAACTGCATTTTGTTTATGAAAATATTCTGTTGTATTAAAACAGCAGCCATTTGCACCATTTATGAAAGCTATTATTATTTGTACACTTAATATATAAAGTGCAAATCATGAGGTGAAAATCCTAATAGCTTTATAGCCCCTCCTTAGAGCATACCCTCCAAAATGGGGCAGACATATTTAAAATACATTTAGCACAGAATCTCTGGCACATCCAGGACATTAGATGCCAGTGCAATGGAGAAAATGACTGCCCCTTTAGTTGCTAAACCTCTGAATACTTTACCTTTTTTGCTCCCATGTCTTTACTATAGGTGTGTACTGGTTGGTGTAGTACTGTGCATTTCTCAGTGTTTCGGAGATGTCAGTCAGAAAATTCAGCGGAAGCTGTTGCTTTATATTTGAAATCTGTGATTTTAGGCCTTGCAATCGATTCTGAGCTCCTTAAAAAAAAGGACAAATGGTCAAAGGTAAGAGTAGGAGATATATAGTTGGTAAAAATATACTGACGCATAATCTTGGGTTAAATAATTAGATGTGATACCAAAACAGTGGAATAGCAAAGCTCCTACTCAATCCCAGGCACATGGCATATGGCTATTGAGACCACACCCCCTGCACTGTTCATTCCTCCATCACATTTACAGCATATGTCCAGATGATTTCTAGAAACCTGACACTTACCTATTGAAAGCAAACATTTGGACCAAAGGACTACCTAAAACCAGGTTTTTTTTGATGAGGTTCATATTTTTATTGACAGTTAAAACATTCAAATATTTAAGCAACTATTAAATCAAGTGGTAATCTCACAGTTGCTTGCTGTCTGGTAAATCAGAAAAGCTTAATGAGCAATTTCATTTAAGAGACTAGTTTACCAAGGCTAGCAGGAGGATAGCTTACCGAGGCTAACATAGGCCAATCACCTATATTTTTTGTCTCAATGGGTTTCTGTAACCAAGATATATATATATATATATATATATATATATATATATATATATATATATATATATATATATATATATATGTATGTATATATATATGTATATATATATATATAGGTGTGTTCTCCCCGTGTCCGCGTAGGTTTCCTCCGGGTGCTCCGGTTTCCTCCCACAGTCCAAAAATAAAAAAAAAAAAACCACACGTTGCAGGTGGATTGGCGACTCGAAAGTGTCCGTAGGTGTGAGTGTGTGAGTGAATGTGTGTGTGTCTGTGTTGCCCTGTGAAGGACTGGCGTCCCCTCCAGGGTGTATTCCTGCCTTGCGCCCAATGATTCCAGGTAGGCTCTGGGCCCCCCGCGACCCTAAATTGGATAAGCGGTTACAGATAACGTATATATATATATATATATATATAATATTCAAATATTCATATTAATATTAATGCATTATTTATTTGAAAATGAAGGAAACCAAGGTTCAGGAAGAAGCCTGAGGCTATTAAGCAAAACATGCAGTGGCCAGGCTTGAGAAACATGTGGGAAAATACTTTTATTTGATTTGATGTTAGATTTGATCTATTTTTTAAAGAAGAAGTAAGGCTGCTTTGTTTTACATTTTCAATGGCATTTCTTATTTGAGGGGGTGGGGAGGGCAGGAGTTGCATTCTTTTGATTGTTTTTTGATTGTTCAATGAAAGAATTAAGATTTATAAAGTTCTGCTAGCAAATAACTATGTGTCCAATGTTCCAAGCTAAAGTTCCCATGGAAAGTTAATGGTAATTTACTGGAAATGTATCAGACATTTTCCACCCCTTTGCAACAGGTAAGAGACAATTAGGTGCTGAACAACATGGTATTCATATCCTCGATGAAAGTAAAAAGACAACATGTATACTAAAGAAGAATGGGGTTGATATTTAATAAAAACTTATTCCATGTATGGCCAAATGCATTTAGACACCTTTTTCCAGAAGGGGGGGTGGGAGGGGGGATGATGAGCTCTCGCCCCTCACTTCCGAGGTATGCTTAGCTGAACCTGTGTGTGCTTTTAGGTCCTTTACACCTTTATTTGCTACACAAAACATGGGAATTTTAAGTCTAAAAAAGAGGACATGCCCGGGTAAAAGAGGATGTCTGGTCACCCTAATTATTCCTGAATTTATTGTGGGGGTCCTGACCATTGAAATACAGGGTCAAAAGGAGCAAACAGTATGCAGAGCAACAGGTGGACTACTGTCTTTAATTGTAGAAATTCAGAGTGCCCCTATATGGTCAGTGGAGTTGAGAGAATGGACAATGAGTGTAAAGACAAGCTGTATGTGCATAGCTGTACATCTGTTTCAAATGAGGGTGCATCTTAAAGTAGATTTTGACATATAGTGTAAGTATATTGGAATATAACATTTCATCTTTTGTGACTAAACAATTCCTATTGTTCTAAGTTTTTTAGTAGAGAAAACATCACATACACTTCTCATGTTTAAAAAGAAAAAAAAAGAATACAAGGGTTCAAAACAGTACGAGTTATGATCAAATAATCAGATGGAAACTATTGTTTGGAGAAAATGCCAAACAATAGTCTAATGCGTTGCTCTATGGTCTGCACTCACCCTGTATGCTGTCTCTAGTTTCATTTGTCACTTGTTGGGGAATGCCGTCAAAGTAGTCTTGGCCCTGTGAAACAAACAATACGCCATTGATATAAAGGAACTTATAAGACTGAAAGTTAAAACCATGAGACTGGTTTCAGATTAAATTAAGTAGCAATAACAAGTAAGCTTTGATAAACATTACAATATAAGTGATACTAAAAAAAGCCACAGTATGTGTGCACAGCGTCATTCTAATCGTGATAAATTAATGAATTCATTCATTCATTCTTTGTCTGTAATCGCTTAGCCAGTTAAGGGTCACGGTGGATCCTGTGCCTACCCGGAATGACTGAGTGCTCATGATATACGATATGTTTTTCTAACTGTAACAGAGTAATCATCATTATTTTCAGAACATTAAACAACTACAATCAAACAAGGGACTGTTCTACAGATAATTATAGAGAACTTGTAAATAATAAACAGTATTAAATAGCCTTGTTAAACTGCATGTTAACTGGCTGCATGTCAGTCTGTAATGTTATTATTTTACATGATTTTATTTTACCAGTTGTATGATTTTTCTCTTATTCCTTTGCCAAACTTGAATTTAAGAAACTGTGAGTCTTTTGTTATAATGTGTTCATTTATCAATTTATCAAAAAAAAAAAAAAAAAGAAAAAAAAAATACATATATCTCCAAAATCCAGAATGCGAAAACGGCAAAGATATTTTTAATCATTTCTCTTAGTCAAAAATATCTGGTAATTAAAAGGATGGATTCCATGTTCCAATGCTCTGTGCCTTTTGTTCTTAATTTTGGAATGTGAAATATTTTTGCGCAACCATGGCTATTACACATTGCTTGTAGCCTAATGGTTCTACAGAAATGTTCCAGTCTATATTGAGTCATGTTATGTGGAGATGCTCACTTTTTTAATCTGTGCGTTCAGATCAGCATTGTTCACCCTGTTCACTGCTGACTGGAGTTCACTGAGGCTGGGTAGCTGTTGTGAAAAGTATAGAATTACAGATAATGTTAATGTAGTGACAAATGGCCATTTTAAATAAAGTTCTGTATTGATGGTCTCATCTGGTCTCAAGTGTGAAATACAATTGTACTGAATGATAAAGTGTATATTTGTCACCAGAGTACAGTAATAATTTCATTTAATTTCAGGTGACTATGTGCACTATGGGCCTTATCCGACATTTGTTCAGCAAGACAATACAACTGACTAATTGCTATTTATGGAGCCCACCGGAAGGTTTGTAAAAGAATAGGAATTCACAAGCCTTACCCAAACAATAGGCCATTGTGAATACATTATTTGCCTGACTTTGGTGAGAGGGAGGTAGCCTGTATTTTAGATCCTCTTTTCATTAGTGGTGGTGATTTTCATCGTTTTTTGGCATATACTGACACCCATTGTGCACACATTGAGAAATCATGATCAGACAAGCTGAGACAAAAATTAAAACATTCCACACACTAAGTTTAACATCTTATAATGGTGTCTGAGCACACTGGGATACAATTTCATTTGTTTTCTCTTCAGTCTTTGTGATTTCCGTTTACTAATTGTCCCATGCAGTACTGATAAACACAAAAGAAAGAATAAAGATGCTCTAAAACAGGGTGCCCTTCTTAACACTCATTACTCAACTCCCTAGTCAGGTTTCTGCTCCTGTTCCTTATGACAGATCACATTACACTTACATTAAAGCTTGTGTCCAGGGAGAGGCTGGCCAGTTTTGACTGAAACTGGTCACAGTTCGTGCAGTTTGGATTGTGCAGTGTTGTGTTTATGCGATCTCTCACTAAGGTCAGATTGGTTTGCAGCACACCCAGCTTTGTCTGTAACTGGGACTGAGTGGTATTCAACTCAGGCAGCAAAATACTGGTGCGGTTTACCACTGTAACAGAAAATTACAAACCAGAAATTATTAAATCTATACCACTGTATCAGACTCAAAATATTAACAAAATTATATTTTTTGTCTCTGTATCTGTCCCCTATGGTTAAGACTGTAATAGACTCTAAAAGATTCTCCAATCTGAACATTAAGGAGCGCTGGGATTCTTTTGCACTTATTTTTAACTTGTTGCTGGAGGGTTCCCAAAAATCACTTTATAATTATTACAGTCTTTATTTAAAGGCCTACAGCACAACTGTTTGTGGCAAATGCTGCATACACTTTGTGTTTGTGAAATCTGTGTGTTATCAATGGTATCTACTAACCCAGTGAAAGAAAGAACAAGAAAAAGCTTGTCTTAGAAAATCCCAGCTTCAGTATTATCTATGAAATTTCAAATTAAACCTGTGAGTCACACACCATGAAAGAGGAGGAAACCACTGAATGTGTTTAGTTAACAATTTGTCAAAACAGTCAACTTAAAGGAAAAGTTCACTGGATATTAGTCCTTGGTTTCCTACATCAAGCTTTAAAGCAGGACAGCCAGCAGTGTGTATTGTATTTAATGTCTGGCAAAAGGTTTAGTCACAAGTACAAGCGCAGTATGTGTATTAAATTGGCCCAATCTGATTAATATTACAGCAACAAAGCCAAACATTGCAGGTCAGTCCAAGAACTTTTTTTATTTCAAGGGCTTCCTCAATATCGGTTTAAAATCTTTTACCTTGTGCCATCTTGGTTATCGAGTCCAAGGCTGCTTTGATGGTACCATTTAGAGCATCTTGGATTTGTTCACCAATATAAAGGCCACTACCTGCAGAATGAAAACAAAAAGGTCTAGGTCGTTATAAACTCTTTTTTGTTCCTAGAGTGAAGTATTCTTAAAGTATACTTTTAAATTATTCTCTATTTTTGTAAATGAGAACTAGACATCTGCTCATTTATCTTTTTTTTTCTCTGAAATGAAGAGTATTCATAAGTAGTATGTTCCCACTTTGCTGCAGTAACTGCTCCTAATATTCTGGGTATGGTTTAGGCTGGATGGAACATTCTGCAAGGCGTTGAGTTCATTTAGTATAAGAAAAATATTGAGATCAAGTACTGACATTAATTTTAAAAAGTCATCAACTCCAAGTTTAATCACTCTTGAAAATGCAGTTCCAGTGCTCCACAGCCCAGTTCCAAGGTTTTCACCCATCTCTCCTGTCCTTGGCATTGAGCATAGTGAGCATGGGTGTATATGAAAAGTAGTTGATTTGACTAGTTTTAAGTGTCTAAAAACTTTGGTAATAGATCTATAAAGATAATTTGTTTTATAAAGACCATTCCGGAACCTTTATGTTTAATAGAAGCACCACACACAGTCACACGGTTGTGGACACTTTGACTCACCATTGATCTGACATGTGATTTCATCCACAGTTACAGTGCTCTCATTCATGACCTGGTTGACTTGCTGGCGAGATATGAAAATGAAAAATGTAAGATAGTGAAGTAGACATATACAGCCTTTCTGTAAACAAATAAACCCTAAACACACACTTAACAAACAGTTTTAGCATTATCATATCATAGATCTGTTGACTTTTCCATTACACAGTTAGGTGTAGTTAATTTTACTCTTTTCACACAATGTTCTTTGCATTAGTTGTTAGGAAAAATACCACTGTCCTTGAATTCAAGAGCATATGACCGACACGCATAAAATAAACCACACCACTTCCCTGTATTAGTGTGTTTACCGTAGAAATAGTGGAGATGTAGTTCTGTAGATCTTGGAAGGTGCTGTTGATTTCAACTACACCATTGTTCACACCATCGTCTGTGTATTTATTACTTAGAAACATGCATATATTCCCCACCCTAAAGATAAACATGCATTAGATATCAAATGAAAAAAAAAAGATTATTATAGCTGCTTTTAGAATAAAAGTTATGAACATGTTGGTAAACATAACCACTAACATTCAAATAATAATTTTATTTTAAAATCAAATATGATTTTAAATCATATTTGGTGCCAGTCCATAAATGGTGCCAGTCCATCATGGGGCATTACACACCCACTCACTCATGTTTTGGACAAATTTACACATTAACCCAGTCATTCATACAATGAATTTACACACTCAGACTACAAACATATAAAACAGAAAAACAAAGAACCTGGAGGAAACCCTCTCAGACACAAGTACACACCAAATACTTTTACAGACCTGTGGCAAATATTTAACCAGTAATTTTACAAATATTCACCCCTCGTTCTGGAGAAAAGAATGTAATGTACCTCTAGGAATACAACTGGACTTTAAAACCACTGTTGAACCTTTATAGGTACATTTACGGTGCTTGTCAATAGTGTACCTCTACAGTACCTTTTTTCTGAGAGTGTATAGTGCTACATAAAAAGATTACATTTACAAACAGAGATTATTTCTAATGGCTAACAAGAGGTTCCCATCATCAACAGCAACTATTTAAACATGCAAAAATACTTACATACACTCAATTATTAAGTTTTTAATACTCTTGATTCGATCTTTCTAGCATCTATGAAATCTTACATCTATTTCATTGCATGAAAAAGCTGACTCTTTTTAGTACGTACAGTATAATGATAGTGGTCAGTAAAGTTGCCGTGTAGATGGACCTCCTCTTGCAGCGAATGCTGTTGGTCTGCTTTTGGTACATTCGGCCTCCACATTTACCACAGCAACGGCAGCAGGCAAAAAAGAGGCCAATTAAAGGCATGAGGAGGATATAGAGGATCCCAATGGCAACACATACCAGGAAGCCTGCCTCATAACGCAGAATCTGAACACACACACACACAGATCCAGGTGAGCTCAGGAGGAAAACAAAGTATTTATCATGCACAGCCCCACAGCCCTTTTCAAGCACAGGCACGCAGTATTTTTAAATTGTTACAATATGCCTAAATTTCTTAATGTTATTAAATATATTACCCATACTATAATGTCTGCCATCAAAAATCAAACACGATTATGCTTCGCCCTCTCCCATAATCCCAATCCCATAATGCACTCCATGCAGACCTCACCTGCACAGGGTGAGACATGTCTGCTATATAACAACAAATGACAAGACACAAAGACAAATTTACACCACCTCACAAAATCAGAGACCTTTATTTACTTCAGTTCCTTGTGTTAAGTACAAGGTTTTCTCTTTGGCCAAAATTTACAAAAGAAGCCTCAATAACTAAATATAATAAAATCTGCTGACATCTGACACTTGAGGTGGACAGTCAGTTTCCCTGTTTGAATATAAAAGGGATTAGATTTCCCCAGAAATATTTGAAAGGTGTTAAACCTGCAATTTACATGGAATGGAAATATTAGTTGTGTCTGATTTTGCACAATAGTATTTTCATGGAACTAAATCATTCCTGTTTATATCAGCAGTAAACAGGTAAAATCAAATAATTTATATATTTAAACAATTAAAAAAAGTCTTGTTTATTCATATATAGTTGTACATCCAATTCATCTATAGCATTCATTTTTTCCTTTATTTTTGCAATGGAACTAAACACAAAAAATGCAACTGTCACCTAAAACATTGACTTTCATTCTTTGTGATTAGTTTCTAGTGCAAAACAACAGATGTCTTGAATTGATTTGATAGACAAAAAAAAACTGGCACAATTCAAAACAGATCAGACCACTGAAAACTAATACGGAAATATGGTTTTAACCACACCTGTGATTGCTGTACTAACAATATTAGACAGTAGTTTACTCAGCAAATAAGTATATCTCATAATGGCTGTCTCACTGGTGGAAGGGTGTGGATAAACAAAGCCACTTTTTAGACAAAGTTATTTTTGAATATACATTTTGGTCACAAGTTTTACTAGATCATATTAAATGGGTATTAAAAGTTTAACCTATTATTCATTCGCTTTCTGTAACATGAAACATTTTGAACAGGCAACACATCTACCAGCATGTGTTTTGAAATGTGGGATGAAACAGGAGCAGCCATGGGAAGAGCACAACAAACTCCTCACAGTCAGTGACCTGAGGCAGGGTTTGAACCCACAACCCCAAGACCCTAGACCTGTGTAAGGGTGACATTAGTATATATAGAGTATATATAGAGTAGAAATATTGCCTATTTCTGATTTATTTAAATATACTAATTATGTAATGAAGAGTGTAGTGTTGTTGATTATATAAAATCTTTTAAGTTATACTTGGCAGATTTCCATAAACAGACCCCATTTCCTTACAAATGAGACACTGTGCAAAATGTAAAGAAACATATAATGCACTGATGTGCAAACCATTTAATACCCTATATTTAACTGAAAACTGTACAAAGACAACATATTAATGTTGAAACTGAGAAAAGATAATTGTTGTTAAAAACGTATTTGCTAAATATGAATCTGATTCCAGCAACACATTCCCATAATGTATGGACTGGACATGTTAACCACTGTGTTGCATCACTTGTTCATTTAACAAGAGTCCAGCCACAGTACTTTTGAAAGTGAAATATTGTCACAGTCTTGTTTTTTTATAGGATATCGAGATCTCCATTATAGTTATATATTATACTTTTACTAAGGAAACATGCTGTTGTCACCCTTATAGAATGGGGATTGACTTTTTCTTGCTGAAGTAAGCAAGACTTCCCAGAAAAAATTATTGTCTGGATGGTGGCATGTTGCTCCAAAACCTGTATATATCGTTTAGCATTACTTGTGCAAGTCACCCATGCTATGTGCACTGGCTTTTGAACTGTACACTTATAACAAGTTGGATGGTCTTTTCTCTTTAGCCTGGAAGATACCAGACATACCTAATTTCCAAACACAATTTAAAATTTGTTTGAAAGTGAAATTTTCCACTTCGCCTCAGTCCATCTTAAATGGTGTCAGGCCCAGGGAAGGGGGCAGCATTCCTGGATACTGTTTATACATGGTTTCCACATCACATTTTTGAGTTTCAGCTTAAAATTCTCTTAAGTCTGTTTTAATGATATGCCACTTGAGAGGCTGAAGGTCACAGCCAGATGATATTTGCTTTTGGGCCTTGCATAAAGAGAAATTTGTTTACTATATTAAGTCAGTAATGGTTGCAATATTTGTCTATGCAGAATGGTAAACCCTTCCCCATCTTTACTTCTTAATGGCTCAGCTTCTCTTAGATGTTCTTTTTAAACCCAATCATGTCACTGACCTGTTGCCATATCTTTTGTACACAAATTTACCAAGCTTTTGTTGCTCCATACAGTTTTTTTTGGAACAGTTTGCTACCATCCAATTTAAAATGGGCATATATTTTTCAAAATGTAATAAAAAATGTTTAGTTTCTATATATAAGATATCATTTCATTCATTCATTATAACCACTTATCAAGTTCAGGGTTGTGTTCCTGGAGCATACCCAGAATAACTGGGCACAAGATGGGAATACACCCTGGAGGGGAAGATACTGTTGTGTATTATTTTATTTTATTTTACTGTAATTAAATATAGGTTTTACATTATTTTCACATCATCGCAATCTGTTTTTATTTACATTATTTACAGCATCCCAACTTGTCTGGAAATGGGGTTGGTACTACGAAATATAACAGAATATATCATATTACTGTAAATGTGTTTTAAAGACTCAAAGTATACACATTAAGTCATGTAACTTTATGTATTATCCTTAAAATGTGTTATTTCTTTTTACATACCTCTTTTGTAAAGTCTGATGAGAAGCCCTTTGAATTCACTATTGTTTTAAACAGATCTGGAAAAAATAAAACAATGAAAAATGTATTGAAAGGAATTACTGTTTTGCACTAATGCTATAGTCTTTGACTCAACAGTTTACTGAACAATGCTCTGGTCAGATTTCACATCAAAATATATACTCTTACCACAAACATCAGTAGAACACCTGAAGGAAACACAAGATGCTATTCCGAACTGTCTCTCTCTCTCTCTAAATCCCCTTCCACACATGCACCATAAACTAGAATAGTTCTGTAGTTTACCCAGAGGAGATGCATGTGTGAACGTGACCCCTTCAACATTCATCCAGGGCCTTACCCAGACGTTATCCTCCTCTTACTCTAGTAAAGACTCAGGGTGTAATCAGAGTTGGGCATTTCCTGACTTTCTCCTGCACACGTTTCATTTCCTGCTGCAAAAGCTCACTTGATGCAGAAAATGTGTGCTTGTGTGAACTACCACCCTGAGACATCTCCAGACCAGATACTCCGGAATTTCTCTAGAAATTCTCCAGAGTTCATATGTGAAAGAGACTATGGCAAAATTTACATTACAGATATCTGCAATTCATTTATGACTAGACACAGTTCTAAATTAAGATATTTCTATTTATATTTTGACTAGGCAAAATAACAGTTTGAGATATCTTTAATTACATTCAATGATGTCCGATTCACCATTATGTTAAATGAAAGCTCCAATTCAAGACATCTAAAATGAATAATTAACTTACATTTTAGATATCTACAATTAAATTATGACAAGTCAAAAAGTAAATTAGCGGTGTTACCTTTTGTTCTGCGTAGTCATAATTCCAATTAAAGATATCTTAAATATATTTTAAGATATCTGAAACTAAGTTTTATGGTAAAATGTTAGGATGAAAAGCTTGACAGATGAGTGTGAGGGTTTGAAATTTCTTGACCAAATTAGATCAGGAAGGATAAATTCAATAGAAATGAAGGGGAAAAAACTGAGTGAGAAACTAGCGTAGTGGGCGAAAGATTGTGCATATCCAAAAGATCAAGCAAACATCATTACAATAAGATGAAAATAATCCAGTTTGCACTGAGTCAATATCTTGGAAAGTGTGGGAGTAGCTACCCGGAAATATATTGGCTGAATAATAAAAATTATTTGTTGACTTACGTACAACAATATGTTGCGCACCACAAGCTGTTCATAACAATAAAAAGCATGATATGTGGTCTCTGTATCACAACGATTGTTTACATTTTATTAGTAAAACTTCACTATATTAATTAATAGTAAAAGTGGTGGCAACAATAAGAACAAATTTGATTCCAACTCTGTAGCACATGTACAGTGAGTTGATTTCATGTTGAATATGTATAAATATGAAAAGCTGGAGAAGGTGATATTTTGTAAAACGTAATGTAAGCCAATTTTTGAAAAAAATTCAAAAGTCCCACCAAACATATTTAGCTCTCCTTCCAAAGCAACTCCTCTATAACACGCATGCACACAGATTTATAAGTCACACAGGGAGAGATGTGCAATGCCTGATCTTCAAAACCTTGAACATCTACCTCATGTCTCATTCAAACCCAAAAGCTACACTGATCTTTTCTCTGATCTTCCAGCTTCACTTCAGGTATGAATCTCTTCACATGCATACTGTTCATGTGCATTGGAGCAGTGTGATCAGACCAGTAATTTCTTCAGTGTGAAATGATTAGACAGGGTTTTTACAGTCATGTGGCTTGTACAGAAAAGGAATCTTTTTCTTTATGCCATCAGAGCATTTAATTTATTGACTGCTATTTTAATGTAAATATTAATTTAAGAAATAAAACTAAAATCACATACTCCAACTTTATATTTAATTAATATTAAACTGAGTTGTGCCAGTGCTGAAACTAATCTTGCACTGGCAAAGTAAGTGACTTGGTTATTATAGAACGTCATATAAATATGATTATTGGTTAAATAAAAAATTTCAATAAAATAGATATTTTATAGTTTAAAATATTTTAAAAATAAAGGAAACATTATTTGGCTCCAGAATGCGGATCAGTACTGGGAAGGAAACAGTACCTTGCTATCACTATGTAAATGTTTTATTTTACACTCTGTCTGCTCTCGGTAAACCTCCTATAAGCAAGGTCCAATAGTGGAAGTTCAAAACGTTTACACAAAAGCAATGCAGGTTCTGTGTAGATTTAATCATCACACATGACCAGATCTTCTGTAAATACATTCAACCGTAAATGTCTCAATGCCATGTATTGTTTTTGAGACAAGAACTGAAAACCAGCAGTTACTATGTGTTCATCAATAAGGAAGTAAACTCAGCTCATGAACACTCACAACACAATAAGCGCTCTTCCAGTTGAAGAAGTCACCATTTCACCATTAAATCCTCACTCTCTCATCTCCAACCAGAAATAAAGAGCTGGGCGTCATGAGTAACCAGCTAACTTCTATAGCAAAGTAATGAAAAAACTTCATTCAGTCATGGGCTTCATTCAGCAACATGGGCAGCCTCTGAAAGCTCCTCTGTGTCTACACAAAAACGAACCTAAACAGCACTGACTTGTTTCTATGTTGATTAAACTACTTTCTTTACAGAGTCAACACGGCACTAAGCTAAACGAATGCTGTTACAAGTATAATGGAAATTGAGGGAATTGAAAAAAATATTTTATTAAAACTAGATTCAAATTTGTTCTGTTTAATTGGAACGTGAAAAACACATTCCGCTCATGACAGTGTTTTGCTGCTGACCAAAAATCATTGAGCACAAGACTGAAACACACCCTGGACAAAAAAAATTGGTCCGTATTAAAAAATAAATAAATAAAAAATAAAAAGAGAAAAAATATATACACACATTTTGGCCAGTGTATTGATTAAGTATTGATTGTATCACTGTTATTGTCTGAAATTCAAATATTTGGACCTCTTTGTGTATGATTTACATGATGGATTTAACTATTGCCCTTCCCTGGTGCATCAGGTTTGCCTACTGACAAGGTTGTAGAGCAGAGTTTCATTTAATATACAACTGGAAACTAACATCGTGAATGAAGGCATACATCTGAGAGTCACATTCCCAGGAAAAAAGAGCCCAAAGGCTGCTATAACTAAGATGTCTCATTTTAAACATATGTCCACCTATCAAAACTGTACCTGAACAGAACAAAGGGACATGTTACCATGGAGATGAGAGATGAACTGACCTTCAGGGAACGGGTTTGGCTGGACAGTTTGTAGAAAGGAGTGGACAAATGATGACATAAACCCACTGCCAAAATCGATCTCTGGGGCAGACAAATTCCCAGGTGTTTCTAACAGCGGTGGAGTTTCCTTTACTGGGCAGGCCATCTGTGTGTTTATACAAGGCCAGAAAACCAGCAGCAACAAGCAAAATACCCCCACAACATGTCTTCTAATAGCACTGCCCATTTCGGCATACAGTAGATCAGCAACAGCTTTTTAGCTCATTGTCCTAGCTGTCATCCCCACACAGCATCTGAAAATGAAAAAGAAGAAAATGTAATAGAAATGCTATGACTTTGGTGTCAAATGACAATATTCTAAAATATTCTAGTAACAAACGACAACAAATGCAAAAACACTGCTAAACTAAAACTACATTTCATGTTGTCACAACTTACATTTCACAAGCTGATATGAATGTTACAAGATCATGAGACCAGTATTTCAAAATCACCTATTTCTTCTAAACAGAGAAGTTTTGACCAAATATTGCTCTCATCCGTTTCGTTTTACTGACTCACGAGTGAACTCATCGAGACTAAGCACTGGGGTAAAAACACGACATGCAAAGCAGAGGACAGAGTAAAACCGGCATAACTTAATAGTTTTTGAAACCTGTAAACCGAATACTCTTGGGACGTTACCTTTCCTCTGTTGAACAGGGCCCGTGCTGTGTGATCGAAGCAGGTGTGTGCAGTAATTTCAGATGTAGGAGTATGTCCCAAAGGAAGCTGGTCTCCGCTCTGCTCCCGAGCTGAACTTCACTGACGAATGTAATGAGAGTGTGATACAGAGGGAGAGTGGACGCAGGGAAGGGGAAGGGGGCGGGGGAGTGTCTGTGCTGGAAAGAGTTGTTGTTGTAACGAAAGGAAGCAATGGACACAAAGGCGGCTAACACCCTAGCAGTATAATTTATGTTGACACTGTATCCTTATCATAAAATAATATGAAGTGTCATTCTGTGAACAAATGGGAAGAATCACTAGCTGCGGAAGGAACACAAACTACTGTTGTGAAATGCCCAACTTCATAAAAGGTGCAATGAAAGAGCACAAACATGTAACGGCACAGCTCAAATATGCAGGAAGATGTTTCCCGGGCAGAGCCAAGAAACGTTAGATTAACTGAGAAACCGTTTGTTGAATACACACACAGAACCACCGTAAATAAGTTAAACTTAAATTATAACTTGAGACATATCACATTTTTTCCAATTTACTAATTCTTTAGATGTAATAAATCCAGGTATAGAACAGTAAAAAGTTAAATTAATTAAAGTAAAAAAACAAAACCCCATCCCGGGATTATATTAACCCTGTCTGAATTTACATGCTGGGGAGTATTCCGTCATATTCTGGGGAATATTAGTTTCCCCCGGTTTTCTTGACCATGGGGAGGATGATGCGTCCAGTGATTAAATGTTCAAGTATAAGATCAGCTGCTGCTGCCACAACTTCTGGTATAGATTTAATCCACAGTAACAGCCTAGATACATGTTATAAATGGGTGTTCTACTAGTTGTTACCACTATAAATGGTTTGTGTCAGCTACAATAATAAGAAGTAGTTAAGCTTTGCCATCTTCTCCCTAATTATTTGTTTTGAAGGACTGCAAGTTACAGTCATTGGGGACAGTAAAGAAACTAAAAACTCCAGCAGCTCTGCTGTGTGTAATCCACTGTGACGGTGTTACACATGAATCGAGTAGCCCACTCCCATGTTCCGTTCATGGGAATACACCATAATCATTACTGATATCTTGTCATAAAAATTGTATTACCCCAGCTTGCCAAGTTAAACTACACTGCCCAAATAGGGCTTAAGTTCTACTAATTTAGGAAATCCTAGTTGCTATTTATCTATTCCTGACAATCCATCTCAGCCAACTGAAATAATCAGCTTTAGTAACCATTAAAGTCGTATTTACAAACAAACTCATCCATTAAATAAATAACATTTCCTTTTGTTCATCATATACTCACATCCTGGCAAGAGATTCTTTGTGCAGCTTTAAACCTAACTTCCAGTTAAGGTTCACCATTTAAAATGTTTAGAAGAAAGATTTATACTTGACAAAAATGGCCTGTGTCAAAGTTTGATGAACAGCGCAAAGCTTTGTTTACTCAGGAAGTTACAACCTTTGTACCCATAAACCTCAGACTTCACTGCTTCACCAATCAGGAGGGGGAGTTAAACTGCATTCACCACCTCCGTCACTTTCAAGAAGCCACCCAAGCTGCCCCCAATTTTATAAGAAAACAAGAATGAGGAAGGAAAGATGAGGGAGGGAAAAAACAAACAAACAAGCAGCATATACTTAAGTGAAAATTCATTTTTATTAATACCATACATGAATCATCAATTGCAGACACTAGAAAAAAATATAATTATCAAACAGCCACTATCAAAGGGGCTCTACAAGAACACAAAGGGGCATCCCCTTTGATTTTGTGAATAATCCCAAAGAAACACTGGACTGTTTGAGTGAACTAGCTGGAGAATGTTTTTAAACCGTATATATAAAATAGCCACCCAACTGGGCTGAATACTTGGCTGGAGAAATATGAATTTATATATATATTTTTAATTTTCCCTAACAGACATGAGGCCACAATGCAGAACGCCACCTGGTGTTAAAACCTAGTATGGCTTGAGTCTAGGGGAGTTCAATCACAAAGACTTCATTTTGAAGTGTGACAAAGTCCAACCAACGATATTAACGAATTCCTTTTCTTATAGTCGTCACACCTAAAAATCTGAGTGAAATGATGAGGTCATACATGAAAAAGAAGAAAGGCAGCATCAAATTCCTCTATTATGAATTTGTCCAAAGACTGACATATTATACATAAGAACATTTTATCCAGACGATGCAGCGGCAAGATTAAAAAAATAATAATAAATACATTATACAATGAAATAAAAACTATAATCTACCACCTTAAGTGAATGGTGCTTATAGTCAATGTATCTAAAACATTTCCTAAAATGCATGGTTAAGATTTTTTTACATTAAATTTGATGCTCTAAAGAAGAGTAAATACAATTACACTTATACAGAACTTAGCTACAGTCTTAAATATACAGCACAAATACACAGAGGAGAAAAAAAAGAAAAATATTAAAAAGAAAAATAAAAGAATTCTTCATAGAAACAAATACACAAGGCTTGAGAATAAAGAATCTTGCCCATAGCTTCTTGGTCTGTAGCATTTGAAAAAGGAGTTTAAAAAAAAGAAAATGACTAAAATAATTACAAATGATGAGGAGTACTTACTAACGAGACAGAGGCATTATGCTTTGCGTTTGAGAACATTTGGTCAGTGTCATGAAGTTTTTAAAAGTTCTGAGCTGTTTCCTTGAAGAACTGTATGTGTCATGGTATGGGCAGACATGAGTAAAGTATCTTTTTTGCTTTGTTGTTGCTAATGAATACAGATCCTAGAAACAATGAGCCTTTCAGTGGGAATGAGCTAATGTCTGAAACATGTAGTTTCTAGACATGCATGCTATGACCAAACATTTAACAGGAAGTCAAACATGTAATATATATATTACATGAATGATTGATTCTCCAGTTATCTATTTAATCAAATTCAGCATTTTAACAGGGAACAATAACTAAAATTCTGTAAGAAAAATAGATTGAGAACACAGTGACAACAGTGCAAAAGATATTTAGGGTGCTTTTTTTTTTAATTTTCAAATTTCCCGTTAAAAATTGATACAAAAAAAAAATAAAATAAAAAAAAAATAATAATAATAATAAAAAAAATAAAAAATAACAAACACAACCAAAACACCTCTTTTGAGCCTGGCTTCATGGTAGGCAACTTCTGCATATGACCATACTGAGCATGACCAGTACTCCAGTACCATCATTTACACTTATTTAAACTTTTTTTAAAAAAGACTTTACGTAGTGGTTCTCAACTCCGGTCCTCAAGCTCCGGAACTGTACAGGTTTTTGTTCCAACCAGGTCCTACAAAACAAATAGTTCAGTTTTTTCTTTTATGTTTAAAATAAAATCAAAAGAGAAGGAGCTGGTTTTGAATCTAGTTTTGCACACAATATTTATTACCTGGTAAAATTAAAAATAAAGAAAAACCCTTCCTTGTGAAGTGAGCACAACAGAAACCGCCATGCATTGTCTAGCACAGCGAACAGAGACCCGAGGTTGGAACAAGAACCCACAGACATGGCTGCCTTCACTAACTCGGCTGTTTCCAGGCTCAGAGAATTCAAATAGACCAGACACTGATTTTCTATTATTCCCCCCCCCACACACACACCGCCTGCCAACACTAAGGAAAAATGCAAAGTGAGAATTTCCGTGAAGTAAAACAATATTAAATATCAAATGCAAATTCTACTGCAATTTGCAAAAAGCACGACTGAATACAGAGTCTGGCCAGTTAAGATTCCTCAGAACAGGGCCGGCTTTAAGAACTACAACACGAGTGCCATTCTGATTAAAAAAATAAATTAAAAAAAAGAAAAAAGAAAAAGAAAAAAAGAAAAATGTGTATAATCACACTGCTCTATCAACTGCATGCCTTTTCCCTAGCCCTCCTACAGTGAGTGCTGTAGTCTACTGGGCTGACTGTGAGGTGGGGTTGTCGCTCTTGCTCTCCTGGCTGGAGGGAGCTTTGTTGTTCCAGGGGCTGTTGTTGCCCAGGGCTGGAGAGTTGGTGAAACTGTCCTCGTCATCGATGCCATTGGCTGCATCAAACTGCGTGTTCTCGAGCCGTGTGATCAGTCGCTCATCCTCGTCCCCGAACTCCCCTCCCATCAGAGTGGGCTCACCCACCACCATCACATCCTGCAGGGGACAGGAAGGGGCGCAAACATTATCCCCGCAACACGGGGGTGTTCGAGTGGTGGAGGAGCCTGCACCTTCCATCCCCCAGCAACTTCAGAGGGCACCAAGACTTCACAGCTAAAGCCATGTAAATCGCCCATTTTAATCAAGTAAGCCAGCACAATTGAGCAGCCGCAGAGCACTTTAAAGCTCCAGGAATGGCAACTAGTTTAAAAGCTTGCAATCCAGCGTCAAGTTTAATCTTTAAGAAGCATATTCTACTGTGGCCTTTATTTCCTCAAACTGTAGACCTGTCTTTTGAGAAAAGATCAGCGGTGGGCATCCCTGATCCTTAAGTGCTGCATGGGTTCAATTCCACCTCGGGTCTCCATCATTGGCTGTTTCTGGAGCTCAAAATCAACCTACACAAAACAGGCTTTGACTGATTGACAAAGGCATAGAAAACCCACAGACCTGTTGCCCTGAAGGACCAGGGACTGCCCAGCAATGGATCATGTCCACTTGTCTATGTTGGGTCTGTCTTTCTTTGAACTCTTTCCATCTCTTGTTTCTTCATGCAAAGCTCTCATGCCCACCACCCAGGTGTTGCCCATAACCTAAGTTAAAGGGAAATCAAAATGAGATGCTTACAGGTACCTGGCTGGAGAGCGCAAAGCTGCTAGCTGGACTTTTCTTCTTGCTGTTGCTGTTGTTGTTGGTGCCCCCACCAGAACTGACAGTACTGCCACCGGACATCTTTCTTTTCCGCCGCTTGTTAGGTGCTTGTCGTGCTGGCTCAGCTAGATTGATGGGGGGAAAAAACCCCACATTGATTTAAAAAGGAGCAACGATTATAACTAAAAGCCACCAAAAATGACAGGTGAATGGAGAGGTATTCTCAAGCTCTTTACCTGGTGGGGCAACCATCCTTTGCCATTTCTGAAATAAACAGGTTTTTAAGCAGTCTCTGGGACTGAGGCTATATGTCTTGTGCCTGGACATCAGCTCCTGCATGGGCTCCAGTATTACACAAAGCTAAAAAGAAAACATAATACTTTATGTCTCATCAGTTTATATATTATTTTATAATGGGGAAAAAACATTTTAGGCTATTAAATAAGTACCCTCAAGGGTACTTGTTATACTTACTCGGAGGTAGTTTAGCGTTGAATTGGATAACCCACATCGTGTGATGTTTTTGGAAAGCTGGTCAAGCATCTGAGGGTCCTGTGCCTGTAAAGTTTACATATCTTTAAAACTTGGGTGCAATTATTTTCCTGCTACATCCAGCAGAGATTTTGCTTGATTTGGCACTGAGTGATATTACAGAGCAAAATGGTTTATTTAAAAAGAAAGAAAAGAAAACAACCCATACCACCCACGCACAACATTCCATGTACCATCGTCAGAATAAACCAGCACCACATAAACAAAAAACACCACTTCCTTGTTTAGATGATAATAAAGAATATTTACAGTAAACTCACATGCATGGCCAGTATGCTGCGCGGTACAACTTCACGGTGCTGTCTGATGCTGAAGTGCCACGTTTTTATGCGCATCATATCATCAAACATGAACTCCAGATATAATCTGCCTTCCACACATACCTGAATATATAAAAAGCCAAGTATAATCAAGATATTAAAACACTGGCAAAAATCAAAGTAATCAATGTTTAAACTCAACAGTGGTATTATCACCACTGGGGGGTGTATATCACAACAAGAATTGATGTATGCCTTGTTCGACACTACATTCATTTTTAAGAAGTAGTAAATGTGCAACACCTAGACAAATTAAAAGTCAATTCATGAACTGACTGACAGTCTGTCTCAGGACTAGTTACTATGATAACTTAAAATGAGATGCATGCCAAAGTAGCTAAAATAAGAACCTAAAGGTTTTGGTTACGTAACAAAATCCCTCCATAGTACAGAAAAATCTAAATGTAACAAAGTCTGTAAGACCTCAGAATTGATTGTAACACAATAGAAATATAGAGCAAAGTAAGTAAAAATCAAATGCAGTGTTGCTCATCTCCGAAATAAATCATGAAACAATAAAAAAAAAAAAAAAAAGAGAGACGCAATTTAATATACGGCATCAGGTGCTACATTATTTTTTTAATGTAGGATATTGTTTATACTTCACTTAGATAAATTTTATTTTCATGATGTACACTCTATATCCATGTATACTGGTCATTTAGATGGCTAACCTCCCCAACACAAGTTCCAAACACCATCCAAGGCTCTCATAAGCAAAGACATTTCCATACACATAACTAACAAGAATTTTGGTTGTAACAAATACCTTAAGCCTAAAATGAATATTATTAACGAATTAAGTTCACTCATATACACATTGTAAATTTCTAATTATTTTGCTCTGTATTTTTTCCTGTAAGGCATTAAAAACAATTTTTTTCAATTAAAATAAAACACCTATTTTATAAATTTCAGGGTTGGTGTCAGAAAGGGAAAAGATTATATTGTGCCCTCTCAGACTTTTAGATTTCATACCAAGTAATTTCTAAGGTTAGAATTCAAAGCAAATTTAACCCAATTACACACATTAATTTAAAGAGTCAGGTACCTGTGTGAACATAGGCTTGCCGTTCTGTGTGACCATAGTGCATTGATCACAGTCAAGGGACACAAAATTGCTGTGAAAGGACTCCTTTGGATGCTTCAGCACATAGAAAAGCTCAGTGGCTCCTCCCTCAAATATACTCCTGAAGTAGCGAGGAATCAACGTCCGACCAATAGCTACAACCAAAAACAGAACTTTGTTACTAATTTTACTCAAAAAATAATGGCAAGACATTAGAGACCAAATGTAAACATGCAATATGATCAGTAAACCTACTTGGTGAAAATACAATTGGCAAATTTTTAGTATGAAGATAACTTACTATATCGTTTTGGTCCGTCTTCCAAGCAAAAAGTTATAGTCAACATTGCATCATCTTCAAAAAACTCAGTAGTGAATGCATCCCACCACAGATTGTCACAGTCCTGCTGAAATAGCATAACATTCATGTTTTAAAAACAACACCTTCACACTAGACAAAAAAAAATATATACACACATAAAAATAAAAAATAAACAATAAATTCTAGTCTGTATTACCAGCAAGAATCTCACTAAGGACAGTCTCTTACCTCTGTCCAGTTTTGCAGTCGTTTGTTGAGTTCAAATATCCTGTAGTCTGTTTGGTTTCCATATGGTGTGTGCCTTCTGTGACAAGACATGTAGATTAGTGTAGATACTTACAAATCAACAAATAAGAAATACATCACTGTATCTCTCACTTACCCTATTCCAGGTTCCATATATGACGGGGGATACATTGGTGTTGGTCTGCAATTTAAGAAACATTGTAAATGTTGAATGTACTCACCAATGCTGTATTATTTTTATCTGCATTATAAATAAAAACCTGAATATTAAACATCAGTTACAACTATAATATTTACTCAGCATACACGCCACAGAATCTTGCCTTACCCCACATCTCTGTCTAGCATTGTGCCAGGGTGAAAAGGTGGGAAGGCACTACCGTTGGGGGGCTCCTTTGGGGAGTACAGCTTGAACGACTTGGACGAACAGCCTGCATTACAAGAGAGAAAACCCAGCTTAGCAGTGTGCCAAATACAAAAGGTGAAAATAACACACAACAATTAACTAGAAAATCTCTAATGTTTGTTTTTTTTTGTGTGAAAAATGTAATTCAGTGTAGCTGTCACTTTTTCCTGTCAAATACTAAATTTAATTCTTGACTATGCCCTTTGCCCCCAATTAAACAAACAAAATCTTAACTGCCTGACCTACATTAAAACTCTGTTTGAAATTTAAAGCCCTGCTTGACTGGCCCTTTTAAAAAAAATTGTGGCATCTAAGCCCTTTAAGACATATTAAGACTTTTCTGTTGCTGTGGTTTGAGACAGGCTATACATATGAGCACATAACCACTGGATTCACAGGAGGCCTTCAAAAATAAAATGCTTCATTCTCTGCATTCAGACAACACCATGTGACCACATGACACAGGGTCTATCTGCAGCTTACGCTACATAATGCCCATCCCCCACTTGCTCCAATACCATTAAATTTTTGCTTGTTGAACCATAGATTGTGAAAGAATTTTAGATAAACCAGACTTAAAACTTTTGAAAATTTAACAGAAAAAAATACACGAGTACCAAGACTTGACTACTCTCTTTAATGCAATATTTTAGTCAGATTTTGTAATAAAATCAGAATAAATCCTTAAATGAGGAGAGAGAACATAATATAGTGAGAGACATGAAGACAGAACAAACCTTTATCTCTTAATATAAAATTTCAAAGATGTGCAATCACCTGAATCATGTGCTGAGGCAATGACTATAATCTCTTTATTTCCCCTACATTCACAAAACCACTGCTCAGTAACTGCCATTACACTGTCACAATCCACAGAGCCTGCACTCCATGGGAAGACTGATACCCACTCCAGTTAAGAAATAGTTTAGACAAAGATGCTTAAAAGAATGAATATTTAACAAAGCTGCTTGAACTGCACACAAGTCAATGCAATTCCATGCAATTTAGCAAGGACCAGGTAATGGTGTGTAAGGAGGCAGATGTATCCTCATCCCTTCCCCCAATGGGCTCGCAGAGCACAAGCAAACATCAACCACATAATCCCTCTCTCATTTTACTGCACCCAGAAGTGCCGGTTTCCTGTTAATCAGCTGCACCACCCACTGGTTGTTAAATACATTTAAAAAAGCCTATAGGAACTAAAAACATTCAAATATATGGACTAATCAATTTCTGAATTTGTTTTTGTACGTCTAATCACACCCCCAAAACAGAAATGCGAGCTTAAAAAAAATAAATCTGATCTTGATGTGGACATATAAAAGAAAATATCTTAAATATAATATCTTTCATTTGTTTATTTTTTAAGCTTTTGATGTTGTATGTAACATAACTCTGAACACATTGTAACTTGTGGTGCATCTATGAAAATTAAGTAGCAAAACTGTTCCATTTAAATTTGTTGCTTTTGTGAGGTCGGAAATCCAATAGATTTACGTCTCCCTAAAAAGCCTACAACAACTTAAACTCTTTAAAAAGACTTACATAGTATTAAAGAGGTTTTTAAAAGGATCATACACTTCATGCATAAATATACTATTCTTTAAAGCAAATTAAAACCAATCATTTTAGTAAGAAATAAAAAGATGTTGAAGACAGGTTACGCAATTATACATGAAACAGTAACCTGTCTAGATCTCCTTACTGAATGCCTAACTGAAACAGATATGATAGGTATGTTTAATGTCTTTTTTTAAAGCTGCTTCAAAAGACCTAGAACTAAAGGTTGATGGGGAAAACAGACCCTCTACTGGTACTTTAGACCATCAACCACCAGACATTACACAACATTCAAGTTCAAACTTGAGGATTTCCTGTCAGGGCATATTGTCACTACTGCTTTCTACTTCTACTATATGTTTTTTTCCTCAGTTGTTGACAATTGCTAATGCTTTGTTATTGTGCATTTGAGATTGGAGGCCCTCATTCAGAAAGCAGGAGATAAACAGTTCGTTAAAACGTCACCGTGAGTGGGCGGGGCGAAACCGCTGCAGGTTAAATTAAAAGGCAATTAATATACTAACAACTAAAGGATGCCCATTTCATTATTTATATTGCCGCATAGTACACCAATCTAGCAAATGTATGTATGTAGACAATGACATTTTTCTTTAGTGTTATTTAATGCAGTGTAATATACATTTGATTAAAACGATTCTGTTAATCAAAGAAGAGAGATGTTGTCGAACCTTTCTTAATCCCTGGCTTTACACGCCTCTCCTATCTCACTTCACCAAGGAGCTAAGCGCCCCTTAAGCTCTTCGGAGCAGAAACCGTTGATTGTTTTTCCATATTGGAAAGGAATGCCCGTTGGTATTAAGTTTGTCTAATGTGAATTGAAATGCAGGGTGTTAAGAACATACTTTTTTATATTTATTTGTGCTGCTTAGCTTTAAACCTCGATAAAAACTCAAGCTAAACTCCCCCCGCCGGTCGCCTCTCTCAGACGGCCTGCTTCAGGCCTAGCTCAGGTTCGCACACCAAGCTGAAATTTACATTTGCATAAAATTATTCGTTCCACCTTAAACGCTGCAGCCGTTACACTCTAGCGACTGAACAGCTGCACCTTTTAAGGCGGAACGGAACCTTCGCGTGGTTTTCAGGGTTTATTAAAAACAAAACAACAAAAAACACGGCCCGTTAGTGTAGCTCTCTGTTGCCATTTTAACTCACACCTGGATGACTTGTTCCACAGGAAGCATTATAACACAATGAACATTTCCAGGAAGTAAGCTATGGCGCTAAAGTTAATATTAAGCCGTTAGCGTTTACCTGTCCAAGAAGAAATCGCTGGGCTCGGTTCTCCAAGCCCGGTCTCACACAAGCTCCTGGAGTCACTGGGACACAGCTACAATCACCATCTTAAAAACCCATGGCGCGGGGAAATACCGAACCCAGTCCTTTTGCAATTTACAGGAAGAAAACTGATGGTCTTCTTTACCAACCAGGAGCAGAAAGAGCCCCAGTAAACCGGCCCCCTTTGTTCCTCACTCAGGGAGCGAACAATAGCTTGTAACCGCGCTATGTGCGCTTCACCCCAACACCCCCTCGCTTCTCTTGTGCATCAAACCCTGAGCTTTCCCTCCGAGCAAAACCCACCCCTCCCCCCGCGAGCGCTCGCAACTGCCCTCCCTCCTCCACAGCTCATATCTGCAGCCAGTATTAACCGCTCCGCTGATCTCCATAAAACCCTCAAAAGAAGCAAAATAAGGAGAAGCTGCTCGCGAGTATGCATGTCATGTACATCGATGACCCGTGCTTATTTGCTATTAGTATTAAATCTAAGAAAGGTGTGAGCAATGCTCACTGCTGGGTCAGCTGCGTACCAGTCAGTTCGCTTAAAGTGCCCTCAGCGTTTGAAAAACAAACTTTCTTTACCATTTTTAATAAAACAATCACCGTTAACCCACTTGTCACTTTTCATTCCTTTGTGTTGACAGAGGGATAATGTATAAACAGCCCGTTTGACAGGGCCGCTTCAAAAAGTGCTTTCACTATGTCACAGAAATCAAAATATTTACACATTGTCACTATCCAGAGAAAAACATATCACCAAATAGTAACTATATAAAGAGAAGGATAAGCCTTCTTAACTTTAAATGGAAGCCAGTGTAAAAAGATTTTATTCCAAGTAACTTTGGAGCATTTCAATAGGTCCATTCATTATTTTTAATGTGAAGGACATCTGATGCATTCAACTAATGTAGTAAACAGAAAATCAACAATAATGGAAATGCATGTTTTTCTTTGGACAGAGGCAGTATAAACCGCGCTTCACTCTGCGCTGTTGAATTAATATCAGAACCAGTCACAGGTCACCCATAATGCACAGCAAAAAACAAACAAGTCTGTATAATTTTTAAATATGAACCCATGTACCACCTGCTCCATCACAAACATATAACTATATAAAGTGCAAGTGCATACACATGCCAAGGTGCCTTGATAAGTCTGACCATATTATTTGTTTTTAAGTGAGGCTGATTACAGTAAACAGATACACATCCGCACATCAATCATCAGTTGCCACGTTAATGGAACATCAGTCAATCTCCAGTGTTCTCTCCTTTGCCCCTAATTTAATATCTGTAGCCACTGGACAGCTGGTCTGCTGATAAATCCTGACTGGCCGCAGATCACATGTGAGCATGTGTGATGGGTCATGCATTTCAGTCTCTAGTCAGTGAGAGGACCACAACAGAGCATTAGCCCCATCTACTGGCTACACAGTTACCAAAGAAAAAGAAAAAAAGAAAAAAAAAAGCCTTTTTCCACTGCTACAGTTAAGATTTTAAAGAGAACGTTAAAAAACGTAAATCAAAATCTACTCAAACTTTCGTTCTACTTATATATGACATTAACAGGAATAAAATTTGTACAATGTTGAAGCACTTCTATTGTTCCCTGCATCATGATTTTTTTTTTAACACATTGTGAAGGACAGCTGCTGTGTTCAAAAGATGAGGAACACTAAAAACTATCAAAAATAAGATACATGTTTTTCATTGGACAGTGGCAATTTGGTCATGCCAAAAAGCTTAATGAATTACTACTTTTCATTTGTTTATTGCACAGCAGAAATTAATGTTCATTCCAGGCTATTTTTAATATGTTTATGCATCAGAAAATATTGACATGAACAGACAGATGTACAAAAATTGTGCACAATTCCAATATTGGTGTATTACATCCAATAAATTTTATTCAAGCTAACTGTATGTGTCGTTATATTATAATGCAGTGGTTCCCAAAGTTAAGTGAACGGCGCTATTTCATTGGTGGCACAGCAAGGCAAATGAAAACATGTATGATACATGCCACTTTAAAATAATTTGTCACTTTTGTTTCAATATGACATTTGGAGTTTTGTATAAATTACAATGTTTTAAATTAATTCCAGTGGCGTTTGGAAGCTAATGATGTGAACGTGTTTGTGGGAGTTTGGGGGCAAAGCTGAATGTTTAATAGGATGGGGGGGTAGCTCAAATTAGAGCAACCATAGCCGCTAAATGCTGTATGTTTGTCTAGGTTAGTTCCTGTTGTGTTTGCATTAAGACAGTTTATGACAACATGGCCTCTTATTTTAGTTTTATCTCAAAAAGACTTGACACAACGCCTATCAACACACAGTCACTGTCCAATGAAAAATATTTATCTCAATTAATAGTTAATTTACAGGAGTAGGAAAACACTTTCACGTTAAACAGATGTCAATGTGCAAATATTTTACTCTAAGTAATTTTGTAGCATTTCAATTGGCTTTCTTTGTGAAATTTTCACAATGTGAAGGACAGCCGAAGTATTGAAATGATGTAGTAAATTAAAAATCCACAAAAATGTAGATACACATTTTTCCCCAACAACAAACTTGAATATAGCCTGTGAATACGCCGACACAACCTTTTTCCGAAATCCTGCATCTATCATTGACCGGAGAAGTATTTTTTTTATTTTCAAGTTATTAACTATTTTAAAGAAATCTCCTCTATCACAATGTCGCTCTCTTTGTAGACAACTGTAGTGATGTCTCTAACAGGGCACAGTTTTCTCATGAACTAAAAATATCTTTCATCTGCTGCCATTTCTGTGCTTTGGATAAGAGGAGATGTCGCCCTGGGAAAAACTGTACACCACACAGCCATGGCTGACAAAATCTTCCTCCCCCTGATGAGACTTGTGCTTCCTTCTGAGCTCCAGGGGCTCTTTGATATGGTGCATCTCAGTGGCCCCCAAAACCGCAGCAGCATCAGCAGCTCCTCTCCTCTAGTTTCCTCTCCTCTCCTCGCCCTGGCCGCTCACAGCTACACGCCTGGCAGAGCGCGATAATGCTCTGGTGACAGACACAGGATGTGAGGGCCATACTAACTACAGCAGAGGAGTGACTGCAGTATAAATTCACTGCCTACATGCCCAGCGCACATCCAAATCAGTTCTACAGGACCTTTATACACTGTGATAAACACTGCAAAACCTGCACGTTTGAATACAGACACAAGGCAGTCTCGACCGTTCTGGTAATAACAGCGCTTCAGCTGAATTTTCTTCTTCTTCTCCCTTCCTCAGGTAGAAAAACTGCACAAGATTGTGTGTATTATGTAAATAACATTACTGTTAAATATCTATTTAAAACATTAAAATGTTATTTAATATTTATAAAAATCTTTACATATTCTAGGAGAATTTCACTATGAAAGAACCCATAGAAAAGACAAAGTTAAATCTTTTTTCTTTATCTTCTTAAAAGATATAATTTCAATAACAATAAGCCATGTCCAATATAATTCCAAAGATTAAAAATGCTGAGAATCAAGGAATGTCTGACGACAACAGCTGCTCTGCATTAAAACATCAGGTGTAAGTGCCACAGTATTTATCACAGCCTTTTAAATAGTGCACCCTGTATTTATTTATTAACCAAAACACCATCAGATTTCACAAAAAGACATTAATGCCAGCGTTAAGTCCCTCAGTTAACAACAGTCAGACAAACTGCATGTCAGTGAAGTGTGAATGTCATTCAAATTCAAGGGTATTATTATTAGCTCATGCCCTTGCTTTACGACCACAGTGAACTGCTCTGTAATTTGTATGATCTCAATGCCATAAAATGAATATCTAAAATCACTACAAATGAAAGATTCATATTACGGTCAAATGAGCATGTGGTGTGGATACTCACAGTCATTCACAGTCTCTCTCTGTCTTAACTGGACAAATCTTATGTGCCATTTACTTTGTGCTTCCCGTGGCTATACAGCGCTGAAGTAAGCTGAAACCTTACTTTAGAGAAGTGCTGAGGCAAGCCATCATCTCATTTAGAGCCAGAAGTCTATCAGCCCCTGACTGACCTCGCTTCAGACATGTCTCCCTCTATTAAATTAAACCATAATTCAGCACACAGGAGGAGATATTGCGTGCCTCATCGTTGGCCCAGGGTGGACAATATAGGAAATTAACAATAATGCTACAATACACGAAGACATTTTGACGACATTTAATGCTCATCACCATGATTTATACTGATTTAATAATAAAAAATAAATAAATAAAAATACTATTAAAATCTAAAGTACAATTATTATTCCACCTATAAGACCACACTACATTTACTTATACTCACTTTGTAAATGTGACATGCAGGTGGTCTGTGAAGCACAGGTTTTCTCCAAACCTTCCATTATGAGCAGTTTCTACAGCTCTGCTGATATGCTTTTGTTTATTTTTCCATCTTCAAACAGTAACTACTTTGAATATTAACTGGTATTACATTATCAGAATGTCCTTCCTCTGCTGCACTCAAAACACATACGTCAGTATTTTACTGCAGGAGATGACCTAAACTGGTTTTAGCTGGTTTATTTTCTACTGACCTCCTTTGTGGCTTTACATCACGATGGGCTTGCATAGCCCTTCTGTCATAAAGCAACAGAACCAAGCCAAATCACATCTTCCTCTCCTTATTAAACAATCAGGTTTTGTGTACACAGTGTATCTCATGTCCCCTGCTTAGTGGGGTCAGTTTACTTTGTTGAAAAAACACTTCACAGCCTCTTAGATAGAGTGCCACACAGCAGGGATTGGGAAGAGATATACTGGATGTAGACGAAAATCAATGTGTGGTTTAATATGCTAAGGGAAATAGAACATCTGTCACTTGTAATTCAATTCTCTAATGGCTTTTTGTGAATATGTACAGAATGTTCCCTAATATTCATATCACAGTCATCACGCAAGCTTGTTATTTGTCACACTAAATGGCAAAAGTGAAAGCTGGCAACAAGACATTTTACTGCTACATTGCTTGAGGGAGATGGGGGTGGGGGGCACAGAAAGAAGTGAGTGACAGAAAGTGAGAGAGCATCAATTAGACAGCATGAAAAGGAGGAGCAACATTGAGAGGAAAAGATAAAAAAAAAAAGGCATTAAATGAAGAAGAAAATGCGAGTGAGAAAAATCCAAAAGAGAGTCAGACTACATTTGAGGAAAAAAAAAAACTGACAGACAATGTGAGAGAAAAATACAAGGAATACAGTGAAAGAGTGATAAAGTAAGAGAGAGAAAGAATGCTAGTTAAGAATAAGTGTAGAGGAACATTTCGATGAACCTTCTTATGTCTCATGGCAGGGTCATGGAGGTCACTATACCATCCACAGAGATCTTGGTGCAAAGCAAACAGCTGCTCTACTACTGCTTCCTCCAACTCAGCATGCATCGCAAACATCATCCGCTTACATCCACTTGCCACACTCCCACATCTCTCACAGCACTCTCCTTTTCACTCCAGCAAATCTGTCCTTGTGATCTTGCCATTGTCAGTGTTCTATTTTGTCAGCAGTAAAAACAGGTCCAATTTAGTGCAGAGCCTAACAATCCTGGTTAGTTGATCAAAACAGTTCAAATGCTGTTTCATTTAACCATAAGTTTCTATTTAGAATTAAATCAAAGCACCATTTAAAAATGTGTTTAACTCCAGTCTTTGCCCAATCACAGGGCTGATGCATCATGCACACAGTACCAGAGAATGTATGTGTGCGCGCGTCTGGCACATGCCAGCTCTCATGCAACATTCTCTCACCATTGCGCACACGTGACCTCGTAATGAGTGCCTGCATCCTCGCCTCACTGCTGCCAGAGGCTGCTGACGAGTCAAGGGGAGCTGATTTTCAGCACAGGAAGCCATTTTGTTTGAGCTACACGTAATGAGACAGATCTGTGAGGCTCTGAGATGGGTAAAGGAGTGGGGGGGGGTGTGTGTTGCCTACACACACACACTGTGCAAGCAGTGTCAGTCGTACAGGGAAAGAGTGAATCAGGGCACATTTCTCTCCGCTCCACATGCACACTCCCTGTGTTGGCTCTTGGCTTCTGGCTGCAGCCATTGAGAAACATAAAACAGCCATGGCTTTGTGAGCTTGCCATTTTAGCTCTGCTTTTCCTCTAATCAAGGAGGCCCATGTGACTTTCTGCATGAAGTAGCAGAGCTCCTGCTGATTCCGAGTGCTCTGTGTGTGAGAGAGTGGGGCAGCAGCGAGCGCTTTGCATGAGCGTGTTTGTATGTCTGTTGGACCAAGGGAGGGAGAGGCATTAGCACTGGATTTCTATTTTTACCAGGTTGTCTCCATAAAGGCTGATATTGCCTTAGCAAGACAGTACAAGAGAGGTCTGGATTCAACAGTGTCCTGTTAATAGCTAATTTTGAAATTAGAAATTCCACTACAGAAACTAACAAAGTATATACAATAATATTCTATAAAAAGCCTGACATCAAGTAGTGTCAATTTGAGGTTTCTAAGAGGGTTTCACATCTAATTCTGTAGAAATAAGTCAGATAAAACAACACAAAACACAGGCCAATGTAACATCTCTAGGTAAGTGGAATGTGTGGAACAGGAAGTGTATTTTAAGCCGTAATTTTCAAAAATGCACTAAAAAAGGTCACGAGGTTGGCCTCCAGTGTAAGAAGATATGGGAAAGTGCATTTCAAGCCCTCTTTTCCAGGCATAGAATAAGGCCAATTTTGGGTTTGCACGTGGATTCCCACCACTTACCCAGAACAAATAAAGCAAGAAATGCACCATAAAAATCAAGAGAGCCACCACGGCGGTAGGTATGTCAGACGATTAAATAATGTACACTTGAAACCCACAAATCCAAAGGAGTACAACACGTAGCCAATCTCAGGTTGGCAAGTGGGTTTTCCACCACTAAAGCTGTACAAATAAATCAAGAAATTACACCTTAAAAAGGATAGCCCCAACTGTGCACCATATCTGTAGGTATGCAGGAGGACAGGGGGCCACTGAGGCTCAAGATACACACACTCCCACATAGCCTGCATAAGCACAGGAATGTAAACAAAATGAGACTTCAAACAGTGCCATGTGTTAGGAGGAGGGGCATGGGCCTGGGAGTGAAGATAGCATCGTATTTCCAGCTGAGGTGAATATCGCAATCAGGTTTTATGGAGCGCCACAGCCTTTTATGGAGCAATGCAGAGAGAGCCCACACAAAAGCAGCTCATTTCAACATGAAACAACTGTCTCTCCTACTCTCTTTCTTTTCCCCTGCCTCACCCCCTTTTTTCTCCCCTTCTCCCTCCCTCTTTCCTTGCCTCAGCCAAAAAAAGAGAACAATCAGGACACATGGCTGGAAATTTCCATGACCACACTCATAAAAAATGTACCCTTGTGAACATAATCTAGTTGATTTTAAACAAATGTTATGCACCAAAATGTTGGCTTGTTTATCCTCTGAGCTGCCAAAAAGGCTTTCATGGCTGAGTCTTGTACCATGATAAGGATCTCACTTGGGAGCAATTGAGGAAACTGTCTGCGTTGTGCTGATGCCACTCGGACAACCTGAGCATCCGTCTAAACTTGTCTAGATGGTACACATTGCAAGGCCTCTATTCTGATCTTTATCCCACCAAAAGTAAAGGAGATGCATCATATGTCTTATTATTCTGTTTGGGACTCCATAGAGCTGCTCACTCAGTTATGAGAGGCACAATGTGACTCTAATACATCAAACACACGGACTTGGTTAAGAACTCATATGAAGGCTTTAAAGAGTAAAAACAGGTAAGTGACTGATGGACTGAATCTGTAAGAAACCATGGCGACCAGTGGCAAATCAGTATTCCTAATGCTTACCAATGCATCTTATTCACCACAGAATTATCAAGCACTTATTACTGCACAGTAGACCATCACAAGTCAAAGGACTATAATGCTTGTCCATCAATAACTGTCCGATACATGTATTCAGGACCATTTCCCATATAGCTCAAATCTGTCTGCTGAACCTCTTCTGGTGCCATGCAGTAATGACTTCAAATTAGTTATGACTGAACCTTTATCCATGATTGATCCATTGCCATGGCTTTCAATGTTAAGTTAAAGGATTGCACTAGTAAATACGGCCATTTTTTCTAAACTGTACCCTGTAACAGTTTAACAAAACAAGGTCCCTGTTGTATCCTATATCTCTTCTCAAGGCCTTCCTTTCCCTTCCCTTAACCTACAGCCTTATGAAATTTAATACTGCCATTAATCTGATAGGAGGTTCCAAATTGAATCTGCTGGCAAGGAGATTCCCCATGTGGATGTTGGCTATTAAATCCAAAGGCCCTTCAGATATCTACTCGGGTGTAATTTGTGCCATGTCTCCCATGGGTTATTTTCACTTGATTCACACACTGTTGTGACCAGAAGCCTTTTAAGATGATTCTGCCACAATGCTCGCTTAAGACTGGCTAAAACGGTTCTGTGGATAAAACTCAGAGAGAGAGCGTCAACCACTCAGAATACAACAGAGTAAGAAGTTACATATCAATGGCTATTTAATTATAATTAAAACTTGCTTAAAAACTGTTTATTCATTCGTCATACACAAGTGCGACAAAACTAAAAGAAAGCAGAACAGACACAGGTAACTCTAGGTCACTGGTCACAACCCTGGTTCTGGAAGCCCACTGTCCTGCACATTTAAAAATGTTTCCTGCTTAAAACGAGGTTTGATATAAAGTTGGGTTTAAAGTGAGCTGATGAGTTGGGTTATGTGTTTTAGAAGCAAGAAAAATACTAGCAGTGAGTTTTCACCATCAAGTTTAGGAAAAAGCTGCTTTAAGACATTGGTCACTTTGAACATTTGGACATTGAAGCAGACGGCAGGACTGCTTCAAAGATGTCCAGGAGGGGGATTGATGACCACTGCTTTAAGATAACCCTCTTACATATAAAAGGTAGGAAACAAGGACCATGGAAAACCTGGTACCACTACCACTATATAAACAGCAATTGAAGCTTTCATTTTAAAGCCAAAAAAAAAAAAACCCACTTAGGGCAAGTCTCCAGTAAAGAATGGAAAATATATATAAAGCAAAAGATTGACACAGTAAATGTCAAAAAAGGAGAACACATTTTGTAGTTGAGGCTTTCTGTTGTCCTGTTCACACTTTGGATTTGCATGCAATTTGTGTTTAGGATTAATAGCAAATTTATTAGGGAAATAAAAACACATGCTTTGATAGAGTTTTAAATAGATACTCAGCGTTTTGCAATAAAACACTATGTTGCCTTATAACAAAGTGTGGTACAGAGACACGGTTCTGACGTAATTGTACCTTCCTCACTTCAAGATCATAACATCCCAGGGCATTTCCTTGCAAAGGGCAGGAGTATTACCCCAATGTCCTGGCTAAATCTATAACTGTGACCCCCTAATAATCTCCATCTTACAAAGATAAATAAAGAAATAACTAGCTTTAATTACTCTTTCCCCATCTGCTGGCTACTAAACAGCTGATGTGTGGTGGCCATAGAGTGCAGACTGGGTGCTATCGCGTCTTCCAGGCAGATGCTGCACATTGCTATTGGTTAAGGGGAAGCCCTGAAAGTGTGTGAAGTTATTTGCATGTCAAGAAAATGGCGAGTCACAGTGAAACCACAATTTCAATCGTATTATTAGAAACTGTGCATCAAGATATTCCCCATGAAAAAGTCTGGAGAGAGAATTAACTTCTGTAACCTCTTCCACAGATTCAGGTAAATGCCAAGGCTACATGTTTGATCATGACTTGTTCCTTATAGCAACTTGTAGAGCTGTGAGAAAGGGCTGACGTCACATGAGAAAGTGTGCACTCAGCACACGGATGTAAACCAGTCTGAGAGGCTGTTCAGGTCGCAGCAGCATTCTCTTTCTATACAGGAAGTTACAGCTCCGATACGCATACAAGAGGACTTAAACTCTGAAGTGAATGAACCAGGAAACCTTCACCTGAACCCAAACCCGAGGTTAAAAACACACTGAGCACAAGTCTGTCATGGCTGCTCTGCTTCCCCTCTGCCACCAAGAGCCAGATTCACACTGGAAATTACTGCGCAGTTCATTTGCCACTGCAGAACATGACACACGAAGATCCCCATCTAAGTAGTGCTCGTGTGCAAAACTCTGGGCGCCCCTGGTCAAAAGCACGTGCTTTGTTGATGTTTCACGTTTTACACGTTGCACACGTCCTCAAACACAGACTGCATTTCTGCACATTTCAACGCGACAGTTTAGCTGCTGCAATTAAACTACTGTGGAAATATAAACAAACATGACCCGTGCAAGAGGTTTGGCATTTAGGTTCAACTCAGCTTTACGGTTTAAAAAAGCGCGATTTTAAACTTCTTCCTCGGCGTTGTGGACTTTTCACAAACACAAACAAATCCTACGTACTCTTCAAACTTCTACAGCTCCAACCACAAAGTGTTCGGCGCGTGGCTGAACTGTGTGAAGTGTAAAAGAGAAGGAGAAGGAGCTGGATATCTTACCTGGGCAAGCACAGCCTCCAACAGACATCTTCTCACATGTTTGGCTCTGCTCGGTACAGAAAGCTGCTGGCGAGTCCACGCACTGTGAGCATGGGCTCTATCTGTGGAGGCAAACAAACACACACGCACGCGCGCGCGCGAGGGGAGGGCAGTGAGCAGGAGAGTGAAATGGAGTAAAAACGCAGAAACAAGACCTAGCTCGAGCTACATGCAGGAAGCAGGAATTATGTTCCTTCTCTGCTCGCCTCTGCGCCCCGCCTCATTAATATGCAAATTACAATACTTGTGGGAGGGGAGAATATGTGAGGAAGTGAGCGCGCGCTACTGCGAGCCAGTGTGTGTGTGTGTGTGTGTGTGTGTGTGTGTGAGAGAGAGAGAGAGAGAGAGAGAGAGAGAGAGATGAAGGAGAAAAGGGAGGGAGAAAGGAAGGAGAGAAGACAGCAAAGGTACGAGATATAGATTAAAAAAAAGAGTGAGACCGAGGCAGGTGAAGAAAGAGAAAGAAGGAGAGGAGAGATGGAGATATAAGAAATTGAAGGTGAAAACGCAAGGAGGAGAGAATCAGGGGAGACAGCAAAGGAATGCGCAAGAGACACGTGGAGAAGAAAAACGGGGGAAAGAAGGTTACAGCGAAAAGGAGTGAGGGAGAATGTAAGAAGAGGAAAAAGAATTAAAGAACGAGTGACACGAAACAGAAGGAAGGACAAAGGAAATGAGAGACAGGGAGAGTATCATAGGAGACAGAAACAAAACGAGCGTGAGAAAAAGTGAGACAGGCTGAGCAAATAAGACACGACGAAGATTATGAAAGAAAAGGGGAAAAAGAAACCGATTAATAAAGAAAAGAAAGTGAGAGCAACAGGAAATAAGAGTGAGACACGAAGAAAGGAGATGACCGAATAAATAAAATGTCAGAGAGAAGAAGAGAGTACAAGATTAATGGAAAGGAGGGTAAATAAAGAAATGGACGGAGTGAGAGAGGAGGGGGGGGGGGGGGGGTCAGGAGAGATTAAGAGAAAAAGTGAGAGGGAGACAAAAAGAGAAAGCAGGAGAAAAAAGAAAGTGTGTCAGAGAGAGAGAGAGAGAGAATGAGTGACAGAAAACATAATAGAAAAGGAGAAAAATAAAGAGAGTGGGAGATGGATGTGTGGAGGACAGAAATAGAGAGAAAGAATCAAGAAAAGTCAAGATGGAAAGAGGAACAAGCTTTGTCAGTGTAACCTGCGAGACAGATCTGAACACACACACACTGGTCACGTAATGGATTTTTTTTAATGTGGATGTATTGGCTATTTTTGCCCTGTGCTGCTGTGGGAGATAAACAGAGTCAGTCAAAGCCCAGAGGCACAGAGTCATTACAGTCTAGTGGAGCTGTGGTGCCACACACACACAGAGAGAGCTCTTGTCACTCCCTGTGGTCTGCTGCACAACTCACCCTTTCCAGAGTGAGACATACACTCCGTCTCCTGCTGCATTACTGATTTCTCCTCTCTTCGTCACATAGCCCCCCCTTAACTCCACCTCTAAATTACAGCCTATCTCTCCATTCCTTTACACTGTTCTTTGTTTTCCTCCGTCTTGCTTTTTCTATTTCTCCCTCTCTCTGTCTCTCACTCTTGTCTGCCACAAAGCCTCATTTATTTGTGCTGACAGGCAAGCACTAACGTTAAGGGCTACAGACAGTATTGATTAAAAATGCAAAGCCCACCTGGAGCGCAGGGACACTGGAGACTCAGAGGAGCCTGAGAGACAAGAGCTAATGAGCAAAGTGATGTGGGGCTGATGCAATTCTGACGGGAACAAGTCTCTGAAACTAATTTGGGGATCCATAAAACATACACACAAACGCATCCATCATAACTGCACAGGTCTAGACTGATAATTAGCCTTCCACAATTACAAAGCACCTGCAGTTGTTCTTTGTCTGTGAGCTCATTTGCAATGCTGCATCTATCTGTCCCTCCCCAGAGCTCCTGATCCACCTGGCATCACTCTGCGTTGCCCCCCTGTCACTGATCCCTTCACTTTCACCCCCACCTGCTTCGCCTTAAAGCCTTTCCCTCTGGCACTTGGAGCCACCAAATCTCACACACCACTGAGTCCTTCACACCTCCTGTCAAGCACACGGACTGCTCTGCCTCTGGAGCTTTAAGAAACCCCGGAGGGGCTGTAAGAGTGGAGTTGAAGGGCTGAGTTACAGCACCTTGATCTCACAAACGTACATCTCAGCCAACAGAGATGTTTTTAAAGAAGCCCCTCGTTGGCCTTTGTTGCCTGTCACTCAAAATCAATATGCTGACAAAAGAGACAACACTTTGGTTAGAGCGCACCAGGGCATTCCTGTCATGCCGCCGCACTGGTAACACGAATGACAAGTTGGCAGGCTTCTGGATGAGAGCTCCAAGCCCTGGAAGACTCATTCATTAACCTGATATTCAGCTAGCTATTACCACTAAAGAACTAATATCATGATCAAGAGGCTTCCTGAAAGGGCTGAAGGACAAAGAGACACGGAGTATGACAAAGTAATTTCACAGTGAAATGCTCTCTGTGCTGCTGCGGCTGCAGCTTTTGTTGGGAAATGGCTTTTTTGTTTTTCTGAGCCAGAGATTGGGGCTTTGAAGCCCCGAGCCTCAGGAAATGCACTTCACCACTGACTGCACAATCAGGTCTACTTCCATGTCCTCTCTCTTTCTCTCTCTCTCTCTCTCTCTCTCACATAAACTCACTCACTCACATGCCAAAGCTCCACTCAAAACAACGATGGTGCTCCTGCTGTCTTTCCCTCACTCTCTCTCTCTCTCTGATGTACAACAGTGTGTAAGCATCATGGAGCTGTTCACCTGGTGTGTAGGAGGACTCTCACCTTTTCTCCCTGCCACGTCGACAACACCTCCGCAGCCACCTGAGAGACATAAACACAGGGCTCAGGATCAGCTCCAACAATCAATCAACACACAAAGCAGAGCATGCAGTGTGACAAGCTGGTCCCCATATTACTACATAGCATCACTGTCATTGAGCTCTGACATTGCTTCACGCTACAACCAATTTCTTAAAAACTCAGCTTTCCTTACCACCTCTTTATGTCTTTCCAAATCTGCGATGCTTTGTGGCAGCGCGAGCACTCAGTGCTGACGATCAAGAGCTGGGTCAATTAGCCTTTAAAAAAAGGACTGACAGAGAGCAAGAGTGAGAGAGAGAGAGAGGGGAGAGAGAGGTGATGTTGTGGAGATTGAGAAAAGGAGAGGAGGCGGGAGAGGGAGAGAGAGAGAGAGAGAGAGCTCACAGATCCACTGGAAAAAAAAGAGAAAAAAATATGACGCAGATCCAGAGCAACTTCTCTCCAGCCCGCCATACCCGGAGAGGGCACTGTCGCCATGGCAACCGTAGAGCAGTGATAGCTCACTGGGGCACACAAGGCACGGCATTATTCTGTCTCTCACTCACTGGAAATACACAGCTCCAGGCAGCCAGGCCAGCATGCACACACACACACACACACACACACATACCCACACACAGGCATGCAAACACACAGACAGACAGAAGGCAGGTCTTACTTTCAATTAACTGCAGCAGCCCTGGGCCCCACAGTATGGCCACCTGTGACCAACTTCAAGGACAGATTGATCATAAAAGACTGTTCATAGTACATGTAGAAACATAGCCTTTTGGACCCTCAGGATATTATTCAGTAACTAATACATTTACCTAAATGAAAAAATCACAGGCAGATACATAAATGATTACAGGTAAAAATAACAGCATATAAAAATGCTTAACACTCTTTCCTACAAAAAAGCTCTCAGATGCTACTTTTGGGTAATGTACCTTTTGGTGAGAGATTATTGGCTGCTAGACATGCCTCTACAATGCACTCTAAAAAAATTTGCCCAGTTGGCAGATTTTGAGAGGGGGTGTTGGGAGCTGTTGGGAGCTGTTGCGAGCAGTATTGTCATGAACGAGAAACCTGGACATCTACAGACTGGAATCGTATCATATTTAGCAACAAATCCAGGTTCTGTTTGGGATCCGTCACCACTAGTGGTGATAGGAGAGACACCAAAAGCTCAGTGATATGTGCAGGACATCCTGTGGCCACATGTTGCTTCTCGTGGCCATCAAATTGCCAAGTTGCTTTAGCCTTTCATTTTTCAGCAGTCTAATGCTTGCCCACAGACAGCAAGGGTTCCCCAGGAACGTCTCTGCCAGACTGAAACCTACAAGTGTGTAGGATCTACAGGCCCAGCTGCCTCCATGTTCAACCGAATCTCATCTGGTATCCAAGGTAGAGGTGGCCCAACAGTGTACTAGAGCATCCTTTTAGTTGTACAGTTTGCCACAGTGAACATAATCTTCCTCTCTCATACTTTAATCACTTACATGTATCACCCTTACTTTCACACCTGTAAAGTATAATTCGAAAAAACCAATTATCCAGATCAGGGTTGCAGTGGGTCAGAAGTCCACCTGGAATCACTGGGCACAAGGCAGGATCACACCCTGGAGTGGGCACCAGTACTTCACAGGGCAACACACACACACACCCATGAAGACTTTTGAGTCGCCAATCCAATGTGTTTTTGGACCGTGGGTGGAAACACGAGCGCCCAGAGGAAACCCACATAAACACAGGAAGAACACACAAAACCCCTCACAGACAGTCACCCGGATCAGGGCTCAAACCCACAACCCCAGGACCCTGGAGCTGTGTGACACCACCATGCTGTCCTTCTTGGTGCGTTTTTTTTTTATTTCTTTTTTTTTTTAGTCAATGAATGCATTTACCTTTATGTTAATTGACAGATGCACATATCCAGAGTGACTCACAATGTATGAAGCATTAGGAGTCTTGCCCAATGACACTTATTCCCAGGCTGCAAACAACAGCCACCTGCTAAATTTAAGGACTTTTCATAAACCAGACTGAAGCATAATATCTTGAACCCAATTATTAACCTATGATTTAGTAAGTAATATTTACATTAATGGCATTTGGCAAATGCTCTTATCGATTGTCACTAATAGTCAAATGTAAATCAAATCCCAGTCTGAATCCTGGATGGGAGCAAAATTACCCACTATACTATCCAGTAAAACCTGCCAACTAAGAATGTCTGTTACATAGGAATGAATGTGTATGGGATTACAGTGTGAACCAATTTACTGGCTTTAAGTTTGTGTACTGTGTACATTTTAATCTCAGTGTATGTGTAAACACTTGCAGTATGTGTGTGTGTGTGTGTGTGTGTGTGTGTGTCTTTTCTGATGCTGTAACATAAAAAAATTTCATACATCACATACAAATGAAGTCTGTTAATTATCTATAGTAATCTGTCTTTTTTTCTGCAATGTTATTACTCTGCATCATTTGTTGTTCTGTAGTCATGCATGTAGTTGTAACCCCTTTATCACTTAAAACGCAGTGGGAGGATTACACAGATTAATGAGAACAGAACAATACTTTCCTGTAAAGCACTTTCTACATCAATGGATAACAATGCACTTCATGTGAGGCATACACTAAACTCAGCCCAGAAGGTTTAGAGAGAATCAATGTGCCTGTTCTGAACTTTTCTCCTTCTTCTCAAAGAACAAATATAATCTCTATAAACATTTGTTCAGGCCAAAAGGATATGAGATATTTTGCTGTTTTTGTATTGGAGGAGCTGTATCTGTTTCCTGCCAAAAGAAATGAGCCAAAGCTGCAAAAATAGAATATTGAAAGCATGCTCAGATGATCTTCTCCACGTTTCAGGTCATGCTTTGTTTAATCAACTTGTAAAACCATAGTTTAATGCTGCTTTACTGATGAGAGTATAAAGGAAAGTGACCCGCTTTATTGTGCCACTTCTTTAAGCAGCCAGCTGATGCAGATGAAGTTCTGGCCCAATTTAAACTATGTTCTGTGAAAGCACACACGCACACGCATTGGTGTGTAAGGATGGGTGGGTGTCTTTTTGGCAGAAACATGCTCAAAATGATGCAGTGCAGCTGTAGTGACTTCATCCTCCTACAATAATTAGTTTTAACAGCAGAGCAATGCAGTCCACGTAGAAGAGACAAAATCATATCTACATGGACTGTATTTCTTTGCTGTTAAAAAGTATTGTTGAAGGATCAGGAATTAGATAAAAGTAATTAGATTCAAAGCTATCTACATATCAGAACACATGCACCAGCATATATTTGCATTATTATTTGGATTATAATATACTCAGCATCTATGTTGTGTAGTCCACATATAGTATATGTATCTTCTTTGTAGACTTATGGGTAAATTATTTAGGATGCGTTGTGCTTACCATGAACACAGGATCACACACACATATTTTATTCTTCGTATAAAAGCGCACAGATGCTCTGGAGCAGCTGCACACATGCCCAAAGTCACCATGTCCAGTGTAAATTTTCAGCTGAAGTATTGGGCTGTGGAGAAGTGAAACTTCTCCTGAGTGATGCTCCATCCAAACTGTACCTGACCTCACAAGTGCTGTCGTGGTTGAATGCCATCAAAACTTCACAGAACATGTTCCGACATGTTGTCTAAAGCTTGTTCAGACAGCGGAGGCTTCTTCTGCGGCAAGGTTGGGCAAAATCTCTGTTCATGCCCTTGATTTCAGAATAAATTTGGGGAGAGCCACATGGTGTGAATTTAAATTTATACAATAACACCATATTAAACATGAAGGGCAAATAGCGATAATGAACTCTGTACGGCCCTGCGCAGAGGGTATTCAACACCCTGCCAAACACTGTTACCCGAGGTAAGCACATTTTCACACCAGCACTACATTATTTAGTCCATCTGGTGCAATTACAAGATAAAGCATTAATTAAAGTCTTAAAACTGTGTAAACAATGTCACAAAACATCAAGATCCAATTAATCTGAGAACAGTTCAGTGTATCACTCACTAGAAATGAGGCCTAGTTTAGTCTGATAAAGTTAAACACTGTTTATTCTTAAATGTGGCCTATGGGGATGGATTACAATGAAAGGCATGACTGAGCTAAAAGTGAATTAACAGGAAGCCAATGATATTTAACTGTAAAACTGATGCTTTACCATCAGACAGAGCATCATATAATGTTTGTCTTTTCACAGAAGTCTCCAAATATCACTGTTTTCTTCCCCCTGAGCTTAACATTTGTGTAATCGGGGTGCACTATGGATTAGTCAGTTGCAGGTACAAAGTACCTTCTCTCTTACCACAAATGTAATGCTTTGCTATTGCTCAGCAGAAATGCTCCCTGTTCCATGAAACATGTTGAACTAGCTGTCATTATTAAATAGTGCATTAACATATGAAATAAGACAACAGCAGGATCTCACTTCATGTCATTCCAAAAATTATTTAATTACATTTACAGGAGTGATACAGGAAGTTAATACAAAAAGAGAGATTATATAAGGCATCATGTCAAACACCACATCAGGATGAACAAGAGAATACAGATGTCATTGTCTATGCATGCTTTTATAAACAGAAAACTGAACAATACCCAGCCAGTTCAACTACCCAGTCAAGTCTCAAGCCTCAAGCTCTAAACTCCTGTTAATGGTGGCTGTTGCTTTTTTTCGTCTATTCCATATCTGTAGAATCAAGCTCTGTGATGAACTTCTGGCATTTGGCAATGAGTACATTAATTGCTTCACTGACCAAAACATCTGGTGGTAAGATTCCAGTAGATTCCACTGAGACTGGAAGAGAAAGAGAAACAAATGAAAATGAACATGATTTGGAAGTATAATCAGAATAGTGTGATCAGGAAATATTTAACAATAGTCCATTAAAACTCACATATAAAGTGGTCCCGCACTCTTCCTAGTTTTACCAGATTCTTCAAGTCATCATGCCTGAGCACTTCTCTGCTGCATGTGTCTAGACGACTGTTGACTACTTTAGCCACCTGTCTTCCTAAGATGGACCAGATGTACAAGATGTCACTTAAAACATGTAGTACTACTACAACAACAACAACTGCAAATCAGTAATTGTTGCCATAAAACATTAAAAAAAATCTATGGATATGACCACTTTATCATATTGTCTGTTTAATACAAATCACGTAAAATGAGTCAAATTGCTTTATTGTTCTGGAACAATCATAACAGCATGTCCCCCACATAGGGGCTGCTGTATGTAAATATGTTTGGCTAAATGGATGGTGTGCCCTACCATCAATATTCACTATTTCAATAACTCCAGGTGAGAAACAACTCTTCAGTCGCTCTGCTGTTTCTCCTTCAATAATCTGCAGTAACGTGATCTCAGGGAGAAGCCTGTAGCTAGCAGTGGCCACTGGTGAAAACTTGGCATGGTCTTTGCCTGCACAGGGAGAAGAAAAAAAGAAAATTCACAGCTGTGTAAATTTTTGATACTTTCACTCTTACATTCAAGAAAAACAAACAGTGAAATAACTACACGACTCTTACCAAAGATTTCAAAGGTCAAAGAGAATAAGGAGCTGTATTTACTAAACGTTACAGTTGTAACAGTGAAACAGTTTCTACAAAACTGCATATAATACAGTTTCATTTTGAAATTATCTGCTATAAGACATGCATCTATTTCTAATAGTCTTTTTCATAAGAATAATATAGTGTGGTTATAATAATTATGGCTATATCATATATTATCTTTCATTTAAACAACTTATGTTTCTTTACCTATTCCTTTAACGCAGTGCATAATTATGTCAAGCTCTTGCCCCGGCCGCAGCTGTGCCAGGAGGATGTCCTCATGTACGGGACCAATCTTAGCATCAGCAAACACATCAGCCTGGTTTCCAATAGGCACCCACGTTATGTCCTTTGAATAAACTGAAGAACACAACATAAGGGAAAGGATTACAGCTTTTTAAATGTGGACTCAAAGAAAAGACTAAATAGTACTTATTCAAATAAGTGTTTATATCTGTAGTGTGTTTTAACTAGTCTGATATTAAATCCTTTATAAAGTAAAAAGATTGTTTCTTGAATGAAGGTATTTAGAGAAAGAACAGCTCTTTGCTACTACAAAATTCAAAAAGACTGCTTAAGAACAATACTTTGAGAACAATACAAGAATTTTAGGGTGAGTCATGATCTTCTGTGCATAACATCAGAAAATAATATTAATAACAACATAAAATTGGTTTTATCTTCATTTGAATTGAATCGGCATTGAATTCATGCAAAATGGAGGAAGGGCTGGAATTTTGTTACATTCACAGCTTACACTAGGGAAAAGAAAGAGAGTAAAACAGATACGACACGGCCATGGACAAGACAGCAACAGCACTGAGTCATCGGTTAATGCCAGTGATGTGCCTGACAAAAACCTGCAAACTTAATTAAAGTGCTTTTTTTTTACCTGGGTGGGACAAACACATACATCTTGGTGAATGAGTGGGCTTTTGTGTTTTCCAAAGAAGCAGGAGCTCATGGAATTTAAGACCGTGTGTGTGTGTGTGTGTAGGAGTGTTTGTGAGGGTGTATGTGTAATTGTACTTCTGCCAATCAAGCTCATTAGAAATGGGCTGATGTACAGGGGTAAGAGGAATGAACATTAAAATATTTTATAAAAAACCTATAGAAAATATGTTTTCTGGGACAAAAATAATAAAAACCAATTAGATTGTTAGTAGTTTGTTTCATTTTTGGCTGATCCCACAAGGGGTCGCCACAGCCACAACTGGCCAATGATTGGCATAGAAGTCTTTGCACAGGATTTTACATCGGATGACTTTCCTGATGCAACACTCCCACTAAACCTAGACTTAGGACCTGCACCAGAAGTGCACAAGCATAAGTCCAGCAGCTGGGTAGTGGGCACACTGAAAACACACTGAACTCCATACAGACAATATCCAAACTGTTTCCAGTATACATTTATAACTGTCTTTGGAATTTTATGGACAGTTCTTTTAATTTTTGCTCCGATATAATGTTGTCCTGAGAAATGATGCTTTCTCGGCCACCTAGCATCATTCCATTGATGAGGAGCTTGAGAAAAGAAAATTTTGGTTTCACAAATTGCAAATACTGATAGACAGATGTTAGAACCTGAAATTTCTCGGATAAGTTATACATATTTGCGCTTGTAATTTATAACAGAACACATTCAGACTCAGACTTTTGTACTGTAGTGTTTTACTGGACATGACACAATGTGGACAGTCTTGTCTTGAGTGAATTAAACTGGACTTAATACTCCCTAAGTATTCCTCAATATTACAAGTTTGAAGCCAGTTTTTAAACTTTAACCAACTACACACATTGCCTTTTAATACAATACTTTAAAATGTCCTTCTACAGGAGATCAGTGTACTTTAAATAACCTGTATTATTTGCTCATCTACATGATTTTCTTACCCATGTGATTAAGGTAGAGTTCTTTGGGATCTGATGAATCTTTTGAAGCTCTGGGATTTCGTGTGCATTTGATCTTCAGTTGAAGTTGAATCGTATCAATTTCAGTGCCTTCCTCATCCCCTGAAGGAAAGAACAACACAAAACAACTCTCCTTTGAGAAAACCTAACACACATAAAAGTGACATAATTAGAAGAAACACCATGTCGGTGAATCTCAGTCAGTAAAAAGCACCTAAAAGGACCTCACCAGTATTTCTGTACTCAAAAAGACGAGGATCAGCTTTGATAGGAATCAAACCAAGTCGATGGGCCAAGATCTCATCCTGAATGATCGATGTGTTGTTATAAATGAAAACCTTCTCAATTGCCATGGTTGGGACCTCAAATTGTAAACAATTATAAAGAGGAGATTATAGTGAGATATTCTTGGTGTCTCATTTTACTCTTACGCAATGTGTTCATCAAATGCTGACTTATTCGTAATCGAGCAATGCAATACCTCTGCGAGCAAGATCCGACGAAACGCATTTGCAATGGCAGCATCTACTCCCACCATATCAAACTGCAGTGTGTCTTCATCCATGTGAACAACGTCGATCCGAAAATTCTGTGTAAACAAACAATATCAGCTCGGTAAAATCAAACTAACGCCAGGCTACATACAGAATGGTAATGCTCAGGATTTTACTAAATGAAAAACTTAACGTTACCTTTTTGAATTTCCTAAGATCCCATGTGTCATTGTAACCAGGATAATTCCTCGGGAAATCTGTAGAATGGACCTGTACAGCAATGAAATTTAACGTATTTATTAAATAAACTGACACAGGTGAAATAAACTAAAAATGACAATTGGCAATATAGAATAAACAGTGATAAACAGCAGCTCCTGTGCCCTGTCTGTGAGTATAAACAGCTGTAAACACAATATATTTCACACGTCCTCCATCGGCATAAAGCATTACACTTAAAGCAGAATTGAAATTTAAACCGGAGAACACACATTTCTGACTCCGAATTCTCCCAGAATCACTCTGTCACGGATCTCATCCACGTTCCTCATAGGCGCCGCCATCTTCCCTGTAATCGCCAAACTTCTGGTGCTAAACGGAATACAATTTCAAAATAAAGTCTATTTAATCTGTTTCTCATATGCAATACCATATAGATAAAATATCTAAGAATTGTTTTATTAAAATTGTATTTAAATTTGATGTAAACTATTATAATTCACACGTTATTTTTATTTTTGTTTTTTAAGAATAAGTACTAAACTGGCTTTTATTATGTTGAGCCAATCAATTCCAGAAGTATTGGAGTCGACTCTATTCGGATATAAGAATTGATGGAGTCGATTCCACAAAAAATCTCGATTCCAAAACATAGAAAAGCAAATCTGGCGAAAATAAAGATTTAAAAGAATGTTAAATTAAATCTGATTTGGCTTAGGACGAACTTTACAACCAACTTTACTTTACACCCATCACCACTAAACCACTCACGTCTACACTGACACTTTATTAACACTAAGTATTTGGATCATATGAACGTGTTTGAATGTGCAATAATTAATACAATACCGTGATATTCAATCTGTAATATAATGTGCAATAACATACACCAATGTGCAATATTTCCATGTAAAGTTGTCATGTTAATTAGTTGTAAATATTCTTCAGAGATTTAGTTTTTTTATTATTATTATATTTTATAGTCCATTATATATGTACATTTATATGTACATATATAATGTACATATATAGTATATATATGTATATTTTAGTACTTACTAAGATTTAATTTGTTACCTCTTTTTATTACTATGTATTTTATTGTTCCTTTGCTGCTGTAACACTGTGAATTCCCCCACTGTGAAATTAACGCTTTTCTTAAATATGGTGAAAGAACCTATATTAAAATATAAGAAAATAACTTATATGAAAATATATTTGCTGGCCCCTGTCAGTGTATCGAGGCGCAGACAACTCTTGTGTTATTGAGTCAAAGTTTAGAGTCGATTCTTAATTTCTAAATGTTAAGAACTAAGGAGTGGATTGTTCTTGTGAATCGATTCAGCCACAGTGTTTTTCTGTTGCGCGCCCTTTCAGGCACTGGGCACTGACTCGCTTTATTACGTGGGGGCTTGGGATCGGAGCGCGTGAAAAAACATTGCTCAAAGTCCGGTTATTTTGTTCATACGTGTTAGTCATTAGTCGAACAAACTCACAGAAGGTTGTATTGATCAGTTTGAACCCAAGCGAAAAGACGGAGTACGCGACAGTGGAGATGGGCGAAGAGGAAAGTTGTGGCGATATCCTGGGCTCATTCACTGGTGTTTATAACAGTGGGAAACTTCCAAATAAGCTTGATATCGACGAGGAGGTAGAGATTTACTAGTTTATATCAGCTAATCATGAAACTAATGAAGGCTTAACAATCCTTAAATTAATTATTTCCAACTTAAAAGCTGTGTGTAAGAAGACAGTTTCAGCTTCGTACCAACCGAGTAGTGCAGTTTACATTCACCTCTTATCTAGTTTTAGCTTTTTCACTCAGGTTAACCAACACGGCTCCAAGCTGTTTACCTACAAAACCCTATAAAGTACTACATATGATCACTTTTCCTTTACTTAAATGGGGCAGTGTTTGTTTAATATATATATATATTGTGTAAATCACTTCACCATAATGTAAACATTGTTTGAACCTGTTTTTTTTTGTCTTGTCATGAAGCCTTCAATACCTCTTAAGGAGTTTTATCCTTATATACGCTGTGCTCTCTGCAATGGCTTCTTTATCGATGCCACTACCATCACTGAGTGTCTACATACATGTGAGTCCATTTCCTCATCTTCATCATCATCATTGTGGACGTGGCCTTTAAACTGAAGCTGAATCCTAAATTGCATCCTACTCCTTAAGAAGTACACTGTGTATGTCACGAATCAGTGGATTAAATACCCAATCTGCCATAAGTTGCATAACATCTAACATTTAGAGCATTATTCTGATATAAGAGGCCATAGATTCAGGATCTATACAGTGCATTAAATAGGGAGTAGGGGTACATTTACACATAGAAATCCAATTTTAGGGAATATACCCTGAAGCCTTTGATATAACTGCACATTGCATTTATATACCCACTTGTCTGAGCTAATTCTTTTAAAATATTCTTCATCTTTTTCAGTCTGTAAAAGCTGCATCGTGAAACACTTTTTCTACAGTAATAAATGCCCCAACTGTGACATAGTCGTTCATCAAACTCAACCACTGTACAATATAAGGTATAAGCTTACGGTATTCTTGTGGTTTTTAATTAGTTTAATACCTTCACAAATCTGGATCAGAAAGAAAGTGCAGGTAGAATGTCATATCATTATTTTCTGCTTGAAAACAGTCCATGAAGAGCCTCTGAGAGGTTGTTATGGCACTGAATGTCCTTTGGGTCTGCGGTTATTTTGGAACAATATTGGCCAGCTATGTTTTGCTGCTTATTCCCCATGGATCCTTCTGCAGTTATTATGTACATATGTTTCTCTATATATGACTCTTATATGACAAAATATGACTCAGTCTTTCTTGGCTATAGACCTGACAGACAGTTGCAAGACATTGTTTATAAGATGGTTCCAACTTTGGAGGAAGGTATGTTGTTGTTTTTTTGTTGTTCTCTTTTATGTACTCAGCATTGTGCTTATTTTAGGATCACTTAGAAGTCCAATTGTGGAAGATCAATTTACTGTGGAATAGGAATGCAGAGAATAATAAATATGCAACACAATGGGTATTTTTAAAATCCAGATTAAAAGCATATATGTTTAGGGTAACAATGGCAAGAGATATTCAAGTTTTCCATTACATTAATTTTATTAAACTTATTTCACTTACACAATCACTAATAATAATTAAAATATTATTTTCCCTTTCCCCCAGCGGAGAGGACACGAATGTTTATGTTTTACAAGGAGAGAGGACTTGTAATTCCAAAACCAGGTGTGTTTATATGTAATGAACTACTTTACACCAGCATTGTACTTAATTTACTGCAAAGCTCACGTTCTTAGCAGATTCTACGAGAGTCTTTTGTTCTTGGGTATAAACCCAGCACCTTGATTCTCACTTTGAGCCTCACCATTTTTCACAACTGCTCGCTCTGTTTTATGACAAGACCTCTTATGTTCCCTTCCTCTTCAGTGGCAGGCCAAGCCTTACCTCCAGGAAAGTTGTTGAAACAGAAGCCCAAAGACCTGACAGCGCACTCAGTTTTTAGCATTCCTCCAGAGCTAGATGTTTCTCTGATGCTGGAATTTGTTGGGTAAATGTTCTTGCATTCTGCTTTGTTCTCTGAGCCTGCTTTGATGTCTCTCACCACTAGGTGGTGGTGAAACATCAGAATCAACTTTAAACCTGTTCATTAGTTGGTTTCTGCATAAATTGAGCATGAATTTCATTATTATATTTTCTTGAACAGTTTTTTTTTAAACGTGTTTTTTACTTTTAACTCACAGAGCAGAAGAGGGTATTAAACATTATAAGGTATTTTTACTTTTATTTTATTTAATATCAGAATGCAAAATGTTTATCTGTTAGAGTATGTTGATCTGATGTTTTTTTCTTCTGCAGCCTCTGGAGAGGAAGTATGTGCGTGTATCTGGTGAAGCTACTATTCGTCATGTGGAACTCTTTATCAGACGGAAAATGGAGTTGAGTCCACATTTGCAGGTACAATTCGTTTAGCTTGATGCTAAACAATAATAAAGTTGTAGGTTTAAGTATCTGGGTGAATACTTCTGTATGAGTTAATGCTACAGTCAGAGTCTTTTACGTTTTTGTGAAAATGAGATTTATGAAACAATATTCTGTGTGATATCTACATGCATTTATGATTATTTGAATTTGAACTAATTGGAGAATATGGATCATGCTGTCATAGGTAATCAGTGTCTGCTGTTTGACCTGTGGTCTATGATCAAAATGATCCATCCCAGGAATGGAAGTGTGTGTAATGCATTCGTACTTCGTGTTGTAGCATTTGCATCTAGTAATAGCTGATAGTGCCTCACATTTAATCATTAAACAGATCTGAAGATAAAACTATTGTAGCAGTTTTGATAGCTATCTATTGAGGTCAAACCTGTCATTGAGTAGCTGCATTGTTTCGAGGTACTTGTTCCAGTTTCTCTTGTAATGTACTCAGTATTTAACCAAGCAGTGGCAGAATAGGACTAATCCATCTTGAAGAGGAAGAAGGGGGTAAAGATACTAGCAAAGAAGGAGACACTGATTACAACATCCATTTCCTGCTTTCCCTGCAAACCATGTCAGTGTGAAGAGACATTTTTAAAACTGTATTTAAAAAGAGCCTTTGTAAATTCAGTTCATCCTTCTACAACAACTCAACCAAGAGAATCGTATTGACATTTGATTAAGCTTCTCTCACTTCATTATAAATATTCATTAAGCTTTTAGCTGTAGTTATAAGAAGAAAATGACAGGAAGTCAAATGTGTAGTGTATATTTATAGTATATAAAAATATAGTAATATTAAACAATCAGGAAAAATTAAAGATTGATTGCATTTTCAGATTTGCTTCAGTATCATCTTGGCATATTCCATGAACATTACTAAAATATACAGCATTGCAGTCAACATGATAATAACAGCTTCTTACTGTGCATTGCATTCTACTGTGTGCATTGTGAATTTGAAGCAATGTAAATTAGTTGTTTGTGGAAGCAAATTGCATGTGTCTAAATGACCATACCTGGATTAGTGGCTTAAGGTAATTTCTTGGCTGTCTCTCACTGTCTTCTGTGGCTAAGACTAATCTTGCGCTGGATGGAGTGCTGGAGACCGGCCAACAAAATGCTTTAGGGCACAGCCTAAAGGACAGGAGAGGGAGAGAGGAAAAAGATTAGCTTCTGTGACGTTGGGGGGCTGGGAAAGAAAGTTAAAAATCATTCAGTAAAGTCAGTGAACACAGCATTGGTGTTGTGTACCTTTTGCCATTTTTGCTATTGCAAACGTTATTAAAACTGTCTTAAATTTAATTTCCCAGTGCCTACACATACCCTGTATACTTGGCATATTGCAAATCTGAGATTTTGTTTTTTTGGAAGCTTTGGTCTCTAAGGCTTGAAGTCAGTTAAATAACAATTAAAATGTTTAAAAAACAGATTCACACAGGCTGCTTTGAAAGTATACTTATGATTATCATTCCCAGACTGTTTTATCTATTTCAGATGTTACCTATTGAAGTTCTGAGGGCCTGTTTTGATAATTTGGATAAGATGATTACTCAGTTCATATGTAAAAAAGAAATTATCCAAGAATTAGACTTAAAACGTTACAGTTATCTAAGTAAGACTGAGGGCTTAAACATCCTGACCTAAGGTAATACGCTTGGGCGGCACAGATGAGGCCATTACTAATGTGGATCCAGAATAACACAAGTACACGTTGGCTCAAAAAAGATCAGAGCCATTACACGTTACCATTTCTAGATGTCTCTATTTAAAAAATGGCACAATGGACATATGAAGACTTTCATGCCAAACAACTTAGATACAGCTTTTAAAAAATAGCCATATTATGGTTTAACTCATTTATATCAGATATTGGAAGACAATATTAAGACATTTGAACAGTTAAAAATGAATTAAATCTCAATACAGATTTATTGAAATGAAAAAAATCAATACAGATTTTTTTAGATAATTGCAAGTAAGACATTTTTTGACTACACACATAGATTGGATTATATTGGAATGGAATATGATTATATGTACTTTGGTATAGATCCTTTTTTTAAGTTGATCAAGGTAATTGTCCTTTCCTTGTTTTAATTATATTACTTTTATTCATATATTTTATTTTATTTAAAATAATGTATTATTGGAGCTGAAAAAGGAAAATGAATGTATGAAGATCATTTTAGGTATTGTACATTTAATTCCTCTTTCTCTTGTAGGTTGATGTTGCTTGTGGGGAGCACCTCCTAGAGCAGTGTCTGTCTTTGAGAGAAGTTCAAAACACAATGGGAGAAAATGCCCTGCAAGTAAGTATCTGTTAAATATTGTTAAATTTTAAATTGGAACAATTAATTTGTATGTACATTCATAGTTATGTTATTATCCAGAATCAACTTGGCTTGTATTTATTAAAATATATATGCTAAATTCTAGACACATAAAATCAAGACCTGAATTCAGAATATCTACTTAAGAACACAATAATGTCCTCATGTTCCATTTTCCCCAATCTTAGGATGGAATGCTGGTTTTACACTTTGGGCTCGTGCTGCCAGCTCAGTGAAAAGAAGATGCAGATTTCTCCAGTCTGTTGTCTACAATGAATAGAGTAAGGGCTATTCCTGAGGTTTTCAGAATCAAAAGTTGTTTGTTTTCCAAACTGCTTAATGTTAAAAATGTTCCTTCCTTGAAACCAGTGTTGTTTCAAATGGCACATTCTGTGAAAACATGGAGAACTTGCTGCAACTCTTCTCTTGTTCTACTTTTCTATAGGATCTTCATACAGGTGTAGGTGTTATAGACACTTTGTGCTTTGTGTGATATGGAGTGTTAAAACAAGGTTATTTTAGTAAGGCAAAAATGGATGCAATGAAATGCATTTAATGCACCTGTTTACCAGCCATTAAAGGCGTGTTTTGTTACTGATTTTGAATCAAATTTCAATTTGTATGGTTGTATTTTTGCTGTGAAAGCATTGGATTTAAATTAAAAGAGAGATCATATAATCTGATGTGTTTTTTTGACCGACTGATATGAAACAAGTGTCTGATGCTGATTCGTTATAGATGTTTACAACCAGATTTTAAGCATCTTTTAAGGTGGAATGTTTTGTTTGAGCAGAAAAACCTACTGTTGTTTGTACGTGGCTGAAGTTTAATTTGTATGTTTAATTTACTGTCTGAATTACCACAGAAACTCATTTGTAACTCATTTAGTTTTTTTACCACTTTCCGTAAATCAGTTAGCCGTCTCCCGGGTTTGGAGACATTTCCACCTTAAGTGATCCAAAACATCAAATATAAGCCATTATTTTCCATTGTCTAAAAATACTCCAAATACTTCCAAATACACATTAGATCAGTTTTTGAGCACGCAGATAGACTGTACAGCAGCAAATGCTGAGGAAGCATCTTCTAATGTGCCAGTGAAGCCCCAGTGTCTTTAAATAGATATAAAAAAGTGTCTCTGTCCAGTATGTTGTGATTTCTCTCTCTCTCTCTCTCTCTCTCTTCTTTCAATGGCATTGTTTTAGACTTCTGAACATAAACAAATAAAAGAGAGTCCCCTTTAAGTGGGCAAATCCCTGGGCAAATTACCTTTTGTTTCCTATGATAAAATGTTTTAACATATCAATATGTTAAGGGAATAATATATAGAGTTTATATCCTATTGCATTTTAAATGTAGGATTGTGTAATGTTTTTTAACGTTTAGCTTGTAAAGAAATGTTAATGTCACATAAACCTAAACAGAACCTGTGTCTTCAAAGCTAATAAGATGGGTGACCTTGCTGTTTGAAAATGTATGTGGGCTGAGGTGTAAAAAGATACTAAAGGTCTTAGGCAAGCATATTATTACACGGATATGTGGGATAATAATAATAATACCAACCAATTCCGTGGCCGTAAACTTGTGAAATGCATACAGTATAAATGAAAATCAAACCAGTCTCCCAGTACTTGTATTTCAAACAGGATTTACATATTGTGGTAGGACTGGATAACATGTTATAGCTGGAATTGGTTGTTTATGGATCTTTTCTTTTAGGAAGAAAGGACAGGAAGAGGCTTATTTTTTATTTATTTTTTTTTTTTTAGTTCATGAACAGATAAAGCCTAGGTATCCGGTTCTGATTTGAGCTAATTTGTTTAGCACTTAGTAATGCTGGGTAAATGCTGTGTATATCTTATGTCTTGCCAAGCTCAGTTAGATAAACATTATCACAAGGTCTCATTATAAAACTGCAGTAAGTAATGGCACTTTAGTTGATTGGAACAGATCAGCATATTCTTTATTTGTGCTGGTGCAATAAAAACATGATCGGTGAAAGTCAATTAATCACTGTGATGTAAAATGTAAAGATTTAAAGAAACCAAATGAACTCCCAGGGTAAAAGAATGTCTTTATTGTTACTTGATACAATCCAGTTAGGACTATGGCTTCATAGATGACTGAGGAAAAACATCAGACAATAATGACAGTTTGCTCATTTTAAGGCATTCACTTAAGTGATGCAGCATGAGATATATTTGGTCCATTTGTAAATCTAACATGAAATAATTGATTTACTTACAAAAGTAATACTTGTAAAAATTGTATTGTTAGCTGTAGACAGTTCATCTACAACACAACATAGTGATCTAATAGACAATATTTTACAGTATATTCTCATACAGAATATTCTCAAAAATCCCAAACAGCATCTGAAAAAGATTTTATATCTAAAAACATATTTTTAGCATTTTCTCGTTTTCTGGTAGCAGCTCGAGTAAATTAAATCAACACAGTGGTTTCTTTCAAAAGTGTAGACAATGAAAACTATATTGTTATATAAACCGGACGTATGCTAATTTGAATTGACATCCACATCCTCATCCATCTCTTTTTTCTTTGAGTTTTCCTCAGTCATTTCTTCATGCTGAGCACCTGACTTTGGTTTTCCCTGTTCGTCATCCTTCTCTTTCTTAGGATTGCGGGTTGAACTTGTGAAAGAATGGCTCTGGCAGCTGTAGTGCATGCTGGGTATGTCATGGTTGATGCTGGAGTAACCTGTGCCTGCACCAAAATGTGTCTCCTCCCCTTCCAGCAGTTTTCTTGGGAACAAAACAGAATTTAAATTGGAGCATGAATGCAGAGCATAATACAATTCCTTGGATATTATGCGCAGATAAAATATATGTCCCACATGGAAACTTGTGATTGGAAACCTTGACTGATTACTCCTTTACAAGACCTTGTTCATTGATGCTATAAAGTGGTTTATTCAGGGGTTACAAAACAACATGGATCTTCATCTCATTTGAGTTACATTTCCTATAAAAATTTGTTTTTCTTAACATTTGTTTTACCTGTATGCTGCAATTTCAATATCCAGAGCCATCTTGACGTTTAGTAAGTCCTGGTAATCTCTGAGGTGATGAGCCATCTCACTCTTGGTGTTTCTCAGTTCCAGTTCCAGATGACTGATTGTTTCCTGGTTAATAAGACAATTTTGCCAATCATGAGACAAGTAAATCAATCATGTTTAATGCATAATGAACATTTTAGAGAAATTAATTCACATATATTTAATGTATATACTCGCTGAAATGGTTAAATCAGAGTTTTAGCAAGTATAAAAACCTATGTGAACTCATATCCTGCACTTTCTATGGCTGTTTAATTATGCAGGCCGTGATATTTCTGTACTAATCTGATTACCTTTCAGGTGTCCTTCCACATTGTCAACTTCAGAATGTGTGGTATCTGCTGACAACTTCAAATGAAACAACTTAACTGACCATACTAAAGTCTTACAGAGACAAAACACGCAAAACATTCCCAAAACTCTAGTACATTAAACATGAAGAAACCAATAGTGTTTAAGGACACGCATCGTGACCTTGCAAACCTCTTCTGTGGAATCCTCTTTAGAAGCTTGGAGATGGAATTAGCTCCATCCACCTAAAGTGAAGCCAAGTTCAGCACCACGGACAAGGCTTACCCATTAGCGGGTCAGCTTTATGGACTATTTTAAATATATGAACTTTATAGTTACTTTAGAAGTATTAACTATTAACAGAAGTGAACGTAAAAAAAATTATTTCATGTAATATTGGAGCATTTCTATTGATCTGTTCATCATGAGATTTTCACACAGTGTGAAGGACTGCTTCAGTGTTCAAATGTAATAAACTAGAAATCCACAAAAATGGAGATACATGTTTGTGATTTGACAGCATTTATATGCAATATGCCTAGATCAATATGTGTGAGTTAGAGAATAGGAGACTCCTGTGCACTGTCCTAGAATTAATGACGCCTGAGCAGACTGTATGCTCGCACATTAAAGGGAGGTTCCACCATTCTGTTTCAGGTATCAGGTGATGAAAAAAAATCCCTCAGTTTCCTATAATTTTCATTTTAAAATGCAATCAATGTTAAATATGAATACAGAGGCATATTAGTCAGTAATGTCTGTAAATGTAAATGTCCAAAATTTGTGGACACCACTCATCACTGAATTCAAACTCTTCAAGCTACAGATGTTCTGCTAGAAATTCATGAAATGTAGCAGCTGCTCATGAGCTTGGGGTCCAGTACTAAGTGTGGGCTCCAGGGTTAAAGCTCACCAGCACTGGCCTTAAGAGCAGTGGTATTTCTACAGCCAGTATATTTGGGATGAACTGAAGTAAAGTTTGTGATCCAGTCTAACATCCAACAACAATACCTGACACACCTGTTGGTCCCTGCACCCCGGGCTGAATGCAATCAGATTTTTACAGAAATGTTCCAGCATGTAGACTAAATTAATTAAATGTACAAATTAATAAACTGTACATTTCGGGGAATAAAAAATGTTGATTAACCAAGTTTTGAAAACGAGGAACTGGGATGTGGGCCCCTAAAGGAGTCCTGAGGTCTTCAGTATGAAGGTATAATATAGCCACCTGATAACCTGCCACTTCAGCGCTGTGCTCGTCCTCCATCTCCCTCATCTGCCTCTCCAACGATTCGCTGGTGCCTCGGAGCGCTTCTATCTCCATGCTTTTGGACTGGACCTGCCTCCTGTGCTCATTCAGCTCTTCTTTGGCGGCTCGCAGGGCCTCGTTGTTCCTGGTGGTCTGCTCGTTCAAGCTGTAGAACTTGGCCTTGTACCACTCCTCGGTGGACTGCATGTTTTTGGAGGCCAGGGACTCGAACTGGCAGCGGATCTCTTTGAGCGCGGAGGTGAGGTCCGGTTTGCTCGTGTCCACGACGTCCACGGAGACCTGCGCCGCGTGCATCATAGCGGTGAGCTCGGCCACCTCCTCGTCGTGCACTTTCCTCATGAAGTCCATCTCGTCCAGCAGAGCCTCGACACGGCGCTCGAGCTGGAGGCGCGCCACCGTGGCGTCGTCCACGTCCTTCCTGAAGCAGCGCAGCGCCTGCTCGGCCTCGTCCCGTGCCCGAGACTCTTCTTCAAACTTGGACTGCAGTTTGCGGAGCTCGTCCTCGGCGGTGTCTCTCTCGATAAGGGTCCGGTCTCGGTCTCCGCTCGCCGCGGCCAGCTGTGCGCGCAGCTCGCTGATCTGTCGCTGGTAGAGCTCGGCGAGTCTCCGCGGCTCGCTGTGTCTCTGGCGCATAGTCGTCAGCTCCGTCTCCAGCGCTTTGTTTTGCTGCTCCAGGGTGCGCACCTTCTCGATGAAGGAGACGAAGCGGTCATTAAGACCCTGCAGCTGCTCCTTCTCGTTCGTCCGGATGATCTTCATCTCGCTGTTGAGCACAGACGCCTGAGAGACGTCCACGCTGTCCCCGGGCGCCATGGTCACCGCAGAGCGCACAGACCTGGCGTACGAGCCCACAGACAGGCTCCGGGACACGGGTAGTGAGCTGGAGGTCCTCGGCTTCATTCGAGATGAGGAGCCCGACGCGTTGAAACGAGGACTGGCCCCGAACACTTTCCTGTAGGAGGAAGATGAGAAGTGCGGGTCTGAGCTGTAACTCATTTTCACTCTTTGGCTTAAAGGAGAGAGTGAGTGTGTATTGGCGCTTATATAGACTCCAGACTGAGCTCCTGGACTGAGCCAATCACTAATCTGTGCTCATCAAGTTCAACCAAACCCCCCAAGATCAGGAAGTGATCACTAACATTAGACAGAATATGACCAGGAGCAATGCACATACATTAACACACACTGATTCTGGAGAATCTGGATAAAACAGGTTTTAATTTTGAAAATTAAAAGTTAATTCGAAATCTTAAGGTATATCATTATAGACTAAGGTCTTGGCTGTTCAGCAATGTACCAGTGTATCTTTTTAATAAAATAGGCATTTTTCCTATTATTACTATGTTTTTTTCAACACTGTCAGACACAGTAAGAAGCTAATTATTTTTATTTATTGGATCTACTATGTATTTAGAGTTTTTAAATCATTATCTGGCATTCTCAGTACACATATATGTTGTTAAATGTTGAATATTCACTTTTGTTCATTTTTTAATATTGTTTGACGTGTACTCCTTTAAAAAATCTATCATACAATGTTTACTTTAAGCCTGCATAGAAAAAGTTATGTATTTTTATTTAACAAACACATTTTTCTATTAAAACAACTCAACAGCACTGAAGAAACATTGTAAGCATTGTATTCATTTAAAACAAATGGTGGTGTTGGACCGTGGACATATAACAACATACAATTCCAAAATTCATAGCACTCAAGTCAATGACTTCTTGCTTAACACATTTATTTACATATTTGGTCCAAAAAATAACAATCATGAGTACTGTGATAAACATTTTTCAAGGAATATAAGGTACAATTAAGCAGTACCATTATTAAAAGTACCCCATCACCATATCATCAAGTCAAAGTCATTACCAGTAGCAAAGTTTCTTCTCCTCTCCTCCAGAGACGGCGGCTGCCTAGCCATAACTTTCTAACGTACATAATGTCTATTGGCTATGAAATTGCGGGGGATTACTGTGAATGTTAGATTTGGTTAAATGTTGTCATGCCATTTTCATTTGGCTTTAGTCATTGGAGATGCATAGCCTACACACATATATAGGAAACCCCTCAGAATTGGGTTAGAGAGCACATGTTTTCTGGAGGTGGAGCAAGATTTGGGATGAGTTAAAATGGTGGATGTGATCCAGAAATAAACATCACTAATCAGAACCTGACCTTACTAATATGCTTATGGCTGATTGCCATAAAATCCTTACCAGAATGTTCCAAAATAAAAGTAAAGTTTTAATAGAAGGGGTGAGATTGGTTTTGCAAAGGTGAGGGACAAACTCCCTACAGATACCCTTTGTTTGAAGGTATGTTAGATGACCAAGTACTCAAAGATATTTGGCCACATAGGCTACTGTCATCCATTAAGTTCCATGTTTAGTTTTGTACTTAAAAAGGGTCTAGCATAAGGTTGTACGTGAAGAGTCTTTGTATTATTTACATTAAAATTCAAAAAGAAAATAAAGGACTGTACACATTCTGCAGGCAGACATGTTACAAAAAAAAATATGTAGATTTTTGAGCAGCTACTTTTGTACATTTAATCAAGTTCTTTTTAGGACAGGTATTCTATGGTCCTTATTTTACCCAAGATAGTTTTCCTTTAGTATGCGTCGAGGGTCCCAAGAGGCCTTCACACCAGTAGATGGCAATGTTTCTCTTAATGTGTTGCTATTATACTAATGGGTCCCTCCGTTACTCTCCATAAATCCCCTTTCATGTTTTTCAGTGGTTCCCCCACAGAGGAGGCAGGTTCTGATTTGAATGGTGGGTTATTCCCAACACTAAAGAAACTGACATGTTGGTGTGTTGCACTGGTACAAATGGCTCAGACACAGCAATGCTGCTGGAGCTCTTAAACACTGTATCCATTCCCCTGGCCACTCTACTAAGCACATGGTGCTGGTTCACTTTGCAGTGTTCCAAGCAGTGAAACTCATTCAATCATTTAGTTTCGGTCCAGGGCCTATTTGGAATTACTGGGTGCAAGTGGGGTTACACCCTGAACCCCCAAACCCAGAAACCTGGAAAATGACATGTTGGGCCACCTTGCCACCCCAGCAGTGAAACTGAGGAGTTGAAAAAGTCCAGCAGCTCTGCTGTGTCTGATCCACTCGTACCAGTGAAACACACACTAATACACTACCAAGTCAGTGTCACTGCAGAGCTAAAAATGACCGGCAGGATTTTACAAATTATCCAGAAAAACAAACGGACAGCAGAGTACAATGGTAAGTGGATCTGCTAAAATGGACAATGACTGTATAAGCAGCAGGTCATTTTAATGTTATGATATTAAATACATGTGCTCCTGGGATGTCAATGCTGTGATCCTCAGCTGCGGAGTGTGGTTGTGCGCATGCGCGGACTACTGCAGCTGTTGCCTCTTGTTCAAAGGCAACGGAAGAAAGGGAGGTGAGTAACTGGAGGAAATAAATAATAAGCTCGAAATATTTCAGCACAGACTTGTTGCAAGAGTTCAACCCTGCGCGTGCTGAACTCTCCGTATTCGCCGTAAATAAACACATTTATTTAACGCAGACTAAAGACCCTTGTTACTGTACGGTTTTAGGAAGCGATTAGCTCGGTGGCTAACTATAACGTTACCTGAGAACAGCAGCCCGCTCACAGCCGAACACATGCTCACTGGACACAGACAGAAACACTCCAGCTCGGGTCTAAACTCGGGGTTACAGCGAGGCGAGATGCCGCAGAAGAGAAATAAACAACGCCTCTCACTTCCTCGCTATTTAGCTACGGTGGTAAAGAATGTGTAACTTTGCATAAGTTCCAGGGTGTTTTAGACTCTCACCGATGTGAACTACCTGGGATGACTTCTCTGAATACATCAAAGTGTGTTAGTAAGTCTCTCTGAAGAAGAGTTCGCTAAAAATAAAATGAACGTGAACGTAAGAGAGGGTCGTTGTTTAGCCGAGTAGGATGTTTGTTTAATTTCCAGGAAGTTAAGTTAACAAAAGTAAGCTAACGTGCTCTTACTCAGATGTAAATGTGAAATATTTTCACTGTGAAGCAAATAAAGCAAACAGTAACTCTCAGTTGAGTTTCTCCCTTGTATCAATACTTATACATGCACCCTCTCAACCCCCGTTTGTGGTGTCTCAATTCTTTATTTCCCAACAAGTGTGCTCACGAGCGCCCCCTATGCACACTTAATGGGCCCTTCTCGTAAGTCCGCATCAGACGACATTTTCGTGAAGGGAATTACCCATGTTCCACTGCGAGTCTGTGAGGATCCTCATATAAACAAATAAAAGACGTTTAGAAAAGCAGAGAAACTGGAGTGTAACTACAATCTGTTTCTATTTTCGTTTTTCTTTTTTTTTTACTCAGAATGATGTGATTTATGTTTTTAAAAATGCTAAAATTGGGAAATGCCTTTCCCGATTCATTTCAAACTGTAAATCACTGTGGAAATGACATTCCAGTAACTTGTGTGCACAAGAAAACCTGTGATTATGACAGGATCTGAAAGTTTTAAATTTTAACGGTAACCTTTAAAGTGCAAAAGTGTAACTTCGCGCTTAAACACTTTTAAATTTTATCAGCCAGATGTAATATGTAATTGATTAAGGAATATTTATAAAGAAATAAATTTCTATAAAACAAGACTGAAAGTGTGCTATATGGAATACAGGATAGTCCTGTTACAGCTTTGTTTAAAAATACTGTGCAAAATACTGTTATCCTGTTGTTAAGCACAATATCTTTGTCAGTGTAGTTATTTTTCAGAAAGGCATTTATAACCAGATGTGCCCAATGTATTGGTCTTTTTAGTTAGTTTCGATTATAGAGCAGAAAATAAAATGTTTGTGTGTTACAGATATACCTCCACACACAAATAAGAGATTATTATAAATAACCTCAGCTACTTTCAGCACTAGCATCTAGTAAGAAACTGTAACCTTAGACCCATCTTAGCTGCAGACTAAGGTGAATGGTGATTAAACAGCATTAATGTACACAGCTGGAAGGGCTAATTGTAAAATGTGTCTCAACTGTGCTCTCAACTCTCCAATTCCTTGAACGCTTGAAGGCTTGTACCCCTTTTGCTTAACCTTACGTAGTGTTATATAAGGTTAGTAGCATGTGCATTCAAATTTTACCCCATTTAACTCTATTTTAAAGTCCATATCAGGTCGTTATTTAAAGCCCCAAAACATCTCTGGTAATCAGAACTACATATTTAGGAGTTCATTTCTTTCTATATTCAGAATTTATTTCCAAGGGGAAATAATAATGCCTTAAGCTCCCCATCACTTGCCTGCAGTTGAAATCCCTGTCCTGCAAGTTGTCAGGATTGGTTCTTGGGTTTATGCCATCAGAAACCCTGGCTGTTTGAATCCTTCTGTTTAAGATTTTGAACATTTAAAACATTTCACATGTTAAACTACAAAAACATGAGTGTCATGAGAGGAAATCTTTAAATCATCTTGTTATGAAGTAATACCCAATGTAACTTGCCAGTGACTCTAGCTCCTGACCCACCATGATCCTGATCCGGATGAAATGGTTACAGAAGAAAAACGGATGAATACTCAGTGGAAGCCTGTTGAAATATTGCCAATTTGACATCCCAGGCACATTTTAGAGAATTAGATTACTCTTCAGACAACTTTTATTTAAGTTTTTTAATTATTTATTATGAACATGTTTCTGTTGCTATGAAGCTGTTGCTGGTTACTCCCCACCCATCCCATGTTTAAGCTGAGCGTTTACCACACACAAAAATGACAGAAAAGAGTTTGAACCTGAGTCTGACTCAGAGCAAGAGGAATAGGACCCACCTGCACACAGCCTGTTCTGACTTTCCTGAGGCCCTAAGCAAAATTTTGAATATGTGACCATATTCAGACAGTTGCACCTGACTCTCCTCTAGTGTTCTTTAGTGTTATTCTTAAGTTTGACTTAAGAATAAACAGCCAGCCATATACGGAACAAAATGAGGTGTAAACAAAGAATATTTATTAAAAAAAATATATATAATTTTAACATAATTAACCTCGTAATCAGCCCTCCAGCATTTGTCTGATTCTGTAACAGCTGAATTCCTTAAGGTGGAATAGCAGAAAAAGAAACAAACGTAGCTGTTAATTCTCCAGCTTGCAGTTTTGTCACCTTAATGCTGCAGTAGGTTTGTCCAGGTGCCTGTAACTGCTTCACTGTTTAAGGTGTTTAACGAAAGCGTCAAATGTGCAGGTGTTACTGTGATTGTGTGAATATAGCGGCAGCATTTCAGATGGAACTAAACCTTCGAAGAGCTCAACTTAACACTTGGAAATAACTACTTCGGTGAAATGAAATAGTAAGGCAAGGCAACTTTATTTATAGAGCACCTTTCATACACGGGCAAACTAACTGCATAGCTACGACATAGTAACTAAACGCTGCTTCTCCATGTTTGGTTTTCACCTGAGGCAGGACTAACTGAGTAGTTTCTAAAGATCTGAGAGTTCTGCTCGGCTCTGTATCAGATCTGATAAATACACTGGCCCTACACCCTTTAGACATTTATAGACCAGTAACAACACCTTAAAGTCTATTCTGTAACAGACTGGAATACAGTGTAAGAATGGGGTGATGTGATGTCTTCTTTTGCTCTGAGTGAGAACTCCGGCAGCTGCATTTTGCATCAGCTGAAGCTGTTTAATAGTCTTTTTTGGAAGTCCATTTAAGAGACCATTACAGTAATCAATCCTGCTAGAAATAAAAGCATGGATAAGTTTTTCCACATCTGGTTTAGTCAGAAAATCTCTAATTTTACTGATGTTCTTAAGATGGTAAAATGCTGATCTAATAACTGCTTTAACATGAAATTAAAACTGAGATCTGAGTCCATTGATACACAAAGGTGGCGAGTCAGTTTTTTATATATGAGGGCTCTTGAGTCCAGATATACAGCCAATCTGTGTTTCTCATTGCTGTTGAAATTGCAAAATCTCTGTTTTATCTTTATTTTACTGCAGAAAGTTATGTACCATCCAGTTAGTGATGTGTTCGAGGCACTTACATAATGAGTCATTAAATCTGAGTATCATCTGCATAGCTATGATAGGACAGCCCATAGTCTTGTAGAATCTAGCCAAGAGGAAGCATGTATAAACTAAATAATAGTGGACCAAGAATAGAACCCTGGGGGACACCACAGGTCACTGGCATGTTCATAGAAATATTATTTTCTATTTCTACAAAGTAGTTCCTGCCTTCCAGGTATGAAGCAAGCCATTTTAGGACTGTTCCTGAGAGTCCAACCCAGTTTGCGAGTTTATCTATAAGATAAGATTATGGTCAGTGGTGTCAGAGGCAGCACTGAGATCAAGAAGTAGTAGAAGAGATATCTTTCCAGCCTCTGTATTTAAGCGAATGTTGTTAATGACCATAATTAGAGCTGTCTCAGTGCTGTGATTAGCACGAAACCTGGAATTTGTCTAGGCTGTTGTTTATGGACAAGAAGCTAGTGATTTGCCTGAAAACAATTTTCTCAATGATTTTGCCAATGAATGATATATTAGAAATTGGTCTGTAGTTGCTTATTTGAGAAGTTTCTGAATTTTACTTTTTTAGAAGAGGCTTTACAACTGGAGTATGTCTGGTGCTATATTGTGCAACACATTTTTTTTATTGTGCCAAGACTGCAAGTGAATGGTGTGAGATGACTAACTATATATAATAAAATTTAATTGTTAATGGTACTGAACTCTGACATTTTAACTAAGATATCTTTACAAAGTTATGGAGAGGGTATAGGCTCATTGTTGGATATGGATGTACTAATCACTAGTCTGATGTTCTGGATATTAGTGTCAAGAAAGGATGCAAACTTATTACATTCAGGGGCCATTTGTGTGTGTGAGTTTGTAAGTCTGTCGACCACAGCGAAGTGGATTTTGCTGTTGTTAATGTTGTTGTTGATGATGCTAGACCACATATCAAATAACACACAGTAGTGATCTGACAAAGCGACATCCTTCACAGTGGCCGATATATTGAGACTCTTTGAGATAACTACATCCAGAGTGTGACCATGAAAGTGTGTACTTACTGTAACATGTTGTGAAAGACCAAAAGAGTCCAATATGGCATGTAGTCCCTTGGTAACACTGTTCTTGGGATTGTCAATATGTATGTTAAAGTCACCAGCAATAACAAAATGGTCAAAGTCAGTAGAAATAAAAGACAGATCTCTGTAAATTCATCAATAAAATCAGCGTTGTACTTTGGAGGCCTGTAGACAATTACTAGTAATAACTGTGTTGTCCCTTTCAGAACTGCACAGAGGTACTCAAATGATATGAAGTCACCAAATGATAACTGCTTGCATTGAAAAGAACCATGGAACATACCAGCTAGGCCTCCAACTTTTCTACTGGCACAAGATACATTTAAAAAATGAAAGTTTGGAGCAGCACTACATTCATTTAGCCAAGTTTCTGTTAAAAGAATAAAATCAAGCCCATGTGCTGTAATAAAATCATTAATTAAATGTGATTTGTTTGTGGGAGATCTGATATTTAGAAGCGCTAACTTAGTAACGTGTGTTCTTTGCCATAGGATATCGGTTTCATATTTTATAAGTTGTAGATTAGCTACATTCCCAGTATCTGATCTGAACTCCCTGTTCTTTCTTTCTCTGATAAGTACTGGAATGGGAGAGATTACAGGCACCCAGAGTCCAAGCTTGTTTTGAAAACATGTACTGCAGACATCATCACTGCAGCAGCCAGGCCCCAAAAAACATCACTTCTCCTCACTCCTATCAGCTGATGGAGATGTGTGGAGCTCCTGCTGGTCATGGGGCCTTGAGCGAAGCTGCCTTTCCGGGGGTCGAGGAGGTTGTCTCTTTCTTTGAGGTGCTCTAGGTGGTTGTGCAGTGTGATTTTTCTTAGGGGACAGTCTGGGGGACTGCAGTGGGTATGTGGCAGTACATGAGGGTGGAGTAGAAGGTGGGGTGGTTCTTCTCTGCACCTGAGGACTGGCTGACAGGGAAAGTGACAGCCTTTTAGCAGCCGATACCAGCTTCTCCATGTCTGCTGGGAGGTTCAGGTGGGGTGATGTGGAGGGAGAAGTAGAGGGTATGGAGAGGGCTTTTGGTGTCTCTGGCAGCTGATAGAATTCATTGTTGCCACTCATGTCCAGTGTCTGCTGCTCCTTCAGGTCATCCTCAGTGAGGGGGAGGTTGTTCTGGCTCTGACACAGTGTCATGAGCTTTTAAATTAGAGTTCCTAGATGTTGGTGCTGATGGGGGAATGGTTAAATTGCACACTGAAAAAATGAGGTTTTCTGTCAGAAGTTTAACACCCTCTGGTTTGTTTGCAGTCCATTTCTCTTAAAAAATGTCTCTCTTCCCAAAGAACAAGTTAAAGTTGTCAATGAAGTTCAGTCCATTTGACCTGCAGCTTTTCTGTAGCCAGGTGTTTAGTCCGAGAAGCCTTGAGAACATATTGGTGCTTTCTGCAGGTAAAAGTCCACTGATGAAAGATTGCATGTTGAGCTTACTGAATGTGTTAAAGAGGTCTTTAAAGTCTCTTTTTAAAACTTCAGACTCCTGCTTGATAGTGTCATTCTTTCCAACATGTACAACGATTCACTTCATTGTTGTGTACTCAGTCAGTACAGCTGGAAGCTTTGCATTAAGTTCAGGGACTGTGATGACATCGCATTATGAGTTTTGGGTTTGTTACATCATTAACAGTGTCATCTCCAATTAGCATTGTGTAAGCTAAGTTTGCTGGGGTGCTGTGACCTGTTGACATTTCTGGCACTTTGTGTTGTGTTCACTGCGTTTGTTGTGTTCTCCCGAAGGGCATGCAGTGGTTCAAATCTGTTTTTCAGCTGAAGTGCATAAGATATTCTTGTCTGTTTTTGTGCTGTGATCCCCCAGCAGCAGTGTTAGGTTTAACAGCTGAATTTTCTGGACCAGCTGTAGTACCAGGAGTAGAAGACGAGACTACAGAGCTATACAAAGCACGGCGTTTGGTTCTAGCTTCAATCTGCACCCATTGCCCATCTCTAGCAGTACTCACAGCAGTGTTGCCATCCACACGATCCTCTGGTTCAGTTCTGTGCGTCTCCACTGCTCTGTTAAGTCCTCTGCCCGCTCTCTGCTGACCATACTTCCACACACTGTTACTCCTCACACAGCGCTGAAATGCCAGTCCTCAAACTCTGATAGCAGGCTCCGAAAATCCCTTTCCAATGCTGTTGTTCTCTGTAGAAGTCTGTTACAATTCTGACAGCACATATTCAATAATATTTGGCATTTTAAAAGTTTATTCTGCTGTAGCCTGATGGAATTTTCCTGATTCCTAGAACTATCGCACTTCTTAAAAGTATCAAAAACAAAAATAAAATGTCCAGTTGCGGCTTTATAGTGTTGTTGACATATGTATGTTTAAAAAGCTCAGATACTCCATCACAGAAAAACAAGGAAATAAAAGATAGCAGAGCTAAGCAGCAAAGCGTCTGAACGGTAAGGAAGCAATATGTAGTCCTCTTTTTAGTAGGCAACTTTTAGCCTGTACTGGTGTGTTTGGAGAAATTTAAAGAGTATTGGACCGGTTAAAACATCTGTATATGTTCACTTTTCTGCTTCAAAGCTTTAGTTCATGACAACTTTGACACTGCAAGGCTTTTAAAGTGGTAGAGAGCAGCTGCACAGTGCATGCCACCTCTAAATATATGTTCGTAGACTAATATTTATTAAAAATCCAACCTCTAGAACAGTCACAGGTTTACCTCACTGTTGTTCCCACAGTCTCGTGAAGTGTTTTTTTTCCTCTTTTAATTTCCTGGGATAGCTTCTCGTCAACTTCTGATGATACACAAACTCCCTAACGAGAGTAGGGTGGTTGTATGCAAATTTCCTTAGTGTGACGTTACAATAAGGGAGCCATCCAAACGACTTATAGAAGCATATGATTCCTGACACTAAAATATTTCAACTTTTTTTATTATTATTATTATTTATTTTATTTTTTGCACATGGAGTGTTTATAGTAGCAGTAGAGACCCAGCTGGAAATACAAAAGCACACATAAAATGAGTTTTGCATAATATGTCTAATTTAAATGAAGGTAATTTTTTACTTTTGGGTTTCAGAACGGTTAACAATGACGACTTCTTGGAGTGATCGACTTCAGAACTACCCAGACCTCCCTGCCAACATGGATGGATTATCCATGAAGAAGTACAGAAGAGAGACTTATCACAGGTAAAAAAAAAAAAAAGAATATTTGGAATAACATCATGTTTTTAGAATGTTACATATTCATTTATATTCTATGGTGGTTTTTTTATTTTATTTATTATTTTATTTTGTTTATGTACCAGATTTCTAAATAAATGTATGTCTACGTCCTGACATTTTGTCCCATGTTAAGTGTAATAGATTAAATTAAAAGTAACAATTTCAATTTGGTCACCTAAAGTTGGATTTACAAATGTTGATCTAATATAAAAACAGTAAACTAACTACTTCCCACACACTCCTTATTCTAAGGAAAGTTCACTAGGAAAAAGAAATGTGACTCGTAACAATTGAACATAAATGTTAATAATTTCATTTAATGTTTGGAGTCCTGCTGAAATGTTTTTGTGCTGGGTAAGCTCTGATTGCAAACTATGTGTGTTTTTGTTAAATTATTACAAAACCTATTTCCTTGTTTTTTGCTTGTAATTACCTGCTACTTCAGTGGATGCACTCTGTTTCTGTGTCTCTTTCTATCTAAATTTTAAAAGTTGTCTATACCTATTCAAAGGTGAGTATGCCTTTCAAATAAATAAAAGAAATTAAGGCTACATAGACCATTTTAAATGTATGTATTTGTTTGTTTGTCTGACTAAGCTCACTTGGGGAACATTAACCAGATACTTAAAAAACAAATTATATGTACTTTCCAGCCTTGCGTTGACAATTTTTCTTGGTTTAATGCTGAATATGCCAGATCCACTTCAATGAGTCTATTCAGTATGCCATCTTTTTATATAACAATAACAATTTAGCTATAAGAGCAATAAAGGACTAAACAGAATGCACAATTGTTATAGACAAAAAGAACAATATCAAACAACAAGGAAACAATACGAAACCTTTATTTGCCTTTATGTTCATTCATTAACACTCCAGCACTGTTATGACTATACAGTGGCCATAGCCACTGTGTTTACACTGTAGTAATGTACAGAACGTGTATTCCTCTATTACAAAGCTTGCCACGGGAACTGGCCCAATGTCATCCTGCTATGAGGTATGCATAAGTTTTGTCGTTGACCTGAAGTACTGATTTTGTTATTGATGTAATATCCACCAAATCATCAACCCTTTTTCTAAGAATGAAGTCTAAATGGAATTCATCTTTACTTACTTTGCCTTGTGCTTTGGTCTCTTTTTTTTGTGCCCACAGGAAAGACCAGTTTTTGGTTTTGGTGGGATTTCGTGTGTGGAATATTTGCCAAAATGCTTTTGCCTTCATGTGTGGAATTGTTCAATCATTCCCTTGTAATTTTACTCTTAACACATAATCCCCTCTGTTTATTAATTAAGTTTTTAATTATTTAGGAATTAATTAGGTACTAAATATTTTAAATACAGCGTTCCTGTCAAGTAATTCAGTCATTTAGGCAGCTTTGTTCAAAAAGGAAAAAAAGTCAAAAAAATGCCTTGAAACCTTGCATCAAAAATTATTTTGCTAAATGTTTGTATTTGTATTTAATGTATGTTTATATTCTTGGAAACTTAATTTACCCAAGATTTGAGCAGGATGTTTGTTATTCTCCTTATTTTCTTATGCATGTTTATATATATTTTATAGTATAGTATTTTGTATGAATCTGAATTAAAAGGTTTTAGATTATTTAAATTATTTTGTGCTCAGTTGACGCCAATTATTAAAACTATATTAATTTTTTTTCTTTTTTTCCCTTGTGTGTTTCGTGATAATATTTCAGCCCCTAAAACTGTTCAGGAATGAATTTCCATTAATTGTGATATTTAATCCCCAACTTGCATCAAGAAATCTTGTGTATTTGTGTCGTGTGTAAAATAAGAAACAATCAGGAACTGCTCATTTCTTTTCTAACATGATTCATTTTCATATCGGAAGAATTCATATTTTGCTGTGAGCCCCCACTTTCTAACATCTGTTTCCTCTTGAGTTTCTGAACATTAATTTAATTTAAATAATTTAGTTTGCACACACAAAATAACTTCCTTTTATTATCTGTTTGAAAATGGTAGAATCCTTTTACCAACAGGGCGTTTGAAGAATGTTTTATTAAGTTTTTGGGAATTATACTGATTTATATTTTTGCATCCTTAGAGTGTTTGTCAACAGAAGTTTGGCAATGGAGAAGATAAAATGCTTTGGGTTTGATATGGATTACACACTAGCAGGTAAAGTCTATGCATTTTTTTCACTTTCAAAATGCATTTACTGTGTGGTGTAAAAGTTTTCTGCGAAAGAGTTTAGTTTAAAAAAAGTTATCTTTGTTCAAGCAGTCTCAGACATGGAGAGATGTAGGGTTAAAATACACAAATGTTTGATAAAAGATTTGATTCACATGCTTTTCAGTGTTTCCCTGTATATTAATAACAATAATAGCAACATTGTAGTTATACAATAATACTTGTTAATGAAGAGTGTGCTTTTGCTATGTGTCTGTACCCTATTCGCAGTGTACAAGTCTCCAGAGTATGAGTCACTTGGCTTTGACCTGACTGTGGAGCGACTGGTTTCTATTGGTTACCCACAAGAGCTTCTGAACTTCGTCTATGACCCTACATTTCCAACCAGGTGAACAATTAACAATGTTTATGTTAATCTTAATTAGTTTAGGTAATTACAGTGCCGTTAAAGTAGTTAATAAAATGAGGATTATACAGTGTTTTGACTTTTGATATTTTGAGTATCTATAATGAATGAATGTATAACGAATATGTGCTGCTGAACATGGATGCCTTAACTCAAATTTATCAATAAAGGTTTTACATTTTTGCTGATCATTTCTCTGACACCAGTGGCTCAGCCTTGGCTGTTTTGTTAGTCTCTGATGATACACCCTAGTCAATGTATGATTGAATACAGTAAATATATTACACATTGCTCCTTTAAAGGTAAAATTGACAAGATTTGTTATAGGATTATTGTTAGTTCTGGTTTTAGATGTTTCACTGAAACAAATCCTATTATCCTTTACAGAGGCCTGGTGTTTGATACGACGTATGGCAACTTACTGAAAGTAGATGCATATGGCAACATATTGGTGTGTGCCCATGGTTTTAACTTTAAGCGTGGGTAAGTGGCGCAGATATTTTAAAGCCTTTGTTATATTTATCTGTTCATATTTGTATTCAATGACTGTAGAAAACATGGAAAGCACAACCAAGTTGAAGCTAGTGTAAGGGGTCAAGGTTTTTGTGCAAGTGGCGCAAACTTATAGAAACTCAGTAGAGAAGAGATTCATTCAACTACCAACTTTAAATGCACAAAATAATTAAATAAAACAAAGAGCAAAGGGAGTGACACTCTTATTTTCTCTCCCTAACAGTGCCATGTCTGAAAATAAAAAGTCCTTAATATACAGATTTATTAGTAATGCAGGAATACTTTTTAAAGTTATGATTAAAAATTATTTCTCACACTAACTAGTGCCTCTAGAGTGTCTAGTGCCTCTGTTGGCTGGTTGATGTATGATGTGTAGTTATGCCTACCACTCTATGGTTTTCTATGGCAAAGCAGTTCATTTCCACATTTTTTTCATCTTCATTGTCTAATTCCTGCAATTATTATCCCTTGTGCTAATATTGGCTAATATTTTATTTTCCCCAGAAATAAAGTTTTAAACCATTTATTCTGGCATACCATAAGACATTGGTGTTACTCTTAGGAAAGCATTAACTGACAGCATTGGCTGGTCTCAGGCTGCCTGAAGGACAGTCTCATGCCCCCTTCTCTCAAACTTGCATCACTCCTTGTTCATTGAGGAGATGTTGTGTCCTTCCTTTGTTTGCACTAAAAGACTCTGTACCGTGCTCATGTACATATTGACTATTAGAACTCTTAATTATTAGAACTTTTTTATACTTTAAAATCTGCAGAAGTTACTGGCGTATAGTAACTTTCTCCTTCAACTTAAACTGGACAGCAATGACATTCTGGCATCAGCAGAGCTTTTCGTTCCTCATTAAATAATGCGCCAGTTATTTTATGACTAGTCTCAGCCACAGTTGCTTGGCCCACAAGTTGACAGAGTCTCTAATACTTTCAGTGCACAACTGGCCTTACTGTCAGGATTGTGCTAGTTGCGTTCCACTTGGCTCTCTGTATATCCGCAACAGAAGCACATTTCTTTGTTTCGTTTTGTACTAGTATTACTAGTTTTGTACCCAGTATTAATTAATCAGTTGTTCTCAGTCTGTAATTAATTATCAATATATAGTGTACCAATATATATATAATGTGTGTGTGTGTGTGTGTGTGTGTATGTGTATATATATATATATATATATATATATATATATATATATATATATATATATATATATATATATATATATATATATATACACACACACACACACACTCTGTTGGTTGTCATATATTATAATTTGTACGCATGTTGGATATTTGCAGATAAGACTGATGACCTCTGCGTTTCATTAGTGTAATGTTTTTCAGTCCCTGTCCATGACTATAAATATCAAACCTATTCAAATGGCTGATTTACTTTTGTTCTTTTTTCATGTGAACTAGGCCAGAGATAAGGGAACTATATCCAAACAAGTTTATCCAGCGTGGTGATACAGAGCGTTTCTACATACTTAATACACTCTTTAACCTCCCAGGTAAGGAATTACATCTTAGATTTCTACACTAGTTGATGTGCCAAGGGTGATGTTTATATACAACCCCAATTCCACATTGTGTAAAACATAAATAAAAACAGAATACGATGATCTGCAAATCCTTTTCAACCCGTATTCAAATGAATACACTACAAAGAAAAGATATTTAATGTTCAAACAGATAAACTTTTTAAAATTATTTATTTATTTATTTATTTTCCAAAATATTCACTCATTTTGAATTTGAGGCCTGCAACATGTTCCAAAAGAGTTGCAACAAAAGATTGGAAAAGTTGAGGAATACCCAAAAAACACCTGTTTGGAACAGGTGAACAGGTTAATTGGAAAAAGGTGAGTGTCATGATTGGGTATAAAAGGAGCATCTTTTGCCTGCAGTCCATACTTGTCTCCCATTGAAAATGTGTGGCGCATTATGAAGTGCAAAATACAACAATGGAGACCCTGGACTGTTTAGCAACTGAAGTTGTACATCATGGGAAAGAATTCCACCTACAAAGCTTCAACAATTAGTGTCCTCAGTTCCCAAATGCTTACTGAGGGGGGGGTTAAAAGGAAAAGTGATGTAATAGAGTGGTAAACATGCCCCTGTCCCAACTGTTTTGGAACGTGTTGCAGGCCTCAAATTCAAAATTGAGTGAATATTTGCAAAAAATAAATAAATAAATAAAATAAAGTTTATCTATTTGAACATTAAATATGTCTTTGTAGTGTATTCAATTGAATATAAGTTGAAAATTTTTTTTTATGTTTTACATAACGTCCCAACTTCATTGAAATTGGGGTTGTAGTTATAATCATTTATATTCATTATGTTTGAGCTAAGTATATGAAGTGTGACTTATCCTCTCTGTTTTTTTTCTCCTGCAGAGACCTATCTTTTTGCCTGCTTGGTTGATTTTTTTACCAATTGCTCCAGATATGCGAGGTCTGTTGATGTTTTTCTTGACCATTTGGATGCTTAATCCTTTTCTCAGTTTAGGTGCTTATTATTGAACATTCTAATTATCCCTATTATCCCTATAGCTGTGAAACTGGATTTAAAGATGGAGATCTTTTCATGTCCTTCAAGAGCATGTTCCAGGATGTCCGGGATGCTGTTGACTGGGTCCATTTTAAGGCATGGAACAGAAATACAGTTATATGTATATGAATTGTACCTTTTATTTACCTCATCAGTGTGCTCGTAGGTAATTGATTTGATGCTTATGTCTTATTTCTTAGGGATCATTAAAAGAAAAGACGGTTGAAAACCTAGAGAAGTATGTTGTGAAAGATGTAAGTAAACATAATTTAAAGTTTAAATTAGGTTTGCTTTTATAATGCTGTATGTACTGTTAAGTATATAGTAATCTCTTATATTCATGTTTCTTCACACTTTCTTATACCCTGACACACACACACACACACACAAGGTCAAGCTGCCGCTACTCCTCAGTCGCATGAATGAAGTTTCTAAAGTGTTCCTGGCGACTAACAGTGACTACAAGTACACCGATGTAAGGAATTTATATATTATACAATTGTCAATGGCTTGACTCTAAATGTGTTTGATTATAATTAGAGATAATCATTTATATGCATTTTGCGTGTGTGTTTTTTTTTCTGGGGTAACTCAATAAGTTGTTTTGTCTTTTCAGAAAATCATGACATACTTGTTTGACTTCCCCCATGGGCCTAAAGTAGGTTGCTCTAATTTTTGGGAAGTTACAGTGGTTGTTTTGATGAGTGAATCACTGAAATAGAGAAGGATACAGCTTATTGTACTGTATAAATATTTACTTATTATATACTTATTGTCACTTACATAACACATACTTTCAGGGCATAACAAATTGGAATTTGTAATTTATTTGCACTTAGCAGCATGCCTTTAGAAGTATTTATTTCTTAATGAATATTTTAATATGTTTGTGAGCAAGAGTAAACGTGACTTGATAAATGCTTCTTTCCAGATGGGTACACCTCACCAACCCTGGCAGTCTTATTTTGACCTTATTCTGGTTGATGCTAGGAAGCCAGTGTTTTTTGGGGAGGGTACAGTTCTGAGACAGGTGGATACGGTAAGCTGCCTTTGCACTTAAGAATACACAGTGACCTTTTATATTTTAGTGTTTGTACACACCAGCCTTTTTTTCCAGTGACCATTTTTGTCATTCCATCTTCTGAAATTCCGAAACCATGGGAAGATCAGACATTCGTTGATTATTTTTTATTATTATTATTATTTGCTCTGACAGACCACAGGAAGGCTGAAGATTGGAACTTACACAGGGCCACTGCAGCATGGCATTGTGTACTCTGGTGGTAAGTATAATTACTTGTTAGCTTTTTAAGGTCTAGACAAAGCACTTGTTGACTAGATTGAGTTAGTTACTGTTGTGAATTACTGTTTACCCTTTTTTACAGGTTCTTCAGATATTGTGTGTGACCTACTGGGAGCAAAAGGGAAGGACATCTTGTACATTGGTGACCACATTTTTGGAGATATCCTCAAGTCTAAGAAACGTCAGGGTTGGAGAACCTTCCTGGTGATTCCTGAGTTGGCTCAAGAGCTGCATGTATGGACTGATAAGAGCTGTAAGTCTGTCCTTTTCTCAGGTCCCTTGTATAAAATGTATAGGGTGTTTTTCATAGTGTGCTTATCATATTTTTAATTTATGCATTGAGGGATAAATTCTTCCAGTATATATTATGCATGGAAATGGTAGCAATATCTTGAGACATTAATAGTGTCACATGTATGAACTATAAGTCAATTTAATTTGTACACATTGTATCATTTAAATATAATTTAAACATTGACAGGCCTATAATTTTAAATGTATTCATAGCAAGACATTGAGAAATTTGTGGAAGGATTGTGGAGACCGCTCACTCCTCTGTCTTTTACAGCTCTTTTTGAGGAACTGCAGAGTCTGGATATTTTTCTGGCAGAACTCTATAAGTACGTGTACACACACACACACACACACACACTCACTCTCTCTCTTCTCTCTTACTCGCTCTCTCTCTCTCTCTCTGCATGTTTTAAAGGTAAAGGAAGGACATGTGCCATTCCCTACGTCTGGAGCTGTTAGTCCTACAGCTAAGAGAGTGAACATTCCTTTCTATTTTAAGAGAAGCAGCATGCATTTGATCATATGTCACTGTCCTCACTCCCTTCTCTCTGTAATATTGCTTCACCCCTTATCCTCACCCATTCCTTTGACTTTGCCCTCTGAACTTTATTTATGCATTTTTTCTCACTGTACAGGCATTTAGACAGTAGCAGTAATGAGAGACCTGATATCAGTTCCCTTCAGAGGAGGATTAAGGTCAGAAAACATCTTATGTATCATCGCAAGTTATTGTGTTTCATTAATTATACATGAAATTAATAAAATCTGATTTTTCAGAAAGTTACCCATGACATGGACATGTGTTATGGGATGATGGGTAGTCTGTTCCGTAGTGGCTCCAGACAAACACTTTTCGCATCGCAGGTGATGCGTTATGCTGACTTATACGCTGCCTCCTTCATCAACCTGCTCTACTACCCCTTCAGTTACCTGTTCAGAGCAGCACATGTACTGGTGAGCTGGAATTATTGTATATAGTTGATATTGATTCTCTCATACACTTGTACTGTGTTTTTTGCTACACTTCTATACAAGTTATGAATTGTGTGATATATTAATAAATTACATTTTATGCAATTATTAATATGTTTAGTTTGAAATGCTATTCTCTTGATAACAGTTGCTATTATTGGTGACAGTAAAGTGGTACAGTTAGGTGTAATTATATATTCATTTAATGATTCATTGTCTGTAAGTCTTTATCCAGTTCAGTGTTTCATTAAAATGATGTCTCAGGCTTGACCTTACATTTTAAGGCATTACACAGGTTGTTATATTTGAATAAATATACAAATACATTGAATTTGGGATTTATTCCTCAGATGCCTCATGAGTCGACTGTCGAACACACTCACGTGGATATTAATGACACAGAGTCGCCCATGGCAACACGTAACCGCCGCACCATGGACTTCAGAGACTATGAGTGTAAGCGACATCAGCTGACCCGCTCCATCAGCGAGATCCAGCCTCCACACCTCTTCCCTCAGACACCACAGGAGATCACACATTGCCATGATGAAGATGATGATGAGGAGGAGGAGGAGGAAGAAGAGGAGGAAGAATAGACAAGTTTTAGAGTTAGCATCAAAGTGCAGATCTCAGAATACGGTTATACGTTAAACAGGTTATGAATGGATATATTTGTTATATCACTAATTGTTCATAGATCAGCTTTATTCTTGGATAAGGTCAAAATAATTATTATTTTTCTGCTGTCTTTTCCAAATCAGATTATATTTTCAGAACTTGAATAGTTCATTAAGGCTGAGAAACTTTGTGTGCCTTCTTTGTCTTCTTTGTTTTGTAAGTGAGATTCACTTTGGAACCCTCTGTAGAATCTTCACAGACCAATCTTCTTTTAGCACCTCTCACGAGAAAGCAGCATTCATCTCCACAGTCATACTGCCTTTTCCGATTTATAACATTGCCTATGTTCCACTTTGGCGAAAACTAGTTACCATGCCATTTTCATGATAATGAGGGAGCAAAATATAATATTTTCCTTTTATAGGGCTAGCGTTTCTCAGCAGAGTCCTAGAGAATAGCATGCAATGTCATTTCATGTGGTGAGTGACATTATGAGCCTTTCAGAATGAAAACTTACTGCATGATAAGAACTGTGTACTATGCCACGATTTATCTTAACCACCACCAAAGCCTACTTTAACCAGTGTTGTGCCTGTGAGCAGGCCACTCATGAGGAGACCAAAGCTCTCCTTGCTGGAACCATATCCGAGTTTTAGTAAAGCTTATCATACTGATCAATGTCAAGGAAATTGAATACACTTACAGTGGTTAATTCTGTTTTTATTGTTGTTCTTTCATGTGTTATTTTTTTAAATATAGCAATTAATGACTGCCATAGTATAAACTTTTTTGGAGTTGATTACAACATGAATTTCTGAATTATGTTTTGATTACTCATCTGCAGTAGTATGGCAAACTTCATCAGCCAGATGTCAGCAGCCATAACTGAGGTGTTTATTATACTTTTCGCATGCATGCAGATAAAAATTGCTTAACTGCCTCTACTGCTTCAAAGCAGTTTGTGTTCCTAACAAACCTGGTGAATTCTCCATTTGCAACCTGCCTTAGCCCTGCACAGTACAATGAAAGAGTTGTTGAGGCAGCTTACTTCTGGACGATCTGTATGACAGATTCACAGATCTGTCCGTCTGCTGTATTTTCTTCATTGTCTTTCACTCAAGTGTTCAGTTTTTAGATGTTAAGTATTGCTTGAATTCTTTGCCCTTTGTCATTAAATGCTGTAGTGATGGTCAGAACCGAAAGGATCTGCTTTGACCCATTTTCATTGTTCTGAGTGCCAGCTGGTCATGGCTACAGACGTGGACCAAAGCAGAAAGAATTTGACTGTAGTAATTGAATCATTCACTGCTATTGTGAGTGATGTGAGCTGTTCAGCAATGTGCCTCACAGCCCTGTTTAACAGGACACTGTTCCACATGCAGATATGAATATGATCCTGTCATCAAACGTGCTATAACAGGGCAAGTGTTCAAAAGACGAATATGAATTGGATTTGTTGTTACTGTTGCAGTGATACTGATATACTGTATACATGTACTATTTATATATATATATATCAAAATGTACAAATGCACGATTTTGTATGCTGTTGAATAGTCTCATCACTATTCTTGAAAATGGAAAGTATTGTTGGTACACTATTGCGAATTGGCTGCTTGCTCTTGCAGATTAGAGAGTTGATATATCTATAACTATAGGCTACTGTATTTTGATGCCCATCTGTGTGTTCAGCAGACTTCTGCCAGTTGTACTGGGGGAAAGCAGATTAACTGCATTTGTTGTTTTTGGATGTCTGTGTCCTTGGGTTTTTGTTTGTATATGAGGAGACTTTTTTATTATTTTGTTTTTGAATGATTTAAGTTCCTTTACTCCCACTGCCCTCCTATCTTTATATTTAACATGTTTGTTAAAGAAGTGGGATCACTTTATCTCAAGTGCTTTTGTGTATGTGTTTCTCAGCATATTATCTTTTCAGACCTTCCGGAACATGTTTTTGTGTTGTTTATCATGTAATTATGTAAGACCAGAGATCTGAAAGAGTTCAGATTTGCACCAACAAGTCTGACTGAGCAATCAGAATTACCTTTTACTTTTAAGTTGCTTTTGCCAATTTTACTGTGAAATTATTCATAATCTATTTCAAAACAGTTACAAATTAAGTTGATTTTCTATATTTGTTCAGATAGATGCACAATAAAATGACTGGTATGGGACAGGGCATAGAAATGCATGAAGAGCCACACTTAAAACGGTTGTCACCTCAGTATGGATCACATTTTTATTTATTTTTTCCCCTTGCATCTATGTATGATTTTGCCTATTTTTTTTTCACATTAAAGATAAAAGCAAACCTGTCATGGATCAAATCTACGAAGTGTAAGCTTACTGTTAAAATAAAAATTATTTCTCTTACTTGAACTGACCACTGATTTATATTTTAATGTTTTATACACTCTTTAAAAAGAATAATGTTCCGTGAATGACCTGTGCGTAGATATTTATCTGAATAACCATGTTTGGAAAAACTACGAGTGTAAATGAATGTGTACGAAGTGTCCATTTGTTGGTCATGACGCGTTCTATTTTACGGGAGAACAACTTGGTTGCGCCATCTAGTGGCCACACAACGAAACAGTTATTTTCCGTCCTTTTCTTCACAGTTCTTAAATATTTAATCAGAAAAAAAAATCACTAACAAGCAATTTTCAAAACAGTCCTTTATAATAGTAACATTCAACTTCTTTTATATTTACATATATATTTTCTTGTTGATGGTAAGTATATAATACAACTCTATTCTCAATGCCTTTACAGCATTTCTATAGACATTCAAGATTCTGAATAGCAGCATTAAATGATGAACTCAAACCAGACGATTGAGCACCACATTTTTGAAGATATTTCCTCTGTTCTGTCTAAGGCGGGCCAACAACAATCTTACAACTTCAGGGGATATTACCTTCTGAGATAATGAGAACACACATGATCTTCTGTTCGAAATAAACTGGAATGTAATACAAACTAAGTTCTGTGATAGTAATGCTGTGTGAACCCTACTGTAATTCTTAAAGTATATGCAGATCAACCATGTTGTACTTCACGCATTCAGCTCTGAGATTTCATCAGTAAGAAACAGTACTTTAGATTAAAGTCCCAATCGTTCCTACAAATAAAAACAGCATATTATCCATTGTAAAGGTTTCATCTGTAACACGTCTCAGCTTGTTTTCAGCTATCAGTTACCTCAGTTTGTTTCCTGTTTGCAAGAGCACTTGAGAGATTTGTGGGTTATTTATTTTCCTGATTGTCCCTGCATAACAGATACACTATTGCACTGACAGGTTGCTACATAAATACTTAAGACTGAGACCCCAGCTGCATCCCATGTTATTCCAATAGAGCCCAAGAACAGTCCAATCCTTTACAGTGTAATGAAATGAAATACTGATCTAAATATAAAGAAATAGAAAAAGAAAGTTAATAGACCTCCAAAATATTTTCCCAATTGAGGTGCAGACAAATAACAAACACATTTATGATTTTCTTTCCAAAACTGAGGAAAAACTTAAAGTACCTTATTCCCATGATAATGAATTCAGCAATGACTGCCAAACTCAGTGTAATTAGATTTTTGAATGTTGTGATGTGACACGTGGAAAGCATGTCACACGTTACATACACCACACATCTGTCGTTCTACAAAAACAAATGATTTTAGAATAATTTTTAACCAAAAACAAACACAACATGGTTTAAAAACATACTGTAACATGATTAGACAAAAGCACTTCAAATTAAAATGTTTTTTTTTGTTAACAAAAATGGTCCACCATGTTTTATACAAAAACTGGAGTTAGGTTGTGAGATATACGTGTATAGTCTGTCTATTCAGTGTAAAATGTGACACCGTACTTCAGATTTAAAAGTGAAGTAAAAAAGTACAAGGAAAAAGGCCCTCAAATGTAAACATACTGAATGTCTTTGTACTGAAAATATATTACATAGCACTTCTGCACATGTACTCGACACACACAGACTTTACACAGAGAATCTGTCAGGGGAACATCTGCTGTTTCTCATCAAAGTGAAAATCTGTTGGGAAGCTTTAAAACTGGAGTGTTGATATTACTTAAATACTTCGTCCTTTTTTCTGTCTTTGGTCAAGAAACTCCTCAGTTCTAGAAAGAGAAGCCTCTTCCTCTCCATAGCTGACTACTTTGAAAAGGCTTGGTGGTTTGGCCACTTCTGTTTCTGTGGGAAATGCATAGGGCTGTGCAAGAAATACCAAGACACTTCTAATCATTACTCTTAGTTGTTCTGAAACCTTTACGTACATTGATTTGTTCTCTATAATTAGCAAAACTGAGCACTCTTAAAAGTCCTATTTTTAGCTCCTGGTATGCAAACAAAAAGCCACAAAAAGATCTGCTACCTCCCACCAGGCCTGACTGCTCAAGATCGAGAAGCAGATAAGTTTGCTGAAGCGATCTGGACTGAGGCAGGAGCGTTGGTCTTTATACACTGATCAATCTCCCTGATTTCAGTGATTATTTCAATAACCAGGTCAGAACAGTCTATAAACACAGTAAAAAAAGAAGAAGAAAAGAAAAAAAAGGTTAAGCAACGAATGTTTCCCAAAAGTGAGTTATTCTTTACGTAAATACTGTATAACTAGACTCTGTTCCTTCTGTTATAAGCTATAACCTTATTTATAAGCTAATTAACCCCATCAAGTATGTGTTAAAAAAATATGCTCACCATGCCGTGGTTATACACAGTCCAGAGCACTCGTATCTTTTGTTCTAACCAAAGAACTGAGGTAAGAAAACTCTGATTAATACCAAACTAGATTTCAGCTTCTTGCTGTTCCATTTAAGGTTCCATTAAAGTTCTCACACACACAAAAGACAATTGAGCCCCACTCTAGGACCTCCAGTTAACTCAGTGTGTGTGTCCCTGCCTGATGAGACCTGATATTAACACTTCATTGCAACACACTTTCACTTTCCTTGCTCATCTTCAGTACAAGTGACAGTGGACAGTGCTATGGCCATTATGGTTCTCTATTACTGGATGAGATTAGAGTGACTGAGTGAGTAAAAGGAGGGTGGTCCTTCCCAGTTCTGCCAATGCACGCACGTTTAGCTCGTCTCATGATGCGGTGTGTAGTGTTTTACTGTGGCCCCTGTCCCTTGGAAAGTCTGTGGTAAAAGGTAGAAAATCAGAGGCTTGAGTTTATCCCAGAGAAGCTGCCCTGTGAGAGCTTCCCAACTGCTCATTGAAAAAATAAGAGTAGAGCTCTTTAGACGGCTCCGTCACTGTGTGTACTGTGGTTGGGTTTATGAGCACTGGTAGAGTTCTGCTGGATGAGCAGTGAGGCTGATTCGCCTCCTGGTCCATCCTGGTATTCTGTCATGGTCAACTCTATCTTGGTGAACTCACTGTCAGTAGACTGTGGCGTCTTGTCCATGCGGGATGCCATCAGAGCGTTCTGATACTGCTGCCGTGTCACCTGCCACACAGAACACAGCCCAACAGTCCTTTCTTAAAACACAACTGTACTGTTCGTATTGAACCATAACATTTTTGTTTTGTGGTACTGTTTTTTGCTAAGTTAATATACTTCAGATGTTTTATATGTAATGTGTAATAGTAAAGCACTTTATAAATCCAAAAACAAAAAATGCAAAATACTTGCCCTATTTTAAATTAAATACATTCATTCATACATCTTCTGTTAGCACTTCAAACTGATCAGGGTCACAGAGCCTACCTGGACAAAGCAGGAGTGCCACTCATAATTAATTTAATGGAAAATGAATTATAATATTAACACTGGGCGGCACGGTGGCGCAGCAGGTAGTGTCGCAGTCACACAGCTCCAGGGACCTGGAGGATGTGGGTTTGATGCCCGCTCCGGGTGACTGTCTGTGAGGAGTGTGGTTTGTTCTGTGTCCACATGGGTTTCCTCCGGGTGCTCCGGTTTCCTCTCACAATCCAAAAACACACGTTGGTAGGTGGATTGGTGACTCAAAAGTGTCCTTAGGTGTGAGAGTGTGTGAGTGTGTGTCACCCTGCAAAGGACTGGCGCCCCCTCCAGGGTGTGTTCCTGCCTTGTGCCCAGTGACTCTGGGTAGGCTTCGGACCCACCGCAACCCTGAACTGGATAAGCGGTTACAGACAATGAATGAATGAATGAATGAATGAATTTATTATTAATACTTTTTTATTCTATATATTTAAACAAAGTTGCTGCTACCCTACAGGTTAAAACCTAGAATAGATGAAGAATAAAGTCACTCATACATTAAATATTTGGGTGGATCCTACATGAGATATTCTAATAAAAATTTTAGGCAGCATAGGGTTCTCAGATCACACCACAACGTGGTTCACAGATTATCTCTCCTCAAGGTCACAGTGTAAGTTAGAAAATGTTCTTTCACACACATGTCGAGTTACTAAAAGTGTCCCACAAGGATCGATATTGAGTCCTACATTATTTTCTCTAAACATCAACAAAATTCCTCTTGCTGCTGGTAATTCTTTTATTCATTTATATACAGATGATACAATTCTGCACACCTCTGACTCTTCCCCTGACCGTCTACTGTCTACACTCCAAGATCGTTCTTCCAGTCCAAAACGTCTTTACTGTTCTGAGCTTATCAGTAAACATCTCTAAAACAAATAGTATGTGGTTTGGACGGAAGGGAAGTATAAATGATCCTACTTTCAAAATCACTACCAGTGATGGAGCTACCTTGGAACAGGTTACACTAACAGGTTAAAATAAAAATAAATAAATAAATAAATAAAAACACACCGCGACCCTGAAATGGAAAAGCGGAAAAGAAGATGATGATGAAAATAAAAACATAGGGTAGATTTCCTACATGAGACATAGCTACCATATATCTGCTTGATATCTTTTAAGTATTTCAAGCTTGTAACTCATTCACACTCATTCCCTCACATACATTCACTCACTCAGTTACTCAAAGATCTAACTTACTCCATCTCTCATTCACATACATACTCACACGCTAATTAATTTACATACATAGTCACTCATTTATTTAGGAATTGCACCACAAATTTCTCACACTAATTCACATTTAGAGATTGATCCACAAGGAGGTGCTATTGTGTTTCACATCAAAGACACATTGTGTCCATGTTTACTTATTTTTTCCCTGATTTAATTCCACCATTCCACCGATAACTAGGACTCTCCTACTCACACAATGCTACCAACAAGGAAGGGTGAAGTTCATGATTCCCGACATGTGAAGCCAGCAAACACCTGTTCAGACTGTTACTAACACAGCTCAACATGCTCGGAGGAGAACATTAACAACACAGATCTGTCACGTCAGCTAATAGATGAACTGGCTAGATTAAGGTTAGAAGGAGGGCCCACAATTCCACAAAGTATTCTACTCACTGAGAGGAATTCTTGCCAAAGATTATAATTTTAAAATTCAAACCTTGATAAAGAGTAAGTCAGAGGCTGCTCGAACAGAGTAGTCTGGCACATAAATCTGCAGGAAGGCATTCAGCTGGTTGTTGCTGCTGCCCAGCGCTGGGGTGAGAGCCTCCATGCGGTCATTTCGGTTCACAGAGTCAGAGTGGTTGAGTCCAAAGGGTCGTGGAGGTGACTTATTCTCTGTGTGGCAACAAAAATGTGCAAAGGTCATCTGCTAGTGTTGTAAACGTACTGCTGTGGTGTAAACAACCAGTAGAGATACTTATCATCCTGTCCTTCTGGTGTCATTGGTCTGAGTACCACTGAGAGATGGAGGTTTCCTTTCTCAAGAGTGGATTATGGTCTAGAAATATCTCATTACTAAACATTTAGGCCCTTTATGAAGACACAAATAATCACAGGTGTGGACCGGATTGTTGACAGAAACTGTAATGATTTTACCGTAATTTTTCCTACGTTAACTGGCCTAGCAGTAGCTTGGTAAATACTCAGCAGTAATGACATGTAGAATGTATGTGAATCTTATAAAAGATTCAAACAAATTAGGAACACCTGAGAAATTACCAAGTGAAATCCAATTAAAAAATAATGCAATTGCATAAAAATGAGAAAGTAAAGAGAATATTTTTTCCAAAGGGATGATTTTTTAATCAAAATAAGATTATGTTTTCCACTACTTAAAGAAATAGTTCAAAGAGAGTCCACAGGGAACCATTAGAGCAGCGGTCTTTCCACTGGAATGTATATAATCCCACTATCCCAGGGTCAGATATCCATAAAATGTTTTAGATAAATAACTACTACCACTGAAAGTGTTGTAGTGTTCCACTCAATGAAAGCTGAAGCTTTATCAGATCCTCTCGAGTACTCTAAAACTTCAAAGGGTTTTCTTATTAGATCAAAATGAATCTTTATTTCCAGATACAAAGTCCCAAATGTAGAGACATGAAGTTATTTTCACGAGAAGTTTTATTTTGAGACGTACTCCGACCAGAAACAGAAAGGGAAAAAACACTATACTGTATGGCATTCCTGATATTCAGTTTGTTAGAGTGCAACAAAGTGGATTAGGGGAAATGTATATTAAGACCTTTTTTCATTCTGACTGAAGAGAAACAGAGAGTGAGACAAATGAAAGGAGGTGAAGGACGAGTGTGTACCTGGAGATCCTGCAAGTGACTCTGCCCTGCTCACAACGAAGGTTCGAGACAAGGAGAGAGGAACTGAAGAAAAAAAAAAGAAGAGGGGGACTTTGAAGAAATCATCCATTTTCAAAGATGTAGCATTTTGGCAAAAGGGGAGCACACGGCATAAACGAATGTGGCGTAAACGTAACTCGGGTTTTAAATGTTAAACAGATTTAAACAGAACTTCTTATCTCATTGTAAACACCTCCATCTGCAGATCTACAATGTTTCCCAAGACTGAGCCAACAACATACTGAATTAACTCTGTTTCCTTTTTACAGTCTACTCTCACAAGTGTTACAAATAGCCTCTCAGTCTTTTTCAAATGATTCCATTCATGGGGAACAATATTAATAATTATGTTAATATTGCTTAAGTTCTTAGCAAACTTTTAAATTTGCTATGCTTCACTCTCCCTTGCATGAAAAGCAATGTAAGAGAAACTCCGTGTTATGCTTTCATTATACAAGGAGCTTTACCAAAGATTTTACCCATATATATCATTGCCTCCAGATTGTTGATGGCAGTTTCTTTACTCAGTTTTAGTTACAACTATATCTCCCCAAATATGGCAAGAAGACAGCTAGCTCATGCTTCCTCCAAGACACGTGAAGCCATCCACTGAATCCTTTTGAATTGCTACCAACACTACGTCACTTGATAGTTCATCACGCTTGGAGGACAATGCTAACTGCATTTGTATGTTTACATCAGATTGTGAAGTTAGCATTTTGCCAGTGGGCGGAATGAGGGCCATACTACTAACCTGGAGAGAGTGAGGCCCGTTGAGATTGTATTTTTGCCTTATTGTCCAACACTAACAGAAGAATGTATGCAACATTTTTATAAACAAAAATACGATTTTAAAAACCAGCCCCAATAGAAATATAGTTTCCAGTGCACTCCTAAATCTTCTGCTTAAACTTAATTCCCAACAATGGTCACAATGTTAATCTGACCTTGTATAATTTCACAAAATCCAGGATCTTGCAGCCCTGCATCTAAAAACTCAGGGCTGGACAGAACTAATGAGTGTACGTTTAGCTGACTCAGCTGTCAACAGGACTGAGTGACAGGCGTAAGATGCTGTGGAAAAATGCCAGTCAGATTTCTAGTCCTAAGGCTTTACAGTAGAAGTGCGGAGTCAGCACCACCTCAGCTGAGGAGGAAGGCTTGTTTTGAGTGTTTTTTTATGTTTCTCAATTTTACAGACCTGGCGATGAGGTTAAGGCCATCATTCCATAATAAGAAAATGGTCCTGCTTTGAACTTCATCCCCTCCTTCCCAGCTTCAACCTCCACTTTCCCCTGAGGAGTTACAGAAAGAGACAAACAATGTTATAAAATACAAAGCCCATTTATCATTTAGGGTTAATGTCATTTTCTTTTCAAATGTATAACATTAATTATAGAATAACCAAATAAATTACACTGTCTGGTCTATAAAGTGACACATTTTAATATTTTGTTGGCACATATTTAGCTTTGATTACAGCACACATTTGTTGTGTAACTGTTTCCACAAACAATCGCAACACCAAATTATTTAAATCCATTCAAAATTCCTATAGTTTTTCTATCTTGCACTGACGACAGGAGACTCAAACCACTCCATAAAGTTGTCTCCAGCACGTCCCTAAGACTTGCAAGGTGTTTAAGTTCAAGACCCTATAGTGGCCAATTCATGAGTGAAAATGTTTTCTCATGCTCCCAAGAACACTTTTTTACCATCTTTCCTGTGCACTCGGGAGAGACAAAATACAGTAAGAAATACATTCAGGTTTGCAGCAGAATTCATCTTATTGCCACATAACCTTGCCGAGCCTAGACCTGACCAAGTAACATAACTCCATACTCTATCACTCTGGAGTAAGGAAGACCACATAATCTTTTTTATTGCTCTAGAGTCTATTTAGATTTAACCTCACTAACAATTGTTATTTCTTAGGGATACTCAGCAGCTGAGTTCTAATCCTGTGAGTTCTCAGTTCACTGAGTGTGTTAAACATAGTGAAACACTTTGCATAAATGGGAAAACACTTACTCCATCAGTAAGTCTTAAAAGAAATGTCACCTGCTGAGATATATATATAAATAACTGCGGTATTTATCACTACTGTATTTGTTTTATTACAGGCTTATAAATATTCACTAATGTATCACCAATTAACAACTTTTTTTGACAGGCAGTGTACCAAGTACAAATTTGAGTGTGTACTGATATTTGTGAAATTGGTTTGTTGTCAATGTCACAAAGTCTCATTGATGCTGAGCATTTAGTAAAATTGCGCATAAAATATGAAAATAAAATCAAATTTGAAGTGCAATCACACATTCATTTGACTCTGGAACTGTTCTGATTTTGCTCCTGTTCGGATGTAGTATCATTAGAACTGTTCCATGAATTAAGTGAAAAAGAGAGCAGAAAAATTAGAGAACAGGGTAAATAATGAGAGATTATGTGCCTCATTTATTGCTGCTGTGTGCACAGGGACATGGTGAATGGTGTGTCATATCATTTAAAAGAACAGCTGCTGAAACCATTTGTTTCTGAACAGTGCCACTGAGACAGGGTAAGAAACATGTTGTGTTTTATCCCTGTGTTATTTTAAAAAATCATGTCACAGACATTTCATTAAAACCCCAGAAACTGTAATAACCAAAAGGGATATAATACGTCCTCTTTAAACACGGGAGACTGAGTGTAAGAAAGTGAGTGAACTTGAAAAATACAGTGAAAAAGACAGTGAAACAGTGAGTGAATGTGCGAGAGAAAAAAAATTCAAGCAAGCAATATCAAGCAAGTGAATCATCACGATGAATTTAGATTTGAAATGCAAAAGTATAATGAATGAATTATAGATATATATGGTATGTTCAGCACATACTACTACATGGTTTTCTGAACAGTGTGTAAGAAATTATATTAAATATAATATAATATAATACATGTATGTGTGTGTGTGTCCACTCTTTAAGTCAAGTTCTAAAATCATTCTCTCACCAAGCAGCCTTTCAAGATAGGAAAGAATACTTGAAAAATACAGTGAAAAAGGCAGTGAACCAGTAAATGAATGAGTGAGAGAGAGAGAGAGAGAGTAACAAAGTTAAATAAAGTGCTTCTCATTTTTAAAAATACATTTTCTGAGTTTTCTACTTTATAAGTTATATCTGAGAGCAGAGCTCAGTCTGGTGAGTTTGTAAAGTCATATGGATTAGTTGAATGTATGGGTCATGGAGTTCAGTAATTAATCTGCCTGTAGGGTTACATACTACATACTACCTAAGCAATGACCACGAGGGAGCACTTTACACATTAGATTAGGCAAAGGGAGAATACTTTGCCTTTACATTGTTAATTTGTCCAGTTGGGAATAGAGACTATGAAACTAATGATTTACTCTTTTCATGGTCCATACGGTTATATTTATGAGAACAGGCACAACATACACTGCACTTTGTCTGTGTGAGTATTTGATGACAGATCGAACAACAGAAACTCTTAGAGGCCTATTGATGCGGTCCAAAAATGCATATTATGTCTCATCCTGAAATGCACACAAAATATTACAGAAAGTTTTGAACAAAGATTGTGATTCTAGTAATGATTTATCAACAATGTTTTTTTTTTCTGTAAAGACGGTGTTTTGGAAATATGAAGGATCTTACACCGACCGTGTCTCGACAATTGTTGTATGTATGAATTATTACACTGTAATATGTACTTAATATTCTAAGGGGTATTTAGACAGTGACTGATTCCACGTCAGTCATTAGGGGTGGGTGATATGGCAACAAAGTTACATCATGATGCTTGAGACCCTTTTCACAGGCAATCACACATATTAAAATATTTGGTTTGATAAGTCAAAATAGAAAAATTATGCTGATATATAAATGGCACTTTAAAATGCTAACACATCAACACAAGCATCTAACATTTCACATTCAAATCCAACTGAACAAATAATCATTGTTTCATTTCATGAAATATAAAAATGTTTATTGTAATTTCAGTACTGGTGTTATGTCATTAAATATATTTAACATATTGAGGCAGCACAATGGCACAGGTAGTGTCACAGTCACACAGCCTGTAGGGCCTCACTATGGGTGAGTAGGTTGGGGTGTTTTCCCCATGTCTGTGTGGGTTCAAAAACATGCATTTCTAGATGGCTATTTAAAAGTATCTATGGGTGTAAATGTGATTCCTTGTGATGGATTAGCATCCAGGGTGTGTTCCCACCATGCATACAGTGATTATGGGTAGGTTCTGGATCAGCACGATCGTAAACTTAATAAGCGGTTACAGAAAATGTATGTATGTATTTAATAAATTGATTATTTCTACGTGCTTTAAAGGGAACCTTTGTAAAAAAAAACTCTCTTTTCCAATGCATTAACACATTAACTTGGAGAGCTTTAGCACCTACTAACCCACAAACTGTGAAATAAAACAACTCAGTCAGATTTGTGTGGTCTGCGTATGTCAGAAAACGTATTGTAAATCAAGTTATTTTGAAATAATGCTGCTTCTAACAGAGTGCAGAAATCCTTTGTTCTGTCCCTTTGTCTCACCAATCACAGCGCTGGACCCATGTACATTCAAGAGCGCCAAGACAAGCTTAAACTGAGCAAAACAAACACAATGACAAAACATGAAAAGTACTGAATAAAAATGTTAAAAAATGAGAACAGAGAAGAAAGAGAACAGAGAGAAAACAGCCAAAGTTCCTCACTCCTGGTCTCTCACATGAATTTTGTGACATGAGTTGTGTCTCATTCTCATGTAAAGGAGCAGTGGCTGAAACCTCTCTTTCTGAACAGGGATGTTTAGACAGAGGAAGAAAACGTGCTGTCACAGGAGTTTCATTAAGAACCCAGAAATCTGTGTTAACTTGTGGAAAATGGGGTTAAATATGTCCCCTTTAACATGAAGAAATATATACCAGTAAAAACTACATGCACAAAAAACTACATCCATAAAATATTCAGGAAATGCATGCACATTCTGAAATAAAGAGCTGTACCCCTTATGCACTGTAAAAAAAAAAAATATATATATATATATATATATATATATATACAAACACCTATATATACAAACACAAAAACACTGAATACAGTGAATATTTTCAGAGCTTCAATCCAAAAAAGTTTCCAAATAATGTAATATGGATTCCTCTCTCCTCTACACAGAGGCCTAAGTTTACCTACAGTTTTACATAAATAATGCCACACTGGATTTTGCTGGGAATGCTGTGTGGTACTGACCTGTAGGATGAGGATAAAGTAATCCACTGGTTTGTTGCGATGAAAGAGATAGTGTTCTAACATTTTCTTATTCTTGTCGTCGTATTTGAGCTCCTGGATGACGTTGGGATGCTTGAGCAAACGCAGTAGGATTTTCTCTGACATATGAGCAGGACCAAATGGCTCTACCTCTAGATCAAAAGAAGAGTAAGCAAGAGGAGATTTGAAGAACGTGAATTTGTCTTTGATAGCTTTCCTAATCAAGAGCACATACACGTCGGACAGCAGTACCTGTTGCTAGGAAACGCAGGGTAGCCAGCAGAAGCTGTGGAGATATTTTGACCCCAAGATCATTTTCTGTCGGCTTGAAAACTGAGAAGTCCTGCTTCTTGTCCCGATGGGCAATTTTCTTCTTTGTCTTGTTGTCAGCTTTTACCGGATACAACAAAGAGGATGTGTTAAACAATCTACTCACACATTCTTAATGCTGCATATTATGCATTATATTTTGTGTTGATAATATATGATAAGACAAGCTTAGTCAAAGCTGTATGGACTTACTGTAGAGATCAGTCTCATCCAGAATCTCAGATTTAATGATCTCCTCAATGACATCTTCCAATGTCACAATGCCCAAAACCTCATAGAAAGGGTCTCCTTCTCCTTCGTTGTTCACTCTTTGGACAATAGCCAAATGGGATTTGCCTGCCAAACCAAACAAACACACACAGATGTGAGATACATGTGGTATACATATGGAAACCCACTCTGTGGCATGAAATTTTGAGTAATGAGTCCAAACCAAACACTGCAATTCACGTATACTAGGGTCTTAATATCCATAGAATTTAATTTCTGTGAATTTGGGGTTCACATTGTGTCCCTGGATGGTGAGAAAGGTTGAAACTGATGATACTGATGAGCAAGAAATTGGTTGAATATAATGCTCTAAGATCCAGTCAGACATCACGCCATTGCGTTTTCTTAACAAATCTCCCATGGTTCCACATCTGTTTTCCCAGGACCCCCTCAATAAGCTGCTTAAAAAATTCCTACCCAGCACTGTCAACCAAAACGTTAAAGAAAATTCTTTTCCTGTTTCTCAGCTAGTGATCATTTAAAAGGAATTTTCCGGGGCCAGAGCTAATATTAGGCCTGAAATGAAGTTTCCACTGTAGTTGGGCGATGCTCTCACCGACGTGACAACAGGATGGCCACAGTGTCCATATGACGTTCCTCAAATGGCAATACCAATTAAGGCAAAAACATTTAATGTTTTTAATCTGTTCAGTTATATAGAGAAATTCTAATGAAACTAACAGATCTTGGGCTGAAGGAGGTCTACATATTTCCATAAAATATTTAACTAGGTTTTATGCAGAATGTTAAGTTCTTGTTTTTCTGTCAATCCTGGTTTTTACCAAGACTCATGCAAAATCACTTTAGGGAACAGGGAAAGAGAACGAGAAGACACATTCAAAACTTGTGCAAAGAGGGAACATTGTTCCACAGGTCCATACAATGCCCACACAATGTCACACAGGTCTTCAGGGCAGCTCATACATAACAGCTACTTTCAATATTTGAGCACATGTTAAATATAGCAATTTGTCTATAGACTGACTAACAACAAAGTATTCTGAGATTTTCCAAAGTTATATAATGAAAACATACTTCCACTTCAGTTAGACAGACATCGCTGAATTGTCTTCCAAGCCCTTGCTTAAACGATAACATGCCTAAACTATGACTGCAGAACGTAAAACATGCTCTCATAGTCTCCCACAAAAAAATTAAACAGCATGGGGTGTCCAAGCTGCTTAAGATGTCAAACGTCAAGATAGAAAATAACATGCCTCTTGGCTATTTACGGCACCTTACTTTAGTGTGAAATAGTTTCACACAGTATAACTTCAGTCAATCAGTGCTAAGTCTGACAAGGCTACTACACAAAGAGGAATCTGACAGAAAACCATCCTTTGTTTTAAAAGCCTGCCCTCTAGACTAGACACTCTTATACACTCTGCCCATTCCCACCTTATTTATGGAATGGGATTTTTCTCAGATTTTTTCCATAATGGAATTTCCCTATAAATAGTCGCAAGGCCTGTGGGTGGCGAGTCTGTGATGCCTCACCGGAATATTTTCAAAGTCGCAAGCATGAATTAAGGCAATGGGAACTTAGCTGTCCTTTTTAAAAAGACTAGAAACATCCTTAAGAGGACAGAATGATTTATATCAGTGAGTCTTGTGGTAATACTGGACACAGGAAATTAACATTTCTGTGGAGACTGTGATAAATTTACCCAATTTTCTTATCTGGGACATGCAGTGTGTTACAAAAGACCATCCCTAAATTTCTGCTATTAATATATAATGCATTAACTGTATCTCAGAGAGTCACTATTTGTACTGTATTTATTTTTGCAGGGAAACTAACATTAACATTTGAATTTATTCTCTTTTCTGTGTGTGAAATCAAAGCTGTCTGTAAGGAAAAAGGAATAAATCATAGGCAGTGTTCAGATATACATCAGTGTAATGTTTAAAGAAATGTACGGAGCCACCTATAATAAGATCTAGACCATTACAGACATAAACTGCTTTAAGAAAATGTCACCCAAGTCAAGAACTCTTTTTCCATCTTGATGCAACATACAAATCCCTATTATTTCTCAAGACTTATAAAAAGACAAATAAATGTTTATCACCAGTGCATCTACATCTAATTAATACAAAAATAAATCAACATTGGCATTTATAGAGCACACAGCAAAGATAATTGAACTGAAACCAATGAACCAAATTTTCAGCAGATTTACTAGAAACCATAGTTTTACTGAAAAGTTTACTTATAAACAAAGTGCAACAGGTTTAGAGCACACAGTAAACTGCAATTCCCAGCAGAATATTACTTAGTCTAGTAATCCATAAGTACAAATGTGCCACTCATTAAATGACTCCTGATATTCTTGACTGGAAATGATACATTTAACTTTACGCCATCATTCTTTTACAATCTGCCAAATGTGTCTCAGTTAGTGAACATAAATAGCCATTAACCCTGTGAATTCCTGGCCCCGCTTACAGGATTACACATTCCAACACGGCAACATTCTGTTAGCAAATACCTTTCATTCCTAGGAAGAATTTTTTTAATTAATACTAGAGGAGACAAATATGTTGAGTATCAAAGGAGTGCATGATACTATACATCTCTAGTCTTAGAGTTTAAAGAAGATGACAAAGAAGAAGAACAGCTACAACAACAACCACAAACACAATAAAAAGAGTAAAATGGATACATCAATAAATGACAATGTTGATGGAGAACTTACAATAGTCAGTTACATAAAAGAGTAATATATCAAACTTGTATAAATAACAAATAACAACAGACAGAAACACACAGATTCAAGAAGAAAAACAAGAGGCAGAAGAAGAAAAAGAAGAAGAAAAGACAAAACGTATTATCATTGGTTAGTGTTGATGTAGAACATAAAGTATCTCTTGTTGCCCACTAGGAAAATAAAGTATTTATCCCTGCTCTATCCCTGGCACATTTATGCTCACATCTGTGGTAGAGCATCTCTACCACAGATGCTCTGTGGTAGAGCTTTTATTTTCAATAAACACAAGTTGAAAGGTATGCAGAGTCACAACAAACACAGAGTGGGAAATGAGGGTGATGGTAAGTCCTTTACACAGGAGATGTGGGGCCTTCTAAGACAGGCTTTGTTGATGGACTCCTGTTTGACACTGTAGAACCCGCACGTGCCAATTGTTATCCAAATCTGTTTAAGTCCATTTCCTGTCGGGCCACGAATTGTGGAATGTTGGACTGTTTTAAAAGCCAGTCTACCACCAGTCTGAGTCACCACTGGTCAAATATCTCTGATGGTTTCTAAATATTGATGGAAAATAAAACATATGCAAGTGCATATACTGAGATATATTCGCTGTCCAATTAAAAACACATATCTCCAAAATAGTAACTTTACAGGAGAAGAATAAAAATCATCTTAACTTTAAATGGAAGTCAGTATAAAAAGATGTTACTCCAGGTAATTCTGGAGCATTTCCATTGGTCCGTTCATCATGAAATTGAAGATCGTGGAGGACTGTGTTCAAATCATGTAGTAAATTTAAAATTGGTAAAAAATGATACATGTTTTTCTTTGGACAGTGATGACAGTGCAAGCACTGTCAAGATTTTCTGACAGACATTCACAGACATTATGTACATCATTCATTCTTATGAAGTCTCTTCGACCTGGGGAAATGACAGCTGTGATATATGTACATCCAACGTTTGATTCACATGGATCACATATACTCCGCTAATGATCAGGCAGTGTTCAGAATCAGTCATCCATCTACCATCACTCCCTGCTAAGCAGTGCCCTCTGTTAAAAGCCAACCTCTAAAAAAAATCATGTTTAGGTGACTGAGAGCTGGGGTTCATGGAAACTTTCTGGCAGCTCTGGTTAAAGCCTATGTAGTACAACACCTCAGGGTGATTAGTGTGAAAAACCTGTGCCATGTAACATTATTAATACTGAAGCACTTTCATTTGAATCTAGTGTGAGCTTTTCATGTTTTAAATCCTGAGGCCTTCAAGATACCAAAATGAATTTGGGCAGTTGGATCTGCAGCCCTGTGTGTAAGTTAATTTGCTCAAACATGACATGCAATTAGGAAAAACAATGAACTTGTGTAGCCACATCAGGAACAACAATGTGCTATAGGTGAAAGAAGAACACTAGGCTGGGAAAGGACGCACCTCTGAGCACAGTCCACTAGCCTCAAGAGCAGAAAGACAGAGCTAGCTGAAAGAAGCCTGGAAAGTAAATCAGTAAATTAAAATTGAAAGTTTGGTCAAAATAAGAAACTGTGTTTCACCACCACTGCTGTATCTGTGAAGCACACTGCAGGCCGTGATACATCCTCATCATGTATGGCCTCCACTCCAGCTTTCTCATTTATCCTCATTAATGATATAACTGCTGATATCAGTTGTGACAGGAGCAGCAGGATAAATTCTTAAGTCCCTGGAAAAATGCTTTCTGCTCTGATGCAACCAAATTAGTCAAATTAATTGGGCTGCGTTTTATGACACAGTAACCTGCAGCTAAGAGCATTTGCTGTGCATATTCTCACTCATAATGAACATAGCGGCAATTATCTGGCAAAGAAAAACAATGTGAAAAAGGCAGAATGTCCAAGACTGGTATGTGTTGTACTTTATAAATCATATGACATGGCCATGAGCGCTTACGTGCCAACATTTGTAGTTACCTTAATGAGTGTGCAAAGCTACTTTCCATGTTTTCATGTTACAATGATGTTTTTAAGTGAGTTAAAATGTCAGTGATGACTTTAACTGAGGCACATCATCACATTGTGCCCATGATGCAATATTCCTGTCCACACAGATAGGCCTAGTCCATTCTTTCTATCAGGATGAATGTTTCAACAAAACAGAGACGCAGATACCATTGAGAAAATGGTTCTGGGTCATATTCAGAAACAGATGGAAGAAGCCATGATTCAATCCAAGACAAATGTGACTTATTGCAATGTTAGAAACATGCTTCTGTTTTTTGGAGTATCATCTGGTGATGTTTATATGTGAATGAATGTGAAATTAAAACGACATTCTGACAAAAAAACAATATGTGAAGCAATAATAAGGAAATATTTGGGATGCACTGAAATTGGAAATGTGGAACTGAATGTCTGATAGTTTTCAAATACAGATATTGTTGCAGTATGATGAATGCCTCTTCAAATAATGGTTTAAAAATATTTGCTAAAGCTAAACATCTGCGTTATGCTTCTTTTAAAAGCAAACATTTGCAAATATAGACATGGTTCTGATATCAATGCACATCCAAAATTGTTTTTCTGAAGGAGCCTAAGTGGGCAGAAATGCATTTATAAGAAGTGCATGGTTAATCTGGAGTTACATTTACCTTTCTTGAACTCCTCGAGCATGGCATCCAGCTTAGTGTCATTGAAGACAAAATGCAGAGGGTGACTGTAGAACTTGGTGATGGTTTTCAGCGGGGTGCAGTCGTCTGGGTCCACAAAGGCCAAATCCTTCACAAACAGCAGGTCCACTATGTTACACCTCTCCCCTTCAAAGACAGGGATGCGTGTGTAGCCGCTCTCCATGATCTCAGACATGGTGTTGAAATCCAGGATGGCATCAGCAGTGATCATGAAGCAGTCACGGAGCGGGGTCATCACATCCTCCACGGTTTTAGTCCTTAGCTCAAGAGCCCCCTGGATGATGTTGAGCTCTTCTTTCACCAGGTCGTTATATGGGTCTGTAACCCTGAGCATCTCCAGGAGCTTTTCCCGATTGTACACAGTTCCGATCTCCTGCCCCAAGACGTGGTCCAGGAGCTTGCTGACTGGATAAGAAGCAGGAAAAGTTAGGATCATGAAGAACTTGGTCAAGAATATAGTGTTGGCCCCAACAGCAAGGCCATGTCTGGAGCAGATTGCCTGTGGCACAATCTCTCCAAATATGACGATGCCGATGGTGGACACCACAACCGCAATCAAGCCGGACCCTGCAATGTCGTCCAAGAGAATAGTCAGCGTGGTGTTGACGAGGACATTCCCTAGGAGCAGGGAGCAGAGAAGGTAGTTTCCCTGGCTCCGCACTGGCTCTATCTTCTTGGCATAGTTCTTTTCCTTCTCGGTGCCACAGTTTTGGACAATCCTGAGCTCCATGGGGTCCAGGGCCATGAGTCCGAGGTTGAGACCGCTGAACATGCCAGAGAGGCACAGTAACATGGCAATGAAGATCACCTGCAGCCAGAAGGGCAACAGGAACTTCTTCTCCTCCACCACCAGCACTTTGGTGTCATGGCCTTCATGGTAGATCCAGTTGCTCTCTGGGCGCGCGTCGTCCTCCTGCGTGGAGATGCACATGTAATACATCTTGCTCTTCTCGGTTTTGCGCAACGGCTTCACATCAATCTCGATGACGCCAGACGTCTTGCGGTTAACTTCTACGTTGGGCAGGATGATGATGTCGCTGGAGCGGATACCACAGGGGTATCTGGACCCATAATCGTTCGCGAAAGCGAAGCCGTCGTTGGAGCGCTCGTGCTCCGTGAAGGCGATCCTGGACCACGTCTCGTTGTTGATGTTCTGGCCGTAGACGCGCAGCTTGACGCGCGAGCGCTCGCTGACGCGCAGGTAGCCCTTGTCCATGTAGGACACGTCGTCCGTGTCCTCGAGCCGGAGGCCTATGATGGCGGTCTCCTCCTCCTCCCCCACCGCCGCCTCTCTGGCGTTAAAGCAGCGCGCGGGACAGGCGCAAACCACTAAAAACACCAGAGTCAATGAGCGCACCGGACTGAGCGCCGCCATGTTAGAAGTGGGCAACGCGGACCACCGCTTTGCCATGTTGACAGTGGGCAAGTTTTGGGCTCAATCTGCATCAGAGAGGGGAGCACGCTGCCTTCTTCATCCTCGCTCCGGCGCGGCTGAGCTCCAGTAAAGCTGTCATTCCTCCCCGCACCTCAGCGGCTCTGCGACGCGAGAACACGAGCGCTGCTGCTGCTGCTGCTGGAGCTCCGCTCCGGGCGCTGAGTACGGACACTGAGGACCACCAATCCCCGGGCAAGGGTGGGAACAGCGCAGGGATACAACAAATAGCGCGGCGGGAAAGGGTCTAAGAGGGCGGGGTTAATCGGGTAAACTACATCAAAAACTCCTTCACCGACCAATCAGCGCTCACTATGATAGACCCCAAAAACGGGAGCGGTCTTCAGCAGCCAACAGTGTAATAATATTAGCATACTATTACACCAGCCAGGATACACTGCCAAATGAACCCAATCAGGAGCAGTGTTCAGCTCAGGAGCAGCAAGTCTGGGAGATCCATTCAATTCGGTTTATTCAAAATAAGTTCCCATTTGTTTTCTGTGTTAACAAAGAAATTAATGTACAGTAATATTATAAATGTGATATTAACTGGTCCAAGTCTTTGTATATGACTGTACAGCATTACAACCCAAAAAAACTTGCTATATTAAAATAAATATAAATGTGACTCCCAGATTAGGTTCAGATTGTTGAATGCCACTTTTTGTAAAATCTGTTAAATATTTAAATTACTGCATTTAACATAAATAAATAAACGAGTCACATACAGAAAAAAAATGTTTGCTTTCACAATTAAGTTACTGTTTACTAATTTAGCTCATGGCTAAATGTTACTTTGCTTAGTGAGCCACTCACTCTGTCAAATAATTAAGTAAATATGGCTAAAATAATACATTTTTTAATACAAAGCACCTTCAGTAACTGTTATACTTTATTATACTTTAGTCAGATTCATAAGAAATTATAAGTGTAATATACCAATATATAATGAAAAATCTAGAAATTATGTAACATTATACAAATTCAACAGACATGCTCAAATGTAAGATTATCATATGATAAAGGTATTGTATTTATGAAAACAACAGTAACACACAGAAAATTATAAATAACAACAATCCAAGTTGTAGACAGGACACATTTCGCAAATCAGTTAATCATTTGGCATTTCCACGCAGACCTCCACCCATCTTCATAACTCAGAAAGTTACCAGGTTAATGTTAATACACTCTTTAAAAAATCTGGGTTAAAAATAACACAGTTTTAATCAATATTGGCCTTGTACTGGGTCCAATGTGTGCACTAACAGCATGAGTTGTTTTAACCCAGGAATTCTGGCCTGCAGGTTTGACTTGAGTTTACAATAAATTAAAATACTATTTTTATTCATGTACATTTAAATAAAAGTGTTACATTCAAATAGTTTTAAATAATAATAAATAATAATAATAATAATAATAATAACAATATTACATAATAATTTTAAATCTGCAAAATGATAGCATTAATTAAAATGATGACAGTAAATATTGGTGATGTATTTGAACGTTGGAGCCAATTCAACATCTGTCTTGTAGTACTTTATGCTGTTTTCAAATACATTGCCAACAATTACTCTCATATTATTCCACCTCTGGTCATGGAGCTGTTTAGGTCCGATACAATCTAACGTCTTATACATAATTAAATGTGAACTGGGTTTAAAGCTGTAAATGACTGTTTAAATATTCTCCCCTTGCCCTAAGATTATCTGTGATCAATTTGATTGTGAGAGCTAATTACGTAAGCATATACAATTTATGACCAGACATAGTGCCAAGATAAAACCCTAAATATGTTTTTTTTCCTAAAAATATCTTAATAAATAATAATGATTCATAATAAATTAGAAGCTTCACACACTATCTCACTGCAGAGCCGCAGTCTCAGATGGTTAGAAGTACGCCTCCAGCGGTAGATTTTAGAATTTCAGTCACACATTCCTGCCCTTAGAACACTGTCCCTTATAAGAAAATTTGAATCTTTGTTCATTCATCACAAAGTATGTATATGACTTGGTAATACTGCTTCAAGTGCAAGTGGGGTGATCATTTTGTGTAAGTTAGCAATTGTTAAGCATGTGTTTTTTTGTTTTGTAACAGATAAAGAGAATAGAAAAAAAGAGTTTGAGACATGAGTGTTGTTGTATATTAGTTTGACAGTATTTATCAGTTTTGGCCCATGTCACTGGTGCATGGAACCCAGACACTCTTTAAAAAAAGATGGATGAAGTATTTTGTCCAGGTTTCTTTAGTTTAAGTTGTTCTCTTTATTCCTGGACACCCCAAAAGTTGGTACATTGTGTAAAATGCAATAAAAACAAAAATCTGTGATTTTATTTAAGCAATATTTAATTGACAAAAGCTCAAAGAAAAAAGCCCCAATGTTTTCACCAAACACCTGGAGTGTATTTAGTAAATATATGCACACTTAGAATTTGAAACATGCAAAACACTCCCAACAGTTGGGACATGACATTTGGGAACTAATTGTTAAAGTTCTGCAAGTGAAATTTTTGCCAATTCTTGCTTAATACACTTCAACTGCTCAACAGTTCATGGTCACGGCTGCCTGACTCTCCTCTTCATGATGCCCCACAGGAGGCAGCACAGGCACTCTGGGTCAATGAAACCATGTTGTAGCATGTTCAGCATGAGGCCTGGTATTGTCTTCCCGAAATTACCATGGACATGGACACTACATCTTGACAGCATTTGTTTTTGCCTCATACCAAGGGAGATGCTGGGTTTTGTCATTGATAAGAGTCTAGATGGTCATTTTTGTGATGTTTATTCTTTAGGAAAACAAGCTGAAACATGGACTCATCTGACTACAGTACATGTTTCTATTGTCTTTTGTACCATGAGCTGGGGCAAATTTGTAGTTCAACATATAATTAATGCATGAATTTCTCCTTGTGTTACTATTACTGTTTAAGTTTATATTCCTTGATTCAATGGATGACATTGTTAAGTGTCAACAGTTTACTGAAATACCCCAAGTCCATGTGCCAATATTTATTATTAATGTTTAAAACGAAGGCTATATCACTTTTAAGTAACATATTAAAGACATACATGACTATCTCACTAAACTAATAGCCAATTATAACAAATCCTCATGATTTCATGTTTAAACCTGTAGTAACACATTGGGAGGACAAGCTTCAGAGAGAGAACTGCTAAAATGGAAGGTGCGTGAAAATGAAATTTCTCTCAGATCAAAATGTATACATTTAACATTCATTCATTGTCTGTAAACACTTATCCAGTTCAGGGTTGTGGTGCGTCTGGAACCTACCCAGAATCATTGAGTGTAAGACAGGAACACACCCTGGTTCCAGTCCTTCACAGGGCACAAATTTAACAAATAATTAAAAACAAATATTAAGACTAAGCAAAGTGATCTTTTTTTCAATCCAGATCCTACAAGAAGGGTCAGATGGTGTTCACTGCAAACAAAATCTTAAAAATGTCTTACAGATTTTGGGATTCCTAAAAAATCTGGAGCTTATGTAAGACTTAATTTCAAATAAATTCTAGAATGCATTGTCTGTAGATGGAGACAGATTCATCAAGACGTTACACAAGGTTACATTCATTCATTCATTCATTCATTATCTGTAAGCGCTTATCCAGTTCAGGGTCACGGTGGGTCCAGAGCCTACCTGGAATCATTGGGCGCAAGGCGGGAATACACCCTGGAGGGGGCGCTAGTCCTTCACAGGGCAGCACACACTCACGCATTCACACAATCGGACACTTTTGAGTCGCCAATCCACCTCCCAACGTGTGTTTTTGGACTGTGGGAGGAAACCGGAGCACCTGGAGGAAACCCTTGCGGACACAGGGAGAACACACCACACTCCTCACAGACAGTCCACAAGGTTACAAAAAATATTCAAATCTTCAGATCATAAAAACTACTCCCCATCTTAACCCAAGTATCTTGTCTTTTCGATTTACCTTCAATCTCTCTGAGACCTTGTAAAAGTTATGGATGTATTTGTAAGTACACAAATATTCTGTTCTGAACGTTCTAATACAGAAACATTCTCTACCAAAGAACTTGAATCATTTATGCATCTCAATGACAACATAAGGTTACTATTAGAGAACACTATTTTTACAAGGTCAATTTCTGATCTCCAGACACAACATAAATAACTCTGTTGTGCACTCTAAGGCCATCAAGTTTATCTATTCATCATATTTTTACTTTTAAAACAAAATATGAGCTACACAAGGGAATAAACTTAATTTCAATGTCTGCACATTTTACCAATTGTTTGGGTATAAAAGCTTATGCAACAAATCTTGCAGAGATACGTGAAAACCTTGCAGATGAACCTTAAGCTTCCTGGAAATGATGACCAAGGCTACACTCTAGGACAGACATCTGTTTGACCTTGCTGAGCTCCTGATTTTACATGTCCTTATTGCACTCCTGTACAGATCATGTTCACATATTCAAACCTAAATGAATCCTACAATGTACATAAAGAACTTAATTTATTCAACCAAGTAAAAAAAATACATTAAAATGTAAATCTGTGATGAATAGTCCATACATATATTTTTTCCTAGTCAAGGTAATTCAACAATGACACAACCCAGCTCTTAACTGATTGAACTGGAACATGCCATAAGAGTTACAGTGTCCAGGCTGTCTACCTTATGACACCCTTAAATGCCCTGTTAGAAAGCAACATACATTTAATGCTGTATACGATGTCAGGGGACAATTCTAAAAAAGAATAAGGGTAAGAGGAATTCATTTCTAAATGTGGTCATTATCACATCGTGGGAGTCAGTCATTATTTAAGTAAATGTCTTAGCTGGTCCTGTAGGTTTTTGGAGTGTTCCACACTGTGAAGAAGACAAAGACAGAGAGTTACTAGTGGTGTAATGGATCATAGATAATCCATGATCCAAATGGACCACCCTCATGGTTTGTGCTATACATGAACCATGGATTATAACCACCATTATAATGACAAACAGAACATGTCAAAACAAACTTCACTTTCAGAAATGAGGCAGTAACACAAAACACTTTCAAACTGAAAGCTAAAATTACTCTCATTTTTGTCCCCGTTTTATCTTTCATGGTGATCTGAACAGTCCTATCTGTGACTCATAGACTGATTTGATCTGAATAGTGGGTGTTGGGCTCTGTTACACCACTACATCACTCGTTGTACAGACATATTGAGTCTTAATAATAGACAGAAGTTTGTGTATTTTGACTTACTTTTTTTGGATGGCTTCTTGCCTAAGTGAAAGGACATATAAAATAAACCAACATAAATATAAAGGCCTAGTAAAGTGTGAATACAACTTCAGCAATGATTTTTCAGGAGAACATACATTTTAATGTATAAATTGGCACTGAAAAAAATACTCACTGATACTGCAAATGAGTAGTTATTATGGACATCTTCCTTAGACTCTGTAAGAACAAACATTTATTTTATACATGAATTTAATATGTTCACAAAACTTCATATTCGTTCTTTTTTTTAATATATACAGTTACAATATAAACGATTCAACCCTTAACAAAATTTACAAACTTTCTTCTGTTTGCAATAAACCTTTCTAACAAGAGCAATTTAAATAGTTCCAAACAATTAATATAATAATGCTTTCTCCAAGTTCAACACAAAACACCACTTTTAATAACTACTGCAGTCTCAGAATTAGGGCTTCACAAATAATCTATAAAAATAAAAATAGTTATATAAATATAAAATTAGTTGGCAACAAATTTCAGTTTTGATTAATTGTTCTATGTTTTATTCTGTTGTAAGAAAGATAAATATTCAATCTGTTTGTTACTCTGGGTATGCAGAGCTGTTCTGATACAGCAGTCCAAACCCTGGAGGTTAGAGCTATTACTGATGTAGTCTCACACACAGATGCACCTCACAAAAGTTGACGAAGAGCCTGATATGTTCAGTGCCTTACTCTGGCCACACTGTCAGGATTCTGCCAGTTGCATTCTGATTGGCTACCTGTCTCTTTCTACAAGGAATGCCAATATAGCAGACTTGTGACTGGTCCTGTTGTTAATAAAGTGACTCTTCTTAAACAATTCGGCTTCTTCTATAAAGTAGGCAATAGCTTCCAAAAACACTCACTGTCCATTCTCTCAACTCCATCGTCCACAGAAGCTCTTTGTAGTTCTACAATTACAGACAGTTGTACATCTGTTGCTCTGTATACATTGTTTGCCCCTTTCACTCAACTCTTCAATGGTCAGGACTGCCATGGGACCATCATAAAACAGGTATGATTTGAGCAGTGGATCCAGCCAACAGCGTCCTGTGTCCACTAATGAAGGACTAGAGGACAACCAAGACAAACTGTGCAGCAAGAAATGAGCTACTGTCTCTGTCTTTACATCTACAAGGTGGACCAATGAGGTAGTTGTGTCTAACAGAGTGGACACTAGAGAGGACACAGTGTTTAACAACTCCAGCAACACAACTGGTATCCACTCGTACCAGCAGAATACATTTTAACATTTCACCACCTTGTTAGTGTCACTGCAGCACTGAGAATGATCCACCACTCAAATCATACCTCCTCTATGGTGGTCCTGACCATTGAAGATCAGGCTGAAAGGGGAAAATAAAGTATACAGAGCAACAAATGGAGTATAGTCTGTAACTATAAAACTACAAAGTGCTCATGTATTGTCAGTGGTCACAATGTTATGGTTGATTGGTGTGTGTGTAGAGTGTGGATATATATATGTGTGTGTGTGTGTGTGTGTGTGTCCAAATAATCAATTAATTAAGAAAATCAGACATATATATTTATTATAAAAGTATTTGTTCGTTGCAACCCTACTCATAATTAATCAGCCCCCTGATCAAAACTCCTCATAAGAGCACAAAATTGCAAATTTTGCGGTGGGTCCAGAGCCTACCTGGAATCATTGGGTGCAAGGCAGGACTACACCCTGGAGGGGGCGCCAGTCCTTCACAGGGCAACACAGACACACACACACACACACACACACACACACACATTTACACCTACGGACACTTTTGAGTTGCCAATCCACCTACCAATGTGTGTTTTTGGACTGTGGTGGGAAACCGGAGCACCTGGAGGAAACCCACGCGGACACAGGGAGAACACACCACACAGACAGTCACCCAGAGCGGGAATGGAACCCACAACCTCAAGCCCCTGGAGCTGTGTGACTGCGCCACCATGCCGCACTACGAAATTCCAATACCTTTATTTAAAATAGGTCAAAAAGAAAAGTTCCTTACATCTTCAGAGTGCAGAATGGCATCCTCCTGGATGACCATATTTCTTGCTGCCTGACCAAGCAGCTGCAAAATAACAGTTGAGGCAGGTGTTAAATAGACTGGAGGTGGCATCATTTTTATTAGCTAAACAGAAGTTGAATGCATGTAATACAATTCACAATATGCTGCCTATGAACTCTATTCCTTTCCGGTGCATTTTGCACAAATAATACTGTAAATTAGGGTCTGGGCAATAAGGCCAAAAATTATATCACAATATATTTATTAAAATTGGTTGACACTATATAATTCTGATATCTATATGAACAGTATAAAATCCACTGAAAAACGTACAAACAATAAAACACCTGCCAACTTTCAGTACAGGGGAGGGGTGAAGAGGCATATTCAAAGATTCACTTGTGCCGAATGATGGCAAATTTGTCCGAAAAAAAAATGATAAGAAATAACTTCTACATATGTCATGAATAGAAATGATGGCTGGGGCGAGACTTTAATGTCTTATTTTCTCTCACATTGTAAAGAGAACATGTACATAACTTTCTTTTTCAGTAGCTCATGTATGTACTCAGCAAAAAAAAAAATCCATGGATTTTTAACAGACTTGTGATTAAATTAAATAAGTTCTGGTTCATAAACTGCATTTACTGTCCGTGTACACTATTTTCTACTGTTCTTCTCTGTTAATGTAGCACTGTGACTAAAGTCCACCATTTATAATTAATGTAAGCTCAATGAAAACCTTTTATATACACTCTGTGAAAATAATGTTACATATAGAGAGTGTTAGGTATAAAGACGTAAGATCTCTCTCCCAAACCGCTTTCTCGTGGACATTAGCATCAACAAAATAAACACAAACAGAGGAAGCTGGTGAGCCAGCGAGTTAACATCGGTAGAGCAGATTCTCCAGTTGTTCCCCGCTTTTTTTTTTTATAACATTTACCTCTTGGCTGCGGGAGCCCTTTAACACCTGGCGAGTGAGAGCGATAACGTCCCCGCTACAAGAGCCCACTTTATCAGAGAGAAGCCCTTTAACAGACTGACCGAACCTAGGCTGAGCCTCCGAGGAAGACATCTCTGAACGTGAGGGCTGGACTACGGAGACACCGGAGGGACAAACTAAAACTAAAACACACACACACAGCCGCAACGCAGGGCACAGCGAAAAAGGCTTCGTTCAAAACCCCACACTACCGCACTTAAGAGTGTTCCAAAAACAGTACACTACCGATACAACTACTTTAAGTGTTGTAATAGGCGTATAATGCGGCTTTTTGCTCTCTCAGCAAATTAGAGGATTTTTATTCAACTTTGTAATTAAGTAATTTGTGATTATTTTATCCAGTCTTTGGTCACATGGTATTAACACACTTCAAACACAGACATAATTTGGTGTTCATGCAAGATATAACTATGCATCATTTTAATGGGTTAAATGGGTACAAGCGTTCAACATTTGAAAGATATTCCAAATGCACATTAATTTTAAGCTTAAATGTCTGTCTTATGGGGCGGCACGGTAGGGCCGCAGGTAGTGTCACAGTAACACAGCTCCAGGGTTCGATTCTCGCTCCAATGAGGAGTTGTAGTGTTTTCCCTGTGTCCGCATGGGTTTCCTCCGGGTGCTCCGGTGTCCTCCCACAGTCCAAAAACACACGTTGGTAGGTGGATTGGCGACTCAAAAGTGTCCATAGGTGTGAGTGTGTGAGTGAATGTGTGAGTGTGTGTGTTGCCCTGTGAAGGACTGGCGCCCCCTCCAGGGTGTATTCCCGCCTTGCGCCCAATGATTCCAGGTAGACTCTGGACCCACCGCGACCCTGAACTGGATAAGCGGTTACAGATAATGAATGAATGTCTGTCTTAGAAAGGTTCATGAAGATGGTAAAAAGAGTTAAGGAATTAATAGACAACATATGATTAGAATTGATGAATATATTGCTATGGTAAACCCCTTTAAATGTTAATGTATTTTTTTAACAATACTTTTATAAAAGTTTACAGGTTCTGTACTAACGCACATCCAATAAACTGCACATCAGTACACACACACATGGTGCAATGACGTTCCTGAATGTAAGGTACTGAAGACATGCCCCTGAGGATACCACTACAGCAACTGTGAAAGATACCTCTATCGTGACAGTTTTTCTAAGACTGTTGATCTTAGACATTTGTCTATAATTAGTAAGGAGTCAGTATTGCCTATTTTTTAAACTGCTTTCTAAAACTCAGGACCAATAACTGAGATTGTCATCATGTGAGAAGCAGGACAATATGCACAACATCTGCATCAAAAATGTTTTCTCAAGCAGGTAACCAAGGTCTGCTTGCTTAGAACCCTTTCTATTTCTAAATTGCAGAACATTTTTATACAAATGACATTCAAGCTTCAAGGGTTATGTAACAAGCTGCAATGCTTTTTGCCACATTCTAAAACAACATGAAACAAATTATTGCTCAAACTTTGCTCTTTGATGGCTCGAGAGAGTCACCTACCATTCAGAAGAATCAGAATTCAAATAAAAGGAGAAATGAGCCACTTCTGTCCCAGGTTCAGTTGCAGAAAAACACTATTGTTATTATTTCAGTAAATCTTAGTACAGTGAGAATTCACTAAGACCTCCACTAACACCCAAGATGAGACACACAATATTCCCAGGAGAAATATCTCAGCAGTACTTTGGCAAATGTCTCATTTTTCTATTTTTTAAATCTGTTTTTGTGTGAAGAAGAAAATACATATATATTACAGCAATCTGTCTTATTTTTTCCCTGTATATATTAAGATTAATATAAGTTTTAAACACCTACATCATTTATATGTGGTGCAATAAAACACATTCATTCTGTTTACATATGCGTTTTTGTTTAGTTTGACATTGACTTTTAATGATATCTAAGGTGAAAATATTTTAAGGTCAGTGAGATGGCATTGAAGAAGTTGTATATAAAAGCCCTCCGCTTTCCCCAACATGTGCAGAGGCAGGGATCATTCTGTCAGACGTGAGAGTAACCGAAGCACTAAAATCTTTTAAACCTCTCAGGATGGAATGGTTTATTTACACCTGTGTGTTTGCTGCAGTGGTCCTTATGGGTTTTTACATGAAGAGGAAAATGCGAGGTTTCCTCATAGACAATAGAAGTCCTCCAAGCCTTCCTTCTTTCCCTGTGATTGGGAGCCTTCTATGTCTAAAGGGTCACAGCCTTCCTCATATCTTCTTTCAGCAGCTGCAGAAGAAGTATGGAGATATGTATTCACTTATGATGGGTCCCCATAAAGTACTCATTGTCAACAATCATCTCCATGCCAAAGAGGTCTTGCTGAAAAAGGGCAAGATATTTGCAGGGAGAGCACGGACTGTAAGTAGAAGCTTTTTAAAATTCTCAAAATCAATTCTTATACACTTAGGACTTTGAAGCAATACCATAAGAAAAACTCTTTTTTGTGAAAGAAGCTTTCAATGAATAGATCAAAGCTAAGTAGAGTCCTTGAATGCAGTAAAAAAATTTGTAAGCTAAGAACAACTGAAAATGTTTATTTTTTCAGTGTAAAACATATTGTTGCCAGTTTTCAGGTGGAACACATTGAACACTTCTACAGCCGTGATCTAGTCCCTTTTTTTCTGTGAGGAACATTTCTTAGAAAGACTTTCTTTTCAAGGTTACTACAGATATCTTAACCAGAGACGGGAAAGACATAGCATTTGCTGACTACAGCAACACATGGAGGTTCCATCGGAAAATTGTGCATGGGGCCCTTTGCATGTTTGGAGAGGGATCTGCATCTATCGAGAAAATAAGTGAGTATCAGATAAGAGCAGTTGTGAGATCAGCTAATGTTGTTGGATTATTATTTTTATATTTTTGGATCAAAAACAGCACTCCAAAGGTATTGTATAGAGCTCCATTAACAGTGAATGAAGGTCCTTTGCTCCAGAGCACAAAGCTGTGCATTGTACCCTTCTGGCCAAGATTTGGCATGGAGCAAGTTGACCTTAAAGTCATGTGCAAGAGCTGCAACGTTTGCTATTCATTGAAAAGCATTTCATAATTATTGCACCTTAAAATGGTTGATTGCAATGTGTATCCAGAAAAATTAATGCCCAGAGTGAATATATGAAGCCAGCACTCAACAATGTGTATTAAAAAAAATAACCACCAAGGCCTTTGGGAGCAAAGTTATGAAACATTATAAGGGCACGGTGATGTTCTTGAGCAGTAAATAAAGATATGAATTCACGTTATTTTAATGTCTCACACTCCCTCTTCGTGCTCTCCTGTGTGTCATGCAGTCTGTAGAGAAGCAAGCTCTTTGTGTGAGGTGCTGACTGATTTACAAAGCTGTGCAGTTGACCTGGCTCCAGAACTGACCCACGCCGTCACAAACGTGGTGTGTTCTCTATGCTTCAACTCCTCATACAAGCGTGGAGACCCTGAGTTTGAGGGTATGCTCCAGTACAGCCAAGGCATTGTGAATACAGTGGCCAAGGACAGCTTGGTGGACATCTTCTCGTGGCTGCAAGTCAGTAATTACATCTTAACACATCACTTGGTGTACATTCCTCATCTCTTTCAAAACTTCATTTAGTGTTCTTCTTAATTCTGTCTGTTGTGCAATTAAACAATTAAAACAAATAATTTCATGAAACAATAGACCACTTTAAAACTTTTAAACACATTTTCAGATTTAAACATATTTATTGCTTCATTTATTTATAAGTATTATAATCAATGATAAAATGTCCTCTGTTGCTTTTATATATTCATATTTAAAATGACTGGAACCCTTGGACAAAAATATGTTATGTGAAATGTGAAAATGAAAATAATACCTATATGTTGTGTGTTTGTTTAAATGAATGTTAATTTCCCTCTAGCTGTTTCCAAATGAAGACCTCAGGATTCTAAAGCACTGTGTTTCCATGAGAGACAAACTACTGAAAAAGAAATATGAGGAGCACAAGGTGAGACAATGAGATTTATTCATTTGTGTTTAAAGCACACTAGTTTTCAGTTCATCTGATTGAAGCTGTGTCTCCCTCTGCAGGTAGATTACAGTGATAATGTTCAGAGGGACCTGCTGGATGCCCTGCTGAGAGCCAAAAGCAGCTCAGAGAATAACAACACTGGTTCTCAGGAGATTGGCCTTACCGAGGACCATCTGCTGATGACTGTGGGGGATATTTTTGGAGCTGGGGTGGAAACCACAACCACTGTGCTGAAGTGGTCCATAGCTTATCTCATACATCATCCACAGGTCCAGTATATATCCCTCAAACTTAACCATTTTTAATAATAACGTGATTTTTACACTGACATATATAGCTGGGTTTATACTTCTGTAGTTAACGTGTCTATATTATGTACAATACAAAGGCACCTAGATGACCCTGTTATAGTCCGTATGTACAAGCCCAGTGCCAAAAACCCTGGGACAGTACATAAAATACAAATAAAAACAGAAAGTAGAACAAAAGCAGTTAATCCTCTTGAATATCCACTTTAACCTGTATTAAATTAAAATCAGGTATGACATGTTTTACCAACATCATTGTTCTTTGTAAATACACACTCATTCTGTTATCGATACTTACAAAAAGAATACTTTTCCAATGTTCCAAAAAAGCTGGGACTGGACTGAATTATGTCAGCTGTAAAACATGTTTCTGTATCAACTTTTTGTAGATTTGTCACAGGCATCAAATCTTTAAAAAAATACAAAGTTCACAAAGAAAAACAAACATTTTTATTTGGTTTAGTTGGTGAAAACAAAATTTCCACCACCTAGCTATTAGAAAGAAGAGACTTTTTGCCTGTTATACAAACAACAAGTAATGTTCTCTGTTTCAATCCTAGGTCCAGAAAAAGATCCAGGAGGAGCTGGACAGTAAGATTGGCAAAGACAGACACCCCCTGCTTAATGACAGAGGAAACCTGCCCTACCTAGAGGCTACAATTAGAGAAGTGCTTCGAATCCGTCCAGTCGCTCCTCTTCTCATTCCTCATGTAGCTCTGTCAGATTCCAGGTAATTCTACACAGCTTTGTACATACGCTACATTATACACTGATATACACTGTCCAAAAGTTTGTTGACACTATAATTAGTATATTCCTATTCAGGTATTCAGCTGGTGTTTAATTCAGGAAAGCATTGATCAACCGAAAGGGACATTCTGGAGCACTCTAGAGCCTATATTCATACTATACTCAAGTCCCTATAGTCATTGGCAAGCATCAGCTAATGGTATACAGACTGACCTCTGGAGTGACTATGCTCCAATCAACACCTGTGGGAGAAGATGGAGTGGCTTTTTCTGAACTAGAACTAACATCATCTGACATCAGGCCCTGCAGTTTATAAAGCTTAATGCCACACAATTGCCAAAGTCATTTTCAGCACCTAGTAAAAAGCCTTTAAGAAAAGAGCAGAAGTTGCTGTGGGAAAGAGGGGACAAACCTACTATTGATACTATATCAGAAGAAACATTGGAAGAAAATGTGTCCACAAACATATAGTGTAGAATAAATGATGTAAAACAGATATACTATATAATATATATATTTATAATATATTTTATATTATATATTATCTGCTGTGTTACAGTATAGGAGAGTACAATATCCAGAAAGGGACACGCGTCATCATTAACCTTTGGTCCATACATCATGATGAAAAAGAATGGAAAAACCCTGATTTGTTTATTCCAGGTAAAAAGTTCACAAAGACTCTAATATTTTTATTCTCTGTAATAACAAGGCTTTATTACAGCTGTGTTGCGGGTTAATTGTAACAATGTTGCATAGTCCATGCACAGCAAATTCACCAGTGTTAAATCAACACCATTAGTGTAAAAATGTAACCATGACAACACTTTCAGTGCTAATTTAAAATTAATAGTGTTGATTTAACAGTGGTGAATTTACTGTGTGGTAATTATTATAATGTCCCATGTTAGTAGGAGTAATGTTGCTGGCAATAATAATGGTGTTTCATGTTAACACTAACAATGGTTGTTTTGTTGATTCTGAACAGAGCGTTTCCTGGATAAAGAAGGGAATAGTGCGTCTCCACCCTCTCTCAGTTACCTGCCGTTCGGAGCTGGGATTCGTGTGTGTCTCGGTGAAGCTCTGGCCAAGATGGAGCTCTTCCTCTTTCTGTCATGGATCTTACAGAGGTTCACTCTTGGAGTCCCCAGCGGTCAGCCTTTACCGGACCTGCAGGGCAAGTTTGGGGTCGTCCTTCAGCCCCAGAAATTTAAAGTGGAAGCCAGGCTGAGACCCGGCTGGGAAAAGAACACACAGGTTCCCCAGAACAATGAGGTTAAGTCAGACTAATGTTTTTGTATGCTTGTTATTTGTTTCTGTTTTTTATTATTATTTTATAAATTGTAATATGTAAACTGTAATATGTAAAAATGCTTAAAAATTAATATTTTAAAATGGCATATTTTGGTGAAACATGCACTTAACACAAAGCTAAACATTAAACAAACAAACAAACAAAAAAATCCTTATTTTCAGTAATAAAGAGAATATCAGCTCTACAAATTGGCTCCTTCAATTTCCAAACAACTAAAGGTACAGTGTCATCTGTTCAACAACTGAATGCAAAACTAAAAAAAGATGTGATGACACAAATGCACAATCAGTCAGGAAGAAGGCACATATTCCTAATGTTAATTTTGAATTCAAAATAATTCAATAGAATTATTGAATTCAGTAGAACTGGAAGCATCAAGAACTGCATTCATTTTGAATTTAATCCTAGTTCTGCTGGGCCTCTGCCCTGCACATCCTTTGTTCCCAACACACATGATGCAGCCAATCAACTAATTAACAACCCTTCCAAAGCTGAAATGTGTGTGATGCATTTAAAATATATATAAACTAGACACTTGTACCCAATGATTCCAGGTAGGCTCTGGACCCCCCGCGATAAGTGCTTACATATAATGAATGAATGAATGAATGAATGAATGAATAAACTGGACCCAGGGATCCCACTGTTCTCACTGATCCCAGAAAAGTGAGAGATTGCGAATCTCCGCCGTGCCATTCAAACAAAAATACTGTCTGTAAGAGTTGCACTGAAACGTTTCTCAAAAAAATAAAAAAAATAAAACAACTTGCCCAGAATGGAGATGATTTTGTATTGATACACAGATGTAAGCATAGACAAAGGTTAGTGATGAATATTAGAACTTATTAGAAATGACCAAGTGATGAATATTAGAACTTATTAGAATTTAGCACAATCACATTTCAAACCTTTTATTTTTGTTTTTATACTTACAGCTGTGCTCAATATGGTATTATCACCATTACTAGAGAAATGTCTATATAATATGCATTCTGAATAATTATATGTGATGATGTAAGCTATAGTCTTAATCGTAGATTGTAATTCTTCTCATAATGGCACTTTCTTCATTCTCACTGCATATATCGTTTTTTATATCGTTTTCTTGAGCCAGACATTGAGTGTAATCTTTTACAAATAAATAGCGGGTATGATTTGACAAAGGCAGCAAACTAAATAATAATATTAATTAAAATGATATTATAACCCAGAAAGAACCAGATGGATGTAAATGTTTGTATGTCACGCAAGAAGACAATCAAAGATTACGAGAAATGAGACAACTTTCAAGAATTCATATAATGAACAGCAGCAGACGTCTGTTACATAATCAGTTGTAGTGCTTCATTAACAGCTGGTTTACAGTTAAGTAATATAAATGTACACTTTTCACCACAATTAACAAGATACTTCTTTTCATTGACACAAGCCTCTCAAACTGTTTTGAGTAGCGCTGGGTAAATCTCCTTGCTTCTGGATCATTACAGTGCACAGCTTTATCACTTCATCTTTAGCATTCATTCATTGTCTGAAACTGTTTATCCAATTCAGTTTTACGGTGGGTCCTACGGACACTTCGCCAATCCACCTGCCAATGTGTGTTTTTGGACTGTGGGAGGAAACCGGAGCACCCGGAGGAAACCCACGCGGACACAGGGAGAACACAACAAACTCCTCACAGTCGTCCGGAACGGGACTAGAGCCCAATACATCCAGGTCCCTGGAGCTTTGTGACTGTGACACTACCTGCTGCACCACATACATTTTTAAACTATGAAGATTTTGTTAAGCATGTGGATCAAATGACTATAAGTCTATTCTCTGTAGAAGAGAACCTGGGCTGTGTTGTAATCAGAAACAGCTTAGTAGAGAAAGGAAGAAAGAACGAGAGAGAGAGAGAGCCTAGCATACTGAACATGGGGTTTTTATTAGTTGTCGGTTATAATCATCAAATTAAAAGAAATAAACACTTGAAATATATCAGTCTGTGTGTAATGAATGAGTACAGTGTACAAGTTCATACGCATCCCTCAAGGTTCTGTTTTGCAGTTGCCATCCAGGAGTGCTGACCTGAATCCCACCTCCAAAAAAAAACTTGTGGGAGGTGCCAAGACGTGTTACATTTCCTTTAAGACATTAAGCAGATGCTCTTATCCAGAGCGATTTAGAAAAGTAGTTTACGGTCTACTCAGGAAAAATCGTTAGTCATTTGAATAGGAGGTAAGTACTCTTGAATGGGAAGGGTGTTTGGGAGCAGTGCTATTTGGACATTCAGGTTTGTTCCATCATTAAGTGTTAGAAAATAAAAATCTGAATGCTTGTCTTCGTGGTGGCGCAGCAGGTAGTGTCACAGTCACACAGCTCCAGGGACCCGGAGGTTGTGGGTTCGATTCCCGCTCCGGGTGACTGTCTGTGAGGAGTTGGTGTGTTCTCCCCGTGTCTGCATGGGTTTCCTCCCACGGTCCAAAAGAAGAAAAAAAAAAAAAAAAAACAACACACGTTGGTAGGTGGATTGGCGACTCAAAATGAGCATGTGAGTGTATGTGTGTGTGTGTGTGTGCGTCTGTGAAGGACTGGCGCTCCCTCCAGGGCGTATTCCCGCCTTGCACCCAATGTTTCCAGGCAGGCTCCTGACCCACCACAACCCTGAACTGGATAAGTGCTTACAGATAATGAATGAATGAATGAATGCTTGTCTTCCATGCAAGGAAGTTTTCAATCAAGGACAAAAACAAATCTGACTGAATTACACTGTCAGGAAGAACCAGCTAAAATTCCTGAAAATTATTGAGAAGCCAGTTAAAAGCAAAACAAAAGAAACACACAGAATCTCAAACAAATTCAATAGAACTTGAAAAGATGATGCTCTTAGTTTGAAATTTCTTCTTGTGGAAAACCACACATCCTAATGAACACAGCTGTTTCACCCATGAATTAATACAATTCCCACAGAGAAGAATACCTGGCTTTAAGAGTTATTTTATTTATGATGTACATTCTTTAATACTCGTTCATTTGGCTGAGGCTTTATACAAAAATGTTACCCATAGCAGAAAAATGCAATTAAAAAAAAAACCAAAAAAAAAAACAAAAACCTACAGATAAAAATTAACATATAGTACCAAGCCTCACATCAGAGCATTAAAAAAAATTGCATTTTAAAGCCTTCGTCACCTTCAAACACAAATTTACTGCATTCATTTTTATTTATCTTTTTTGTTAAAAACAGTGCATTGACACCTCTATTTCAGGCAAAAACAAAAATGAATCTCATTCATATTGAAAAGACTAATTCTGATTTATCTTCTAAACCAACAACATATATTTTTGGTCTCAAGACATCAAAGTAGGAGAGAAAAAGCCTGCCACTGGATTTATAGAAGAAACATGAGAGCACCATTCCTTCATCAAGATACTTGAAGCAGACTGTACATCTTCAGATACCAGAACTGGTGGACCTATAGCTCACCACCAACTATTTCAGTAAACTGTGAGGATACTGTATATAAATGTCCAAATGAGTGGCAGGGTTTTTTTCTATTCATTGGTTTGCAGAATCAGTGTTTCCTGCAAACACTGTCTATACAGGACTTTACAGCTGTCTGGTGGTTGATGTTTGTTTAAGAAAAAACCTACATTAACACAGGCATTGGCATTATCTCTGGGGCCGATGGCCTATCAGTGCCCTTTGAACTGTGGACTATCTAAACGTCCTGTATTGCTGGAAGCTTTACTGATAAATTACACCTCAGGTCAAATAACCACATGACCCCAAACGAACAAGCAACTTGAAATCATTTCTGTCTCTTTCCCTCTCACTCAGACAAACACACAGTAAAGGAATGCAGTGGAGCAGCTATTAGCAGTCTCTATTACCAAAGTACACTAAAACTGGCTGATCCTCAAAACAGTCTTTAAAATGTATGAAAATATATTGTTGCCGTCATGAACAAACCTTGTATCTCATTTTTACAATGTCAATTGTCCTTTGTTAAAAAGATTTACCTGCAAAGAACATTTTCTGTGAAATGTCTTCCATTAATGTCCATTTGAATTTTAAAATGTCCTACCTCTCCTGTAAAGTGACCATTTCAGAGATACAAGGATTTGTTCCGACAGTCACAACATGCACCGAAAACACTGAATGAGAGGGGCCAAGAAACAAACTTTCCATTCACTTGACTGAAAAAAGTCGAACTGAAAGAGAACGTTTGGAACATTTTCTGTGACAAACTGCTCTTTACAGCACACTCTGTCCCTTTAAGTGATGTTTATCTTTATCAAAATGAATACATTTTTTAATTATTAACCAGGCAACGAGTGTAATAACAGAACAGGTACCATAAAACTGTACAAGCTAATTCTGTTTCCAGACCGTGTCAGAAATTGTAATATAAAGAGAAAGAAATAAATGACATGGATTAAAAAGGTGATACAGTGATTAATTCGGCTGAGAAGTTACTTGTTGGGGGAGAGAGGGGAGAAAACAATGCTCTGAATCACAATTTTGTCTCTCTCACCTATACTGGCCTAAATTTTTAAAAATACACAGAATCCTGTCATGAAACATTCAATATTACATATTAAGGCATATGAAAGAGTGAGATATGAAAAAAATTAAAAAGGCACCTTAATATGCAAGCTGCATCATTACCACAACCCATTACTACACTAAATCTGTAGTTCAAAATTGAAGCACCCTTGCTGAATAACTGCAAGCTCCATTACTTATATTACTGTATGCAATGTGATAAAATGAACAGAGATACCAAATATTTTTCAATAAAGCTAAAATCAATGTGATTGAAAACAAAGAAATTAACCTAATCACACCCTGCCAAAATCCAAAGCATATTTCAATTAGTAAGATTATGAATTTATACCTCATTTTTTTGAGCTAAACACAGTATACTCTACATTTGCACCAATACAGTATATGTAATGTATGATATATTTTATTCCCTGTTAGAAAGGGAGGAAAAAACAAGTGTGCTGTTCAGAAAGGCTACACAGTAGCTCAATATCTGAAGTTGGGTAAACCGTTTCGATATTGGGTTTGGCACGATTTGTATGATGCAACAAGACTGCCATCACCCTTCTTTCTTGAGTTTACAAAGTAATCTAGTCCCTTTGAAAGGAGTAGCATACATGAACTGGACCTGCACTGGACCACAGGGTTATTAACCCACCGGAAACTTTATGTTATAAACATAAAATGTTTAAAAATTAAAACTCACTTATGTTTTAAACATGTGATTTCTTGAGTGACAAGCACAGATTGCTTGCTTGTTTTTACTAACCTATATATTAAAATCTATGGAGGGCAAGGAGATTTAACCATTTATTAAAAGGAATGAAAAATGCTCGCGCTACACCTATCAAAAACAAACACGAACAGAAAACTCCAAAGTATACCACTTTAGAGCACTATACAGAGAAAAAAGAAATTACTGATGCAAAGCACTAAATAGTGCCCTCTTGTGCAATTCCTAAATGTGAATGAGTATGTATGTGAGTGAGTGACTAATAATCCAGTTCCAGAAGGTGCTTCACAACTAAAAATTACACTGTGTTAGTGCAAACGTTTCTGAAAGGACATCTAGGAATCAGTTCAGCTACTGATCAGGCATGGAATATATTGCTGCCAATGTTAGCTCTTTTAGGAGTACTTTAATTGGAAAATCCAATGGCTGCACATGGAGAGGGCATTCTTCCCCACCACTAAAATTGACCCTCATCAGGTCCAGTAAAATATAATTAAATACAAATTAATGACTAATTCATGCACCTCATTCCATGTTGTAGGCAATAGTTTAAAGCCTAGCAAATCAAAAATTTCTCCCCACTGTAGTGTTGGCCACAGCCTCACTCTGGGGATAAGCCTTAACATGTATTGATTCTTGATTTTTTTTTTATCTAAAACACTACATAACATTCACACTTCCTAAACTGCCAAAGCAACAGTACAGTAAGAAGGTAAAGGGAGACAGCAGCCCTCAAAGAGTCACTGTTGTAGGTGGTGGTGCTTAGCTTTAGGGATCCGTATTGTTGCAATGGTGAGAACCCTCCTGTTCATTGATGGTGTGCAAATGGAGGCAAATGGGGGGTCGCTGTAGGGGAGGATCTCTGAGCTCAGGGCCACTTTCTGGAGTAGCGTAGCCCTGCTCCACCTCCCCTAACTGTTGATTTCCATTGCTACAGGGGTTACAGCTATCACAGTAGTCCTGCTCCCTTAAACCGTCTCTGTCCAGAAGTCCTTCAAGCTCCTTCATTTCATCCTCCTCATCTTCCCCTGGTCCCCGGTTGCACACACACACCTCAATACCTGAGTCACCAGTAAAGCGTCTATGGCGCCCTGGAGTCCTGTCTTTGTTGTCAGGACAACTGTCCAGCCCTTGCTCTGCAGGCTTTAAGAGCTCTTCGCCACAGTTGCTTTGCTTGGTCATTTCTGTAGTAGTGGCTGATGCTACCTGCTGCTGCTGCTGGCTTTCCTCCTCAAAGCTCAGGTAGGGTTTTTGAGCTTCTCCTGCTGGGCAATGTGCAGCAGGGCAACACGGTTCTTCTATACAGTCCCTGGTGGGGCTGCTCTCTGATGAAAGGTTTGTGGGGATGGAGGGGCAACGCTCATCTTGCTGTTCAGGGCTCAAAGCATCAGCCCCTTGACAAGGCTGAGAGGCACTATATGGAGGTGGGGGTGTTGAGGGTCTATTCCCCACCTCCTCATACGCAGGTAAGAGGTAGCTGGGAAGAAACCCTGAGAGTAAAAGAGGACAGGAAGAAGGAAAGAGCTGTTTTAAATTTTGAAAATGAACATTAAACTTTATTATATGGCAATAATGAATTTAAGCATGTTAGCATGATGCATGTTCATTGAAAAGACAATACCAGAATAAGGAATGCAACGTGAAAGTGAAAGGCAAGTGAGATTACTCACTGAAGTAAAATGGCAATGAGGTGTAGTTGTGAACCTCTCTGTATGCAATGAGGTTGATCTCATGTTGACGTTGTTGTTGCTGCAGTCGATGTTTGGTGCGACGATGGTGGCACACACAACAGCAGCTAAGGATGATGATGACAGTCCAGACCAGCCAGAACCCTAAGGAGCATAAAATATATTGTATCAAAAAATCTGACCATTAATAGAATTAACTTGAGTGGGCCTGGAACCATGTTAAAAACAAATTATAGTTTAAATATACATTTTTTAGAAAATTTCACTGTTAGCAATAGTGAAACCATTTTATATCGTAAACCACCAATTACAGGTATTTGGACAAAGATTTTTTGAAGAATGCACCTGAATTCTTCACTTAAAAGTGATATTCATGATTTTAAATCAAAAAACACTTTTTATAACATTCTGGATATTTCTAGTGTTTACGAAGCCGCAGGGTCTAAACAGGTATGAGACTCTTATATAAGTATATTTTACTTTTTATATCTTTGAGATCACTTCCTCAAAAAATGCGTGCTATAAACATGTATGTCCAAGACGTCCAATGCATTTTTGTCACATACACGTATGAGCAGTTTTAATTTTGTTACTTCATGTGACAAATGGTAAGCTTAAACATAATCTATTAAAAGAAACGCAACCGCAATTAGGACATACATCTTTTCCTCAACTATTGACTTAGACTTCTTAACCTAGCCTTCTTTATCTCAAAATGTTAATACTTTTGAGCTCAATATTTCCAAATAAATACAACTATTTCTCCAATGAAGTAAATGGTACAAGCATGATCATTCTGCACCAGTTACACAAACCACACGATAAGCCAGTGGAAATAACAGAGTGGGTCACCATATCATCATGAGAATCAAGTGTGAAACTTTGTACCAAATAAAGCACAAGCCATTTCAGGCAAATGGGCTCCATTTCTCTAAATAGAGACTCTGAAGGCATATGTTTACTGGAGCAGCCCTGGTCAGGTTACACATGAGGCAAGAGTGTCTGGACCAGCTGCATTAGCTGCAACTGGAAAAAATACAAAGTGCAGTCCTTGACTCAGCAGATGATATGCCATAATTACCAGACAGATGAGATTAGTCCTCAGTTATTAAAATAGATGGTACGCCAGAGAGAGCAAGGGTAATCTGATAAGACTATACCATTGCCAGTGGGTGTGAACAGTATTGAAATACAAATATGTCTGGAGTGAGCTGCCCACACAAAAGCATGTAGCATCCTTCTACAAATCAGCTTCATCGTTACACCCAATATGAGAAACAAGGCTTTGTCTGCACCTCTGATATTCTGCAGTCAGAATGCAAAATAGGAAAAAATATGGTAATTTTTCAACCATGTCAAAACACAATATATACACAAAACTGCACCATAAATGAAGCTTGAGTGGGCACAGCCTTCCAGGTAACATAAACAGCATTATGTAACACATTTTCATGCATCTAAACTGATACCAGTGTTTAGAGGAAAACCACTGTCCTCCTGTATGCTTCACTTGTTTATCAGTTAAAGAACTAATTTTCAATCTAAACATGTAGACACAAGCAGCATGTTGCAGCTGTAAAATACCAGGCTAAACAAAGTCTTACCTTGTGACTCAAGAAACAATCACATACACAGATTTAGTTCCATCACAAAAAGGGCAGAACTTTCAAATTAGTTGATCCAAGATGCAAATATATTAAACGCCATTTCTAGGCAGTGTTTTCACACTGCATTTACAAGATGTCCTGATACAGTTAATTAGGGCCTCAGATACTTCTGCTGAAAATTCCTACAGTACTGAAAAATCCAGGGGAAAACATACTGGGCTGAGGAACTCCCTGTACAAGAATGACTTCCATCTGTCAACATACAGTATTTATTAATTTAAAAACACAGAGAGAGTGAGTGAGTGAGTGAGTGAGTGAGTAAGTGTGTGTGAGGGGGATACTTACACCACAGCTCATAGTAGTAGCTACAGCACTGAGATTCCCCACAGCAGTGGCCTGATTCACAAATGTAGCTCTGATTGTTCACCCCAATGCAGAGCAGCTTACTCTGCAAAAACAAAACAGTAGTAGTCACTACTCATTACTGGTCTAATGCACTGTGCACTTGCACTGTGCACTGAGCAAGTACACTTCAACATTCAAATGGAATGTGGAAATTATACAAAAGGTGCAATAAATCAGTGAACGTAGAAGTGGGTTTTAAGATACAGTAAAATATAGGCAACATAAGTGATATAGCAATTTTCAGACAAACAAAACACTAACAGCAGAGTTTAGAGGTGTGGTGATGTAATGACGTAGTAAACACACAGAACTACTCTAAAACATTTGTTCATTGAGCAGGAGATGCAGTCAATGTGAAGTTTCTCACCGAACACAACTAATAGATCAAGAAGGAACTCCATCACTTGCCAGTTAAGTTAATGCTGAAAGCAACGTGTTATTGTTTTTTTTCCTCAATTACCTGTCGAAGGCCCAGAAGGAAAAGCATAGTGTACTCTTGAAAGACGTATTCACTGCTAGCTCAGCTCAGAGAGAGTAATATACAGGACTGGAGAGTGAAGGAAAAGACAAGAGGAAGGTCAAGTCCAAGCTATTCTGCACTTGCACATGATACAGTGCGACATGAACTACCCAGTCTGAAGGCTGTTCTCGTTTTAAACACACACACCAGCACCCCCTCCACTGCCAACATTTAGGACACAGCTCGTCATGCCAGGGAATGCAAGTAAACAGGATGACACAGGCAAGCTGCTCCTCCCTGTCGCTCATCCAGGCACTTAACCACATGCATAGAACCCTACACAGACTGCCGTAAAACGTAAGGGTACAAAAAAATGTATTTAAACAAAAAAGGTTGTAAGTCTTCATGGTTACATATGATTTTAATTACAAAGGCAATAATAATAAATAAACCCCCATCCGGAAAAGGACATTAATGTGGCATTTCAAAGTTCACAAATAGCAGTGCCTCGTCAGAGGGTCTTTTGTTAAAATAAGAGAATAAATATATTTTGCAAAAAAATAAATAAATACACGCGCACGCACACACACACGGCCATTTATATGGATACACCTTAATAAAATGGGAATGGTGGGTGATATTAACTTCCTGTTTGTGGCACATTAATATATGGGAGGGGGAATCTTTATAAGATGGGTGGTGACCATGGTGGCCATTTTGGATCCAACTTTTGTTTTTTTCAATTGGAAGAGGGTCATGTGACACATCACACTTATTGGGAAGAAAAACAATGGTGTGCTTGGTTTTAACGTAACTTTATTCTTTCGTGAGTTATTTACAAGTTTCTGGCCACTTATAAAATGTGTTCAAAGTGCTGCCCATTGTGTTGGATTGTCAATGCAACCCTCTTCTCCCACTCTCCGCACACTGATAGCAACATCGCAGGAGAAAGGCTAGCACAGGCTTCCAATATCCGTAGTTTCGGGTGCTTTCAAAAACTTGGCCATGCAAATTCAGAATCACAGGGCGGACATCTTTTAGGAGAACTCTTAACACTTTACGGTATTTCTCATGGGTGTTTACCTAGCTACAAGAAGAATCTAGCTCTGCATTCCCGTTACTAACATTATTTCAGAGGGATGAAGGAGGAGAACGTGTGAGAGAGAGTGAACATAATAGTTAATATTGGACTGACTTGACTCTGAATTAAAACAGACATGAAGACACAAGACAGACACTTTCTTCTTGTTGGAGCAGTAACTGGAGTAGCGGTGTCAGTGATAAGTTTTGTTGACAAGTGTTATAATCAAGTTTTCGAGAATTACTAAGCAGTGAGCCAGCAGTTTTCTGCTGCCAACTTTAAACAATTTGGCTCACTTTTTAGTGTTAGATACTGATTCTGGTAATAAGAGCTGTTTTATAGTTGCTATGTGGTTACAATAACCAGAGTTACACTTTTGTCAGTGAAACCCTAGCTTTGTTGACAGCAAAGTGTTATAATTAGGACTTTACCGATGAACGAGGTCCAGCTGTAGCACCCACAAATTTTAGCTGCATTAGCTCACTTTTTAGTATTGGACATAAGATTCTGGCAATGTGATTTTCTGTCAGGATTATAATGGCTAAAGTACCTCCAAAATTAAACTTTATGGTTGTAAAACAAGGTCACGTGTATATTATGTGCGAGATATGTAGTCAACCTTTTATCTGATTACACACATACCCAGACTGGGGATATAACTACATATCAGTTGAAGCCCAGAGAGTCGGTTGTGCCCGATATGTATTACCCCATGGGTCAAAAGGTGTGTGTCAGAGAGAGGGGAGGAGGGGGAGGGGAAAGGGGGAAAAAAAAAAAAAAAAAGTGTGTGTGTGTGTGATGTTCACGCCAGTGCCGTAAACATGAATTACACTTAGCAACAGGTAGTGGGAGATCAAGAGACAAAAAAAGCCACTTCTTACATAATGTTGCTTTAAATATAATTTGATAACATGATATACTAAGAAATCATCAGGACTGGTACTAATATATGGCACATCTACCGGGCACAAATACATGGCAGAGTTTAGTATGTGTGCTTTTCCACTGCATGGGATTGGCTCGAGTCTGCACAGCTCGACTCACTTTTAGCCTTTCACTTTTCCACTAGCACGTCTCCCCCATAAAATGGACTCGGTCACGTTGCAAAGCACCATCTCTAATGGGAACTGTTAGATCTGAAAATCAAAACAACGCCAGGCGGCAAAGTTAGGAGCCATTCACGTTTTTTTTTTTTTTTTTTTAAACACAAGTGTTGAGTTTGTGCTGAAGTTCTGCATTTTTATGGTGATTGACAGGTCACTCTGGCCAATCAGTCCTCTGCACGGTTTACATGTCACATTTAGTCTATACTTGGCTCAATTTGAGTCAGACATGAGCAGGGACTAAATAAAAAGTACCAGGGACCAGAGGCCAGTCTTGGCTAGTGGAAAAGCAAAGGAGGAGAGCCGTGTAGGTTCAATGCAGTGGAAAAGCGTTAATATGTGCTTGCGATACAATCATTAAAGTGGTCACTGAATTGCAGCCCATATTCAGTTTATTCTTATAAATTTTAATTCATATTTTAGAGCTGTGCTCTTTTAAAGGAGATCAAGGCTGTTAGACAATGTGTGTATTTGATTAGACAGGCATTACAACCAAGTGAAGCGAAATTTTGATTAAGTTAACTGAAGGTTACAAATCAAGATACATAATCGTTCCAAGTACAATGCCAATGTATTGTGTAATTGTAAATGCTCACTGTTAAGTCAAACATTCACACCCTTCATCTTAAGCGCAGGAGTTCTTGAACATTTGATACAAAAGGACTACATTCCATAAAGACCAAACCAATGCAGTGGATACATTAATAGTTTTCATAATAAGCCTGTATATTACTGTATATGCCTGTTTTTCTGTAAAGTATACTTGTAATTAAAATTTCAGACATTCTCCCACTCTTGTCATTTGATGGTAACTGTAACCTGGTATAAAAAAAATTGACAAATGAAATTAGATTTAAAATAAAATAAAAATTATATATTAAATAAATAAAATGTTTATTATCACTAACATCTAAATCAATGTCTAAACCAAAACTGACTTCAGTGATGAGTGCATACTTTCTACTTCCTATATTTAAACTATTTCATTTGTATGTTAGCTTTTGTTGAATAAAATGACAACTGTCATTTTTAATACCACAGAACAGTTACAGTTAAATGACAAAAGAACAGGTGAATGACTGAATTATGAATTTTAAAAATTGTGACACCTACCACTTCAAAACATCATCACATTTGTCTAGACTTGTCTAGGAACAACCTGTAAAATTGTAATTGTTTAATGAGATTCTCTTGAATTGTGTGTGAGCATGTTGGTTATGCCCTAGGACCCAGAAAGCCTGACAAAAAATTAAATATTAACATTTTCCTTTAACTTATTTCAAGAACAAACAACAAAAACTGACAAATCATAAATCTCAAAATGTCCATTAGCAATGCAGGTCTGAAGATAGAGGCAGTATATAGGCCTATTTTTTCAAGGTTCATTTATCTTTTGTGCATTCATTTATCATGTCAAACATTTTCACACAATCTTTTTCCAGTATCTTTTACCTCTTAAACATGCTCATTGTGTAAAGCCTAATTACATAAACAGTCAAGTATGAAACGTTGATTTGTAGCTAATGAGTTGAACAGAGATTAAATGTAGTTTTTAAAATTACGGTTTATATGACATCACAAATATGGTGAATTCAAAAACTAGCTTTTCACATATGGACTGTGTGAACCTGACTGTGAGAATTGTTCTGAAATATCAAGTCACTTAGTTGGCCGTTGAATGGGGTTTTACTGCCTGTTAGACATTAACACTGAGGGCGACAGCTCTTTAAATGTCCCAGAAACGTCTTACTTCCTCGCAACATAATGGGAAAGTATATATAATGTCCTAGACTAACATTGCTGGCTTAATGTGGAAGGCGACAGACTGATGGTAGCTACCTTAAACAGATCAAAGACAAAGAAACTCATTCAACAACATAAACACAGAAAATCGCCATAACTGCTAACAAATCATGTCAGTTAGTAAAACTAAAATACAATGTTTCAGAGACTCCACCAAAGGCTGTCAAACGTAATAAGCTGCTTATCTGACCGAGTAACAATAAAACAACTTTCGTTAATCGGGACTTCCGCAGAAAGCAAAGTTTTTCCTTCGGTAGCGTCATTTAATTTAGCTGCTCTGTGTACAACCAACAAAACTTTTAACCAAATCAGCTAACTAGCTTTCAAACTGAGCCTGGCAATCCAGGAACTGGATAAACTCGCATTTTATTGTGTAAAGTCGCCTGTGTTAGTAACGACACTTTCAAACGATGCACTGACTTGTTGGCTAATGACACCATTATAAAAACAAAGGAAGAGGAGCTAGCTTAGCGAATACCGCTGAGACGCTGAAGTGAGCTCTGTGTTATTGTCCGAACTGTCCGTTCTACCTTAAAGCACCTGAACGTGATTCTTGCAGCATTTGGGGTGGAATTAAAATATCAAAACGGAACCGAAGTAAACTTCAGCTCATTAACAGAAGTACAGTTTGCCGAATGCGGCTTCTTTCTCTCAATGTTTTTACCTCGGCGACCACTGTCTCCGCGGACACGGAGCTGACGGGTCCCACCGCGGCGTTCACGAAGAACAAACCCATTTTTAGCGCCGTGAAGTCGTTCTCCCACGTCCCCCGCTTCGTCCTAGCTGTCCACACATCTGCGGTGCCGTAGGACATTTATAGTTCACACGCCAGCCAGCTTTGTTTTTGTTTCTGTTTTATTTCACCTAGTTAGCCTGCTAGCTACACAACTCTGAGGAAAGTAGCTCCACTTCCAGGCCCCTCCTTCTTCATACTTCGCTATTGGTCTGTTTGAGGAGAAAGCCGTCAGCTGTGAGACAGTCAGAGTTTAAACACGGGTTCAGGGTGCTGTCACTCTTTCAGTTCTCAGCTCAACTCCCACACTCTGGGTGTGACTTTAAAACACTGCTCACCCCATTACAAAGAAGTCAGGTGATGATGAGTTAAAGAGACAGGAAATGAGCTTTTAAAAATGCCCTTTATTAGATTCAAATGAATACAACATTTTTGTAAAGAATGAATCAATATAAAATAAGAACCATTAGAAATTAAATATTGTGTACTTTAAATTTAGTTCTTCAATGTCAGCATTTCACCAACTTTCACTGAGTGAAGATGTTAATAAAAATATTACATTGCTTGCTAATGCAGATTGCATGAAGGAATGTTTGTAATATCTAAACGAAACTAATTACTAACCACATTAAAAAAAATAGTAAACTACTGGAGGTGCAGGGCATACAAGGTGTTACTCCTCATAGCCCCACCCATGAGTTCCCCATACATGCCACTCAGCCACCCCTCAAGGGTCAGACATCCCAACAACCACTTATCAGTCCAGGGCATATTCCTGTAAATGCAGTGCATTCTCATTCACATGCTAGCTGGAAGATCCTATTTCCCACTTACAAGCACATCACTTTCACATGTTTTGTTGGGCCATGTTAAAAAGGTCACCTCAGCTCAGGAACTCTAATATCAAAATTAGCTCAGACTTTCCTACTAGAATTTATGACTTGAGGGTGTGTTCGTGTGCAACTTCCTAGCTGGGATGTCATATTTACCATAATTTCAATAGCATGTGACCTCTCGAGCATTAGAGGGCTAGCTCTCTATTTTCCTCCTGGCTGCCTCAGAGCTACTGGGCTGAAGGGCTGCAGGATCTGGTTGCTGGGTGTGAGAATGACATTCTGTCTACCCTGCTCTCTTCCTAGAGCTTTCATGTGCCTGCACTGCCAGTAAAACTGTCCTGCTACACCACAGTTGCTGTCAACCTTGTCTGTTGTTGATGCCAATGTTTCTGGGGTTCTCCGCTCAAAGATTTACAAGCTTAACCCTTGGTGCTGCATGTTCAGCTCGTTCAATGTTTTGTACTTTATCCTACGGGCATGTGGTAGTTGTGAATTCACATCACTCTCTGCCCCGGAACTCCCCCTACTAACTGTGGCACTGTGGCTAACTCACTAGGCTAACTCTTGACTGCCTTATTGTTGATACCATGCTGTGACCTGCCTCCAGATGCTCTTGACCCAGGTAAAAGGTCTTCTGGGGGATGTCAAGAAGAGCTGGTGTCTCCACCACCCCACAGCTTTGGATGGGTGTTAACCAGATTGCGCACACACACCCAAAACCTGCCCTCCAAGATGACTGTTGTTCTAGTGACATATTTCAGCTGCGCATTGGCTGGCTGACAAACTTCTGGCATGCCTTCAGTCATATATGCCTTCAGCCACTTTCCTGCAAAGATGACAGTGTTGTTGGTATTCTACAGTACAGTGTATTGGACATCCCCAAAAAATGGGGATACAGCTCACGTTCATGTTCCAGCCTTCCCACTACATTTTTCCTTGCCAACCCAGTTTGCCAAAATTGACTAGCCTTGTGCCCCTGTTTCTTACAGTGCCAGGTCACTAGTGACCCTGCAACACAACATGGGCCATACATCATGGTGTCCCCTCATCCAGGATGAGTGCCACACACTTTGCCTCGGCAAACACCCGTTCGAGCATTTTCAGCACCACCTGGGAGATTTGATACTGAAGGTCCCCTGAGAGCAGGCATTGAGGAAAGCTTTTAGTGTTCGCTAACTTGGGACATTTCTATTGAATTTGGGGCAGGCCTGCCTCACCAATATACTTAGCTCAGAGGCTAGCTCCCCATAGTCAATGCATCTTTGCTAGTGGATCCAGACCTTGGCTGAACTGTGGGTGAAATTATTTAATTAGCATGGTGAGATTGTTGTGCTCTGTGAGATAGATTAATATTTGTAGACCATCCAATTGAAGTGTTAAATAGAGCAAGTAGTGCAAGGACATAGTCTCTACCAGCTATCCATGATTTGGCTGTCCACTGGACTTGCCACACTAAGTTGCTGTCGACCATCCATGGAGTTTTTGGCTTCTGTCAACATTTTCAGTCTATTGCTGGGCCTTAGCTTTGACATCATCTGATTTAAAATTGTTTGATGCTTCATGGATCCTCTTCAACCGCATCCCACTTCTGACACCAATTAAGCACAAGGTGTTGAACAAGGTGAGTAAAACAGCATTTTAAGGAAGTGCTTTGTTGAATGAGGCATATACATATACAGCTTTTATAAAGGTTTAGTGAAGCATACAGCCCTGAAAATATCACACACTCTCACAAACACACACACACTTCAAAATGCAGGAGAGGCATAACAAAAATGGCAAATGACCTACAAGCACATTCAATCATTATATGACAAATCCATCATTCTCGTACACAAAATAATACAATGATTTAACAATTTTTAAATAGAAAACATAAACCACACAACACCAAATAAAGAAATTCAACGATGACTCTTTTACTGGGGCCACAGGGCATTTTGGGGGTTGCTCTTCGTAGCTAGACCCCGTTGAGATCCCTACTGTAGGCAGAGAGGGCCTATGGCAGATGTCAAAATATTCATTGCAATGATCACTAAAAATTGTGCTTCAGTAAAAAACACTGTATCTGTTCCAAACATTTCTACTGACTCTACAGCGGTTCTGCACTAGTTTTTAGAGTGAAGATAGAGGTTCAAAAACTTGCTACTTTACTGTGGTTTGAAACATTTTAAAACTAGATGACAAATGCCTGCACTTAACCTCTGTGATTAACCTCAATTTTTTTTCGCTGTGGGAGGAATTTTCAATGGTTGAATTGTTGTATTTCTGCACTGGATGCTGAGTTTTGTATAAACTGGATTCCAAAAAAGTTGGGACACTAAACAAATTGTGAATAAAAACTGAATGCAATGATGTGGAGGTGCCAACATCTAATGTTATATTCAGAATAGAACACAAATCACAGATCAAAAGTTTAAATTGAGAGAATGTATCATTTTAAGGGAAAAATATGTTGTTTCAAAATTTCATGGTGTCAACAAATCCCCAAAAAGTTGAGACAAGGCCATTTTTTACCACTGTGTGGCATCTCCCCTTCTTCTTACAACACTCAGACGTCTGGGGACAGAGGAGACCAGTTTCTCAAGTTTAGAAATAGGAATGCTCTCCCATTCATGTCTAATACAGGCCTCTAACTGTTCAATCGTCTTGGGCCTTCTTTGTCGCACCTTCCTCTTTATGATGCGCCAAATGTTCTCTACAGGTGAAAGATCTGGACTGCAGGCTGCCATTTCAGTCCCCGGATCCTTCTCCTACGTAGCCATGATGTTGTGATTGCTGCAGAATGTGGTCTGACATTATCTTGTTGAAAAATGCAGGGTCTTCCCTGAAAGAGATGACGTCTAGATGGGAGCATATGTTGTTCTAGAACCTGAACATGGTTTTCTGCATTAATGGTGCCTTTCCAGGCATGCAAGCTGCCCATGCCACAAGCACTCATGCAACCCCATACCGTCAGTGATGCAGGCTTCTGAACGGAGCGTCGATAATAACTTGGGTTATCCTTGTCCTCTCTGGTCCGGATGACATGGCGTCCCAGTGTTCCATAAAGAACTTCAAATCGTGACTCATCTGACCACGGAACAGTCTTCCATTTTGCCACACTCCATTTTAAAAGACCCCTCGCCCAGTGCAAACGTCTGAGTTTGTGGAGCTTGCTTAGAAATGGCTTCCTCTTTGCACTGTAGAGTTTCAGCTGGCAATGGCGGATGGCACGGTGGATTGTGTTCACTGACAATGCTTTCTGGAATATTCCTGAGCCCATTCTGTTATTTCCTTGACAGTGCCATTCCTGTTTGAGGTGCAGTGACGTTTAAGGGCCCGGAGATCACGCTCAGTTGATGATGATAACTTAAAAGTCTTTGCTATTTTACGCTGGGTAACACCATTCTGGTATTGCTGCACTATCTTTCTGCACAACAATGGTGGAATTGGTGATCCTCTTACCATCTTGGCTTCAGAGAGACACTGACACTCTGAGAAGCTCTTTTTATACCCAATCATGTTGTCAATTGACCTAATTAGTGTTAATTGGTCTTCCAGCTGTTCGTTATATGCTCAATTTCCTTTTTCCAGCCACTTATTGCTACTTGTCCCAACTTTTTTGGGATTTGTTGACACTGTGAAATTTTAAATCAACATATTTTTCCTTTAAAATGTTACATTTACTCAGATTAAACTTTCGATCTGTCATCTATGTTCTATTACGAATAAAATATTGACATTTGCCATCTCCACATCATTGCATTCAGTTTTTATTCACAATTTGTTTAGTGTCCCAACTTTTTTGGAATCCGGTTTGTAGTGACAGAACAGTGATGGACCAAAAACTGGGAATTGAACCAGCGACCCTCCTGCCTCAAGCTCGCTTCGCTAACCTCAAGTTTATGCTAGTTTTATGACAAGGAGCCACATTTAAAAGAATTAGAATAAGGAAATGGCTCCTTTTTTGACAAGAGAAGTTGTACATGTGGCAAACAAACAAATAATTGGTAGAATACAATATTAATATGATGTTTAGTGTGATGGATCAGTATCCCTTGTATTGCATTAATAAGATGTGCCTATATAATCTTTGTGGACTGAGTGGAATGTGCCTGTCTGAGGATCTGAGTGTTCTCTGTGCAAGTGTATCTGTTTGTTTTTTATAGGGAATGTTATTTTGACAGACAGACTCACACCCTGTTTGATTCACAAGACATATAATTCATTCCAGCTCTGGACTTCTGCTCTTTAGGCGAGGCCCTTTGAACCATTCAGCTGAGTTAAAAGAAACAAAAGCAAACAAATCACATTGTTCTTTCAGGAATTTTTCTTGTTCACTGCCTTTCATTTCTTCCTTTTTTAGGCACTTCTCTCATTCACAACAGAGAAGTCAATGGTTTCTTACATCCCGGCTTGACAAGTTAGGAGGATACAAGCTAATCCCTTTAATCTGTCTATTCTCCCGCGCAGTGCCAAAGGGGGAGTGGGACCTGGCGCAAGTAATCCTATAGAAAAAACAATAGGATTAGTCCCTGACTCTTGGAGTGACAATCAGATATCTACTGACTGATTTGCAAAGTAGGCTCGAGTTTCTTCAAATTTGCTCCCCTCCCCCCCTCCTCTGGGTAAAGGGTGCCTTTCACTAAGTGCTGGTGGGATTCCATGAGGAGTAATGCTGGAGGTCTGTATGAAAGGCATGTATTCTTCAGGTCCAGCACCAGCGGATGACTGACAGGTCCTAGCCTTCTCCCAGAGCAGAGAAGGTGGGTGGAGAGGTTGGGAAGCATGGTGGGCTCAGGCTGGCCCCACCTCTTTACCCTCTGATTCAACCCTATTATAATTCAAACTGCATTGCCTTTAAAGAGAGGAGTCTGACAGACGGATCAAACTGCTTTGCTTTTTTTCAAAGAGCAAATCAAGTGGGCTGAACGGGGTAGAAAATTAGAGAGATTAAAAATGCAAAAAATGTGTTGTGTCTTTTTCATCTTTTATATTACTCCTTTTATTTCCCTCTAATAATAACAAACACTGTTTTGTTTGTATATTAAAATATAATAGCATGATATTATATATAATAAATTAGAATATCACCAAAAAGTTAATTTATTTCATATGTTAATGATTATCATATGTTAATAATTATGATTGGTTTTGCATGAATTACTGCATCAGTGTAGTGAGGCGATCAGCCTGTGGCACTGCTGAGGTGTTATGGAAGCTCAGGCTGCTTTGATAGTGGCCTTCCGCTCGTCTGCATTGTTGGGTCTGGTTTCTCCCATCTTCCTCTAGACAGGTAAGGTGAGTTTGTTGGCCAATCAAGCACAGTGATTAAACCTGGTATTGGTACTTTTGGCAGTGTGGACAGATGCTAAATCCTGCTGGAAAATGAAATCCACATCTCCATAAAGCTTGTCAGCAGATGGAAGCATGAAGTGCACTAAAATGTCCTGGTAGACAGCTGTGCTGACCTTGGACTTGATATAACACAGGACCAACACCAGCAGGTGACATGGCTCCCCAAACCATCACTGATTGTGGAAAACTCACACTAGACTCAAGCAGCTTGGATTTCGTTCCTCTCCACTCTTCCTCCAGACTCTGGGGCCTTAATTTTTAAACCAAAAGCAAAATTTACTCTCCTCGGCTCAGGTGAGACGCTTGGGTTGTCTCTGGGTCATGAGTAGCTTGACACAAGAAATGCGACAGTTATAACCCATGTCCTGGATACGCCTGTGTCTGGTGGCTCTTGAAGCACTGACTCCAGCAGCAGTCCACTCCTTGTGAATCTCCCCCAATTTTTTAATGGCCTTTTCTTGACAATCTTTTCAAGGCTGTGGTTTTCCCTGTTGTTTGTGCACCTTTTTCTACCACACTGTCCATTAATATGTTTGGATACAGCAGGAGGGTGTCAACGACTGCTTTCTCGACATCTGTCAAGTCAGCAGTCTTCCCCATGATTGTGTAGCCTACTGAACCAGACTAAGGCACCATATTAAAGGATTAGGAAACCTTTGCAGGTGTTTTGTGTTGATTATTCTAATCCTCTGAGTAATGACTTTTAGGTTTTCATTGGCTGTAAGCCATAATCATCAACATTAAAAGAAATAAACACTTGAAATAGATCACTCTGTTTGTAATGAATCTATATATGTTTCACATCTTAAATTGAATTACTGAAATAAATTAACTTTTTGATGATATTCTAATTTATTGAGATGCACCTGTACATTAGCATAGAAACAAAAATTTAAATGTAATAGATTAAAAATTACATCAGTAGAATTGAAAAAAATAAGCTTATTGGAACTTCAGCATGTGGTACATCTTAGGTACCAATAGCAACAGGTGTTAAAATATTTAAATTTAGTAAATGTAGGTTTTAAAATGGTTAAAAATAAATAAATAAAAATGAAAGCTAATTTAAAAAAATAAAGCATAAAAGTCCAAGGTGGGCCAATCACAGGCTTAAAAACTAATAAATATGACATTTCTGGTCTTTATGGTCGTTCTTGGACGATCTGCAAGTTTTTATTCTGACCTTTAGATGGCACTATTGCTGTAAAATTACCCACTGAGTCCTCTGAGACGCTTGAGTACGCTGAGGCCTATTCCTGGGTGTGTGATTAGCCTCTGTGACACCCGATACTTGACCACAAGCTAATGCAGCTCGGGAAGGGCATCATCCTGTAGGAAACAGGGGTCACCTGCTCTGAAAAGGAAGTCCTTGATTCCATTTAAGTCCAGTGAACTTGGCCAAGCAAAACATGGTCTTACTTTTAACTTTTACTCATGTTACACTCTCAGTCTGCTTTGTGGTTGAGAAGAGGTGCAGGTGAATGCAGGTGAATAAAGTGTGAAAAGGGTTGGGCTTGTTTCGGTTGCTTGAGTTCTGCTTTTGTTGATCTTCATAGCAGTTTGGGAACTATTCTGAAAAATACAAAACAACCATCTATACCTAGATTGTACCTAGATTGTTGTTATTTTTTGTTCCATTATTTTATGATATATTTAAATATACCCCCTCAGCCCTCTCCCACCCAAAAAAAAAAGAAAAAAAAAAGAAAAAGAAAAGTACTGTAGCTGCGTGTCTTCCCACTGAGTGTAGTATAACATGACCTGGGAGATAATGTTTCACCTGCTAAATACTTTCACTCTGACTTCCCACTTTTCTAGCAACATGTGCCAGGAGAATCACAGTGTAATTAAGGCTTTGAAGATGCAGGCCAACACTCTGACCAAATGCATCATTATCTTCCTCACGTCGTATATTGTAGTCTAAATTGCAGCGGCTTCTGCTCAGGTCACTCTCAGTGGTTTACCCTCTTTACTCTTAACATTGTTGTGATGCTAGAGCATGTGTCCAGCCCAGGAACAGATGCTTTACAAACAAACAAAACAACCGGAGCTATGAATTATAACAAATTAGATCAAAATGTTTTCATGCTTCGCATTACAACCAGCAATATATTCCTCTCCATCCTGATGTTTTCCCTCACATTAGGATAGAAGAGGAGCCAGTGGAATATTACATGTACAATACTGTCAACTCTTATAACTGTTATACTTTGACTATGAGCACTCTTTTGATATCTCTTTATAGGGAGGTCTTCTTAAGTGTTCACTGCAGTTTCTCACTGCAGAAAATGGGTGCTCTTAGCTGTGAGAAGAAAAAAATTTATAGGTATGAATTTTCATCATTTCATCATTTTCTTAAAAAAAAAAAGAAAGATTCTCCTAAACTGGAAATGTATGGATTAATTGAATGAAATTGCAAGTTCTTCAGAGGCGCAGTAGTGATATTTAAAGAACTGAAAATTGTTCTCCAAGAGCAATGAGGCAAATCTAGCTTTTGCTTTGAAATGTTTTGCAAACATTTTTCTTACATTTTTCTTTCAAAATATGTGTCATATTTCGTCATTTAAATTTTGTTTAACATTTCGTGAGAAAATTGAATTGTGAATTTAGATGTGATGTGGGTGGTGGATCATTCTCAGGGCTTTAATGACATTGATGTAGTGGTGGCCTGTCAGTTTGTGTGATTCTAATAGAAGGGGATCAGCCACAGCAGTGCTGCTGGAGTTTTTAAACCCCTTAGTGTCAAGACTGGATTAAGAATAGTCCAACAGCCAAAAATACCCAGCCAACTGCATCCTGTGGTCAGCTTTCAGTGACCGACCACTGATAAAGAACTAGAAGGCGACCAACACAAACTGCAGCAACAGATGAACTACTGTCTCTTACTTTACACCAACAAGGAGAACAAACAAGGTAGGTTTGTTTCAATCAGCAACCAGTGTGTGGGCACATTGTTTAAAATCTCCAGTAGCATTGCTGTGTCTAAACCACTTGTACCAGCATAACACAAAATAACACACTACAAACACATCAGCCAATGAAAACAGCTGCAGGAAAATATGTTTTTTAATTAATTCTGGCATTTTCATTGGCCTGTTTATCATGAACCTTTAAATATGAAAATAAGGCCAGCTGGTGTTTTTAGTCAAGACAATGACAATGGAGATTTTGGAAAAAGGTTTTTCCAAACAGCAGTGAGATATATCTAGTTACTGTGTACCTCTCACTGTAACTGTTAATAATGTCTCTATGCAGGGTGGCCAAAAAGGTGTCATGTAATCCCTCAAACCTCCTTCTACAAGGTGCCCCCAGACAGTCCCTATACACTCTGAATGCAGAGGACACTATGACAACGTTCTCCATTTCCATCACTCCCCCTGAAGACCAGGAGCTGGTTACTCACCCACAATTCCCAGTGGGACTCTTAAATCTAACTTTTGTCTGAGTGCACACATGTGACCTTGCACCAACAGCTGTATGCTGCACCAACCACTCTTCAGGTTACGTCACTGCTGGATGATCGGTCACTTAAAATAGTGAATTTCAAGGCTGAACCACTGTAAAATCCTTTCAGTAACGTGAGGAACATGGATCCGTGTGTCATTGGATCCAGAACTGTTTGTAAAATGGTGGCCCGTTCCATTCAGCTTAATTTTATCATAAACAAAAGAATGATTCAGCTACACATACATTTGGGGGCAGTGTTGGGGGGGGGGGGGGTTCGGGGGGTTACCAAAAAGGTCAGATAAGATATAAAAATGGACAGGTGGGACAAGGCAGGGAAATATAGAGGTCAGAAGGGCAGTTGTGGTTGAGCAGTACTGTACAAAAGAGAAATTGGAACCTGACTTACAGAAAGAAGGCAATACAGAGGAATGGTGCAAAAAGGATGATTTGTAATGTGTGATGTCAGAAATCCAGGTGAACACAATTTGCAATTTTCACCTGTAAAACTGTCACTGATGTGATATATTACAATGACTGCCTAATATACTGCAATATGCACAAAGAAATGTCATCTTGATCATGCTTGAGTGCCCATTTCCATCTCAACCCAGAAGCAGAGGATTATTATTTATTTAACAGACCACTGTTTTTGGTCCCAAGAGGCCATATTTCCTGCATGACTGTACAATCTCTGCACGGAGGTGTAGGCATTCCTTTTATCCTCAATGGCAAAATCAGCTAATGGATTGTCCCACATTGAATATGATCTAATTTATTCCATCATTGTCCATAAATCACCTAGCTCCCCACAAATGTTCCCAGCATCCCTGGGTGCTTTTACTATTCTGTGAACTAGAAGACATTGTGTTGTTTGAGTTCAAGTGTACAGCAGAATGTTAGAATTATTAAAATGCTGTTGTACAGTGATTAGCTCTCATTGAGTGCATTAAATGGGTGCTTTGTGACAATAATAAATAATGCATTACCAATTTATAACGTTCTCTTTCATTGACTTTTTAAATCTCAGGATCTGAATTCTAAGAAAGCAGCCACCAATCTTTGGGTATGCATATGCACTGAATTGATTGAGGGATTTTGTTACGTCACCATGTCTTGAACCACTTTTTCCACTCAAAATTTCCATGACACAAGATTTGAAATATGTCAAACTGCCTTGCTTTGAAACCAGTGGTTGTGGTCTTCAGCAGAAAAAAAAGAAACAGACTAGTGTTAAGGGGCAACACCTTTTCAGTGTGATCCTCTGTCACAGTCAAATCCAGGAGGCTTTAACATCAGAGCGATGACACATTTGTTTTGGGATGGCCTATGGATTAGCCATGTCAGCACAGGCCCATGCTCACTGGTCAGATACTTGTGTGATGTAAAACGCCACATTAAGTGCCCAGCAAGAACAGATGGCCTGCTTGAGTTTACCTCTCTCTTGTTCCCTCCGGCAGATATCTATGCTTCAACCTCATGGCCACCCACAGTCATTAAGCCTTCACCTTCCAAGAGTGCATACTTCCCTTCAACAAAACCTAATAGCAGGAGTCTCCAACCTTTCTGACTAGTTACTGGACTAGAGCATTTAATTGGATAACTTTACTCTACAGCACGTTGTACAGACTCCTTAATATTATCAAAGCTAATACATTTATTTAGCTATCGGTCTGTGTGTTTGGAGGGTGGTAGATTCCAAGTGATTTTGGACCATTTCCATTCGTCATGAAGTTGTCACATGATGTTAAATTATGAAATAAAACAAGGACACAGTGTCACAAATGTAATGAATGGTGTGGCACTCCTTGTGAAACAATTAGTTCAAGTCAGTGTGTAAAGTATGAGTGAGTTAAAATTCTGTTCCATGTGGTGCTTCACTTCTCAGATATATGGTTTTGTCCTGACACTGAGCAGAGTGTAAAGAGTAAACATTTGGTGAATGCTCCTTTTATACAGTCTTAAGGACCTCACTTGTTACAAGTTAAACTGCTGATTGTGGAAGCTTCCAGAACCATTTCACTTCTAAGTCTTATATTGCCTCTGTCCAAGCTTTTTCTGTGTGTGGCAGGTATCACATTACACTGGTTTTTATTTTTACAAAATAAAATTAGGTTTGTCTGAAATTACTGAAAACTTTTTCTTTGTAGTAGTTTTATCAGCAATTTAACAAGTTAAAATATTAAACTCTTCTTAAAGTTTAAAATAAAGTTTTATATAAAAATGTATTAAAATATATTTGTACTGTATTACACTGTTCTCTTCTGAATTTTGAAGATGCTGGGAAAAAAATCACAAGACTTAGGATCATGAGGAAAATCTAAGATATTATTTTTATAAACATCTCTGTACTCTGTTTGGTGCTGGGATATATGTGGTTAAATTTTTCATCCAGTTGAAAGAAATCTTTGTGAAACCTAAAATCTTTATTTGTCAAATAATGTTTTGCAATATACTATGCACTAAATTAAACAATTACTGAATAAAAAACAGCAGCTGCACAATGCCATGACAGGCGTGAAAAAGACACAAGAACACAAACCAAGCCAAAGCCATGTAATTGACTCATTGTTGAAAAAAATATACATTTCAAACACAATAGGAAGGGAAAAAAAAGCATATATACTGTATATGTTTCAGCATAAATCCACAAAGGACATTCTGGCAGCTCTAAGCATTGTTTGTTTTAGAAGTCCCACAGGTCGCTGGCAATGTGTTAAGTCCGTTATGTCTCAGGCCACAGAAGGTCGTGAACCCTGCTCCCTCCACTCCCTCTTAGCAGCCAGTGACACAGATAGCTGGAGAAATTACAACTATCTGCCATGCCAACGCAAGGCCACAAAAGGTTAAAATATTTCTGATGGGCCTTCAGAAGGGTCTAGTTGGAATTGTTAAGGGTCAAGGGCCAAAGTCTTGCTCATAGAGCTGTGGGAGGTATGTATGTGGGCCTAAATCCCAAGGTGCATGTTTAGACTGCGTGTGATTGTACACATGGGTTGTGCTGTTCTATCTTCTGCGCCTGGGCCCTGAAGATCTGAAGTCCAGTGAGTAGAGGGCTGAGGCAAGGGCAGCGTAAAGGTGTGTGGCATTGAAGCACAGGCTGTACACTGGACTGCTGGTGGTGGAAGTGAGCTGGAACATCTGGAATAAAAAATAAATCACAAAGGGAGATTCAGAAAATCAGTAGATAAATTATTAGAAATTCTTTCTGCAAACACTTGCTATTACCTGTAAACAGCGAGTTTGCCTTTTATCCCAGAGCCGCACCACTCCATAGTATGAGGAGCCACTGGCGATCATATGATTCTTATCTGTCTTGATACAATAAAGTGCACTGTCATGAGGCTCCTCCCACTCCATCACACACTTCCTGTACAAGGTGGAAAATCATATATTTAGCTCACAAACTTGCTGTATTCACATAAATTGTCTGCAATTAAAACCCTTAAAAGACAATCATAAAAGCAAAACTTGCCTTTAATCTGCAATGACTGAGTAAACTAAACGCTGGAACAATACTCATCCTGTCAGTACAATTTTTATCACACTTCTCCAGTTCCTCAGCTCAGGGCCAAAGCCACTGTGGCTGTCTCTCTGCGTAGCTTAAAGACAAGTGTCTTATTTGAACTGGCAAGGATGAAACCTCATCACTTGTTTACGGAAAGGGGCTCTCTTGTTTTAATGCAGGCTGAGAATAGAGGTGGGAAGGTTAGGGGAAATATCTGCATGTGCTAGGCCAATAGAGATCAATTCTCCATTAATGGTGGTAATGAATAAATCATGAGAAGGGTGTGTGGCTGGGGTGTGCGGCAGACATCAGGGCAGCAGGAGCACACAGGAGATGTCTGGACTCACTCACTGCAGGGCGTGTGCAAACCATGGATGTGGACGGACACACACACACACACCAATCAATTCTGACACCTCCCAACCTCTTACTGGCAGGATGTAAACAAATATATACTATTTTATCAGAGCATATTTACATCATTGAGTAAAAAAGGAAGCATCAAAAGCCTGAATAATTCTTCCTGAATTTCAGTACAGATTCGTTGACTGTTTCATAATTAAGAGAGCATATTTAATTGAATGAATTTGGTGAAGTACAATATATATGACAGTACAAGTAAAATCACTGTGTCCAGACTTTTTAAAAGACAGATTCCCTCCCCTTTTTAAACGTTTGAGAACTGATACCATATACTCAGCCAAAGCAACAATAAAGAGGAGCAGGAAATAACAGAGTATGCAGAAAGACAATGTGTGAGCAGGAAAGTTTCCAACTAGGAGAAGAATGTGTCAGAGAAAAGCCTACAATTAGTGTAAAAGAAGTGACAATACAATATGTTGTCCTTGTTCATTTCACACTAGCACCTGTCATTAGTAATTAACATGGAGTGTGATTTTAACTATTCTCTTTAGACGGATGAGACGATGACCTTCTCTGAGTCAAGATTGACCACATATTGGCCACTGACTGGTCATACTGTGAATTATTGATATCTTAAGAGGGGACATTTGCCCCTCCCCAAACTCTCCAGGGTCCTCTTTCAATCACCTCTGATTTGTGTTAGTTGACTGCCCATACCCATATGTGATTGTGTGGGGGCCCCCCTCTACTCTTCCAAAGTCTGACACAGGGGCCCAGTCTGCCTCACAGGCAGCTCACTGATCCCACAGCTCGCTCCGTTGCCCTGGAGATGCACCGCGCCACATCAATATGGACACCGACTGGTGCAGGCTTGGGTGGGTCAGAGTCCTACAGTGTGAGTCCCTCTCAAAGAGGGGGTCCCTTTCAGTCACCCACAGGAACAATTGTGTCCACAGAGCCAAGAGGAGACTCAGGCCTGGCTCTTTTTTGTATAAATGGTGCTCTATGCACAGGAGGGCTTATTAGATTAACTGAGAACACTAATCTTCCTCACAAGCTCTGAGAGAAACCCACTAACTAACTTTATTACTCTCTGCAGACAAGTCTGGCTCTCCTGACAGCACAGGGTGCAGCAAGTCTGATTTAACATGTGTAGCAGACATGCAGTATAATACTGCTTAAGGCTTACTCATGAAGAGATCTGAGAAGCAATAAACACCAGATATGAGGATAGCTTTCACCCCAGTGCAAACTAATTTTTATATGCTACATCTACATGTGATAATGGTCCTGTACTTATTCTAAAAATCCATTATCATTTATGATATACCTGTCCATTGTCTTATAACTGACGTGTGCTTGAATTCAAATTAAATTCAATTGGTAAACAATGTTGTTGGTAATTGGTAACATTTTACAGATATGGCAGAGAAAGTTTAGACTGAAAAACACCAAAGTGTTCCTTTAAAAGACAGGGAGATTCCCTTTCCCTCCCACTCCAAGGGCAGACCATCCGAGTACCTGGAGCAGACACGCAGATCCCAGTAGCGGATAAAAGTGTCATATCCACAGGTGAGGAGCTGGAAGGGAGACTCATACACAATATCCAACACACCTGCACCTCTGCGGAATTCTGAGCCAAGACATGACACCAGGTGACACCTGGGAGAAAGAAATGGGAAAGGAAACCATAAGAGGTTATTAGCTATTGTTTGTTACACATCATGAATGAAAACAAAAACATCAAGGGAGTTTTGAAGTGGATAGAATTGAGAATCAGTCCCCAAAACAAAGGGTCACATACATGCTAGTTTATCTATGCATTTCTTCAATACACTTGATTCACTCATAAGGCCTTATGTGTCAGTTAACCAATTAGTGTAAACCAACTCATCAGTTGTCATTTCAAACCAAATGCCTTCATTTGCCCAGTTAATCTCTCATTACCACTAAATCCCACTATATTCCCATATTCCCAACATCCATAGACCACACAAAGGATAAATTAAGTCCTAGGAGATGGAGGGAAAAAGTAAACACCTAACTGAATGGCCTGAGAAAGCAGATTAGGAGTGGTGCTAGGCTCTATTCTTAGATGTGTATGGGAGAGAAAAAGGAGGAGAGAGAAGAGAGGGACTGAGGAGGAAAATGAGAGATAGGGGGGGTGAGGGGAGTGAGTGGGTGCCTGTGTTAGCACCACGCTCCTATGATCACAGGCTGAACATGCCTGCTGCGCGCTCCTCGCCCCCAGCCCACACTGCTGAAACCAGATTATTGTAGAATAACAATTTCATTGTTGCCGTTTAATTCCCTCCATGACCGTGACTGTGTGCGACTTGTGGACCTTTGATACCTGGTCCCTAGCAACTATTTAGAGGAGCCCAATGGCCATAGCGACCGCCCCCCACGTTTGGGGTCTCCTGTGAGCTTGTTCACCAAGGGCAGACTGGTAATCCCCAACCTTCGCTCTGTGGGGACAGGGGGGGGTCTTACACACAGACACAGGCTCTTTAAAAGATAGGCCTCCAGAACTAAAGGCAAAACCCCGGTGGGCCTAAAGACAAACTGCCCCCTCGGCCCTTGGGTGTCTATGTTAAGCAAGAACCCATCATTTACCGCTTACTGCTAAAACATCAGCTTATCAGCTACCATGAACAACAAATAGAGCACAGAAAAATGGACAGTCAGCAGATGCCTAGAAAACAACATACATTTCTCATTACAGTAATTCCCATCACATGGTTTTATGGACTGCTTAAAGAAAATGTGTAAACTCAAGTCAATACAGCGCATCCGGTGTGTGGCTGGCCCTCTGCAAATGTCAAAGCGTGAAGCGAGAAAAACAAGCATCGTAAAAGAAGTCCTCACATCTGTGCTCTGATTTTAAAGCCAGTAATAGCACTGTTCCATGCAGAGGAGCAAACACCAGGATTCTTAAATTGTTAGGTCACAGGTTTTATGTGTGCCATTTTTTTCTTGGGAGGACCTATGAAGATTACAGGATGGAGGATAACCGTATAATCTTTCAAATTGCTGCATCTGCATGGCGGCCAGCCTTGTTCTTCCACAGCAAGCCCAGTGTCTGATCTGACAGCGTCACAAAATATGTCAGAGAAGCTCTGAGAGGTCTGCTAATGTCAGGTGAAACCATACCTGTTACTCCTAGCTGTGTGATGACAGGGAAGAATGAACACTGACTAAGTGAGGGCTGTTGATTACAAAAGATGGTCTTTAGTTTGTTCAAAAAAAGATGTCATTTTTAGGTCAAACTCACTTGTACACAGAACAGTGACAGGCCGTATTTTATAAAGGTCAACAGGTATATGGTATTAAACTTTACTTGGGCCCAATTTTTACAGGTTTGATTATAGAGGGCAATACAGAAAATCTGTCAAAGCACAGGTAATACAGAAAAAAAACCAAAATATTTAGGTAGTTTTAGAACTTTCTCTCTGTAGTATAGCGGATCATCTCTCATAACAGCAATCAATAGATTAGAAATACCCAGGGTTAGCAGATTTGCATGCAGGTATGGCATTCAAATTACAAAGAGCATTCACTCTTTGATCATCGTGTACAAGACATTTGCCAGGTAAGATCTTTCTCTTCCTCAAGTACATTCCAAACAGCCAAAGGCAGGCTGCTCCTCTGAACAAGCATAGAGGATTAGGGCTTTATCATGTCTTATTTGACTGCTTTGTGCTGCTTGCTAGGGGAAACGTCTAATGTCCAAACTTGTGGGGGTGTTAAGAGGTCACACGCAGACAAGTTAAGGGCATCTGAGATGTGTAACCTGCTAAAGAGATCACACAGACAAAACTGCCACCAAATGTAGTCAAACTACAAAGAAAATGCTTTATATTCCAGACTCTTTTAAGCAACTCCTCAGAGGCTGATGACCTTAACCTAATCCACTTTGACCCCTGGATATGCTTAAGCCAAACCTGAAGAACAGTGAAACTCATCTTTATTTTTCTTAAGTATAAAAGTATCTAATACAGCTGTAGATAATATTTATTACAATAGATTGTACATTTCATTTGTTTCTATATTCCTATCCTAAACACTTCAATAAAAGAAGGTGACAGGCAGTCCATCTGCTTTTACGTCCTGATAGTGTACACGAGCTGTTAAAAACTAATTCCCAACTATAAAGAAAGACATGTGTTAGTGATTACTTGTGAGTTATGGTCTCAGGGCCATGCAGCAAAATGGAGGGGCTGGCCTCTTCAACAGTTCCTACTTTCTCTTTGACCATTTGGGCCACACACACACACACTTTATGAAAGGGACCTTTAATGAATTGATGGATTCTGAAAAGGGGAGAGGCTGAGGACATTTCTCTGGGTATTGGAGCCACAGAATAAAGGTCATTTTACACTGACGCTCTTGTAAGGTTAAGTATAGAGGGTAAACTGGCACAGAGAAGCTATGGGAAACAGTCAGTGCCCTGAAAGGATGTGAGACAGGTACATAAAGAGTCCTGCTGGGGTTTTCAGTGCCTAAAACAAACAGAAATTGCTTTGTGCCGTCTGCTCGTCAGCCAATTTAGCCAAGAGTTGAAATAACTGCCAGCCAAGAGAGAACGAAAGAAAAAGAAAAAAAAAACATCCCAGCATGGAATTTCAGGGGGCAGGACAATGGAGACTTTTAAATGCCACACGCGTTCTCTTAAAAAACAATGAGATTGCAATTTGTAAAACACAGCTCCTGCCAGATCCAGACATTTAACCCTCTCTTTCAGGGAAGAATGTGAGGAATTTCAGTGCAATTGTGTGTTTCTTTGATGGCTTTTCTCTCTGTTTATCCATGACCAAGGGCCTCATGAAAAGTTAGGGGTGCCTTTAAAGCACCACTTGTGTGGGACTCGGGGTGATCACAAGGCTCTGAGCCATATACAGCAGAGCAAGAAATGACGTGAACAAAAGGAAATATTTGCAGTCAAAGGAATGGTTTTGATTTTTCCCCCCAATCTAAAATTGCATGGCAACGAAGACAAGGTTAAGGAAAAACAGAATAGACTGTTACGCAGCCTCTGTTTAAATAGCAGTGTTGTTTCCAGAGAATAAAGTCATTACGTTAGTGAAAAGAGATGTTCTATCATGTGTTTTGTCTTTAAATTTTGTTTCTGTTTTGGTTGCAGAACAAGAAACAAGAGTATCACCAATGGACTGACAGTAGGATCATCTGTGTCTCTCTCAAAGACAGTTTCACACCTTCTGTCATACCTCTTCAGTCTGTTTCTTCACCAGCTGGTCAGCTGCGCTGTTCAGGCATGAGGGTGCGAGTGATCTTGGCCTGTACATGTCTCCTGTATCATTCCCCTTTCCAGTCAACATGCACCGTTCAAAAAAGGTGCCCCCATCTTTTGTGAACACGTTAGAATGTCAGGGGTACTTGTCTTTATCCGTAAAGTGGTTCTTGAGGTAAGCAGATAAACAAAAGACAGGAATACAAGATCTCTCATCGTTGTAATTGCCCTCCAAACTCAACTGCCACTGAAAAGTGCCGATTCTTTAAACTGGTATGAAAAAGCAAGTTGACCTCATAAGAATTTAAATACTAAACCCACACAGGTTAAGTAGTGGTAGTCACTGGTAACACAGAAAGAGACTTTATAAAGAGTAAGCCAGCCAACTACACGATCCATTTATCTGTTTGCTGCTTTGATAAGGCATATGCTACTTATTTTAACTGCTCAAAATACATGTACCAGATTTAGGAAACCTCTGGAATGACCCAGGCTTCTTGTCACCAACATTTCTAAAATTAGAACAGCCCTGTCAAAATTAAACATGGGCGTTTAAGAGTGTGGTGACGTTTAATTTCAGGGATGTTTTTAAGCAGATTTTCTGTGGAGAGTGATCACTCATTTTTGCCATGCCACAAATGCTTTAGGAGAATCAGCTCGTTTGCCGAATTTTTTTGTTTTTTAAAGCTCTGCCCATTCTGGAACTTGCTGTGGACATGGTGTAGAGACAAATCAACAGGACAACAATAAAGTGAGACCTATAAAAGACTTTAAAAATTGATAAGAAACCCTCTGTGATATTTTAACATTCATCACCTGTTTGTGTTGTGGCCAACAGGCTGTAATAGGGCTTGTGATGCCTCCTCTGATGTCTGCCTTTATCAGTGCAACTGTAGCCATCCTAATGTGTTGTTTCATGTTGGTAGTGGCTGTCTGTGTATTATGCTGGTGGACTGTCTGGGAAATGTTTAAAAATGGAGTCGCAGAAAAACACACACACACACACACACACACACACACACAGAGCGCCCCCATTCCCCAACCCCTTCACTCATGGTTGTTTTCTCGACCCCCTTGTGACTAGTGTCTTTGTGCTCTTCACAAGGTGCACCTGATTACCAGACGGGAACACATTAAGGCAAGACATATCTAACCCCAATGCAGCACCACAAAGATGAGAAGAAAGACAATACAACACACTCTGAGACAGGTCACTGAGACCATATTTGCAAAGCCACACACTAAACAACACACAAAAAGAACAGAAAAATAACTATAATATCAGAGCACTCAAGCATGTATATCACGTGGTCAGTATGTAAGTGGCGGAACTTCTGTGTCTGTCACATCCCTCTGCCTAGAACACTAATTGGTCCTCAGTCTGACAGGGCTATAGCAGTGGTGTGTAGTGCAATGAGGCTGACTCAGTGGAAAACATCTTTCAGCCTGACACCAGCTATCCATGTTTCACAGATCAAAACTCAGACCCTGTCCTTTGCTCATCTAATCCCAGACCATTTTTTCTATTCCTCCTCCTCCTTTGTAATATGTGATTCCCAGGGTTATGCATGCTGAATTACCCCTCCTCCTTCCCAGCAATCTCTCCCCTCTCAAATTTCCTTGTCATTTGGTGCCGGAACCCACCTTTTTCCCCCTTTTTCCTTCTTAATTTTCCTTTCCCTAGACTGACAATGTGTAAGTAGGCTGAATTCTGCAGGTAAAGCAGGGGAATTACAGAAGCCAGTTGTATCAGGTTTAAGCCAGGCCTTTCATGATGGGAATTCTGAAGTTAGCTTTGAACTTCCCAAAAAGCCCAGTGAGGGAGATGAGAGGATAATGAACAACTATCATTAAAACAACTTTCTGCTTTTACTTGTGTGTTATCAATTAGGCTTAAAAATAGCAAAGTATCCAGAGACAAACAAATACCTATGAGTGATTTATATTGACTTTGAATATTTATAAATCTCTAAAATGGTAAAATTGCAAACTTCACAAAAAACAATATATCCAAGTTTGGAAGTAGCTTCTGCAGTATCATAAGTAACTGAGTGTATTTAATTACAGCAATGGACTAGATGTAAGAGACATTATTAAGCTGAGTAGTCAGGTACCTCTCAGTGTCCCATATCCGAAGAGGAGCGAAGTTTTCACAGCATGCAGTTCCAGTCACAAAGGTGCTGTTGAGAGAGATATGTAGCGTTAATAAATAGGCATTTTAAGTGCCACAAAATTTCAGCCAGCTAAGTAAATTCTCAACTGTCAACTGAAACTTATCAGCAGACAAAAAGAAAATTATCCTTATATTTTGGGGGTTAAAAATCTTGAGTATCCATTCCCTTCTTTAATAAGAAGGCCATTTACAACTTGCTCTTGATACAGAAAACAGGGATGGGGTGTGATGGCAATTTTCTACCATGATATGTGACAATTTTATACTTTTACTTATTTTATATGATCACTGTTAAACATGATTCAAATTTTACCACTGATTTTTGTACATTCTGTGAACAACTTAGAAAACTAGTCCTGTTTATGTTTATTGCACAGACAACAATGGAATGATTAAAATTGTAAAGAAGTGAACAGAGTCTGAGTGATAAGTTAAGACTGGTGATTTTTTGAAAAGATGTGCATTCTTTCACCGCGATGCTGGGGGTAGTTAAGTAAGAGAAACAAAAACACTTTGGTGCCCCTTTTGATTTGGATGACAGGTTAAAATTAGTTGGAACAGGTAGGGAGGAGTGTGTTAGGAGGGGGTGTGTGTGTGTATGCACCATGGTTTTGACCTGCCTGATAGTTAGGGATTAGGGCCCTCCTGGACAGCTGGGATTGGCAGGCGAGGCTCCAGGCCTCCGCCGCTCCCTGTATTGTGTGCGGAGGTGAGCTGCACAATGGGACTCCCACACTACTGAGCATGCTGGAATGTGGCGGCTTTAGCGCACAGGTATTCCTACAGCATCCTGCTGGGATGGGTTCTCCCCCCATATCCCAATTGGCTTCTTAGTCTTACTGCCAACTAAATGAATACAAAGGACAGTCTGTGTGTGTGTGTGTGTATGTATTTGTTTGTGGTGTGTGTTGCTTTTGGTCTTTCCAAGCCTAAGCCAAGTGTAAGCCTAATATAAATTTGACTAAAACCTAAGATGTATCAGACTGGATAGGACACAGAAGCACGCTGACTATTATAAATTAGAACGCTTCTTAGAGACTCTCTTTCACACTAACATACTTTCATACCTCTAGAGAACACCCGAGCAGTGGGCTCTCCGCCCCCACACCAAAGAAACAGGCTCCACAATGGAATACCAGTGTGGCCTCAAATTAACAGCCAGCCTGTGTGAATAAGCTCTGTAGCGCATGGGGTCCAACTAAACCCAAGAAAACCCAAGCACAAAAACAGAGAGGGAGACAGTGACCCTACATCACAGTCAGTGAGAAGTGAAGGAGAAGGAAATCAGGATTTGAATTACACCTTTTACATGAGCATACTTTCAGAAAAAAGTAAATAAATTTCCTTTTACACCTGAGAAGTGAAAGCTTGTTAAAAAAGGATCAAGGAAACAATTTTACTTTTTGATAAGCTTCATTCAGCTGAACCAGATGCTATAGACTTATGTTTAACAGTATAACAATATCAGAAATGCATCAGAATAAAAAACATCACACCCATTCTGAAACCTCCGCTAATTAAAGGCAGACAACATGAGAACCATTCAGAAAAGAAAAAAGAGAGACGGCACGTAGGAGCGAGGCAACAGGCGTTCCTCCCTCTGATGGTTTCGGTTAGTTTCTTCATTGAGGGCCCAAGCATATTGGCAAAGACAGCCATGGCAGCTGTCAACCCGGTTAGCGGTGGCCCATCAACCATATTCAGCTTGCTGGGCCAGTGCTGGCATTTTAATTACTGTTGGGTAAACTCATTTGCCCCAATGAAGGCCGTGTGTCCTAATAGAATATGCAGGCTGCCTGACCTCTGAACCTGTGTGACACAAGATACAATAGGGGCAAAGCCAAGCTCTCTCTTCCCAGCCCTTATTACTCTCTATTACTTCAATTACTCATCCCTCACTGAGTCTGATTGTGAAAAAAAAGAAACACAAGGGAGAGAGAACTGGTGAAAAATAGAACACCACAATTAAATACATTTTTGTCCTTCAGACAAGTTCTGATTGATTTGAAAGGGCGTCCCAGTGATATTATAGCTGTAAAAGGTCAAAGCCTCTCTCTCGCCTAATGTGCCCCCACCCTTCTCTCAATCTTACACCCACCCCAACCCCAAATCGAAGCGTAAGCACAGACTTTGAGCACCCTAACACCCCCTTGCCCTTAGCAAACCCCCTCCAAGTGACCCCCCAACGCTAACTACTCCTCTAACCCAAAAAACACAGCGCGCCTCAGGATCATTAGAACATGTCGGGGGTTCACTGCCAACACAACCATTTTGGTAACCTAATCAGCTGACATCATTATTCGAGGTACTGTGTTGCATGAAATTAGTGCCAGGGTCACACAAACTTTAATTCAGCCCCTGCTGGGAGAAGAGCTCCAACAGTAACAACATTGTTAGGGCCAAACCAACAAAACCAGCTGCACGTATCTGGTCAAGACCACTGAAAAAGACTGAGATACAATTTGCAGGGACCACAAGAAATGTACTATGTTCATAAAATAAACATGCTGGTTTTGTGCGGCAGATTTCTCTGTGAATATCAAAACAAAAAAAAATGTGTCAAAGTTATGACAAAGGCAAGACCATTTTAAATGAGCCTACAAGGTGCAATGAGGAAAGAGCACAGAGTAACATTACTGGAAAACATTTTAACACGACTCTATACGATGAGAATAACAAAATTCAACAAGTTGAATACTGACACTTATTTATTCATATGAAATAACTTAAAATAACTTAAATCTACTGTTTAACTCACAAAGAAAAATGAGGATGATTATTTAATCTTAAGCTATGGTTCTTTTAATATATTATTATTTATTATGTGGAAGACAAAACTGATGAGAGGTATTGAGGTATAGATATGATAAATAAACATGCTGGGCTCACACATTGTGAACATTAATGGAGTTAAAATATAAATGAAATATATATGTAACTCCTTAAACATGATGAAGGTCTCCCATATGGCCTGCAACACAATTGCTCACTCACATAACATATATGTACAACAGCATTAGTTAATCACATATTAGTCTCAGTTACTGAATACTCAGTCTCAGAATGAGTTACTGATAAATTTATTTATTAATAATGTGATTTCAGGGCTAAGTTCATCCTAATTACAAGGCCCTGTGCATGGCTAGAAACACAGGGCTACATGGGGTACAACTCGGGTTCAAAGCAAGTATAAACCCAGGACATCAGCCTGTCTTTCAAGTGGGCTAGCTTTTAGTCCAGGAGGTGGTTGTTCATTTGTTATGGTTGACCCCTGGCTTTGTAAGAGGGGATGTATCTAGTTTGTAAAAGTGCTTTCATCTTGGCCTCTAAATATGTTTGAATTGAAAAGGGTTATGATGTATTTATATCGCACTGAAAAGGACAATAGGCAGGGTCTCCCTCACTCTTTCTCTCGCCCTCTCTGTGTCTGCGCTCCCGCCCCCCCCACCCCCCACTTCAACTCACACCCGAGTTCACAGACCTTTTGGCTTTCTGTCCATGTCCCCTGTGTCTGAGGTCAGAGGAACATTCCACACACCGCCTTTTGCTTAGCTGGGTGGAACAGCCTCAGATCAGTTTGGACAAAAATACAACAGAAGATCCATGAGAAACCTTACAGGCAGTTACACACATACACACATACACACAGTGCCCTTATTGCTCCAGGACATCAGTCACCTGTCTCATTATGACACATGCAAGGTGCAATGCAAGCCTATACTACTGTGGATAATTACTAAGTCACTTCGGCCAGCACTATTATTTCCATCTGGAATTTACAATCACATTTTTGGAATGTTTTTGTCCACTTGGAACTGAAGGCAGCTCTCCATGTCTTTTGACTGTATGGTTTGGATTTTACAGGGATACAGAGAAAGCATTTTAAGATTAATTCGGAATAAATTTAGTTTATGTTTCAATTCTGACCTAGATCAAATAAAAAAATCATATTATGTGCACAGCTAGAAGATCGTAGACACATCAGTAGTTTGTTTAAAACATTTGGTAGTAGTTTGTTTAAAACATGGCAAAAACTGTGCTCGTAAAGACACTATAAATGCAGGTAAGTAAAATTACAGCGGAATGTGGAGTTTATTTTAAATTTTTTAAACGGTAGCTAGGTTGAAGAAAAATATTTAGTCCCAGATTTGCTACAAATCCCCCAGTCAGGGATTAGGACACGTCCATCAGTTATAGACCTGACTTTACTTAATGTAGTACTGAGTAGTAAAACCAGGTATGATAATGGATGATGAGAGGGCTGCCATGAGGAGAGATTTGGAAATGTTAAGCAAACACACAGCCGTACATAAAACTGCAACTTAAATAATATTCCTTTTTTTAAACTAAACTAAATAATTTGCACAAATCTGCAATGTATCACAGTTTGTATGTAAAGGCTGCTCTGATAATAGATTCTATTCACATGTCTGACATGACTTTAACACAACAGGAGAATAAATACCCAGCACTCAACTTCTAAGGGAAAATGCTTTTTAGCGAGCACCAGAAGTTTCCATCTCAAATGCACCTAGGGAACACCTGTATGTGGCATGTGCCTAATGATCTGCTTCTGCAAAGTCTGCATAGAAGGGGCATATTGACTGCAATTATTCAGGACACCACCTGCAGTCAGAGGCTATAGCTCCCATGCAGTGCTTTCAGTAGCAAGCGCCCTGTATTTAACGTGTGGGAACGCACATTCTGTCCGTTATCGCTTTATTGTTGCAGTCTCTTTCTTTTCTTTCTTTCACTTGGTTTTCTTTAAAAAAGAAAAAAAAACCTAATTGAATTCTTGACTCCTAAGACCCAACTCTCTCTACTAGACTAGACGAGAGAGAGAGAGAGAGAGAGAGAGAGAGAGAGAGAGAGAGAGAGAGAGAGAGAGAATGAAAGATGTGAATTTCAGTTTTTTTTTCTTTCTCTTTTTTGCGCTTGAGTGGGGTGGAGCAATGGGGGTGAAACTGGGGCGGGGTGGGGTTGGGGCGGCATAGAGGGTTGAGTCTCCCTGTACTTTGATACCAGAGGTCATAGGTCATGCTCCCTCCGTTTGCCAGAGAGAGGCGATTTGGGGGCGGTTTATCCAACAATCATTTTCTTTGGAAAGATTCAAAGGCAGTACCCCTGCAACATCTTTGTAGTTGTGCTTGACCAACTCTAGACAAAACAGGCTCCCCAAAAAAGGACCCTTTCTCACCTCTCCTTGGGGTTGCTTCTCTCTCCGATAGCTTTCACCCCCTCCCCCTCTATCTCCCAAGTCCTGATCAGTGCCGACCCACTACAACTACTGGGGTATTGTGTACTCTGCCCTTTGACTCACTCAAATCGACTGTCGCAGGCTCTACCAGTCTTCCTTATGGCACAGCAGCCTGGGACAAGAGAAATGTATGAATAATTTCGTCCTCTAGTGAAATTATTTCAATATGCTCACTTTGTGAGCTCATAAAAGGAAAAAAAAAAAAAAAAGATATCACACAATTAGGTCTAGATTAGCAAATAATTTGATTACCAACATAGATCTATGATATAATCATTCTTATGACTGAATAAAAAAAAAACAGCTGCTCTCTCAACAGCAATCTATTTAAATAATTAATAAATGTGTTCATGGGAATTTATTATTGCAACTCATAGATATACTATGCAGCAGTTTTAGCGCACTAAATAAGCATTACAGTAGCATATTCAGAAATAATTCTTGATGAAGTTCCACAATCATCATAGATTAAAATTATAACATTATGATTTTGAATATAAAGTATACTACGTTCCATAAAATTGTAGTTGCACAAGTACGAAGTTACGTTAAAACAGATATGCAATTTATATTTGTATGCTTACTTGTGGTTAAATATTCAAACAAAATCTGATGATGTCTTATATTAGTAACAATTAAGAGGTTTAATAAGACATTGACATATCATTAACATTTTCAGATTTGTCACCATCTGGTGAACTAGCAAATAATTTTATCTTGTCTGAGACCAAAGAAGAACTTGGAAAACTAGGAGTATATGAGAACTAATTATTTGGCATGTGTACACACATGGGCTAAAGTTACACACTCTTGGATGCAGAGTTCCGCACTCAACAAGTCCCATCTTGTAAAGTTAGGTCTAACATATTTGACATTACAGGAAACACTTAAACTGACTATTAATCACAAATGCACAAATGCTTCCTTATAATTCTACACTAGCCAGTAAAAACAGAGTAAGGCAAAAACTGGTAAAGAGAACAAAGAAAGTCCCCTGAAAAAGAGCAAAAAGAAAGGTACCTAGAAAAGAAGGTGCAAAAATAAAAGAGAAGCATAGAATGCTTGCTGTGGCATTTTACTATTATCAAGACTTCAGAAATATTTTCCTGAGCAATTTTGTCAAGCTCTAACTTGTTCCCAAATACATATTTTTATTAGATAACCTCTAAATAACACCTGATACAACTACTCTTGTCTAACCTAAATGAAGAAACTATATGATCATATTCTAAGATCATCCTGAGATCTAATACTAGAGTAAAACAAAAAAATATTTAAAAATGTTGCATAGAGCTCAGCTAATGATTTGGGGGGTGGGGGGGGAAGCATCAACTTATTAATGATTTATTAATTATGATGTTCAAATATGTTGACTGGAGTGTAAAATGTAATTGTAATTTATGCAATTTGTTTTGCACTGATGTTCATTTAGAATGTAGACTAGAAAAAGTTAATACTTATATTAATAATAACCATACACTTACAACATAAAATAAAATTTCATTACAAAAAATAACAAGAAAATTCAAGATTTAAAAAAATTACATTTTTAAGAAACATTAATTTTCTCATTAAAAAAACAAACAAAAACACACTGCTGTCTCAACAGTCAATACATTTACACCCCAATTAGAGCACTGAAAGACTTAAAAGAGAGAGCCTTCTCCACAGAGGGACACTAACTGGGAGGATCAACTAACTGGACAAGTCATTTGAGGATCTAAAACAGTGCCTTCAAAATAAAACGTATGCTAATCAGAGGCAGTTAGTAGCAATCAGAGTCTACTTTGAGACTGCTGCAGATGAATCCACATTGAGAGCAAAGTGACTAAGGCCTGACAAGTCAGACAAAAACTAGACACAATGTTGGCTGGCAAGGTGGATGGGAGGGGGATCAAGATCAAAATCACAAATTAAAAATTATTCCAGCTGCTTTTACTTAGTTCTTTTATCTTCTCTCTGGTCACTGTCTCTTTCATTTGAGATAGCAATAGTCAGAGCTGGCCACTGAAGTGAAATGAGAACAATGCAGGGGGCCAGATCTGCTATTACCTTCACGATGGGAGAGACGGGCTCTATATGATTGACCTCACAGTCAAAACTGAGACTGTCAGCCATATGACGCCATTTAGAGATTTCCAGAGACAGTGTTTACAATGAAATGATGGCTGTAAAAGTTACATTCACTGCTCATATCCTTCAGCCTGCATGAGCTATGTCTTACCAGCTACTTACATCACTTACTATTTACAAGACTCCAACTTCAGTGGATTTCTGAGCGCATGATTGAATACAGAAAAGTATATACCCTGCCTAGCAAATAAATTCAACTGTGAAAGGCAATTCCAGAAAAATTGAATTTGGAACAGTGGTGGAATCAATCATGTTCACTGCAAAGAAATACAAGATAAAGGAGACCCAACCTTGGCATTTTTCACCAGCCAAAATAACCCTCCTTATTAACCTTGAGATGATAACGTGGAAAATGTGGTTAAGAAAAAGTGGGTGGGAGTGCAGAAATGACAAATACACAGATGAAAGAGAAAGATAAAAGAAATATTGAGGATATAGGGAGAGGCAGAATAACCCTGGTTAAAAGACCTATGATTGTAAAACAGTCACAGTTTTGTTGTACTACTGTTATTTTGCACTTTGTGTGTACAATAAAATCTCCAACACGTCAGTGTCGGAAACACACCCACTATTCTTCCATTTCTCTTGCCTCTCTTTTTCTTTAGGACACTGCCGTTCACTGCTCTGCCTCCTGTCTCACTCCCTGTCCTTTAGATACCTCAGGCGTGAAGCTGGAACAATTACATTTGCAACACAAGGGGCTCACTTCTCTTCCTCACTCAGCTTCCCAAATTAAAACACACATTGTGCAATCACTGTTTTGTAAACCCCACACCACCCCCTCATTCTCCAACTTCCAAACATTTAATCTTAGATTCTCAGTTGTAATTCTTAAAATGCTAGTATTGTGAATTTAAACAAATAATTATGAGTTACAGATATAACAGGGTTGTACAGCACAATTACAATCAATTTTATTAGTAACTACATAACCTACTGATAATTTTGACAAGAAAATGCCAAACTATATCATATTTAAATTTGAATTTAAATATAATGTACTTCACTGGAAAAAGCTTTAAAAATAAATAAATAAATGAGAGCCTTATTTTAAAGGAGATGTGAAAAAAACTGCAAAATTTCAACAACACTGTCCATTCTTCAAGAAAATTGGTTTACGTCCATGACCCTCAATCACTTAATAGTAATAGAGCCTTTTATTAAAAAAACATATGCCTAATGTACAAAGTACTAAGGCTTTCCATACACCACTATTGTCACCTAACTACAAATGGACATGTAACAAACCAAAGAGCCTTGCAGGTTAATTGACACCTTGATTTCTGGCTATTTTAATTAACTTCTCCAATTGTCAATATATTAGAAAGAGTGTGGTTCATTATTTGGGTGCAGTAGTCTGTTTCAGGGGCCTGCTATTTCAGCCATCAAATTGGAGAATTAATGACGTGGATAATCGTCTCTTATTCAGAAATCTAGATTCGTGGTTGAGGAGGCAGGGCACTAGGGTTTAATAATTCAGCTGAGTGGCTAAACAGCACTGAACCATTGCATTTGTTCAGGTGGCTTTCTTCAGCTACACACAGTCTGTGCTATAACAAAAGATGGGTTAAGAGGAGAGGAAAAGCCTTGCAATGGCCTTTAGTTGCTTCCCATGCACAATGTTTCCATTCGTTCAGCAGTGCTGCAAAGGTGCGCTTGACAGATCAGCTGCCTGACACGCAGAGGCAGGTGGAGGCTCAGTACTAGTGTTACAGCTTCATGCGGCTGTGTGTCATTAAGTGTGTGGGTGTATACATGGCTGAGTAATCAAAGGCAACAGCGGTGAAGGCAAACCTGCTTCAACATTATATCCTGCCAGTTTTTCCCTTTCGTCTCCTTCACTGCTTTCGTCTCACTTTATACCCTTTTTTTTTTTTTTTAAAACAGCTTTAGGAGAAAACACTTTAGAAGAAAATGGCAATGCTTCTTCCAAATGGACAATGAATGATGTATACAGTTCTTTAATATTTGGTTAATATCAATGCATTTTCTGTTTCTATGAGCTCTATCCTTATAAAATATAGGAATTTACTCAGCTAGAAAAAAAAAATCTCAGACATTGGACCATGACTGGTTTTCGGCAAAACATAATGAAAATCAAAAGTTTTAAAGTTTAAAGTTAAGATTGAATTAATGTGAAAAAAAAATCTTGGCAAAATATGCTAGACCATGAGGGGGCACAATTCTACTGTCTAAACAATTTGAGTCCTATCCTTCTCCATCTGCATTTCAGAGGTGTTAGCTGACTGACTTCAAAGCAATGGCATGGCAATAAATTGGAGAGTACGTATAAAAAAGGGTCTGGCCACCTGCTTTGATGCACCCTGTCTCTGACCATTTCACCCCTCTATCCATATAATGATGCCTTCCACCTCCTCTTCTAAACCATCCGATACACTCTTTATTTGAACAATCTCAAATTCTCCCTGATGAAAGCAGTGGGTTGATGTTGGGGGTCTCGTGGTGATTCATATTGACAGAAAGATTAAAAAAAAAAAAAAGGAGGAGTATGAAGCACTAAACACTATGGGCCACAAATGGATAACAAGATCACAAGTAAATTACCACCTAAACTGAACAATGTAATAAAAGCTGATATTATTCTGCAGGCATATTAAACTGTCCCAAATATAGTAACTCTTAGTGTGTTATAGTACTTTCACTGCACAGGCTCCTAAGCACAAAAAAACAATAACAGTATAGGACAACATATTCCACACAATAGTAAAATAATAAAAACTAATCAAATAAGCCAAAATAAACAAACAAACAAACAAAAAAACATTTGCTCACCATAGAGAAGGGCTGATGGCCACTGACCACACTCGGTCATAGGTATGGATTGTATGAAGACACTTGCCAAGCTGGTTTGGAGTAAGTGCCCATAACTAAAGATAAAGTGATAAAAATGTTGCAGTCAAGTTTTGCTTTAAAACAAAATCCTCAAAATATAAATCTACTTTGGAGGCCTGGCATCATTAGCAAAACATGAAAAAATGACACTAGGAATTTGGGGCATAGACCAATCCATCATTCTGTATGTTCCATGAATAGGACAATTTCTGATATACACCACTCATTGCAATACTGCCTAAAATGTGTTATGTGTGTATTATTATCACAATATTGCCAGTTTTGCATAACCCAGTAATTGCTGAAGAAGCATATCCTAGAAGTAAAATATGTTTTCTTTGTTAATTAGTAAAATGATCCAGAAAATGATTTAAAGCTATGTAAAAACTATGTTTAAAATTACAACTAAAAATGATTGCAGTGCTCTACTGACCTGTGATATGGAGAATAGAGTCTTTGTTGTTGCTACTCTGGGCTCAGCACTGTAGAAACTGCATTATGCAACTTTTGTAGGAGGTCAATAAACCACCCCACACTCACTCCCTGATTTTAGGACAGTGCTATGAAAGTAAATTACTCTCTGCAAATGTAGGGGGAGCCCAAGAGCAAAAATACAAAATATTACCTAATGTTCCCTATGGTAGTAAGAAGTGTTTATTAGGTAGGAAACAATATGATTTTTCCCCATGTGTATTAGCGCTATACGGTATGGCCCAAAATAAGTATCACATATATATATTTTTTTGCAGTTTCATGTTGTATCACGATATTTTTGCATTATTCTTTATATGTTTGTTTGTTTATGGTATGACAGGAATTTTCACTTATTCTTGTGTCATTTTTGATTTCATTATATAATATAGGTTTTATGTAATGTAGGGTTTGTTTGGCTGCACACAGTGGCAATATATGAAGGATGTTAATAACACATACAGTAGGATACATTTTAAGCAGTATACCAAATTAACCAGTATGCCACCTAGCACTAAAGTGTGTGTATATATATATATATATATATATATATATATATGTGTGAACATGGGGTAAATTTTAGTGAACTTGTTAAACGTGTTGTCTTTATCAAATGATAGATCAATACTTTTTTAAAGAAATGTTTAAGTATAGTATAGCTATACTTATATTATAATTATACTTATAGTTATAATTATACTATAATTATAGTGAGTATAATTTATATACAGAAAACTGCCCTGAGCTGCATTACAACCTGTATTTGAAATTTAGAGAATGACAAATTAAAGCTTACCTTAGCAGTTCTGTCTCTTGAGCCACTGATGATCAAGTCACCTTTACAAGCAATACAGTTCACCTCCTGATTATGGCCATAATACTCCACTGAATAATCACTTTTTCTGTCATGGATAATGATCTTGCCATCACTGTGAAAAGAAAGATAAAATATTGGATGTGTACAAAGCAGTGGTCCATCAAAAAGAAACAATTACTAAGAAGACTAGCCAAGTGAAATAATTAATTGTAGCCATACATACACCATCACTCAGTAAATGGATTTTATTGCTCTTTATTTATGATTCATGTATGATTCCAGAATTCCAGTCCTCACTTTCATATCAACATATTTTTACACACAGCTTTCACTGCAGACACTGAATCCTTCACAGGATTTGTTTTTGTTATTATAACAAATATTTTTAATAATACTTTCATTAGGTTAAAATAATTAGATCATGTACTAAAATTGTTTGTTAATATACTAGGAGGTAACTAACAGCTAATAGGACATGATACTTCAAAGTTATGTAAAGTAAAAAACATTAGGAATTGATTTTTTGGAAATATATTCTTGTCTCTGCCTAATCATATTTGTAACTAAGGAAAACTAATACAAATTTTAAAATTAGGTAAAAATTATTAAACAAATACAGTGAGTTACCCTCCAGCACTAACAAGATGTGTGTCTGTCAAAGTGAATCTACACACATCCTCTTGGTGCCCTGAAAACACAGTCAATCTATTACTCTGGAGCTTTCCCCCCTCTGCTCCTCTGAGATGGTATGCTCCAATGTCTGCTGCCTGAGACAGATACAGCACATCACCGTCCAGTTGTATCCACGGTAACAAACTGTGGAGGGAAAAATCAAGGAATGGAAATTACTTTTACATATGCAGTTCAATCTGGTTTCTAAGGACTTGCGTATTGGTGATGTATTGGCTAATAAAAAACAATATTTTTTTTATCCATGTTTTCAAATCCAGTAATACACCCGGAATCAGAATCTTTTTAAGAAAATATTTAATCATGTTCCACACTTGTACATTGTAGTTTCCTTTACCAGTGGGAAATGTCTAAAAGGAATAACATACAATAATATTTTTCCAAGAGGTTTTTAGCAACTTGATATGGCTTGAGGTTTAAAAATCAACCTTGTACCTCCAAATCTTAACTAAAAGAGAAAGCTTTAGACAAATATTAAATATTAAACAGTTAAATACAACTGGGGTGAGGAGAAAACAGAACAAACCAGATATATGTTCTTTCAATCACACTAAATATTTAAATCAATATTTGAATGATTTTTGTACATTCAAGTTTGGCAATTTCAATGTCTTAGGATATTTTTCTAAGAAATATTTAAGGATGAACTTATTAATAAACTTAACCTAACTAAAATAACTAAAATAAAACTAACAAATAATGTAAAAAAGAATGTTAATGTCTTCACTGACTGTAAAACCTCATGCTTTTGCACAAAATATTTTATACATTCATTATCTGTAACCGCTTATCCAATTCAGGGTCGCGGTGGGTCCAGAGCCTACCTGGAATCATTGGACACAAGGCGGGATTACACCCTGGAGGGGGCGCCAGTCCTTCACAGGGCAACATAGACACACACACTCATTCACTCACACCTACGGACACTTGAGTTGCCAATCCACCTACCAACGTGTGTTTTTGGACTGTGGGAAGATACCGGAGCACCCGGAGGAAACCCACATGGACACGGGGTGAACACACCAACTCCTCACAGTCACCTGGAGCGGGAATCGAACCCACAACCTCCAGGTCCCTGGAGCTGTGTGACTGCGACACTACCTGCTGCGCCACCATTTATACAAATAAATAAAATAAAACAAAAAACAAACTCACTTAATCTTCCATTTCAGAAGGATATCTTTACGACAAATCCCATGACTCCAGTTGTGAGATATTTTCACTCTGTCCTTTAATGGAATAAATGGATACCTAAAAGATCACAGAAAAAGATTGTAAAGTTTATATGCATTTAAAAAAAATGAATATATATATATATATATGACAAAAATTAGAGAACACCTTGGGATACTTCAAAGTTACTGATGTTTATCTGGTTCAGGTACTAATTTAATCATTTATTTGACAAACCCTATTTGGGGCAGCCATGGCCTAAAGGTTTGAAAAGAACAGGCAGGAAAATTTTGGGGAGTGGGAGTGTAGAAACAGAGTTGTCCTCCTCCCTCAATCCATGGCTGAGTTGCCCTTGAGTAAAGCACCTAACCCCCAACTGCTCCCCAGGCACTATGCTTGCTTACTTACTAAGTGCAATTGTGTGTGTGATTGTGTTAACTACCATGGGTGGGTTAAATTCAAAACCAGAATTTATCTGGTAATATTCACTGCAACATTTTGCAAGACAGAAAATTATTCAGAGATACCTGAAACTGATTAAACGCAAATTGTTGATATGTAGCTCTAAGACAGGTTGGTTAATCTAACAGTAAGATTATTTGAACATTAAAGCTTCACAAAAACACATTCACACAAGTGCAAAGTAATACATATAAAAGCTGGTCATCCATATAAGACAAATGCAGGCTACAGCAGGATTATAAAAAGGAATCGGTTTATTGCTGGAGCTGTAATTGTGCCCCTGTATTGTCAGTGGAGCTGAGAATGGACAATGATTGAAGAAAATTAGTGTGAGACTTTCTTTTGACCAGGATAGTTTATATGGTAGTGGACACAACCAAGTGGCGGTTAACAAGGGGATACAAGCCTTTACCAGAAGCCGTTACTAAAAGAGACTATTTTTTGTAGTTTACAGAGGACCTAAAGCGGCTTATCGGACGCCTGACCAACACATGCTAAGATGTAAACAAAACTAGAACTATGTACGCACGCGTTACTGAATGACAACCTACGCCGTTTCTTATGAAATTTCCCACGTAGACTCACTCCCGCTACGCGATTTACGTAGCCGTGTTTCCCACAGTCATGGCCCTCGTTAGCAACAAGCTAGCTAGCTAAGTGTTTGTCTCAGAAATGACCAGGTCTTACAGGTCTGCTCCCTGTCGTGTGAGTCCGGAGTTGATGAAGTCTTTGGCTCTTTTCCTCCAGACCGTGTCTCTGCCGGTGAACTGGAGGCTGGTCCTGCAGACCTGCGCGAGTCGGCACAGGGACCTGAGGTCCAAATAAGACAGGACAAGGTACAAGACATCGTCCGGTAACTGGAACAGAAACATCGCCCGTCCGACGCAAACCCGTCGCCCTGGTTCCTTCAGACACTAAGCGGTGTTTACCGAGACGGTGTTTCACGTCTTCACAGCGGATTAATGTGTCGGTTTTAAATAAATATTCACAGAATCCCATTTTTTATCAGAGCGAGTAAATACAGTCAGCGGTGGGAGCCATTCCAGTGTGAAAGACCTCACGGTCACGTGAGCACGGAGGACCTAAACCAAGGACTTTGCATATACTCGACTTCACTCAGGAGAGTGAGACAGAGAAACGGTCTCTCCTGCACTTTTCATATTAATTCAGCGACATGTACACAGCGCATACTTAAAACAAAACTGTGTTCATGTTTAATTCGTTTTAGTCAGTCATGTTCTTATTTAGACAAGAAGAATAAACCTTCTTTATACTAAATATAATGGAAAAACACGCAAACACTTGGTGTTCATGATAATACATACATCAGAAATAAAATTATGACTACGTCCATGTTTCTACATTCACTGTCCATTCTCTCAGCTCCACTGACAATACAGGAACACTTAGTAGTTTGTGGAACACCCTGTTGTGATGTGTGTTAATGTGTGTTGTGCTGGTATGAGTGGATCAGACACAGCAGTGTTACTAGAGTTTTTAACACTGTCAACTCCCTGTACGTTGTTAGCCACACCTACCTCATTTGTCCACGTTGCAGATGTAAAGTCGGGAGCCAGGAGCTCATCTGTTGCTTTGTTTTGGTGGTCTTCTAGTCCTCTATCAGTGGACACAGGACGCTGTTGGCTGGGTATATTTGTGTTTGAGGACTATTCTCAATTCAGCAGTGACACTGAGGGGTTTAAAAAGTCCAGCTGCACTGCTGTGTCTGATCCAATTCTACCAGCACAACACACACTAACGCACCAATACCACATCAGGGTCACATAACTTAAACGCTGAGAAAGATCCATCATCTATATCAACAATCAATCATTTTGAATCTGTAAATATAAGGTAAAAAACCCTAATGTTCCTGTAATTTTCATTGAAGGTCATTTGAGGTTGGAACTGAAAGTGCTTGTGAGTGATAAGCTTAGCACTGATGTGCACTGAATTCATGTTCCGTGTTATTTGAGGTTACATACATTTGATTAATTTAAAAGTCCACAGTATTGTCAGTTTTATTGTCACATGTTTGGTGGCATATAGTCAATTGTACAAACATTTATTAATGAATTTTATTTTATAATTTGTGTTTCTGAAATTAAAGTTAAAGTATTAAATGTGTATAACAGTGTCCCAGCATCTGAAAGATCAAAAATGAGAAATATGTTACAAAGTGAATCATTTTTTATATTGGCTTAATTAAATAAAGTTAAAACCGATCAAACCCTAGAACAAATTATTGGCATGGTGTGTATATATAACTATTGCCTATTGGTGTGTATATATAACTATTGCCTATTGGTGTGTATATATAACTATTGCCTATTGGTGTGTATATATAACTATTGCCTATTGGTGTGTATATATAACTATTGCCTATTGGTGTGTATATATAACTATTGCCTATTGGTGTGTATATATAACTATTGCCTATTGGTGTGTATATATAACTATATAACTAAAGCCTCTGATTCTCTAAAAACCCCGTCTTGTGTGAATTTGGCAAAACAAATGATTTTACTAGTACACCCTCTTCCTTAAAGAGAAAGTAAATTATTAAATCAGACCTACCCTTAGTCTGCTTTTCTAGACATTTAGAATAAACCAATTGGCTTTTTTTCAGATAAATGAGTACAAATGAGTATTCTGGCAGTAAAAATAGCTGTAGCTGTGGTTTATTTTTGCTCTTTATACACCTTCTGTGCTCTTGTCTCTCATGCCTCTATAGACTTGATTTCTCTAAAGACATGCTCAGTTGCTTGTGGAATGCAATTTTGTTCTTTTCTTCGTTTCAGCTCTTTTCCGATTCCTCTCCGTGTCCACCCCTCATTTTGGCTTCATCAATTGCATTGATGCTTTTCTTCTTCTTCAGCTTCTTTTTTGTATGGTGAGTTTTTTTTACTGGGGATTCCAACTTATGTAAGCTTTCAATGCTTGTCATTGTATGACATGTTTTTATATTAACTCCACAATAGGCCTGTTTGATCTCAGGTTATGGTATGTGATTGTCAGAAATGCAACCAGTTGATAGCTGCTTTTGTTTGCAAAGAAGTGGTAGCTTGACCTCAGCCTTTTCAATGTGATGATCACGTAGTTCAGTGCACTATAGACCTTTAATTACTTTCCTCCAAATCAGTCAAATAATGTTATGCCTAAACTACAGTTAAGTTTAATGTAGTGAAATTGAAATTTAGGTTCAGTTTTGCTTTCTTTTTTTGCTTGATCTCAACTCCCACAAAGGCACAAGTTTGTGAACCTCTGTGTACTGAGAATCACTGCTTGAAATTGCCATTGTTTGTCAACCATGTGAATAATTGGTCTAGTAATGTAATATCACTATCAGTTTAAAACCATTGCATTTTATTTACATCATCTGAAAACACCTGCTGTCTATGATATTGGGTAAAAATTTCATGACGTTTACAACAGTGCAAATACATGTAAATTGCTTTAATTAATGGAAAATTATATTACATTTTCAGAGCTTGTGTTTGCTAAGCGGATTTCCTTTAATGCTTTAAAGTTTTAAACACTTTTTATGTTTTGGGCTGTTGTTTAAAATGTTAAAAATAACATCTTTGTTTACGCCATTCTCTTTGCAGAAATTAAAGATGTTTAATGGCCCCCCTCAGTTGTTACACTGTCATTGTAGACAGACTATTAGAAGCTTTGACCAGTTGAGAACAATATACAAATTGAATATGCCTCAACCCAATAAGTCAGCTGTTGAGATTGTAGCCGTATGAATGGCCATGTCTCTAATACTCAAGCTTCGAAAAATCATTTATGGTTGACCTTCCAGCTGAATTGACATGAGTGAAAGGAAATGAAGAAGGAGGGGGACACTCCCCTTTTGATCTCTTTAGAGGGGTGCAGGGTGCTCTGTGTGGCTGGCAAACACATTTAGCCTGTAATTGTTCAGAACATACTGACAATCGGTCTTAGAAATGCATGAGCAAACAAAGATTACAGATCCAATTGGAAAAGTCAACAGGTCTTCCGTAAGTTCCATTTCTAAACAATCAAACTGTCGGGACTTATCACCTCTTTAATCGATGTTTGTATTTTAGTTATGTCTTTCAGTTTGACAAATCTACCATATTGCGTATAGGTGCTGTCCATAAAATGCTCATAAAAACATATGCATCTGTCCTTCTTTTTATTTTTACTTTTCTACACTATTTGAACACAGGCGATGCTCACTGTATTTAGTGAAAGTTTTGTGGAAAATGAACCAAAATGACTTGGAACCAAATCTGTGTTCTATGACTTACATTAGAGGTAAATTAGAAGTAAAGAAAATTTTCCTTCTCCTTAAAGCAATTTTAAGATGTTGATATAATTTAAATGATATATTTTAAATTTCTTAAATTGCCTGTGTTCTGAATAATTTTTGGCTGCGGTTACTACATTTTCCAGCATTTCTTGATTTTTTTTTTTGCCAATTTAAAATCTTTTCAGAATCTATTAAGCTTTAACGTGTGCTCATTACAGGTTTGTTTCATTCCATTCAAATCCAATAAATTATTTGTTTAGCCAACAGGCCTGGCTTTGGACACTTAAAAGGATTTATTTGTATAATATTTAAAGCATGTTTCCTCAATTGGCCTGCTGTTTGCAGGAATGATTTTATGGTGAGGGAGAAGCAGAATGAGAAGCGAGACTTGCTCGGAGGTCTGGCTCATCCCATTCTCTCTCTCTGGCATTCTCCGGGTTCAGCAGGGGGCCTTGTACAAGTCTAAATTGCTCCCTAAGCAAATTAAGAAGGTAGCACTGTTTGTTTATCTGGGGTTAAGGATGATGGCTGCAGCTCAATAAAATGGATGAAAGCAGTTTTGCGTCCCCTCTTTTTCAGTGGAATTGCGCCTCATTTGCATGGCATCACAAGCTACACAGGAGGTGTGATTTTTCCCACAACCTGCTGGATCCCTTGGGTTTCTACAATTTTATGGTTACTGAGACAAATTTAAACGGGAAACCACTGCCAGATAATACAGGACGACCGTGGCAAATCATCAAGCCCTGTTAATCAGTAGTGCTCACCCTAAATGTGAAAGCTACAGGGAGTCCCTTGGGTCTTTAAGAGGGAGTCTAACTCTTGTTAAATAATTAAAATAATGAAAGTAATTTAAGAAATCTAAATGATTTCCTTTGTCAGTCTTAGAATATTCCAAAACATGCGCTAATTACTTAACCAGCGTAATAAACTATATATAGAAAATTAACTATAATTGTCTCTCTGCCATGTGATATAGACAATTCACTGACTCGTTTCACATATGATATGCCTTAAAATGTACTAAATATCATTGCTTAAAGAAGTTCATAAAAACACCATCAGGAACTGGAACTTATCTAGAACTTGGTCATGATGTACACCGTAATAACATACTTTTTTAAGAGAGCTGATTTGCATATTAAGTGTTCTGAGATGTTAATATTACAATAAATATTCAAATATTTAAACCGTTCTGAGCACAAGCCCCATATAATATTCCTTCACCAAAAAAAACCAACCATTTCCAAAGTTCTCCTTGAGGAAATCTAATATTTACTCATTAATCCTTTGCTTACATTAAATGTGAAGAGCTGTTGATATAGAAGAGCTTTACAGAGAAATCAGAAAGCAAACATGTTGCTTTAACTGTATTCCCCTGAGCACTTATAATTAATAATTGTAATAATAAAATAGTTCTTTTCTTTTTGAAGTTTGGTGTAAGATTCTGCCACAGGGCTCAAGCCTTTCTGAGTTCCTGTGGAAGACCTAAGATATGCTGTGCCCCTGAGAGCCCTGCTGAGCTACTGCCCTTTCCACAGGTTTGACCCCTGCACCCTGGGTCAGCTACTAGCATAACATGAGGCTGACCACATGGTGGACAGTGCCATAAAATAGCCAGGTTAGAGTAATATACTTACAAAAATACACTGAATAGACACAAAGATGTGTTAGCCTAGCTTTTATACTATGAATTAAGTGCAATTGTAGTAGTCCATTGTAGATGTATGTTACAAACGCAGTGTGATAATGGTTCAGTGTTATTAGTGAGCAAAGCTCTGGGTAATATGTTTAGTGCTTATGGTGATTTATACGAATTGTCATTTCATTACATCCATACTTTATGAATCATTTGATTAAACAGAGTGATTACTTTGTATTAATTTGTGTGCCAGCAAGAGAGGAGCCATTAAAGATCTTCAGCTGATCTCAGCTGAGGCTTGATAGCGATAGCTGACATCCATCATGGTTCTCTTTCGTCCAGTGTCTTCTGATTTCTGCTCCTGGCTTTTGGCTCCTTTGGACCCTGTCCACAAACGTGCACACACACACAGACAGAGCGAACAAAACAGAGACTCTTCCAATCAGATAAAGCTACAGGGTGTTAAAGGTCTAAGATTAAAGAAAAACACCTGTCTGATGGCAAGGAGCCAGAGCTGAGGAACTGTGGCGTGTCCAGTTCAACCAGAGGAGAAGCCAAACAGCGCTGGACCCCTGTAGAGACTGCCCCACTGAGCTGTTGACCTGTGCTGGGCCACTCCAAACAATCTGGGGGGAGATGCCTGTACACTCTACCTTCATCTCTGGCTCCACCAGCCGCTAACCAGAAGGGTTACACAAACAATTGTGGTATTTATTATGATGTGATTACATAATGGTAAGCTGCATTTTTTAGAGAAAAGCCCATAGAAGGACCATGTTGGGGTTTCAGTAGTTCTTTTGCTTCTTAAGTAGCAAAGACTTGATGAACGTTTTATTACACACTTGTAACTTGTTCCAAAAGCAGTTTTTATTAATTGTATGTGCAACAATGAAAATTTCACATGTATTGCATGAAATATGTTGGAGTCTTTAGTTTAAGCAAATGTCTACTTTATAGATGACTTATATAATAATCCAAAGCAAGTATGCCCAACACAAGAAGTTTTTGTAAATTTTTAAATAGTTAACGTGATGTTTTATAAAAATATGGTTACATTCTCATTGGGTGAATGGGTGGGTTTAACTGTGGCAGGAAAACTTCTAATGTCCTCAAGCACCATTCTTAGGTGTAAGGCATTTTATTTACACATTTAAGACAATATACTGGGGGGAATACTGCAGAATTATGTTGCCACTTTGTTTTGTAGCATCCATGATAATTGGATGTAGGTGTATGAAACTAAAGCCAGTATATTTATAATTCCCTGGAACAAAACATGAACATGAGAAGAAAAAAGAATAAAAAGGAAGAAGCACATACCAGTATCCTAAGGTAAATTTATTACAGTTTTTAAATAAATATTTCCATCATTAAAATTATTTTACACATCCTCAAATAAAAAATATATTTATATATGTATAAAAAACAGACAGACAAAAATGCAACAACAAAACAAAAACAAAAGGCTTTCCTACGTTTCATACAACGCATCTGTACACCTCAAATTTACAGCTGAAACCATAGTAGGAAATGTGTGATTATCAAAATGTAGCTGCCACAAATTATTTATGGATTTAAAGCTGTGTTTGCTTTAACTGTGTTTATCTCGAGAACGTTCCAGAGCCAAGAACCGAGAGGTTACTCAGATGAGTTGGGTGTCTTATCACTGGGTGGTCGAGAGGTGCCTTGGCTGTATGTGTAACCGAATACAGCCTTCTTTTGTCAGTGCATTCTCTCAGGCCCTTCAAGTCCCCATGAGCAGCAATATGAAGAGTATAAATTACTCTAAAACTGTCGAAACATAACAGAACAAAACCAAAAAGATAGACGATAAAGTCCACACACTACTAAAATGTCAGCTCTGCCAGCTGACATGTATCTCAAGTTATGTGCTTCGCTTTCCTAAAGTTTTACACAGGTCAGTACTAAAAGTCTGGAGTACAAAAATAGATCTCTTTTCCCTTTTTTCCCCTCTTTTTTTTCAGAGATTTTTTTTTCTTTATAAAAAAACAGTTTACAAACAAACTAAATGTTAGGTTTATTAATGCTCAGTAAAAAAATGTTTTGGGAGTCCGATTTGAGAGAATTCTGTTCATTATTTGAGACGGTATTTTCTCTCACTGACTGTCTCCCTCCTTTCTCCTGCTTCAAACTCAGCGTTCTCCTGAGTAACGGGTGCGTTTAGTCCGTCTGTTGAAAGGGTAATTGATGAAATCAAAGGGTCTGTGCTCTGCAATGTGGTGTCCTTTGGGCAGCCGCTTCATGAAGTGGACTTCCCGCTGGTGTTGCCTGGTTTTTGAGCCTTTTCGGGGTCGTCCTTTGCGTGTGAACGCCATGTACCAGCCCTCATACTTTACATTCTGGAGAGCCGTGTAGTTATTCTCTAGCACAATCTCTGAGAAAATGCAGTCTTTCCCATGCCCGTTCTTCTGCACAGAAGGAAAAACAGGATGGTTAGAAACACAGTCAAAATACGTAACGAGAAAACATATTAACAGTAGATCTGCAATCTATCGAAAGGTATTTGTATAATGTCTGCTCCAGTTTAGATGTGAGGCTTCCCCACATGCACAAGGCATATGCTTAAGTCATTATAGTTCAAGATCAAGAGAGAGAAAAATGACAGCGGTAACCAATGACTTTCCCCCTTCGGTAAACACCAATGCAGATTCATCCTCTGAGATAAATCGTTCCTTCCACCTCTGGCTGCTCACAGGTCAATAGTTTAAAGCTTTGTATTACAGAAGAAAATATTTTCATAGTTGCTTCAATTTTACATTTTTGGTGGCTATAGAAACATGACTATGGTCATAACATAACACTGCATTTATAAAGACATATCTAGGAAAAAATACTAGACCTGTCAATCCTGTAGTCACCATTTTCCCATCGTATGATCCAAATAGGAACTAAATGTAAATTCAGCCCTTATACATTATTATGGACTAAAACCCTTTTTTGGTTAAAATATAATGTCCATCAATCGAGTACTGACTGTCTGTACATTCTAGGTCTCTTCTCTCTATGCCCTGACTGTAAACTGACATAACATTAATGGAAGTAATCTGTCATTATGTTCTAAAGAGGCACTCCTCTCAGGAAGTGCATCAGCTCTGTGCCATACCAACAGAGCCTTGTGAGTGCAACCTGCCAAATCTGCAACATGTCAGTACCTTAATGTGGCAAACCTGGAGTGCAAACCTATCTCCAACCTCTCAACAAAAAGGATGATTAAAAATAACCCCCACATTAATCACCAAATATTTTCCTCTTATATCCACCAATAAAAAACACCATCAAACAAAAAAACTCTCATGCAGGCTGTTGTTGGGCGGCCAATATGTCAGATAACATAAGATCAGGGGTGCCAAGCAGATGGTCCACCTGGCAGGGTGCTAGGAGGTGGGGGCTGAGTCTCCATCCCACTTTATTACCATTCACAGCAAGAAGGAGGCACAAATCCACCCTGGAACAAGAGTGCCCAGCTAAAAAAAGGAGGAACGATCCTATTCCTTACACTCCATATCCCATACTGCAACCCAGGAGAAGGCCCGTAGCAATCCGTAAACATTTACCACACAAAAAGAGAACGTGAAACCTTTTTATTTGCTTACTACTGAATGTTGTGTTCTATTATAGTTCCGCTCAGCTTAAATAGTCCGAGCCCAGCATCACAACAAATCTGAACTCATCGACCCAATGCACCAATTTTCATTCCAAATCTGTTCAATAGCTGGCCTAACTGGACAGGACTTTAATAAGCATTTTTCTTCTTACCTTGCCGATCAGCTTTCCTCGTTTGTTCATACAGATGTACAGTCCAGTCTCAGCTCCTTTAATTCGAACCCGACTACCGAACGTGTCTGTCTCCACTATGAGCTTTGCTGTAAAATAAATAAGACATAAAATACGTTTGGTCAAAGAAGTTGTGTCAAGCATTTTTTGATCTTAGCTTACACTCTATAAGCAGTGACACATGCATGCATACACACACACATACACTTACACACACACACATACACAAATCCACAGGGGCTATTTCTCAGGATTTATGCAAGACTAAATTCCTTCAAAATGATAAAACCAGGTGGACCACAATTCTATGACAAAGAAAGCAGTCATCCTGGCAATGCAATTAAGGCGATTAAAAAAATGCACATCTTTTTTAGCATAAACACATGGAAACCATTTTCACTGTGTGCTATACCTGATAAGAATACACGTTTAAAAAATGCAAAATGTCCAGATTTATTAAGCTGAAAGGCAGTGCTCAAGTGCACATCAATATAGCCACATAATAATCATCCCTAGAATTTTATTTCACAAATTGGATTAAATGTTGATTACCTTAATTAAAAATCGAGTAAGGGTTGATATGATCTTTTGGTACAAATAAATTACAAACCATTTTTTAAATAATAAATCTCTCTTGATCTGAAGATAACTGCAGTCTGTTCGGTTCTCAGAGCAAGTGTCCTGGAAAGAATGCTTTCTACGAAAGTCACCCTTCCACGATACATGTTCTTCATGCCAAGAATTAGCACTTGCGGCCCCTTTGATTCAGCTCCCATGCTCTCAGTGATCGTAAAGAGTTACAGTTCAAATAGAGGGGGTCAGATAACCTGCTGGTGCTGAGCCTAAACCACAAGCTCATGAGTTGCAGTCAGGCTTGGCCCGAGAGAACAACCCTGCTGTCTCTGCAACATGCTCAGGTGACACGCATGTCACCAGTGCCACACAGGGCCCGAGCCAGCATTTCCTGAAATACCTCAACAGGACGGGTAATTACAAGGCTTTCTGATGTGTGGAAGCCACATACGAGAACGCTGCAACTGAAGCTTATCCAAGTCCAAACACAGCATACATGAAAGGTGCAGGGGAACCTGAGTTTCTAGCCCATAACATTATAACCACATGAAAAATAATGCACATAATATATAAAAAATTATGTTTTTTTCCCCCTGAAAATATGAATTATTATAATATATAATTATTTTTATTGTTTTAAATAAACTTATATGGATAACTATGTCTTTTTGGGTTCCTTCAAAGCACTGGAGACAGGGTGCAATTGAATAAATTTTATTAAACTACATTTTACATGTTTTGTTGAAAAAATAAGAAAAGGAATTGCTAAGCAAATAAGTGATGTACCACAATATTTAAATAATATTCATAATTAAGAAATACACAATCCTACGTCATGTGGAACCCATGTACACCTCAGCAAGAAGAAAACTGAAGGCAGCATTAATGTGAGTGTGTTTAAAATCCTAAATGTGAGCAGTATTAATGCACGTGTAAAAGGCAGAATTAGGCTCCACATATTTTCATCTTCGAGTTAGTTCAGAGGAAGGAACGTAGTTCAGGAAATGTTCAGGAGGTTGGCGTAAGATGAGTCCTAATAGCTCTTCCAGACTCGCCTCTCTCTCTAGAGACTCACCTTCAGAACAATCTAGAATCCATTTAACATTTATACACCGCCACAACTTCTTCGTTTTGGCAGGATGTCTTTAGCTTTACCTGACCAAAACTACCGACACCTCACGCCACAGCCGGCCTGTTAAACACCGGAGTTATAAACAGAGTGTACAAACCCCAAAACACCATGACTCAGAGTTGAAAGCTCGGACGAAGCTTAGCTAAAGCAGTTTTCTCACCATGAGAGTCCCCGTCCTCCGCCATGGCGTTGATCTTTTTGTTGGCCAGGACCTGAACGTGTTTCCCGCTGGTTCTGCTGTAAAGCTGGTACGTTCGGATCAGTCTGCGGCTCACTCGGTCCGTCACCCTACTTTGCTCATTCACATGCTGTGTAAAATTAGGCGGGGACTGAATTGTTACCTGTCAGAAATTAAGTACGACATAATCAATACCTGCAGAATTGCTTCATTAGGCTTTGGCAGATGCCTATAAATTGCACGAACATTAAAGAACTACGTGTAAATTAATATATTAACCCGGCATAATTAGGCCATTCATTTCAACCTAAAAGCGGGCCACAGAATAAGGAAATGAGCGGGAAAACACTAACGACTGAAGATGAACCTAAATCGCTCTATATACTGGAAAATATAATAAGCAGAGTTTTGCTACGAGTTTTATAGACTATATATATAGTCTATAAAACTCGTAGCAAAACTCTGCTTATATATATATATATATATACCGTACAACAGTATTCAGTATACCCTGGACCCTGCTGGACCCTGCTGTAACCTATTCTTGTTCATTTTAATCTATAGTCTGCTAGATTACACTGTATGTATTTATTACACAATGATACATTTTACATACTGCACAACATTTGGGAGGCATCCATACAGCTATGGACGTAGAAACGTGCCCTTTTCCTGTTTATTCCTGCACTATTTCCTCACAAATCACATGTAGGTTAGGTGCCCTTGCTCTTTTATATTCTTACTCGTTGGCTGTGTATTAAATGCCCTCTTCCCTTACCCAGGTCTTTGGAATCGTAGGGACTGTTGGGTTAGTATTTCACCGTATGTCTGAGTGCCCGCGCGCTCCGCACTGCACTTTGGCGCGGTACCTGCGGGCTGCGGCGCGCGCCACTGTGAGAGCCAGCTGACCACTAACTACATTTACACTCAGTCACACTAAGACTGGGGAACATGACGACATTTAATCACTATCCTCATCAACTCTCTCACAACTGTCTTCTGCTTTAGCACTGGTCAGTCATTAAAGAACACTGAACAAAATGCATGTCTGAATACAAATAACAGCAGCACCTCTGAGCCAATCCAACTGGACCCAGAGCAGTGGCAAAGCTCAAGGAGGAATTTTCTATAGGCCTATAGTATTTTGAACAGATTGTGGGTATGTTGCGAATAATCAAACCTCTGATACTATCACGAAATATAGGTGTTTTGTCATTCTGTCTACTCTATCACAACTCCAGCCCTGTGTGTGTATATATATATATGCATATTATCATATATCATGTTCTGTAATGTTCATGCAATTAAGCTCTGCACCCAAAAAAAAAATGCGATACACAGTAAATACACGTAGTGCTTGCAGTAATAGTCTCCCACCTACCTGAGCATAGTAGGAGAAGGCGAAGAGGTGCAGTAATCTAGAAGGAAAGAGAGACAGAATCTCAGGTTAGTAAGGTGCCATTGGCGCAAACGGAGGCTGTAAATGCGTAAAAAGGGCGCAGGGCGCGGGCTACTCACAGGTAACTTAACTGTGATGGAATGAATCTCATTGTGGATTGAGGGGAACGGGCCGCAGAGATAAAGCTCAGCGCTCCAAATTAACGCGTGATGTGAGGGAGAGATAAGCGCGCGCCTCTTCCAATGCAACCACGGGAGGTCCTCTCAGAGAGAGAGAAAAAAAAAGCCCACTCGTGGACATCCAAATGCGCGCAGAGACAGGGCGACGGTCCGGTCAGTGGGAACAGGCTACACCGAGTCCAGAAAGAGCTCCTTTATAAAGAAGTGTGGGCAGATCTCCTCACCGTGTAAGTGCACTTCATGCGAGAAGGTCCGGGAAGCAGTGCGAGCGCTCCAAGTACACAACTCGTACAGTAGAGTGCTACTCTGGGCGTACAGCAGCAGTGTAGTGTCAAACAAGCAAAAGCCAAGTCATAGTGTCCTTCAGAAATGACGGGGAAAAATGTCCCTCCGTGTCCATACGCTCCAGAGGGGAGTCCTTGTATACGTGAGTGAGTGTGAGAGTATGCGTGCGTCCCGTGCTGGATGTCAGGCAGCAGAAGCACTAAGGAGCAGGACGCTTCATCCCGTGCTGAATCAATCTCTCTCTCTCTGTCTCTCTTCAGGAAAGCAATGAGCAGTGGTGCCGTGACTTGAGTGGCCTCCTCTCTTATTCTCCCCTCCTCTTCTCCCACTGCCAGGCTCCAATGTCAACCGCGCTCGCGCTTACGGCCTTGGTTCAAATGGTAGGTTGGTCCTGGAGAAGCAAAGCCCCCTCCTTTTTCTACAGAACAAAAGCGACTCCCCCCCTCCTCCCCCCCAAGATTTAAAGTATACTTCACCTGAGCTGGAGACGCGGTCTTAGCTGACGAGGCGCAGACTGTCCTCATCATGTTCCCATACAGAGCTCGTGTGCAAAAGTTAGGGACTCCGGTCCAGTGAGCGAGATTAAGGGAACGCATCCTCACGTAGCGCCCTCCAATACGGCTCCATCTGCAAATGGTAGTGTCCGGTGTCTACTGATTCGCTCAGTGTACGATTTGGAGAACTCATAATAAACATAACGTGTGCATTAAGGTTTGCACAGGCTCTGTTTTTTTCATTTAGTGTTGTGCATTTGCATTAAAAGCAGTAGTCCTTTTCACACAGAAGATCAACAAAAGATTTCAGCAGGGGTGTTCAAATTTAGCAAATAATGACTGGTGCCAAATGTATTGTATGTGGATGTGATGAGAGCAGCGAAGTTTCAATGCAGTGAGTTGTACCAGCAACGCTTTTAATAACAAGGGAGCAGGTTAAAGTACTTTATTCAGGTCTGAACCAGAGGCTTTTGGTGGCATACAGACCCACCCACACAGCACTCCCTTGAGACTTGTGTATTGTCAAAGAGAAGTGTGAGACATTAAAAGGATTACAGACGATTAGCGTTTTTTTAAACGTCACCCTTCTTTAGCTGCTCCCTGAAGGACGGCACACTTTTTTTACGTCTTCTCTCGTCTCATAAACACTGGCTTTCTAAATCCTCGCTCCATATCAGAAATGCTACCGTTACCGACACAAAAGTGTAGTTTCGATTATTTGTCCTCTACACGCTAACGCATTTTAATCTTTTTAAGTCAACAAAAGACCTCAGGTCAACTTTGAATAACTCTTCATCAAGTGTGTCTTTATTTTAAAGTCCCTCATTAATTAAGAAACTACGCTTTGTGCGTCCATTCAGTTCCGTAAATGGTCCAAACGAAGTATGCCCAGCCGACGCCCAGCGGTAATACAAACGGTTGGGTGATGAAGGGTTAACAATCTGTAAGTGAAACTTTTTTGATCAAGGATTATTTTGTCGTCACTGCGCGTGAGGAAATGGAGATGTGACGCACGCCCCGATGTCACCAGTGGCCTGCCAAGCTGTGAGCTAATCAGCTGTGAGAGTGTCTACCTGAGCTCTTGTGGACATCCTGCGTTTGTGCAGAAGCAGAATCCAGTAGGTGATCCGTTTGAACCACCGTGCTATTACAGTGTTATTACCACGAGGGGGCGCCACCTCAAGAAAGGGATTTTAATTACTTTGATTCATACTGTAGTTCACAAGTCACAACATTTCAGAAAAAAAAAGAAATAAAAAATTCTCTGGCGTTCTGTGGATGGGTGGCAGAAGAAAATGTCAACAGAACCGAACACAGAAAGACACATGAAATCCTCACAGTTTTCCACTCGGAAATCTTGGAGGGTATTCCCGAAAGCAAACAGAGATGAGGGCCCACACATAAACACCACTCTCCCTGCTCTGCATCATGCATTGCATTTTTTTTAATGTGTGTGCATCGTGTTTTGTGTTGAAGTGGCCCAGTATTAATGGCCCATTAAAGTCAACAGTCTGACTCCATGGCTGAGCACTTCTGCATGGCCTAAGGCAGCACTGGGCTCCCCATTAACCCCACATCCAGCTCTCTGTCCCTCACTGCCTAACCAAGCAGCAGGATGACTAACATGGGAATGTGTCGCTGCTGTTCAACCCACTGGGCAGAGTGAGGGACAGGCCCAAAGAGAGGAGGACACTGGTGTATATATATATATATATATATATATATATATATATATATATATACATACACATTCTGTGCCTTGTTCAGCAAAGCAATCCAGGATGAAATTCGCCTTATAACTTCTGTATAAAGGGCAGGGTTGGACATGTGTAAACTAATTAACAAGATAAACGTGAATAATTTTTTGTACTTATCTTCTACTGAACAATTCATCTGCTGTATAATTGCTGGAGTTATTTGGACAGTGACAATTCTATTCTGACATATTATTATGTGGAATATATGTGTTTCTCAGGCATTGTACTGGGGAATGAGTTGTTCCTGATCTTGTCTCGTGTATGGGTAAACATAGATGGGCTGGCGTGTGAAGCATACTTGTGTGTGTATGAGAGAGACTGAGCTGAGTAAGTGCAGTCAAGCACATTTCTATCCTGACAGTGTTGACAACCATGTCTGATGAAGGCAATATGTTACCTGGCATGTGATTTCTGAATAACTGAAATATTTGTTTTAGAGTTATATAATCTGGCACCAGATTTGGTCCCGCAGGAATCGGTATGATTCATATGAACTTATACATATAATGAATCACAACAAAGGATGAGTTATGTGTTGCTGAAATGTATTACAGCCTGATGGTTCAACAGAACAATCATATGAAACAGACAGGGATGACATGACTGGTCAGTAAATCAATTCTGCTCTTGACAAAATTGACAGGCAGAAGATGTTACAGAAAACTGGAACAAGGCCACTGGGGAGAATCAGTTTTGTTTTTGGTTCTGAGGAAGAGAAAGAAAGATAAAAGATAGAAAATGATCATTTTTGAGTTTAAAAGACACAACAGTAAGAGAGAGAAAAAGGAAAAAAGAGAGAAAAGAAGGGGGCAGGGCCAGAGAAGGACCCCTGCAGTGCCTGAGATGGATGTCGATGCTCCTGGGGTTAAGAGGAGGGCAGGCAGGCCCTGTGCCTGGCTGCAGGGAGTGGGCTACCTGCTGTTCGCCTCTGGGGCCTGATGGCTCTTCCAGAGCAGGACAGGAGGGGCTGAGGGGCAGAGGAGAGGCTCCCTGTCCCGGGGCCCAGTGTCCCGTCAATCCACCCTCTTTCAGCCACGTCATCTTACTTCGCCCAGTGCCTCGCCACAGCAGCGCTCCTCGGCACCTATTTACAGTCGCGCACATCATGGCAAAGCAAGAGAGCAGGCAAGACAAAATGCACCCCAGGGAAGAGGACTCATTTGAGTACCAATGCCACACTGTGCCGACTGAGGGGCAGCGCCATTGTTCTCACTTTTAAAGTGTCCTTTCAGGAGGCCTCAGGGTGATGGACAGGCGTCACAGCAACACACACCGGCAGAACAAACCCAGAGTGTGGGACATGTTAATTGGAGGGAGGGAAGGAAATGGATAAACAAACACACTAATGGCGAGGAACCTCGACAGCAGAGCCACAGATTAGTACAGAATGCAAAGAATGTGATTGGCTCAACGCGAGCAAATGATCTTCAAAGTGAGGTCATAGTGATTTGATTTCATGGAGCCATTCACATCTGCTTATGTATGCATTAGAGTAGTGGGGGGAGTCTGTGGGAGTTAAAGCACAAATACACAAACACCACCAGCAACAATAACCCTTCAACAAATATCAGAGGCTCATTAGGTTATCATGATACGCCTACGGAAGCCCTTTGAGGATCTCCTACCAAACAGCACAGTGGTATATCTAATAGTATGCCTCTGAATGTGGATGAATACAGTTTCTAAAATAATAGATTTCACTTAGTTCAAAATACAGATTTCCATCCATCTGCCCTCACCTGCTTCAGAGGAATGGGGAAAAAAAAACTTCACACACTTTTTAAAACACAATCATGTAATAAAAGCTGTGAAACCGTTTGACCACTCCATTAACGAGAAGCCATTTTCCTTGTTCTTATCCCTCTGTAGCAACAGTGCTACACCCTTTCACAAGTACAGAGCTCGTTAAGTAAGTGCCTTCTAAAATATTTAGCCATATGGAGGAAGGTCTTTCCCTGGCATCTACTTATGAAAATGTCTGGCTGCAGATACAGTAACGTATTCCCATACATAAGTCAGTTTTTTTTTTTTTTTCATAGCCCCACTGGGTTCACCCAAATATACCGTTTTTTCATTGAACATATGTTAGTAATATGTACACCATATGAACATGTTGAACAAAATGGCTTTAGCATCTAGCATTCTGCCATTGTTGAAAATTTGTCTTACCCCCTTGTGCTGCTTGTGCTCCAGCTCGGTCAACTCAGTACAATCTACAGATCTGTTTATGCTGACTGTTACAAGATCATTAGCCCTGTACCGTAATATCAATTCATCATGTAAACAACTCTTTCAGCTTTTCATTCTTGTGGGCTTGTTTTTTGCTTAAGTAATGTTTTCTCTGCAGAAAATGCTTCTATGGTACGTAGCCCAGAATATTCAGAGTGGGTTGAAATCAGAAGTTCAAATATGCACGCTTTGGTGTAGTTCCTGCTCCAAACTCCCACTTTTTGTTATTATTAATTGCTTGGGGGTTGCTGTGTATTTGGCCTGGGGGCTGTGGTCTGGGCTGATGCAAGCTTGGCGGCTGTACTCCATCAGACAGGCTGCACACCTCGCTTCTGGGTGGTGACTTAAAGAGGAGCACCATGCCCTATTTACAGGCCTTGGTCGGCAGGGGGGTGAAGGCCAACCGTGAACCAGGGACCAGGTCAGGCCTACCACCTGACTCATACACAGACTCTCTCTCTCTCTCTCTAATCTACTCACAAGGCAAAATATTGACAGAACTGAAGATTGCATTCTAAAATAACATTATGGTATTTGTTTTTTTTTAAAGTTCTCTCATATGCACTTACCCCTGTAAAAGAGTATTTTTTTACATTAAAAACTTCAGTTGGTTTAGAAAGTTTACATTACAAAAATGATCTTAAACTTCATGTTTATAAACTATTCCTTTAAAGAACCATCCATTGAAAGGGTCAAAACACATTATTTTGTCAACATTTTCTTTGTAAAATAATGATTGAATAAAAGTACACTTTGTTTAAAGTATTAAAAGTAAAATTACAGATATATTAAAGGTCTGGTACAGGGTGTTTATTGCTAGCACAATTTTCCATAACAGCATAAACAATGAAAAATACAACCAAGACAACATTTATTCTGTAGTATATTAGAATTCTCTCAGTTGTCATATTAAGTTTCTAACTTAGCTGGAGAGTTTTCAAACAGGACGGAGTCTTTAAGCTCTTCAACTCTGTTTATTTTACTGAAGAATAACTCATTAGCAGGATGAAAATCTGTCAGCCGCTTCGTTAAATGATTTTCGCATGTACACATTTTTTATTATTGCAGCAGCTCCCCAGTCTTCAACAAACAAAAAACAGCAGATCTGGAGCACTGCAAAAATTCTTCACTCTGTGGCTCCTGTGGCTGTGAAAATTTACATGTCATAAATATTGCTAATGCCTGATGTGACTTTGAAAATACAGACCAAAGGCATTTTACTTCAGTACTGGTGCTAGAGAATTGAAATGATAAGTAGAGTGTTTATGAATAAAAGTAATGCCAAGGAACATCCAGAAAACTTTCAAACCCCCTGTCCAACACCTCACTTTGTTCTCTCGGTTGAAGGCAAAAGCAGGCTCTACATATCACTGTTTCATTATTTTTCACACGCCTCATGCTCAGGTCTGGGGTCCATTTGTGAGAATGTTGTGTTGGACTCCCTCCAAGTGTTGCCCCGTTCTCTGTGCGTTGACCATTCTTGTTCCCTATTGGCTTTCCACTCCCCCTGGCCTTCTGCTGGGCTGCTTTTTACATCTTTACTCTGCTAATACAATAGGCCTACACCATCAGCAACACACACACACACACAGAGGCAGAGGCTGTAAAAACACTGGCAGGTCACCACTTTTTCATATTAGCAGTGAGGAGTGACTGAATGTCTGAGACTAGGCTATGAGCAGACTCACTTTACGGTGGTGTAACTCCCTGGGCTTAGGCCTAACATAAAAAGGCCCGATACCACTGGGGTGCGAGGAGCAGGCGCTGAGGGTAAGTGAAACTGTGTGGGCAAAGGTGAACGCCACCCTTTGTGCAGAGGGAGCAGGACTGGTGTAAAGCGTGGGAAATTGTTCCCGCTGGTTGGCAAATGGCACTGCACAGAACTGCGTGGGTTTAAAGCCACAAAGTGACGGAAGATTTTCGCTTTCCCCAATGTGCTATAGTGTAGCAAAGTGCAGGGCTCCAGAATGAGCTAGTGCTCAAAGTATTTCATTGATTATAATCCCAAATGTGTCCGAAGATCCCACTGAACGCTCAGCCTGTGACTGTCCCTGCTGCCTGCTTAGGCCAAGCAAAACACATATAGTCTTGTGCAAAAGTTTAGGCACACCTCACCAAATGACATGTTGATTTTCTCACTGAAAGGTGCCACACCCTCTAAAACACACAAATGCACAACTGCACTTGAATTGCAATTGAAGATTTGAAAATATACTAAACTCAGCAATAATAAACCAATACACCTACTGCAGTAAATCTACAGTAAAAAGCCATATCCCATGTTTTAAAATAACCAACAAAAACATCATTTCACCAGGGGAACTCAGAATTAAGCATTTAACGTTTGCACATTCACTGTTCTAAAATTCAACTATATTATGGAGCTCTTCTTACTACATTCCTTTCAGGGCCTGCTAAGCCACAGCACAGCTACAGTGCAATCAGACAGACAGCCATTGCGTACTCTGAGCGGAGAGTGGCCTCGTGGTCAGGCCTCGTGGTTTGGTGAGTGTATCTGTGATGTCCGGTGAGGGGACTGGCCACGGAGATCACGGAAGTTGGATCGGAAGCTTGGTCTGGGTGTTGAGGATTGTAATTCAGTAGCCTCAGTTTGGGTTTTTTGACCTGAGCTGCAAAAGATTCCAGAGGAATACTTATCTATGTGTCTCTCTCTGTGAAACCTTCCAATTAAACAGACAGGCTGGTGACGTCGTCTTAATCTAATTTCAATGACACCTCAGCTATTTTACTAGTACGACTAGTAATGCAGTCTGTCCCAGCACAATAAAACAGCAATCAATGTGTGAAATTGAATTAAAACTGAATTAAAGGCATGAAATGAATTGGAACTGGCACTGTGTGAGCTCAATGTCCTCATTCAACCTTTCACTATTACTCACTATAAGAATAGGCAAAACCTAATGATACTTTAAGGCATTATCTCAGTACACAGTGTAATATTTGGTGTTTCAGTAGTGCCACATTTTCAAATACTATCAAAATATATGAGCAGTATTACTTCTTTCATTGTTTCACATGTATGGCCCTGAATCCAATTAAACAAAAACTGATCATGTGCTCCTCGCCATGACACACATTCATTCATTCATTCGTTATCTGTAACCGCTTTTCCAATTCAGGGTGGCGGTGGGTCCAGAGCCTACCTGGAATCATTGGGCGCAAGGCGGGAATACACCCTGGAGGGGGCGCCAGTCCTTCACAGGGCAACACAGACACACACACACATTCACTCACTCACACACACCTACGGACACTTTTGAGTCGCCAATCCACCTACCAACGTGTGTTTTTGGACTGTGGGAGGAAACCGGAGCACCCGGAGGAAACCCACGCGAACACGGGGAGAACACACCAACTCCTCACAGACAGCCACCCGGAGCGGGAATCGAACCCACAACCTCCAGGTCCCTGGAGCTGTGCCATGACACGCAACTGATCATTGTTCTATTACAACTGACGATATCAGTGAGGTACATAAAAGTGAAAATTGACCTTAAATTTATGACACAGGTAATTTCTTACACACCGTTCTTGTTCATTTACTCCACTTACTTCTGTCTTCTGATAAAGCAGTCCACCCTACCCTATTATTTTCTTAAACTAGCCTTATAACAAACCCATTGTCTTGGTCACAATGTTTGTGTGCAGTATTAATGAAGACATGAGCTGGCCACCAACGCTTGACCAACACCACGGTCCATCCCTCTGGACAAACATCTATGTGGCAATTTAATATCAAGTATCTCCATAAATGTGCTGAGGAATTACAGTTCATCTGTTTTAAAATGCAATTACAATTATCTGTTCATTTTGATGATGTTGAGTTTAATATTTCATTAATAATTCATCAAACTGTTACTGATGAAAACAGTACAAACTCTGCACAAGCAATTTCCTGCTTTGACAATTGTGATACAGTTTAACATCTCTGTATCAACATGAAACAAGTGGCCAAAGTCAGCAAAGAAAAACAATATGCCCCTGGTAACATTTCAATAACACATGGCCGTGTTAGCAAAGTGAGTATTTATTGTCCTCCTGGCTCCGACGGCCAGATATTTCTTTGAAATGTTACATGGTCTAAGTCTTCCGAACGAAGCATGATTTACAGTCTTGTAAACACAGGAGAAGTGGCACTGAAAATGTTTTTCCAAAGGCAATAACAGCCGTGTTTCTGGTACTGGATTATGTGCACTCCCCATGGCCCTCGCCGTCAACTGCTCTGACGTGGTTTTATCTCTCCTTTCTTTCTACAGTGACCCAATCATCTAATAAAACCCCTACAAAATTTCACTTTTTTTAAAAGAAATGTTTCTTATTTAGGTTCCCTCTCACTCTCTGTTAAACATCCAATGTGTTTCACAGCCCCTTTCTCTTGCCCTATTAAAAGTTGCCTTTTTAATCTCAGGCCTCACAGACACTCAGTTGGCTGGAGCAGCTGTGAAGACAGAGTGAGGGTAAGGGTGACTCCCACAAAACCAAGAGGAAAAAGGCAGCAGAGGAGAAGAAAGAGATTTCAGTGGCCCACCGGGAGTCTGACTTGTCCCTCAATCATCCCTGGCTGAGCTGCAAAAAGAGTGAGAGAAAGAGAGAGAGAGAGAGAGAGATGTGTGTCAGAGCATCCACGCTCTGTAGATCATGTTTCAGCTGGAGGCCTCTCCACACTCTCGTCACAAGGCCTTGTCCAACACATGTGCACACACACACACACACACACACACACACCTTAGTATTACTTTTTTTTTTTCAAGAATTTCCCTCTACTTGTGTAATCCCATAGCTGAACAGCATGAGTTTCTTCACCTAATCCTACAGATAATCACAATAACTGAAACACTGTTTTTTAGTTTATTTTCCTACATTGTTGTTTCCACAGATATATCTTAGGAAGGCAAGTCAAACGCCATCACATCTACATTAATTCCAAATAATCCTGTCATGCACTGAGAAGGGCGTACTGATGCCACAATGCTGATGTTTTCGGATGCCAATAGCCGACCTGTTTAATGTCCATATGACCAGATGCCAACATATACACATTTATTCAGTGTATAAATTGGAACTACAGGCAGACGAAGCTACAGATAAGTGCAGACACTTGAAGGCAGCGATCTTAAATCTTAAAATGGAATTCCTGCAATGCTGCTATGAAGCCAATATCAGAATGCATTCCAAATTATGAGGACATTTAAGATTCATAAAGCACTAAATCTAAAAGGCTCACACACACGTCTGAAGTAGTCTACTCAGACTATACACCCCATGAAAATACATTGGATGACCTACAATCAGATGAAGGGCACCCCCTGGTTTTAAATCTATAACTGTTAGGGTTTGGTTGAGATGTTAGAAGATGACAAGCAGGCTACAGAAAGACAAAGTTTAATCCCCACTGAGGACAAAGAAAGGGAGAGTAAAGGAAAACAGGCCGAAAGACAGGCAAAGAGGCGAAAAGGTGAATAAGGGCGGATGACGGAGTTTGTGAGGAGGTTGTGAGCAATGGAGAGACACACACACACACACACACACACATGCAGCAATAGAGTATGAATAGATTGAAAAAGCAGAGAAGTGGCAGGTCTTGCAGGAATTTGAGGGAAAGAAGAGTTGAAAAAGAAAAAACAGCATGTAGAGAGCTGTTGTGTTTATGCAGTCTTCTTCAAAGGACAGCTTAATTATTTTTCCATACTAAGTACAACAGCATTGCACAATGGTCCAAATCATCTGCTAGTGATTCACTATGATTTGAGGGGGAAAAAATGAAATTATATGCATTTGAAAATATATGCACTGAAAGTTTTTTTTGAGTTACAGACCAAACTCTGCCAATGTTCATTTTAGAGCCTTCGTTCAACATCGCAACCTCAATAACGCCACTGCAGCCAAATGTATGATGTCTCTCATTCGTTTGTAAATGCCAATCAAACTGGCCAGTCATGTTTCTTATTTGTATTTACTGCATACAACAAAAGCCACATACAATAAATTATTGCATTGCTGTTCCTTTTGCTTGCATTATTAAATGAACCACCTTCAAACAAGGAATTCACAGTGAAAATATCTGCTAAAGCACATCTAATTGACATAACCGCCACATGCCCACTCATAGCAATTTAAGTCATAAGTCAGGCTAACATAACACCCAATGCCACTAAAGCCAGCTAACCCAAATGTTCAGGCAGTAAAAGCTGCAGTGTATCCACATTGCTCTGAGGTCAGTCACAGAGGCAGCCAGAGCAGGATAAGGCCTGCCACCCTCGCGCCTTGCCTGACCCCCTAACCCCTCCTGTCTCTCTACAGCTGTAAAACCATGCTGAAGCATCATTAGCATGGAAACAAGATGTTACCTACGCAGACAACCTGGGGAACCAATTAGACGTGACACAGGCCTGGCCCAGAATGAGCCCCATGTGCTCTGCCTTAACCTCTGAAGTATTGGGTGACCTTGCAGTGAACAGGCCAAGGAGGGAGCTGAGGTGTGGGAATGCTCAGGGTTCACTCAACACACTTCAGCTACACTTCACCACAGGACTTTAGCCCCCCCACACACTTCCATACCGTGGAAATACAAAGCCATTGGTTTACCCTATGGATCAAACTTTTGTGTCAGCGCTCACCTTATAATGATCCAAAAGAGTCAGTAACAAACGAAGAAAGCTGAAGGACAAACTCTGAAAGACCCTGTTGTGAGAACGTATTACAATAAGCAGAAAAAGGATGCGTGAATAAAACTACTTGAGAAGTCTACAGGCAGTGGCCATGAGGTACAGAAACAGAAGAGAGCTTATCTCTTCGCACAGTCACTGATTAAGTGGGATATGAGGCAAGTTCTATTAAGACAGATTAAGTGACATGCTTAACTAGCTACCTCACAGGTGTCACAGCTCAAGTGGGACTGGGGTGTCTACTGAACTGAGAGCTTGTTAAATCCAACAGGGGCTTGTTAAACGTGTCACCGTGGCCCATCATGAAGAAGAGATTTATAGTGTTTTATAATTAGTCCTCACTTTGTTCAGTCTGTTCGTAATGGCAGTTACCTTTTCATTAGTTTTGATTTAATTCACTAATGGAGCAGTATTTTCCAGGGATCCACAACAGTACTTGGGTCATATTGAAAATGAAATATATTTGCTTTAAAAGATATCACCAACTGACATGTACTCAAGTACGGCTGAATTTTCCAAACAATATTTGATGATGGTGCGTTGATGATCAATCTCCAGAAGCAAACCATTTTAAAAACATGTACATTTGATCATATTTACATTTATTTTTCATATTTAATGCAAAAAAAAACAAATAAATAAATAAACGTTTTATTATTTTTTAACCACTATTCCCGTTCGATCTAAAACACAATTCTGTAAACTATTAGGTGTACAAGTAAGTTTAAAGCCCTTTTCTGTAACATTTGTAATAGCAAAATCAAACATTCTCCGGATGGTCGGTACTAAAATATGGTAATATGGTAAATACTGGACGGTATTAAAAATAATTATTGTCATTTAATAATACAAAACTAACTAAAAATGAAGCATAAATATGTTAATCTCACAATCAGTAACATCACAATCACCATCTTTAAACACCATCTAAACCAAACTCACACATACTTTTGGATGCAGTATTATCCCTAAGAACAGAAATAATCGATACACTGGCTTTTGCAGCACTTGTTCCTTGATGGAGGATGAGGTGATATATACATTTTAAACTGCTTAGCTTTTAAATGTTTTTTGTTGAATAAAAAGACAATTTTCATTTTTAATACTACACTACATTTGTCATGAAAAAGACAAAAGGGGAAGAATATTTGAGTTTTGAATTACAAATATACTGTACACATACCTTATACTTATACACCTTATACATATATATATATAATATATATATATATATATATATATATATATATATATATATATATATACACATTATAAGTAGAAATATACAATTCTGAACATTGAATCACTGCATATGGTTTCAAAATTATATAAAAGATCAATTTACATTTGAAGAAATATTGATATATTAACACAATCTCTCTAAATGCCTAATTAGGTAAACTAGTGCTATTTAAGACAGCAGTGGCTTAACTGTCAGGAATGCTTTTAAGAACATTCAGTTGGACAGGGTAAATGCAAGAGGGGTGAGGGAACAACAGAGCATTCCACAGGCATTCTCTCTCTCTCACCCTTCATACGTCAATCAGTCTTGTTATCTCTCCACTCTCACCCCTGTGCCCGCCTGTCTTTCAGTTCGAAGCTGTCGATGTGTTAATCACCCTGCTCTGCTGACAGAGGGAGCCAGATATTTTAACGTCCTGATAACCCTGTACTGGACCCTGTCGTCCTTCTTCTCTCCCTCTCCCTCTCACGCTGCCCTGTCTCTGGGTCTCACCCCTCTGCCCTCTCCACCACCCAAACTCCTTATCAAAACCCCCAGAAATAGACCCCTAGGGTCAATGAGAATCTTTGTTACCACCTACTTTGTGACCACCTTGAAGGAATATTACCATCACATTGTTATGCTATATTTAGTTGTTTTTCAGTTACAGTTATGGGACTAAAAAGTATTTTTAATACGGTCACACTACAGACTAAACCTGAATGGTAGTGTATTTATAAGAACCGCACTATACCTCTACAGCACAGTTTTTGAAATAGGCACAGTAGCAGTTAACAGCCTTTCATCATTATCAAAACTTGATTTATTACTGACATTATATTGACAGGAAATAGATGTGGATAACAAATGGGGAGCCTGAATGGGAGTTTTGATGTATTGCCAATGAGCAATGGGAGGAGGGGATGGAGAGGAGGGGGTAGGCATTGAAATAAGACCTGTTTTGGCGAGCAGTTGATACATTTGATACGGAACTCACTGGATCCTCGACATGAGCTGTCAGTGTGCTAGCAGGGGAGACTTATCAATCACTGGCCTTCTATCTGCCTGCCTGTTTCCCGGAGCCTGGGGATGCCCTGTTTGTGTTCAACGAGGTCTGTAAAGCTGAAGGCTGTGCTGTTACAGCAACACACACCCCCTCCAACACTACAGCCAGACTGAGCTAGAGAGACTCTTCAGCCTCAGCTCGCCATGTTTGTTGATGTCGCTTTCACGTCACTATGTCGCCTTAGAGTCCCTCTGCAAACTGACAAGAACAACAGCACAGAAACACTCGTAAAAATAAAGGTGTCAAAAAGCATTCTTTTCAGCTATGCCAATCATGTAGAATCAATGTGGGGTCCCTTAAGAACCTGAACTGTGTTTTCTATTGAGATATGCAAAAGAAACTCTGATCAACACTGTTTTAAAGTTCTACTTTTGCTATAGTCCTAGAACAACTACTTTCAGGCCAAGGACCATTTATGAACCTTAGTTTTTCTGTAATTCCAAACTTAAATTCATTTCAGTCTTGAGCTCGAACACATCTTATAGGTAATAACCGCTCTATGTGGCTAAGAAGCAGCGGAGGAGTGGCGAGGGTCCTGTCACCCACCGGTTGAATGATGTGCCAGTCCAGTCCCACAGCTGTGACCCAGAGAGGTAGGTGGCTTTGCAAAAGCTTTGGGGACAGAGAGGCAACCCGCCGGCAATTGTTTAACACCCGCAGGATGAATATGTAAAGCGCAGCTAGCTCATAAATACAACATGAAAAGGCCCCTGCTGGGTATAAAGACATGTTATTAGGCTTACTTTGAAAAAGTCAACTGGGAGTATTACAATGAATCTGTGTAGTCACTGGGGATGTGTCCCTTGCCACACAAAAGAAACACATCATTAAATTATGAAAAGGAAAAACGTGATTATTTGAGAAATTGTTTTGCACAAATAGAGCGGGAAACGATTTGCTCTGAACCTCTGGTTGTAGCAGTCTCTTTCAGAATTGAACAACTTTCAGCTTCATGGTGTTTGAAGCTTTAGAATCTTACTCAACAGTCTGTTTGAGTGGAACAGTGATGTGAAATGGGTCCAGAACCAGAAACAATTATGGCAATTTTAAATGAGGCAAAAGAAGAAAAACTAACAATTCTGTGGGCTTCCTTATTCTGGGGTTTCGATCCCTGCTGTGCTAAAGATTCAGAACAGTAGCTATTATACAATGGCCACTGTCACAACTGGTGTAAAAACAACCTGTCCACTGCTTTTCAAGTGATGGAAATCCAAAGAAGATGATTTTGACAAATTGTTTGGAGATTCCACCGACATGCCGGGAGGGTGATAAACATCTGTTTTAACACAAAGGACTTGGAAGGCAAACAGTGGACAGCCGACAAGCTTCCTCCACACCCCTGTATGGTTTTCACTCTGCTCAAGCTGACAGATATCAAAGAAAGGGCCAGAGAACGGAACAAAACATTTCCAATGCTTAGCTTTAGTTTGCTTTGGCTTACAGAAAGACAAGGGGACAAGGAAATGCTTCTAAGCTCTGCATTCATCCACATTGAGGTGATGGCTTGGGTTTATGCCTTTACCCTTAACATGTCCTGGTATTATGCAAGGAAGTGGGGTCATATGAGTTAAAATTGGGCTGGGTTTAAAATTCATTCAGTACAGAGTGAGAAAGTAGTCTGTAGTCAGCTGTAACATCTGTAAGTCAGGAGGCATGTCTGTTTCAAATTACTGAATCCTCAACTTATATTTCAATTCCATATTATTTTTAGAGCATGTTTTACAACTGTCGTTGTCACAAAGTAACGTTAAAATATCCTTGGTCCTAGCCCTGAGTGAGCAAACTGTAGTGAGGTTGCAAGGGAAAACTCCCATAGAGCATGAGGAACAAACCTTGAGAGCAACCAAGACTCGAAAGGAGAACCCATCCTCTTCTGGTCGAAACAACAAACAAGGAACGGTATATAAACAAAGGGCAGAATAACTGAAGAACTATAGGATTACAATGTATAGAGTGTTCAATACATTCAAAACATCATGTTATGTATATGTTAAAAGCAGTGGTAATAAAATACAGTGTGTGTAAATACAGTAGTGTGAAAAATACAGTAGTGTGAATGCTGATTGGCTGTGTAAATACCTTCAAGTAACATGAGTGTTACTTAATTTGCTGGCAAACTGACAAAATCACCTCCACCACCTTATATCTGTTTAAATAGTTTTTAACAATATCAAGACAAATCCTATATGTATTATATTTGTATGTAAATTACAGCATACTGTACACACACACACACACACATACACTCACACACACAGTTAACTAGCAGATGATGTCCCCTCTTAACACAGACCATTCATCGTTACACAATTAGGACATTTTTTTCAGCACCTGCTGCAGTGGGAATGCCCATTTGGCCGTGTTAATTAGACCCAGACTTCACAGCGCAGCACTGCTCCACTCAGTGACCACGTGCATTCCCAAACTATGGTGCTCCCACCACATCCACTTTTCACTGACCGCATCTGCCAATGCATCACCACCACAGCTAACTGGCTGTTCAAACATCTAACTGAGACAGGTTCCTCTACTAAACTCAGCTAAGCTGTGGCACACCAGTCCAGTTCATAAATAAGTTAACCATTACCATGCTCAGACTTGAAAAAAAACACTTTTTAACCAAAGAGTTCACTTCTAACACACTATTCAAATACAATTTAAAAAAAGGCAATTAGAAAGTGTGGTCATCTCAAGCAGATGACCCAGACCATTAAAGGTTAAAGCGCTCCCCTTCAAGAACACTTAATAACTCCTGGCCGATTACAGCCTTTCATTGCTTTCACTTTAAAGAGCTGTAAAGTGCCACCTGAAGAGTAAAAGAAATGCCCTGTCTGATTGAGAGAGTCCTGCTCGCACTCACTGGCTACAGAGCACAATGCAAACTGGGATATTGTGCTTATTGTTATTCGTAGTGGGCAGACATTCAGTGTGCCTTTTTTACTGGGTGTACTCCACCATTACAGGTAGTTGCGAACTATCACCACTCGTTGAAATTTCAGCTCACTACACAAAAAGAATGGAAGCACAATGACTTCAAATAGGTTTCTAGGTAAACTCCCTTTAGAGCAGTATAAAAGGAAAGACAGGTCTCAGACACATGTACCTTGCGTATTCTAGCTGTGTATTGGCTTATTGTTTTGCTGTTGTAAATTAAGACAGTAAAATGTCTCCCAGCATTTGTGAATGAATGGAAGTTTGATGTCTTGGGTTTGTCATGACCCTGGAGAGAGAGGACTAAGGTATCGTATGTGAGCCTAGCATTTGCTTCTAAGAGCGGAGCAACATGAGTTTCAAGTCTTTGATGTTGATTCCAAAATCTCCTCCATTTTCTTGCAGGAAGACACATACAAATGCATAAGTTATAGCAGCAATGGGGGCTTTTATTTTGTAAGCTAGTCCACACTGATTGGAATCTTGAAAGTTATTTACGGCACATAAAAAGCTGAGACTCTTTTTCTTTATGGATTCATTAGACTTACATACATCTGAGGCTTTAAATGTGTGACCTTTGACCTTCTTTACACCAAGGGTTTCTTGTTTTCCAAGCAGACAGAGCATGAGTGTGCCCTGAGCACCCTCTAGTGTCCGTATGCATATGACATCAGAAACACAAAACAAAAGTGAATGTGAATAAACAACACACAATGTCTCACCAAGTGGTTAAATCAGAATGTTGTGTATTCGTTTCCTGAAATGACATTAGTCCATTCTACCCTACCGTGGAACTGTTCATTCATCTGCTTTCAGGAAGACGTTTGCACATCCATTAACATCTAACACTCAACTACACAAAGCAAAGAGATGGAAAAACGTACAAATTTACACAGGGTCTTAAATGTAGTGGGGTTTCAGTCAGTGCTGAAGTCATAGCTGTTAGAATGCTGCTGTGTCATGTCCAGGCCCATGTGTTTTTCATGATGGTAGAGGTGAGAGTGTAGTAGGTAATGATTTTCAGAAAATATCAAATTGCAATTTCTTTGGCCAATATTGCAGTTAAAATTTAAACTACCTTTATTTTCTTGAAATCCTCACAGTGGGTTCAACAAGTATAAGATGCTTATCTGCACACAGACATATAACAATAAGAAAAACCAGTTCAAATTCTTTTAGGTTTGAATCACTAAAGAATTACAACATCTACTAAAGAATTTAAAAGGGATGTTGGTAAAACAGGAACCGAATCCCTTCGAAACCAGACATGAATGCATATTGAAACGTATCATTTAATACTATCTCAATGAAACCAGACATGTATGGATATTGGGGGAAATTAACTTCAATAATAATGTATGCAAAAGTAAGATGGGGAATTGCAGAGTGAAACCTGTAGTCAGTCTCTCAGACTAAAGCCTGGACCTTGTCGCATGTGCCTGGGAAGACAGACAGAAAATACTCTGAACGCCACTTCACCCTCTCAGTTACCAACTAGCAGCAATATGCCACATTCGACAGCAATCTGCTGGCATCCAGACAAAAGGAATGACTCTTAAAAAGTGTAAAAGAATGAAGCAACAAGACTGGGAGGGATGAGATTTAGCTCAAGATGCAAAGAGGAAAATAAAAATAGAACAAATATATAGCGTTTATTCTGGCTTTTTTCTGAGTTCACTGAATTCTTAGCATTATTTTATACTTTCTTTTTTTCCTTGTTTAAATCTATTTGAGCTGTGACTTCACATGCTTTTAGAACATCTTTGGAGTTTTATTTCATATTGTTTATTGTTTGGTCTAAAAATGAAAATGTAAACAAACACAGCTTTAAATGCTTCAAACCAAACAACAAAAAAGTCATTTAGATACTTGATTTTGACAATAACAAGGTCTTCATAAATGAATATTATACTGTGATGCTGGTCAGGACTGATGCGTTTAAATCATTGTATATATGTACCTGCCACCATATTGTTCTTGTATAAAAACATTCATTCATTATCTGTAAGCACTTATCCAGTTCAGGGTCGCGGTGGGTCCAGAGCTTAGTGGAATCATTGGGCACAAGGCGGGAATACACCCTGGAGGGGGCGCCAGTCCTTCACAGGGCAGCACACACACACACACACGGACACTTTTGAATCACCAATCCACCTACCAACGTGTGTTTTTTGGACTATGGGAGGAAACCGGAGCACCCGGAGGAAACCCACGCGGACACGGAGAACACACCAACTTCTCAGTCGCCCGGAGCGGGAATGGAACCCACAACCTCCAGGTCCCTGGAGCTGTGTAACTGCGACACTACCTGCTGCGCCACCGTGCCGCCCCTTCTTGTATAATGGAAAACATGAATTTTAAGTTGTGATTCCAAACTTTTAAATTCAAGTGCAACTTATAAAATATCACCGGGTTAAGATCAGTCTACTCCCAGACCGGCGCCCCCTCCAGGATGTATTCCCACCTTGCGCCCAATGATTCCAGGTATGCTCTGGACCTACCATGACCATGAACTGGATAAGTGAATAATGAATGAATGAATGAATAATGAATAGTCCCAGACCTGTTTTAATATATAACTGAGCTAAAATTCATTCATCAATCCATGAATGAATGAATATGGATTGATAAATGAATATTATTGGACACTGCTTGGACACACACTCACACCTACAGAAACTCTTGAGTCACCAATCCACCTACCAATGTGTGGTTGTGGACCGTGGGATCAAACCGGAGCACCCGGAGGAAACCCACACTGACACTGGGAGAACACACCTCCTCACAGACACCTGGAGCGGGGCTCGACCCCACAACCCCAGTTCCATTTGTGCAACCTTGATGCTCTCTGAGCTAATATATCTTATTATAATCTATATATCAAATTCACATTTCAGTTTGTGCTACCTCATATATTAATAACATTATCTGGTATATACTAAGATTCTGGATAAATGATGAAAGCATGGAAGGGTACAGATTACATATATTTCCAGACAAATGTACAAAAGTCAGTTGGTGGCATATTGATACAAGGCATAATGCCTGAAAGACTCATAAAAGCTTCATCCTAACGTGATCTATTGTTTGAGCAAAGTATTGGCTAAAGATTATTCAATAAGAAAGAGCAGTAGCCATTTAAAAAGATAATGTAGGATACAGAAACAGCAGCAGTGCACGCAATTAGACAGTGATACAGTATTTGGCTCTGCACTCCAGAATCCAGGATATGAAATTATTCGATATCAAGCTTGGCTATTGTTGTACATACAGATTTAGTGCCATTCACAGACATCACCAAAAGCTGCGTATCTTCTTAGTGATGCACAGTCAGTCAAAATGCCCTGTTCAGGTGATAGTCCCTGTTTATAAGAAACATTTCAGTTGCTCTTCCTTGAAAACTAATGTTGCCTTAGTAGCATGCTTTGGCTCATTGTCTTGTCATAACACATTCATATACAGTGCATCAGAAATATCATCTTTAAGTGACATCCTTATCCTAAACATACAGCTCAAAAATACCCTGGTCCCTGGACATGAGGGGTCAGAGTTTCCATTAAAAAAAAACACTACGGATAGTACTGTCATATTGTTAGCTATGTATTTCCTCCTTTTTTGGGGCAGTAAATGGTTTGAAAGGTTTAAGCATTATAGTGTACTTTAAGAGGCTCGTTTGACTGTAATAGAATGAAAACAATTTGAAATGATCTTGGTTTAAAAGGAGAACTGTCAGGTCTGTATTGGTATTAGCTGATATTTAAGGTTATTATATCAATACATGTTTTGGGAAAGAGAAAGCAGTATCCTGCCATAATTTTGTGCATCCACTGTAGATATAAATATATGTGAATTAAAGCTGGCTTTCTGCATTTTATGCTTAGTCACTATTCACTACTCGCACAGCTCATACAGTATAGAGCCAAATGTCACTGTCCAATTCCTGAATGCACTATATAATCAGCATATATGTGGAGTTCTTTAATGTGAGAATTATTCACTGCTCACTTTGTGTTTGTAGGTGGATGATAATAAAGTTTAATTCTTAGAATAACTAGCGTAAACCTATTGTTCTCAGTCACAATTCAGGAAGCACCATGCTGTGTTTCCTCAAGTGGTACAGCAGTGCTAATCTGTCCATTACAGTAAGCTGCCTTATTACACTTGTCCAGTATTTGGGTATATTTTTCTATTTATGAGCGCATTTAGGACAGAAAACACATGCAGTGAATATATCATATACTGCATATGCTGTGAACTGCTATTAGTTCCCAATGGAAACATTAGTTCCACTCAAACCAGCTGGTCTTAGTAACAGCCAAAGGCCTTTCACCCACTACCCTCACAAAGTGCTGTGATCATAAACAGACTCTAGGTGGCACACCATGCAGATTTCTGCTCTCATTCCTAAGCATGCCAGTGTACCACAGCCTCTACATGCCTCTACATTTAAAATTCACTATGACACTGGTATTTAAAAATCACATTATGAAAGAGTTACAGTTCACTATTTGCTACATCGCATTCCATCTTGCACAATTAGTCAGATACTCGGATGTGGCTAACAATAGGTTCTTCCAGTTACAATAGAGGTTTCCTCCTCAGACTTGAGCACATGTAACTGCAGGTGCACACACACAGAGTCTCTCTCTCTCTCACACACACACACACAGAGAGACCCCTCCCTGTTTCTCATCTATAAATACCCTCTCCTCAGTGACGGCTGTCAGGGCCTGTAACCTTGGCTTCTCCACTAGTGCACTGATTTATGGTGGGGCCAGATTGAACTGACCTTGCACTTGGTCTCAAGCAGTATAAGTAATGGCGGGTCATCAGCGTCCAAACTGGCGGCCATCTTAGCGCAGGACTAGGGCACTGCCTTTGTCTGTGTCTCTGTCCACTCCCTCCAAGTCCTGGATCTACCAAATGGACATGAGTGGCCCGGTGCTCTGTGAGCTATCGCACAAAACTGTCGGAATAAGAGCTTAACTGCAGCTGGGATCAGGCAGCGGTCAGCGATAGCTAGCTTTAATTTCATGCCTAATTTCTCCCTGTGCTCAAGGAATTGATCTTCCTCCTCTGTCTCTCTAACCTCGGCCTGGCTGTCGGGAGCCTCGCCGGACGGGCCGTGATGGGGCCCAGCCTCCGTCCATCCATCACCCACCTCCCTAGCCCTGGATTCATGGCCTCGCACTGAGCAGAGCTGCTCTGATGAAAGCCAAGCCACACAATGAGCTTATTTGATCTTCATAAACTCAACAGGCCAGATTCATCAAACAAGCACTCGCTGCTAAGCCAAATTCATTCTTATTGCTTAGTGTGGGCCATGAGTGCTATACTTTACGTTTTAGTACGACAGACACCCACGTACGAACACTCATACACAGTTATTCATAAGGACAGATTCCATTGTTATGTGCGGAACCATTGGCTTGTTTTATTATAGCCTACTGTAATACTCAGCAACAATTCATTCTGAGGTTTCCACTTTGCATTAAACATCTTCTGGATTCAATAAAGGTAACATACTGCTGTAACCACAAATCTGTCAAAGCATGTTCTGTCATCTGTAGTTTCTACAAAACATTCGGCAAGGGTGTATACAACACGCAGACCTTTGCCTACGCAATAGAGCAGCTATTCAAAAAACATTTTTTGGTTACAATTTTGGTTACCACCATATGGCTCATGTCCAGTGTACAAGGTCAGGATCTATGCCAACTCTCCAGTTGTCCTATTCCTGACTGCTAACCTTGAAAAACATCCAGATCATTTACCAGACCCCAGCTGTGAATTTTCCTGATAAACCCAGTAATTTACTGCACATAATAAACACAGTTCTGCTTTTTATTAAGACGCACTAGAAAGCCTGAACGTAAACAATGAAACAATGGATCTGCATTGTCTCCTCTCTCATGTCCAGCTCACAGACACACTAAAAAGTCTCAGTAAAATAGGATGATGTTCACTTTTTCATGGCTCTTTTCATGAGATAACATGTGAAGACTCTGTCACAATAACCAAACCCTTCACCCCCGCTGGCCATTATTCTCAGATGGAAACTACAAGCTTGGTGCAATAAAAACTCTCATATCATCCTCCAGATCCTCTGAAAGCAGCGGAGCCCCTCGAGGCTTTCGGGGAGATGACCTCATAGACAGAGTCTCCTTTAGAGGTCAGTCTACACAGCTCAGAGGATGCTTCTCTGTGAAGCCTGTGGCCTGCGTTCTAGTGGCGAACAGTCATCAGTTACAATAAAACTGCTCTATAATATTTTTTTTCCCCACAAGTCTACTTTACCTGTGTGAAATTTTTTACTGCGCCTAAAAACTCCTAAATAAATTTCCATAAAATCTCATATCTTTATCTAATCCCAGTCTTAATTATGCAGGCCATTTGGGTTCCTGTGCCATTAAGTCTGATACATGTAAATTACCACTGTCTATATAGGATGCCATGTATAGGGCTTAATTCAATGATCTGACGATGCTGAAATTAATAGTCTAAACTAAGACATGTTGTAGATAAAAACAAACAAAAAATTAATCACATCAAAGTCTTCCCAAGAGCCAGGAAAATTACAACGTTTAATCATTTTTCATTCACACCTTTAAATCCTATGGCACTGCTACAGACTACATGTGGTAATAACACAATTTATATTATATTATTTATATTATATTATTACACAATTATAATAACAATGTATATTAATAAATGGTATGTTTTTTTTTGAGTGGGGGGGGGGGTCACCATTGGCAGTAGTGGCTAATCATCAGCATGAATGGCATAGCAAAGTTAGTATTAACATATATTCAGTTCCTTTATTTTAGCAAAGGGCTTCACCTCAGTTTATTGTACCACTCAGTGATTTGTAATGTGACTGACAGCCACTTGACCCACAGCTCTAAATTAGTGTCTTGATTAGCACATCCACTCTCCTCCTTGCATTCTCCAACCAGCGGAGCTTTGAGCAATACAAAATGCTTGCCTCAGACATTGGCTACACTCTAGCCAATCCTCTTGCTTTAAAAGGGTTGGGCTAGTGCCAGGTCATTGGTGCAGCAGATCCAAGTGGTACTACTGCCTGGATGTCAAGGCTACTGATGGCACAACCTCCAGGTGATACTAACAGGCACTACGTTATCAAAATGGGCAGAGCTCTTTGACTAGGCAAGTCATTTACCATTTAATCCACAAAAAGTCCTTCAGGAGCATAACAAGCATTCGTCGATAATGAAATCAGTGGCTGACGTGCAGACATCAGTGAGGGATGGCATACTCCAAGCGCACCAGTGACACACAGTCAATCCTTATTTACTTAATTGCATGGCAAGTGGTTCACGTGGAGCTATTTGTCTCTCTGTCTGTCCCACTGTTTGTCAGGATGTTTCATCACTGGCTGGGTTTTGTATCTCTGCTCCCATCTGTGCCTGTCTGTATGTGTGTGTGAGCTGGCAGAGAGACAGAGCGCTCCCCATCACTGACGGCACAAGCTGCATCCCCACTACACAGCCATAAATCCTGAAATAACGGAATGCACAAAGATACGCTCCAGACTGTGCCACCGCAAGAGTCAGGGAGGGGTGTGTGTGTGTGTGTGTGTGTGTCAGAGAGAGAGAGAGAAAGAGGAAAGAGAGAGAGAAAGAGAGAGAGAGAGAGAGAGAGAGAGAGAGAGAGAAAGAAAGAGAGAGAGAGAGAGAGAGAGAGAGAGAGAGAGAGAGAGAGAGAGAGAGAGAGAGAAAGGACGAGAGAGCAGGAGAAATAGAGTGAGAGAAAAAGTGCCTTTGGCTCCACTGATCCAATTAGTAGGGCTTGTGTAGCTGTTCTCTCTCTCTTTCTCTCACTCCCCCCACCTCCTCTCTCTCTTCCCCATCTTAATTGGAAGCCGGAGAGACCAGTCGAAATCGCATTAACAGAGGTCCTGACAGAGAGGACCATCAATCTTTTTTTATTACGGTGTAATGGGGGTTCTTGGGAGCCGCGATTCGATTTGTCACCGGCCTCGTTCGCTGATAACAGGCATTTGTCATCACTTTCCCCCTGCGTTAATGTTATCATCCCGGGCCTGACAGCTGCCTCCATCCAGGGAGTGCCAGCGACACAGCACATCCGTCAACATAATATTTCCACGGCCAAGGGGACTGCAACAGCAATAAGCCACATTAAAGCACTTATGAGGAGAAAATCTGTTGTCATTAATTAAAATGTTAGAGGGAGCAGCGGGTCTTCTTTGTGAGGGTACTGTGTCTGTTTGTGTTCTTTACGAGGTCGGAGGGAGGTGGCAGCGCTCTCAGCTTATTTTCATTCTGTTGTATTTTAAAGGCTTTTAGATACAAACATATACATGCATGCAAAGATAGGGACCGAGAGAAGGCCACATTGCAGACTGAGCATATTAAAGATGTTACAGATACACACTGAAGCAATGGGCCTACAAACTAACCTTCTTTTCCTTTGCCCAGCCACAAGGCGGCAGAGTTGAGCATGCAGTGACAGGTGCTGAAGAGCCAGTAGATTCTTTTGCTGCTAATTAGACCAGCATCCTCTCCTCCTGCTGACCTACAGGACGACAGTCATTCCATCAGGGGAGTCAATTCAGAGTGAAATATTAGCTCCTGTATTTAGTGCTGTGCAAGGAGCCATGGAAGCTGTTTGTACATTTAAGAACAACAGCAACTCACCAGAAGTGGGGGACACTGGATGAACATGGAAAGACAACTCATGGATATCTAAATTACATTACATTAATGCCATTTCACATGTTAGCTTTTATATTTTTTGCAGCGGACACATGAGGGTAATGCAACAGACATCCAAGTCACTCAAAAATGAGACTAAAGATGCAAATTCGAATGGTGAGTTTAAACCCTAGTAAAACCACAGCCATCCATAGCTGGAACTCCAAGAGACATAAGTGGCCACAACCAGTGCAGGCACGTGTAAGCTGACGTAAGAGTATTTATAGTGGATAGTGTCTTCCTCCGAGTACACCGAGCTGTCTAATGACATTGTATTAGCAGCTGTTGTTAAAAAGCACCTGTTAAGCCTCATATTCTCAGCTTGGTAGCATGCTTTCATAGGGAAGAACTAGTTCGCTGCCGGAAAATTTCCTAGAAAAAAAATTAGGGGCTATGTCTCTTTGCGTAAATGAGATGGTAAGGCACTAGGGAAGTTCTATGATTGATCCAAATAAATATATGAATAGATCATTTGTTACAATTATCCACTGCAACCATTAAAAATAATTTTATGAAAGAAATGTTCACCACAAAAAAAGTTACACAACCATTTTAGAAATCTCAGCATCTCAGTGTTTGTTTCGCGTATAGCAGCTTAAATTAATTAACCGAACAGAAAGTAACATGATTAAAATATATAGCAAATACACCTGGTTAACTTTATCCCATTTTAATGCGATGAGTGAATCCATAGAGGAATGCAGCTTCATGGAAATGTGTATGTTTCACATGTATGAGGTGCTGGGTTCAATCCCTGATCTATGTCTCAACCTCATCACTCTCACAGTGAAGTGAACATCTGAAATATACTTTACCTTAAGCTACAGATTGGTTACTCATGGAAAAAAAGTGTTTCAAATAAGATTTATGGGGCTGTACATCTGGTCCTTACGCACCAGTGGAGTTTTAAGCAGGCGTGGCACCTTTTTTTGAAGAATTTGCTGCCTTGGTGTCAGACGTGGTATCTTACTAAGGAGATAGCAAGCTCAAAGGACTGTGCATACTCAAAAAAACACGGCATCACAGTTTGGCCAGCGAAAGCTAAGGCACTGAGCAATGGGCCAGCCCTCAGCCTATTAGAGGCTAGCAATAGCCAGCAGTGCTATCCTCTTCCAAAAGTTACATAGTACTAGGGTGACCAGACGTCCTCTTTTTTAGACTTAAAAAACTGTCCGAGCGGAATTTCACAAACGTCTGGGATTTTGTTTTTCTAGAACTTACATAGAACTTCGAGAAGCGTTTCGTTTACAAACTAGTCCCGCCCTCTCCTACTCCGATTGGTTCGCTTGAGTGAGAAGGGGGCGTGGTGAAGTAGCCTAAAATCTTCGGATTGGACGGTCTGACTGTAGAGCTACCGTTATTGGTCGATAACCTCTGTAAACATTTAATTGGTCAGTCTGCACGTCAGTAGTCCTCGTTTACGTCAGGCAAAGCTCATGTACCTACCCTCATCTCCAGCAGCTATTCCGAAACGTAAATGTAAATTCTCGGATGAATTAAAAAAGAAATTCAAATGTTTTGTGTAGCAAATAAAGTTGTAAAGAACCTAAAAGCACACATAGGTTCAGCTAAGCATACAACAGCAGCGAGGGGCGAGACCTCATCACTCCATCATAACTTAACTAAACCTTAAATAACAAGTTATACATTCTACAGACCCATGCTTTATATTTATTCCTCCAAAGTCACATTAGCTGAAAGACTGAAGTCCTGTGTGGTGTTTCCTCTAAAACTGAACTGGAAGAGCGCAGCTGTGAACGGCAGCCAACTGAGAAAACACTTCAGCAGTGACCTTGAATCGAGTGGACGAAAACTCGGAAAACCGAAAGCCAGACGCGATTTAGCTCGCAATTTCTCTTCGAGCACCGAGAGACGCGGCGGTTTCTCTCATTTGTCTACACGGGCCTCTTCTGGGGAACTAGCGGCGCTCACACACAGATGGAGCGCCACCGCCTAGGGGCCAGCAAGCAAGTCTCTCTCTCTCTCTCTCTCTCTCTCTCTCTCTCTCTCTCTCTCTCTCTCTCTCTCTCTCTCTCTGGCCGTGTCCCATTACTCGCAGCTGCAGCTTCGCACCCTTGTTTAGTTTATGATAGCTGAATGTTGTAGTGGCTGCACGATATTGGAGAAAACTGACACTGCAGTATTTCTTTCTTCAGTATATTGAGGTATGAAAAATACCGGAATAGGATGGATTTCATCAGAAAGTGTAACTTTTTTTGGGTGGGGTTTGGGGGTTAATTATTAGGATTTTGTATTATGAAGTGATTTTGGAGGGGGGTGTTAGGTTCTTTATTACACTCACAATTGTATTCAGTATATCAATCAATACTAAAATCAGCTAAACAGATATTTCTCATATAGACCATTTACAAAAAAGGGATTAGAAAGTGGGGGGAAAAGGTGTTTTAATAATTCACTGTGTTAAGATGCAGGACGACATGCAATTTATCTTGTATTAGTGACAAAATTCATATGTAAAATTGCGTCAGCGTGTTTTCCTTCTCCTGGTCCCGTCCTTGAATGACGTAGCGAAAGTGCACACTTCAGTGAAGTCCAAAGGGCGTAGGGAAAGTATTGGGACATGGCCATCTTCTACACCTGATACTGCTGCCCTGAAAACTACACCCAGCTCGAGCCTTCTGCTGTTTTATCCATGATTCATTTCTTATTTGTCACAATAGGGATTTGTGCCGTAAAATTGAAACCTAATTAGATATAATTTGTTTCTAAGTCTAAAATAGGTTTACAAGTTTACACCTCTGCACTGGAGTGACGTTTATTTGTGTGGCTAACTTATGCTACGTTATTGCTGGTGCCTCAGAGTGGACAACACCTCCTTACACTGTGTGTTTGCATTTGACTCATGCAGGATTTCAGTACTCATAGACTAAGATGAGAAGGATAACCCTATACTTTAATTAAGCATTAAATCCGCCTCCTCAGTGAGTTAATGAAGCTGCTGGAGTTGCTTGGCAGAAACCTCAGCTTCTGCACTCAGATCCTGCTTAGTAAGCTTTTATCACCTTGCCCCCCTGATGCTTCCCATAAATGAGGTAGCACAGCTCCATTTAAAAGTCTTTTATTTGCATGTTATAAAAAAGGCCTATTCTGAAAAGGATTCTCAATACACATTAGGTCAAATAAAGTTAGAATATATACCCCAGGATTTGTCCTACAGCACATTGTTCATCCATATTATGCAACATATGTAAATTGATTTGTGTTCAAATACTGTACATCTCTCAGTATGGATATGTCTAGGTTGCTGATTGAATGATATACAGCCACAGCAACATTAGTGGTTTGGAAGGTGTAAGGTTTAAACAATAGGTGATAACAGACATTTTGTGGCTGCAGGTAGGAAGAGAGAGGGATGGGCCCTGTGTGAAGCTCTAGTGGCTTGGCATAGGATATTCTACGTCTTATCCTGTGTATGTCTACAAATTTGTATACCTAAATATAACTTAATTGAAGCCATTTCATAGCATAAACTGAGCTAGAACACTACACAAACTCACTGAGGTAATTCAGCAGCTAATTAATAGCACAAAAACGTGTTTAAAGGATCCTCAAAATCTCTTTAGGAAATGAAAGCGACTAAACAGTTTTAATATACATATACAATAGTTTGATGTGTTCTCTAATTTTTCTTCAAATTCCAGACCCTTATAGTTGATCATACACATGCAATTATTTTGTGTGTGTGTGTGTATATATATATATATATATATAATCAACAATGTCCTATTTAACATAGATTCAAAAGAATGACTTTATAAAATACAGCATTTTCTAGGTTTCAAGCCAGGTCTTCCACAAACCTCCGAATAAGATATAAAACTACTTTAACTGAATACGCAGTACCACTTAATAATAAATATTAAAACAAGTTCTATTAATATGTGACATAAAGGCCACATAATATATGCATTGACTCAGAAAATAGTTAATTGAACCATGTAGTACATGCTGAAAATATAGCATATGATTTAATTCTCTATCACTCTTTCTGGCTTCAGGGGCATGAGAAGGAGCTGTCAAGCTCAAGTGAGCCGTTTTCTAGTGTTCCATATCCATTCATCTTCTTCAATTTGAGCTGATCTGGCTGAGTGAGGGCCTGGCTCTCTACCACCGCCTCTTTAGTGGCAAACATCTGACTGATTTCCACAAATGTCTTATTCTTGGTCTCAGGAATGACAAAGAAAACATAGACAGCCACTGCTAAGCACACGCTGCTGAACACCAGGTAGCAATAGGATCCTGCAGACATCTGTAACACAGTGAGTACAGGGTTAAACAGGTTTAACCCGAAGGAATAAGGAGATGGCATGGCATAGAAAAGTATAGGATAAATATAAAATCCTAGTCTGACCACTGTCTTTATTTGCTACTTCACGCTTTCCTATGAGTCTCCTAGCTTTGAGACTAATGCATATTGATTAAACTGGTCTTTGTGGAAAACCATACTATTTTACTTCATATAATATAGTCCGGCCTTGCGCCCAATCGTTCCAGGTAGGCTCTGGACCCACCGTGACCCTGAACTGGATAAGCGCTTACAGATAATGAATGAATGAATGAATGAATGAATAATATACTCTGGTTGCTAAGTGTTTCTCCTGTGTTAATATGTTTAAATAACAGCACATTTTGACACTACTGACCACTGATTTTTATCATGATACCATACTCCCACTTGTGTTCTGTTGGCCAGGTGTTGAATATCATTATCATATATTATATCATTGGGATTTTAAATGAACTGCAAACATAAATCAGCAGTAGCACCTGTAAGAAAGGGAAAATGAAGCCAATAGTGAAGTTGGACATCCAGTTCAGTGAGCCTCCCACCGTATATGCAGCAGGACGATAAGACTGCTTAAAGAGCTCAGCCGTGATCAGGAAAGGAACACCAGCTCAAAAAAGAAAAAATAAGACACAAAGACACACAATGCATTGATTATTGCTGATAATTGAAATCCAATGTGTTTCTCATAAAGTGTTTGCATTGTTATATGAAGCACATACAGATATATGTATAGATGCAAGTATACACATAAATGCATAGGACCTTCCATTTTCCATAATGCGTTAGTTCATGGTGGGAGGAGGACAATAAAGCAGCTTTATGAGCTGCTCGTTATCTCAATATGCAGGAAGTAGGGATTGTTCCAGTGCTTAACTTGTAATCCCTTTTGGTTACAAGTGAAAAATAAGCAGGCGCAAGGTGTTATTTCAAGTCTAATGAATTCAGGAACAAGCCAAGCGGCGGCTTCATTATTTGTGCATGATAATTGCAGTAGAAGGCGTGCTGCAGTTAAACTGATATGGAACTCTGGTTGTAATTCATTGTTCATGCAGGATTTTGTCTTAAAAAGCCATATTCATCATTGTTTATGAACAATGAGCCATAAAAAATCCTAATTAAAGACGTAATTACAGCGATTGAGACTGAGGCCCTGGAATGAATTATAGATTTTGGAGTGGGGTTGGATAATACATCAACAGAGTAAAGTGCTTGCAGTCTCATTCATCATTTCAGCAGTGCTCCTCTGCTCTGCTATTGTGGCATGCATAAACTCCATGCCTGATATTGATATATATCACTATATATCACTAAAAGAACAACTTATGCACTTAAAAACTTATGAACATCTCCTGCTTTCAAAATCCAGGTTGCTTAGTATTGTGCTGCTTGATTATGATATATTTCATAAGAAAAGTTACAGCTGGCGTGCAAAAATTCATAAGCAGTAGTAAGATGAATTGCACTGTATGAATGCAGTTGTTTACTTGTTACTGTTATCAGTTCATGATTATGAATGTGAAGATATGAAAAAGGTAATGCTAAATTAAAAACCACAGAATTTCCCAAACAAAACCAAGGATATGGATTAGTTAAATAATCATGTTTTAACAAATAATTGAATAAATAGCTTTGTATATTTAAGTAATGCCGCTTTTGTGCTCTAAATGAAGTAAGGATTTTAAGACCCTGGGGAACATAGGAGCCTTTTTTCCCCCTCAAATATTGAGGTGTGATATTTAGCCTCCAGGTGTCGCTATTTCCCTACTTCCAGACGTCGTGGGAAATCTGGGGTCAAAGGAGGGCCATCTGTTGATCCAGTCTAAACAATACTCTGGAGACCATGTCTGAGCATATGTGGCAAAGCAGCAGTGTTTCACAAGATGGAAGTATTGAGTTGAAAATTAGTTTAAATTAATTTAAAAAGAGAAGAATGTACACAATCATCTGTCGCTCACCTGGCCCAATACAGAACCCAGCAATGATGCCGACCACACAGCCCACACTTACATACTTCATAAAGTGCACATGTGTCTACAAGAGGGAGATAACGTCATGACTTTTACATTGGCCATGATGGATACACCATGCATCTATTTTCATAGTGAAAATGCAAAAGATTTAAAAAAAGTTTTTAAAATTAAGACATGGAATAAACACTGATAAGAAATATCATCACTTCTAGTAATGCTCACCTGTAATATGAGAGACAATGTTATCCCAGCACAACAGATTCCCATCACCCCAAAACCCCCAATGATCAACGGCCTTCTTCCCAGCCGCTCGATAGTGAAGCACTAAGGAGGAATTCACAACAACAAAAAATAAATTTATTGACAACATTTTCTGTTTTTTGGCAAAAACAGGAATGCTAACACCTGCAGTGCTACAAGACTGCCAATAATTAATATGTCTTCGATGTTCTGTGATTGCAGTCTGGCTGATTTCATTCTGCACTGGTTTGAAATACACCTATTAATGTCCATATCCATTAACTTTTCACGTTGCCCACATTATCCAATTTTACATTTTCATCTTGATTCAACTGTGTGCAATCTGGGGAACCGTTTGGTCATGAATAAGAATATGAAAACTGCATATAATAAAATGCACAATGTTGTTTGTGTTATTAGGCATGGTATGTAGCAATAATTTATTCCCAGTGTCCCTTGTAGACTGTTAACAAACTCATTATTTAAAGCTTGGTTCAAATTTAGCATTAGGTCTGAACTTAAAATCAGGGTTAGCTTTTACAAAACATTTATGTTAGACTTTCAAATAAAGCCGTAACCAATATTTAATGCAAAAGACTCTCTCTAAAGGCTCTCACTCATCAAGTTCTCCCTCAGCAAACTCAGAACTACACCTGGTTGGTGAAGGCACTGTGTTTGAAATTGCTGATTATTGCTGTAACATGTTTGGTACTGCACTTCTGAACTCAGGGCAGGACAATAAGAACAGAATGTTAAATTTTTCATTAAGTGCTACTAAAGATGAAAGCCAAAGCAGTGTGCTGACTTAAAGGAGGGTGCAGAGAGCAGCTGACAGCAGAATGAATAGCTGTAATTTTATAACCAATCTCTGGCCTTCCTCCCGTGTGCCATTCGCCTCCCAAGTGAGGACCAATTGACACTGACAGCAATGAGTTCTCCTGACTAACAGCGCGCCTCGCCTCCTCCAGCCGCTGCTGGTGCATCACTAAATCCTGGCTAAGCGATACGACTGGGAGAGGGAGACTGCGTCTGGCCTCCATTACAGCGCTGAGATGTGACCTAGGGAAGGAGCCGGCGGGAACAAACCTCATCCGTCTCTCTAATGCTTTCCCTTCATCTCATACACTGTTTTCTATGAGTGTCAGAGCGGAAAACTAGAGAAAGTGCACGGCAGAAGATGGAGAGAAAAGCAAAGCGGAGCAGACGGAACAGACGGAGGGGCAGAGACGCTCCGGAGGGACAGCCCATGAAGGCCTGCTCTGAGTACAACTCTTGCATAATGCTACAAGAACCTGCTCATTTTTACTCAACAGCACTGACTTAAGTCTAACTTCGCGCCAATGCTATATCATTCATACAGAGTGGAACAAATCGTTCATTGGTATCTTCAGTTCATTTCCTTTGGCGTCATCATGCATTTAATCTTCTCTCAAAATTCTTTGATCATACATCAGTATGATTTGAATCAGTAAATGTCCCTCAAATGTTCTTTGTTCGTTGAAACGGTGATGGAAATTATTATTTTGTAATATTTTAAGAGATTGTTGCATGTTTTGCTTACATTTTTAAGGAACCACTCATTTAAATAATAGAAACCAGAAAATTGCTCAATGGTCGGCACAGTGGTGCAGCAGGTAGTGTCGCTATCACACAGCACCAGGGACCTGGAGGTTGTGGGTTCAAGTCCCGCTCCAGGTGACTGTCTGTGAGGAGTTTGGTGTGTTTTCCCATTGTACACGTGGGTTTCCTCCGGGTGCTCTCAAAAAGACACGTTGGTAATTGGACTGGCAACTCAAAAGTGTCCATTGGTGAGAGAGTGTGTGTGTGTGTGTGTGTCGCCCTGTGAAAGACTGGCGCCCCCTCCAGGGTGTGTTCCTGCCTTGCGACCAATGATTCCGGGTAGGCTCCGGACCTGAACTGGATAAGCGATATCAGACAATGAACGAAAGAATAAAGTTGCTCAATGGCATCACACAAAATATTTGAAGAGAGTGGAGTGTCTGACTTTATTCTGCAGTGACCTGAAGTTTAGTTTGCTATTACCGATTTGATTGTGATGCAGTTAGACCCTTCAGATCTTAACTCTACCTTAACTCTCCTATAAGCTTCTCCATTTCCATTAAACAAAATATGTTGGGGTTAAAAAAACGGCTGTTGTTTCTAACGTGACCCAAAGTGATAATCAGTCTGCAATAAACAGTCAGTTTGTAAGGAGTTTTGCTTGAAGAAATAAACTTACCCCTATGAGACCTGCAATGATCTCTATGGCCCCAGTTCCTACAGTAGTGTATGGGATCTCAGGGGCTGGAATCCCAGCATTCTCAAAGATATCATTGGTGTAGAACCAGATCTAAAGGCAGAGTAGAGCAGTGAGTGAAACAGGTGAGAGAGAGAGAGTGTGGTGAGACATGAAGAGAGACAGGAAGATGATCTTGGCTTGTACAGGTGGCGGATCGTGGCTGCACATTTCTGGAGTACAACACTTCAGATTCAATTTTAGGGCTGGAGGGGTGTATGAGGGTTTAGGCAGGGGGGTAATCAGAGGGAACACAGACGGTTTTAGAGCTGCTGGGAATGCAGAGGACACACACGGCCAGCCTCTCTCCTGCTGCTTCGGCTCAACTCAGCCAAGACTCACCACCTGTCAGCCCCATTTACTCTCACACGCTCACACACAAAATTTATTTTCCTTTTTTTAACACCCTCGCTCCTGTAGACATGTTCTTGTTCTCTTATGTCATGATGATGGTAAACTATCATGATTTTATAACTGTATCTAGACAATTAGGAATTTTGAAAAGTTCCAGACACTGCATTTACATATATCCACATATTAGTCCAGTAGTTCTTTAGTCTCACTTATTGACAATGATATTTTATGGAGTTTTCTGTACTATATACTATATCCATTGAAGGTTATGGTGGTGAATTAGGGAAAAGTGCTGCACATTCCTAAATATCCATATTTTGCTGTGGTATAAATTACTTTAACAGCCTCATTTCTCTTACTGCAATTTATTTGAAAACATCTTTAGCAAAGAAGCACAATCTATTAAAGAATCAAAAACTGTAATTGTAATACACCAGCTTTTTTTCCGTCAGATTCTCAGAAATCCATTTTAGATGCTAGGTGCACAGACGTTTCACATATTTATCATCCAGAAATCTCAGTTTAACTTACAATGTGTTATTGAAAACTTTTACATAGCATATGTTTAACTAAGCTGTGTGGCCATTGTAGGATTTGTTAGATTTGATTTGCTTTAATAATTGCATTTATTTATTGCCTTGGCAGGGCAGAGTAAATTAGATGCTATAAACACACTCTAGAACTAAGGATTCTAATTTGTTCAGCTCTGTTGGGTAAAGTATGAGCTTCCTGCTTCCTCTGTCCACTTAATCATTTGAATAATTAATTTTCAGCTAAACAAAATAATTCAGGAAGGTAATACCCCTTGAATAGGCTTGTTCAAGGAAATAAAATAATTATTTCGAAGGCACAGAAAATTCCCATTGCCTCTGTGCTGCTGTTTCTTGTTCTCTAATTCTTGTATTGCACAGCGGCATGCAATCTCGTGTCAGGTTTTCTGCGAGTACATGAGAGACATCATTGCCAAATTTTACATTAAAGCCAGGGCTCATTCCCAGCTTTATTTATGTGTATGCCAGGAAACACATCTTGGGTACACCAAGTATTTTTTAACTGGAGCACTACCAAAACTTTCTATGCAGGTAAGTGTAAACATAAACACTGTCTTACTGCATCAATACCGGACAACTGCATCCCGATGTTAATGATAACCACAGAGAGGACCTGCCAGCGGACGGTGGGGTCCAGCAACAACTGCCAGACAGACACAGTATCCACCGAGGACAGAGAGCGCTGTTCCTCCTGCATCTCCTCAATCTCAGCCTGAATGTTACATTTGGCTCTGTACCACTTAAGAGCTGTGGGAACACAGCAGACAATGTGGATTATTTTATGAAAACCAGTTCAAAATCAGAAGTTTAACATAGATTACAACACTTCACAAACTAAAAAAATAATGTACAACAGTGAGACCTTTATTTTTGAAAGTACCAAAACAACAAAGAATAACTGGAGCCAGTTTTTAACCTGTGATTGTAGCATGAACATTGTGCTTCTCAATCAACAAATAACGAGGGCTTTCTGGAAACCATGGTAACAGCATCAGTTGGACGAATGTTGGGACAACCACAAGGGAGAGGAACAGGGGCCAGTGTTCCTCCTGCCAAACAACACAGCACAGAAAGACATATAGTTAGAAAGTATCATGAAGTGCTTGTGTGTCTCCCAGTTACAACCTACATTGCACAGTTCTGTTTTCCCTGCTCTAATCAACCAACATTCAAAAGAGAAAGGTGTTTCCTGTTAAGAAGGTGGGAGATATTGACCAATTATATGTAAACTTGAGTCTGACCAAAATGGAATACACTGACTTACCATCCTATTTTCCTATGTCCTATCTGTTTTTTAAGCAAACCAATTTGGAGAAATGATTCATTTCTAATGTTTTATTAGTGATATTCTGTTACCTTTCCAAGAAGTTCATGTAGACCCAGGAGCTGTGCAGAGAACACACCAATGCAGATAAAGATGCTTGGCATGAGGCCTAGGAAACCTCTCACCTTTTTAGGAGCAATCTCTCCCAGATACATAGGCACCACACTTAGTGAGATCCCTGAGAAAGTGGAAAGGGCACATTATGTAATCAGATAAGATTATGTCTCTAGCTATTACTTGTCAATACTTATAAACAACTATGAAACAGGGCGCATGGTGGCGCATGGTGGCGCAGCAGGTAGTGTCGCAGTCACACAGCTCCAGGGACCTGGAGGTTGTGGGTTCAATTCCCACTCCGGGTGACTGTCTGTGAGGAGTTGATGTGTTCTCCCCGTGTCCACGTGGGTTCCCTCCGGGTGCTCTGGTTTCCTCCCACAGTCCAAAAACACACGTTGGTAGGTGGATTGGCGACTCCAAAATTGTTCGTAGGTGTGAGTGAATGTGTGTGTCTGTGTTGCCCTGTGAAGGACTGGTGCCCTCTCCAGGGTGTATTCCTGCCTTGCGCCCAATGATTCCAGGTAGGCTCTGGACCCAACGCGACCCTGAATTGGATAAGCGCTTACAGATAATGAATGAATGAACTATGAAACAAATAGAGGTGTTCTGTAAAGTCAGTTCAGTAACTAATCTGAGATTACTAGTCCTGTCATCATTATATTACGTGACCCGTATATTAAGTGTGTTGAATTATACATTTAAAGGTATGTGTGTATCTTTACTGATCACAAATGTTCATTTTGACAGTGCCTACACCATTGTCTTGTGGCACAAGTGCCAGAAAATAAGTGCCAATTTGTAACAACTTTGAGGGGGAACACATTTACTGTGGGTTACATGTAGACACTTAGCTTTTTAGAGGCTATCCAACTCTTTATGTTGCTTAGTTCCCCACTAGTAGATTACCTGAATGTATTCCTGTGATGAAACGCCCAAATATGACCATTTCAGGCGAGCCGCTGATTCTGCTGAAGCCCATCAGGGAGCCTGCTATGAACACCAGAACAGTGGAGTTGACGATGGTTCCTTTCCTGCAAAAAGCAGACACACAGGGTCCAGATCCTGCCACTGCTCATTAAGCCAGGGCAGTTATGCTCAACAGCCAGCCACCAGGGAGTTTAACTATCAAAACCAGATAATTGATGTTCCACGACCACAGCGCTGAGTAAAATAGCTGGCCTCCTTGATTAGTTCTATCAGGTGGTAAACTTTCGCCCTGATTTACACCCAGCTGTGCCATGCTCCGCATTATGATGGCCTTAGTCCTATAAAACACTTTGCTGGGCCAAAATTGATTAGAACATTAAATGGGGTTGTGAATCATCATCTTTCATTTGCATTTAAATGTCCGCAGTCTAATCTCGTGGCTCCCGTGAGATGCTCAGAGCAGACGAGACAAGTGGAGGAGTTTGTGAGCCTCTCTGTGCGCACGGCAAAGAATTCTGATTATGCCTCACACTTACACTAAATCAAGGAGAGAAACTTTGTATCACTAAATGTAAGCTGCAGGTTAACTTGTTTCAACTCCATCAAAAACCCAACACTAATTTACAACAAATGTATGTTGGTAGCTCATGCTCTTTAAATCACAGTTAATGAGAAAACATTTTTAAAAATCGTGTTATTAAAGGGGAAGACTAAATTGATGACTAGTAATAGCTGGCTTTTGTGTAGATCTTAAATCTTTAATCAATTCTAACTGTATCACAGAGGCCAACTAAAAAGTTAGAGAGAAAAGTCTGGTGACAAAAGGGCACAACAACAAAACTGTTTCTCTTCCAGAGGATGACCAAGGTCATCCACAGAGGTATGAAAGGTCATGTGGGGTAACAGATGAGGTGGAGTGTACCTCGGTGGTCCTTAGACTCTGGGGAGAACTTGGCAGAGTGACCAGACAGCACCAGATGTTATGGGGTCTCCTCTTGACTTACCTTCCAAATTTGGTGACAAGTATGCCCACCATCAAAGAGCCAATCAGGCCTCCAATGGCAAAGACAGACACGGTCAGTGAGTACATGAGCGTCAGTGCCTCTCCATTCAGCCCTGTCCCATTTCGACTCACAACAGTGTTGTTATAGAAGTCCTTAATGTACTGTTTGTACAAATAAGAAGCGGAAAGAGAGAAAAAATTGTCATGTCATGCTCAGGGAACCCCAGGGTAATTCATTTTATTTGGTTATATGTTTAATGCAATATGACACTCATATGACACTATTCACACATTATTAATAATTAATAACACATTATTTAACATTCCTCTTGTGTTAGGGTCTTGACCGTCCTGTTTTTAGGTTTTAAATGCATACAAGTACTCCATAAATATGTTTATTGGACCAAGACTTTTTGACTTTGTCAGGAACTTCTATTTAAACAAAGCAATAAAACATTTTTTTACTAAATTATAAAATGCTCTTGTTAAAATTGTGGCTTTTCTGTTGTTAGGGTCAATTTCGACCCAGGTATAATTTTAAATCAGAAAACAAAAACAAGTGCCAAATCTGGAATCATAAACACACTATACACCAACAGCCTACAGCTGGCTCCTCCTACAACCACTCGAGCTTCAGTTAGGGGCTTCTATCTTTGTCTGTTTCACAAAACAAAGACAGACATGTCCAGACATGTAAGGCCCAATCAGTTTAGAGTTTGTGTTTTGTAGAGTGTACATCTCCAGTTTACAGTGTGCAACAATGAAAAATTAAAACCATTCCTTTCATGGATAAGGAACCCTAACCAGGTCAACAAGACGTAAGAAACAAATTGGTTGATAATTAATAGTTTTTAGGGGCTCTTATGGCTGATTTAAAACATGGGTCAAAACCCACCCATTAACGTAAGAGATGGTAACAGATAGCTAACACAGGAGGAAGGTTAATAATTTCATGCCACCATAAAACTCATATCAGGCCAAAGAGCATATTAAATAGAACCTGCATTGAGTGGAAGCACAGGCCCTAATCTCATGCGGTGATCATTTGGTTTTGCTTCTTTTTAATTCACCATCCTCAGGTCACCTCTCCTCATGAATTGCTATACATTTACGTTTTTTCCATCCCTTTGTACTAATCAATTTAAATTCAGTTTCAAGGTTACAATGTCAGTTATTTGGTAAATGATCATGAGTACAACTGTGTGACAGACGTTTCTGATTCTAATGAGAGGCTGAAAACCGTTCATTAGATCTCAAGTCCTTGCAGTAACTTAGCCAAGAATTTCTCAGTACATTTTAAATCAGCGGAGGGTTTTCTATTCTGATTCAGCAAGCAATTTTCAGCACTGGATTTTCTTTGAAACAATGCAAATCTCACTTAATCATTTGAATTAAAATGGCATTTAGATCTTCAAAGTCTGTATTTTGGGGTATACAGTGTTTAAAAAAGCAGCATTAAACAAAACCCCTTTCATGGGGAATATAGCAGGCAACTATGAGACAAAGACATAAACAGGAAAATTTGAATCTTTTCATCATTAACAGACTAATGGTGCAGGGCAAATAGGTCCCCACTTACTGTACATGAAGACCTGCTAGAGGCAACCAGTGCTGCACATGATGGCAGAGAAGTTGAGATTAATAACGTTATACATCTCAATTATAAAAACTGTTGCACAAAATTGTTTCCATCAACCGAAATAATTTAGTTTTGGTAATAAAACAAAACAACCCCAACCCCTATATATATATATATATATATATATATATATATATATATATATATATATATATATATATATATATATATATATATATTAAACATTGTCTTAAAAAGTGTCCATAATCACAAGCTTGTTTGCATTCCAGAATACAGTAATCACTGATCGTATTTTAGAAGAAGTTACAGAATCATGATGAAGTAACATGGGACACTTTCCATGAGTTTCAGCCAAGCGTTTGTTTCAGCCACATGGTCCATCCACAATTCTCATTCAGTGACAAATCCCTCAGTCAGAACACTGCTTTTGTGGAGCCATTGTTCATGCTTCCACTAGGAACCTATCTCCTTTATATACTATAAAACAGGGCTAATATACTGACTAGTATGGGCAATGTGAGACTGTTATTTTGAGTGGTATATATCATTAATACTTGTTTACAAGTATTGGCATCACACAGTATTCCTAATTATTACCAGTTTTATCAGAACTGAGCAGTCAACAACATATGTCTTTACCGAATGTTTCAGATTATTTTGTCATTATATAAATATGATAATCTGGAAATTTGCTTGTCCTCACTGTTTAACATGTTAGTTAAATGTTCAGCATATGGTACCAGTGCTCAGAAAGCAGGAATTCATGAACTTTAAATATGTGCAATGTTAATGCCATTTGGTTTTCAGGAATTGCCAGTTCAGCACTAAAATAATTCTGCAATGCAGTGAGAAGATTTTAAATGGTGTGACATATCTTCCCTTCAATATTATCAATTCTTATCTGTTTCGTAGACATATAAACCATGAACATGCTTTTGATCCTCTAATTATACATTTGATCATCACAGTTAATGAGCTCTTACCCCTGCAGGAGAGTTGACGACAGCCAAGTTATAGCCATAGAGCATAGAGCTACCAAATGAGGTGAGGAATGCCACTGACAGCAGAGATGAGGTAAGCTGCTGTAGGTATAGAGAATAATGATAAAATAAATTATTCATATGTTGTGCAAGATTAAAGAACTTTTAATGACTTACCATGCTGTGAAAGCAGGAATATAAGAAACATTCAGCAAATGCTAACCAGTACTTAGCAGTAATTTACATGTTTTTGAAACTAAATGATAAAATAGGTAATCATCAGCGGGATACATTTACATAAATTAACTCATGAATAATTATCTGTCAGCTCTATCAACAGTTCAGGACACTAGGGGTTACGGTGAAGCCAAGACCTCAAAAGATGCAATCGTTAATCTGGACTGGAATGGACAGAGAATGGCCTGAACAAATAGTTTAGGCTCATGTTCTGCATTCCAAAATATTAATTCTTTCATTCATTCATTGTCTGTAACCACTTATCCAGTTCAGGGCCACAGTGGGTTTGGAGCCAACCCCAGGAATCACTGGGAGCATGGCAGGAACACACCCTGGAGGGGGCACCAGTCCTTTACATGGTGACTCACACACTTATACATTCACTCACACACTCACAACTAAGGACACTTTTGGGTAGTCAATTCACCTACCAACATGTGTTTTTGTACTGTGGGAGGAAACCCACACAGACACGGGGAGAACACACCAAACTCCTCACAGACAGTCACTCAGAGCGGGACTTAAACCCACAACCACTAGGTCCCTGAAGCTGTGTGACTGCGACACTACCTGCTGTGCCACTGTGCAGCGTCATTCAGAAATAAATACAGGGTGGGCCATTTATTTGGATACACTTTAATAAAATGGGAATGGTTGGTGATATTAACTTCCTGTTTGTGGCACATTAATATATGGGAGGGGGAAACTTTTCAAGATGAGTGGTGACCATGGTGGCCATTTTGAATTCAGCCATTTTGGATCCAACTTTTGTTTTTTCAATGGGAAGAGGGTCATGTGACACATCAAACTAATTGGGAATTTCACAAGAAAAACAATGGTTTTAACATAACTTTATTCTTTCATGAGTTATTTACAAGTTTCGGACCACTTAATGAACACTTAAAATGTGTTCAAAGTGCTGCCCATTGTGTTGGATTGTCAATGCAACCCTGTTCTCCCACTCTTCATATACTGATAGCAACACCGCAGGTGAAATGCTAGCACAGGCTTCCAGTATCCATAGTTTCAGGTGCTGCACATCTCGTATCTTCACAGCATAGACAGTTGCCTTTAGATGACCCCAAAGATAATAGTCTAAGGTGGTCAGATCGGGAGACCTTGGACGCCATTCAACTGGCCCACGACGACCAATCCACTTTCCAGGAAACTGTTAATTTAGGAATGCTCGGACCTGACACCCATAATGTGGTGGTGCACCATCTTGCTGGAAAAACTCAGGGAACGTGCCAGCTTTAGTGCATAAAGAGGGAAACACATCAGCATGTAGCAATTTCGCATATCCAGTGGCCTTGAGGTTTCCATTGATGAAGAATGGTCAGCCTATTATTGTATCCCATATACCACACCATACCATCAAGATGTGCAGCACCTGAAACTACGGATACTGGAAGCCTGTATTAGCATTTCCCCTGCGGTGTTGCTATCAGTGTGTAAAGAGTGGGAGAAGAGCGGGTGGCATGGTGGCTTAGTCCCCCCCCCCCTCCCAAATATTAAATTTGTAAAAAACAGGAAGTTAATATCGCCAACCATTCCCATTTTATTAAGGTGTATCCATATAAATGGCCCACCCTATACAGTTATTTCAATCTTTTAAAAATGCATGTGTAGCAGTGGATAAGTATGTTTGTTTCCACTGTACAAGCACAGAAAATAGCTCTGACGAATCTGTAAATTACAAAGAAACCTTTTATAATTTGATGGTCATCTAGCTCTCTGTGAATATATAGTTTTTAAAAGAACTTGACATTTTATTAATTTATGTATTTTTCATACAGTAACAGCTCAGTCAGACTATATTTGTGCTGGTGAGAGTTGTTGAGAACTTAATCAGAAATGAAGCCCTCAGATGACCAGGGGAAGACGTAATTAAATCCACTAAGTGGTCAGATGCAGCTACTTATACACACACGTGAGAAAAGATAGACATTGTCTTGTGACATTAAATTAACTTCTCTATCACTGATCCCCACTGATGATCATAAACTGGCAAACCTTTGGACAAAGTGGAGAGTGGACAATCTATTAATTAGGCCACATTATTGTTTAAACACCCAGGCTTGCCAACAATCAGCACATTGTGGTAAAATCATTATATTTAACAACATAATAAGTCTTAATTTTTCCTTCATTAAAATCTTGTTTAAAATATTGTAAAAACACGAACTTGTGAACTCAGCATTGAGATCCTGAGTATTCTTACACATTTACTCAAAACTTAATATAAATTGATCTGTCAACAGCTGTTAATGGAAGACCATGAAACAAAGAATGAGACAAATACACTAAAAATAAACAAAAGAGAAAATAAAACATGCCATTTTTTAATATATCTACCAGAAAAGTAAAAATAAATCAGCAACATTACATCCACAACCAGTGATAGTAATAATAATGACTTACCGATGTTATTTTTCCTGGTGATGTAATCAGTACTTCTTCAGCCATTTAATTTTTTTCAGTTGAATGTTCCTTTTCAGAAAAATGATTATGAGGTTTCCTTTCAGCTTAGTTTGTAGTGAGCTACTGGAATCAAAACTGCCTTCATTTTTACAGGGACAGGCGTGGTCACACTTGACGGTGAAAAGCCAGTCTGGACAGTGGAAAGCTGGGCCTGTCCTCTCATCCTCTGGGTGTTGAGCTTTGTTACAGACTGAGGCAGCAGAATCACATGATTGTAAGCAACGTGACCAAGAGAAAGACTGGTGAAATCAATTAACTAACTGAATTTAAAGACTGCAGCCTTTGGTATGAATGACAGAAAGCCTGTGGTGAGTGGGCCTGTTCCAGCCTTGCACGGGAAGTTATATTTGAGATGGTATGAGGTTATCAAGCTCCTCCACTGCATGCAGATTTGTGTGGTGTTATGTCATTCTTGTCTGAAAATTCACTAAAGGCCCAGCTTATTCTGAGCCTATAATGACATACAGTTGTCATAATTAGGATAAAGTAAATACCTAACAGTGCATAAGGATGATGAAACTGATCCTTAACACATGAATATACAGCACTATGTTACGTCAGTGAATCTTACAGCAACCTAACACAGTCCAATTTTTTAAAGTGCTCCTCCCTCATTATATTTTCATTGGATTGGACTAAAATTGGCTCCTCCCAGTAAAGCCAAACCTAAACCTAACCCTAACTCTAACCTCCCATGAAGAAGGAGTTAGATGTGGGCGGATCTGGATGTGATCATTCTCCACCCAGTGGATTTCTGGTTCTGTGGTGAGGAGTATTTGTTGGTGTATGGGGATGCCTTTTGCCACTTAACATGGTCAAGAATCAGCTACTACTGCAGGAAAAGAAATGTGACTGACATGCAAAATGACCAATCACAAGTCTGCTATTTTGGCATGCCATATAGAACAAGGCAAATAACCAATCAGAATGCAAATGGAAGAATCCTTACAGTGAGACCACACTAGAAGTAACAAGACTGTATGTCAACTTGAGTATTCCATACTCAATGAAAAATGCAGCTATCGATGTTCGGTATAGTAGGAATTCTGTCAGCTGGATGTAAGCCTCATGTCATCTATTAGGAACTGAGGCACATGTCTATCAGTCTTCAACTCTGGGCTTAAGTTATCTAGCTCATAAACCCTGCTTTGTGATACAGTGATATCTGTTTACAAAAGTATGAATGCTTTCTTTATATATACAAATCTCTGTATTACAAATGTACTTTGAAGTGTTTATACATACACACACACACACACATATATATATAGGAGCTGTGAATGAGATAAACGTATCCCATGTTTTTACATTAGTGCTGAAAATATATATATGCGATTGTCTGGTTTCAGAGCACAGCACTAATGTAAAAACATGGGACAAGTTTATCTCATTCACAGCTCCTCTCCTGCGCTGGACAGAGTCTTAGAAGACTCAGAAGACCAATTGCTTCTTTGCAATTTTTCTGCTGTTCTGTTCGAATCGGAGAGAGTATATAGATACAAGCTCTAGTAATCGTGCTATTTCACCAGTATTTTGTAACAGACCCAATCATACTTTTGTCTTATTTTCCCCTTGAATACTAGGCAAATAATTTGATACCTCTTTCCCTAACTCTGTCTGAGAGTGTATTACATTTTTGGAAGAGACTTTTATCACGCCACCCTCGGCCTAAATTATTATTCTGGTTTGGCTTAAATTTAATAAAGTAGTTTTCCATGTCTGGAGGTTACCGTGCCTAGGCCAAGTCCCAAATGTCTCCCTACACCCTCTATAGGGCACAGTGCCGGTCATAAAATAACGGTTTCTGCACTCACTTGCCTAGTGCAGTTTCCCATTCAATGTGGAACAGAATATTGTAGGCTAATAAGAAAATAACTTTAGCCTCGTAAATTCAATTTCTCATAGCTTAAGAAAAGAAATACATACCAATAAGAACCTGTGTTACATCTAGCTATGTGATTTTCATATGTAATGTGGAACTAGCTAAATTTGAAGAAGCTAACTTCAGCCTGAAGTGTTAAGGTGGAACCGATAGCTAGTTAGCGATAGCTAATTTGAAGAAGTATCGCTAACAGGCTAATGAGAAAAGTTGAAAATCTTGTACCGTAATGTTTTTTTTTACTATTTTGTTAGGGTTAAGTTCACCAGGTATTTCTGTTAACACACAGAGGGAGGATGACCCAGCAGCTAAGGTAAAGTGGTTTCATGTGTCCATTCTTAATCATTATATTCTTATTGGGTTATTATGATATTGAATAGTATTTTCTTCAGACGTAATACATAAAAATATTTTGAAAATATTCCGAATAGTTTTAATGGTTTCAGAGATAACTCTGGGTATTTAAAATAAAAAATGATCAACACCATTTATTGTGAGATTTCTCTGTTAAAGAGAATAAAGCCATAATGACTATTGAAAATGGCCTGTTGGTAAAACTGACTACACTGAATGACTGAAATATTGTTGGAAAAATGTGAATATTTGCAGCCTTTCTGTTTTTATCATCACAGATATAGCTAACATTTGTTTGAATGTGTTGATGGCTATTAAATAATTAAACCGCTGAATATTGTCTGATAAAAAAAAAATTAAATAAAAAAAATTCAGTCTGATGAATTCTATGACAGGCAGTTAACTCAGTGCCTTAGACCTTAATCATCATAGTAACTCTAAAAGATACTTATGGATGAAATCAATTATTCATTGTTTTGTGTCTCTATCAGAGACACGGGTTCCACTGAGATGTCATAAGACTTCCCTCAGCATCATGATGCTACTGTGTAAAATCAATTAGACTTTAGCATAGTACACTACTCACAACTAGAAAAGAAAGGGAATGTGTTTGTAGACATGTGCTTGAAAAAGGTCATAAAGCAAAATAAAAATACACAAACAAGAAAAGGGTGTGACTAGACTTTATCAGAGTAATGACATGCTCAGGAACACCTTGTTATCTCAACTCAGATGCCGTTATGCTTTTGAAAATATAAGATAAAATACTTAAATGTTAGAAAGGTTTTTGCATAAATATAGCCTATTTATTTTCAAAGGAAACTGCGAAGATAATATTAAGGATTTGCTGAAATAGAGCTGCAAATGAGCTTATCTGGATGCAATATATACATCACATGCGCTACATCTTATGTAACTATTTATCTGTATTATCCTTGTCAATAAATAAATACAACTTCAGTATACATTTCAAATGTTTCTGAATGTGGGTTTCCTAAGACAACTGATCAAACAGAAAACTGATTTATAGTACTGCTCTACAATTACTAAAATATGCATCAAATTTCTGCTTCCAAAACAAAACTTGTGTCTTTTTTTGGGAATTTGAAAATGCTTCTGATGCTTTTTTATAAAGTTAATGTTGAATACACTAATAAATAAAGATTCTAAATTACTCAAATTAATTGCTGAATATTGAGACATCAGTTGGTTCAGGCAAATCTATTACTTTGCTGTGAGTTTGAATGACTCATGCATGCCAGCCCTGCTGCTTCCTGGCCTCTCTTTGTTTTCACATCCATCCAGTGGAGGTTCCAGCCCACCCAATCCTCCTACTTGGCGTGACTGCCCCAGAATTCACGAAGTGTTCAGCAGTGGGCAAACTAGTCTAGTGACATTTATAAGCACTGAGATATTGACAAAGTTTAGATGGATTTTTCCAGGGCTTTGTTGGATTTGGCTCTTTCACCTGGTGAAAGGTTATGAGCCCCACAGAGCAGCTCAGCTGAGTTTTGACCTTTTAGCACCCTTACTTCAAATACAAGAAGTCAGAAGGTGATGGGCAAGGTACTGGGTAGATTGTAAAGCTGCCTCTTTAAAAGTATTAATGTCAAAAACTTTGTATGCCAGAATTTGTTCTGTTTTGGAAACGCTTTAGTATGGTTTAAAACAGCTGTAGAGGTCTCTCGAATTTATTGTAACTACTGATTTTATGTGTCGTTTTATGTGGCTTATTAAAAATGGACAAGTGATTCATATAAGTCATATTATACCACAGATATTTCAACACTGTGATGTGATTGGCTGAGAGACGTTCCAGGAGTGTAAATATTATACAATAATTGCATTCTGACTGAAGCTCTTCAGGTATCACTCCGCAAAATGCATGTAACCTAGCAACGACGCCGGCGCTTACAAGACTGTACATGACTGTGCCTGGACTTTTCACCCAACGGTGAACGGGTTTATTTTCTTTTGAGTAAAGAGTTGTGGTGCAGTGAATTCTGCTTTCTGATTTGTAAACAAAAGGAAATCGGGGAAAAACAGCAAAATGCTACATCTATGTTTTTATGCAACAATACACTCAAGGTTTATGCTATTACGTGGGATATCTCACATTATAGCACTCCCTCTCGCATATTATTGCATAATTATTTGGCAGCTTTAGCATTGTGGACAGATCAATTATTAATTAATTCATTCATTCATTCATTCATTCATTCATTATCCGTACCCGCATATCAAGTTCAGGGGCGCGGTGGGTCCAGATCCTACCCGGAATCATTGGGCACAAGCAGGAACACACCCTGTAGAGGGCGCTAATCCTTCACAGGACAACACACACATTCACTCACACACATTCACTCACACATACAGACACTTTTGAGTAGACAATCCACCTACCAATGTGTTTTTTGGGCTGTGGGAGGAAACCGGAGCACCCGGCGGAAACCCATGCAGACACAGGGAGAACTCACCAAACTCCTCACAGAGCAGGACTTGAACCCACCACTTGGGCCGGTCTACCACAATATCATACCACAATATTCAACATTTCAGTTCCTGACATTTTAATGAGTTAAATTGCCTTAAATAAAGCATAATGTTTTAATATTGTAGTTTTAAATTGACTAAATTTTATTTTGTTTCAGTTATTTAATAAAAAAAAAAATATGTAAGTACATAATTATGTAAGTATATATACCCCAGTATCAATTCTAAGCCTTTGGAAATATCTTACAAACCCTGATTTTGGAAAAGTGCCTAAGCCTATACTGTATCATATTTTTACTTCCCTACTTGCCCTCTATGAAATGAAAAGTCAGCAAGGTGACCCTTAATTCTTATAATGGACTGCACTCACCTGAAGATAACTCTAGCTTAAAAAAGACACTGATTCTTTAGTCTGGAATGAGCTATTTCAGCTGGACTGGTGGAGGACTTCAACAGCCAGGGCATCACATGTGCGAGAGAATCTAATCTTTGAGGACAATTGTGTTTTTATTGTGTGCAGGAGGTGGGCTGTAACTTCAGATGTCCCTCCAGGGCTGGGTCGATATTTTCTCCCCTTATTTCAGCCTCTGTCTTGTCCCATGTTTAATTGCATCGTGTAATGTTGGGGGGACACTGTGGGTTGTTAGAGGAAGTCCGTCTTAGGTCAGTGACCCAACTGCCTCTTTCATCGTTTGGCCTCAGCTTCCTTTTTTCCTCTAATGCATCTTAAATCAAAGCAGCAGCAGCATCAGCAGTGTACACTAGGGGTGGGTAATTATAGGAAAAAAATATTTCATCACAATGTCTTTTCATGGTAACCAATATGTAACATAATATTGTGTCATCTAGAGACAATGCAGACACACTAGTAAAACTGCCCAAAAGCACTGTTTGATTCAGTGTTTCTTACAGGAGTAATGAAATTCTATTTTTAATGAGATATGTACAGGGTCAGTGTGGTTTCAGTGCTCAGAGAAGCATATGTTTATCAATAAGATTATTTTTTTAGGTATATGGATCAGTTGTTTAAAATACTATGAAAAGTCTGTGAATTCTAGACTTCAAAAGAGTACATTTCAGTTTAATACACTCCATTTAATAAAAATATAAGAAATCTATGTAAATATACACTCTCCAATCATTTGTTGATGGTTTCCTTGATGATAAACCACATTTAAAGTCTTGTACATTTCCCTCTTACAAACACAGACTTATAAACTCTTAGATAATATTATATATACTCATATAAATAATGTATATATATATATATATATATATATATATATATATATATTATATATTATATGCTTTGTATGACAAGACATTTACAGTGGTGGTCGTACTATGTTATGCCACTTGTTCTTATCTTTCATTTTTGTATAGTCCCACTCATCCCTTCAATAGCTGTGATTCAGGAGTATAGGCTGAGTGACTGATGAACTGTAGTTGATTACTGGCAGAGAGAGAGGGAGAGTGAGCTCTAGTGTGGAATAAGAGGCTGTTGTGTACCTGATCACGTTAAGAGTGACTTAGATTGATGGCTGCTCCTAAAACCTAATATCCTCCCACTCAATGACTGATTTTCTGATGAATGTAATCAGGGACTGACACTCATACACTTGACAGGAGGCCATGTTCCACAAAGCAATGATGTACTTTGACTTAGTAAGTCCCCATCAAATAGGATTCATAGTTCTCATGAGATAGTGATATATGGTAAATGAATTTTGCTTTGGTTTTTGGGGAAAAATACTTAGTGTTGTTACCTGTTTCTATAAGACACATCTTAATTGACTTTGTGGAAAAAAATCTACTGACAGTACGTTTCAGCTGCCAGTTAAGTGCTTGGATATTAGCTAGAATAGTTTTGACATCTGTCAAAGCATTGAGGCCCCCTCTGGTGGCCACTTCACTGACTTCTTTTCTTTTTCTTGTATAGGATCCCAAACTCTGTCTCAGACCTGTCAACACAGAACGGACCAGCACTTGAGGTATTACAGAATGTAGCCATTCATTTCCAGGCAATTTTACAAAAATGCCAAATATTGTATGTTGATCACTTTAAGAACACAACCTCATGATTGTCTCAAGTGATGCAGAACTCATACAAGGGAGCTTTAAAAAGAGGGCTCTAAATGCAAGCCACAGCATCTGTGAGCCTGCATACATCACTCTGTTTATCGCCACTGCTGCTAATTGAACAGAGGCTCACGGAATGGTGCCCCCATGTGTTCCTCAGTGCTGCGCAGCCATTGGCTGTTGTTGCGGCGACGCGGCCATTAATGAGACAGGGCCAGGAAGATGGATTACCCAGTGCCATATTGCCCATCATCCCCAATCAAGAACCACCCATGGAAATTGATTGTTCTAATTTGCTCTCATTATTATTATAATACCCGGACAAAATAACACACGCGGCTCGCTGTCAAAGCTGTGAAAACCAGCCATTAGTTATGGGGGAGACAGCAAATGCATTTTATGAGTTTCGCAGTGAGTTGAAACGTTGGATGCAAACACATCTTAATCAGATTTCTCCTCCCTCCATCATGGTGATATAGCATCTCATTACCTCTACCTCAGAGAGTGGGGGAAGAGGCAAGAGTACACATCCATTTAGATTTTAATGTCAGTGTCACAGTTTTACTTTGTGAGTAATGTCTTGAACTTTCCCTGAACAAGAGCAGTAGCAATCACTGATTCAAATGCCAGATAAAAAAAAAAAAAACACACACACACACACAGAAAATTGCCCCCCCCCCCCCACCCCCCTACCCCATCCCAAGCTTTGTTGGAAGCTGTTATTCTGAGAAAATAAGGTAGAAGGTGGGTGGGAAGCAGGGAAATGCGATCTTGTTTTGTTGATCCCACAAATTCTGCTTTACTCAGCAAGTTTACATGCTCTCATTATGATTGTTTCTCTCTCTCTCTCTCTCTCCCACTCAATCCCTCCTGCCTCTCTCTCTTTTTACCTCTTCTCATAAGTTTCCCCGTGCGTCCAGCAGGCCTTTACCTGCTGTTTAGCAGCACATCTAACCAAAAAGAACAAGTGGTCAATACCTCACAATGTGTCATGCGGGATGTGTATAAGTAGCCCTGCCTCCAGTTCAGCCAGTGATGTACATCATAAGGGCTTTTCCTCCAGAGACAGATAAAGTCGGCAGCCCCGCACGGCTCCCAGTGCAGCTATGCTTACATTGCACTCTGCTTCTCTCACGAGCCCCTCTCATTACATATTATAAGGCTTATAAGGCATGAAAATGATCAGAGCGGGCTACGATTATGCATCCCTAATCACAAACTAGCCCCACGAAGCCATGCTGCTCTTGGCCTTTTTATTAGGCGACGAGGAGGAAATCGCAGGTAAATCAGCTGAAGATTACACCTCGGATATTTTTATGACAGAGCCAGGAGCCTCATCAGGAAGGAATATTTAGCCAGGTCAGCAGTGCATTAATGGGTGAGGGACATCGTCTGGAATTAGGGCTGTAATTTAAAGTAGCCTTATTACCACAATCACTAACATCCAGGCTTTTATTAGCGACACAACTTAATAAAAATTAAAAATATGAGTGCAGAGCTTTAATACGTCTCAGGCTGGTCTCTGAAGATGTTTTGTAATTTCACATTAAGCCAAATATAGTATCATTCAGTGTAAATTACAGAGGCGTTAGTGAATGAGGAGGGAGTGAGGGTGCCTTGTTAGAATGCTTTTTAAGCACTATTGTTAGAGTCTCTCAACTTAGTTGAAGCATAGTCATAACTTAATTTCATCGGGGTTGCTTTCAGATCAGTTTGGTGCTTGTCGTACAGATATTTACATCTGGTGTGTGGCAAAAGTGTTTCTTCAAAGACCGTAGCGTTTTCATTACGATTGTAACATTTTTCTTCCGTTAATGGACAAGTATGTTTGTGTATAGTAGGCCATGGACCGTGGGCTGTGAAGTATGGAGTATATCCATCCCTTCACCCCATTTTCCCACTTTCCTCAACAGGCCCTGTGTAACCTTCAGCCCTACAGGGGAGAGGCTTGTAAATTACCACTGGAGTTTCCCCTTCCCGCTCCCGCTGCTAGCATTTCATTAACCCCATCCTGATCTCCTCCGACCTTGACTGCTTTCCTTCACTCACAGGGGAATGGGCTCTCTCCTCAGCCCTCTTTTACTCTCCCTTCCTGCCAAACAGCTTTGAGCTGCAGCCAGTGCACATGTCACCGACAGCACTGCCGTCTCTGTGATTGAGATATGAGAGAGAGAGATGGGCATCCATTCCTGCTGTAGGAATTTATGCAGTCATGTGTCAGCCATTCACATATATCATCACTGTCCAAATAAAAACATTTATCTCCCAAAATAGTTACTTTACATGAGAAGGAAAAAACCTTCTTAACTTTAATGGATGTCAGAATTGGAGAATTTCTAATGGTCTGTTCATCATGAAATTCTCACACGATGTGAAGGACAACGGCAGTGTTCAAGTGATGTAGTAAATGAACAATTGACAAAAATAGAGATACATGTTATTAATTGTACAGTGATGATCTACAGGTTTAATCAGCATTAATGTGATTAATCTGGAAATTCGTTATTTTTTTAAATTGAACCATTTTACCAAGTTTGGCTCCAGCCTCTTCCCATAATACACTTGTTTTACAGAGCCTAGTGACATATTAAAGGTTTTACTAGGCGATGTAAACACAGCGTTTCTACTGCTGAGTTCAGAAGGTAGATAACATTTTTTTTATGCTGAAATATGGATTCTCTCTCATAAATAACTTTCACTCTCTCTTGTTCTCGCTCTCTCTCACACACACAGCTGTTTTATACTAGCATTTTGTAATAATCATGATTAATCACAGGATGTCATTGTATATATGTCTCCGAAGTGGTACATTTTAAAAATTTTTACAAATGTTTATTGATTAGATTTTGTTTTTGTGACTTTTTTACATTTTCATAAATTTCTTAGCACTTACTCTGAAATTACTAATACAAGAATAAGGAGTTTTAAATCTGGACACAGTGGATACTTTAAGGTTTAGCATAGAAATAAAAAGTTGATCAAACATTTTAGAAGAACAATAATAACTCACAGTATTTATGTTTTAATATAACATCACATTCCAATACAAGTGAGAATGAAGCTGATTATATCAGTATGTGAGCAAATGTATAAGTGAATGTTGAAGGTTTAAAACTTGAACGCCTGACAGAAGGTGATCTGCTTAAGTCTGAGGACACAGGATAAAGTTCTGATTTTGTGCTGTGCCTTACGTAGATAGCAGGAATCCCAGCATTGTCCCACCTCCTGGTCTGAGTGTTTTCGATCACAGCGCTGGACTTGTGCAAAAATGAGCTTAAATGGAGCAAAACATACACAACAAGTGCAGAGAAATAAAGTACTGATTGACTAAACTGAGGTTCTCAACAGGTGCTGAAGCTGGTAATTCTGAACAGGGCTGTTTAGAAGGGGTAAGACAAATGCTGTGTTGTTTGATCCTTGTGGTGTTTTGACCAAAGCAATCACTAATTTCATTAAGACTTAGAGAGGCAATGTATTCTGGAAATATGTATATAATATATCCCTTTAAAATATTTATGACTTAATATATAATGTTAATATATATTAATATATATATATAAAAATAAATAAATGTTAAATTTAAAATGAATTATGTCTTTTCAATTGATTTAAAGTTTTTATTTAGCTAAATTTATTCAGTAATTACTACGAATTTGTGTAATGTTGTGAGAATGGGGAACGAAGCTCTGGATCTTATTTGAATTTAGTCTGTGAGTGGTTTAGGAGAAAAACAACATACTTTTAGTCATGTGGCTTAGAAACAGAAAATGGTACAAAAGCCTTAAACAGTAGCCTACGCTGGTAAAAGTGTAGCGTACTATTTACTACTTTAAATAGTTGTAATTGACAGGTTGACAGGTTAAAACGTATAGAGTATTGGCTCCCTAGAACATGGTGTGTGAAACATTACATTGCACTTTTTATATGTCCAGCATCCTCCTGCCAGTGTCAACAGTATATTATGATTTGATTAGTATTATTATTATTATTATTATCAGATTCATTAATAAAATGTTCAAATATATCATTAAAATTCAGGTACCATGCATCATCAAGTTTTATGTTAATTTGCTCCTCATGCTTTGTATAAAGTTTTATTGAAGGAGCTGACTATTGAAGGTTATTTGTTGTTGTTGGACGTACATAATTGTGTTGTTTGTTTGCTTGTATATTTGCTATTGAATGTACTGGAATGTAGATTAGCAGTGTTCAGTGAATTCAGTGAGCCTTACTGAAGGACAAGCACAACAGTCTGTGATCCGTGTAAACACCATGCTACGGTTCAGGTTGGTCCAGTTTTGCACTGTGCTTTGAAGAGCCTGTGTCCAGGATGACAGTTCTCTTAATCAAAGGCTATAGCTGGAGTGAAATGAGGCTGAAGTGAGAGAATAGAGAGGTTTATGCTGATACTGCTCCCTCTCTGCCCCCAGCTGCAGACTCCAAACCTCCTTTGTTCTCCTAGAATTTATGCACTTGCTCAGCAATGTTATTACAAGTCAGAGTTTATTGGGAAATTGTTACATTATGTGAAGTGTCTAACAAATTGCTTATGCTCCCGTAATTGGATTACAACAGCCGTGTGCTCTCCCATCGGTGAGATTAGGCAGCCAAGGCTCCCACCGATCTCACAACCCAAGCAGTAATTTTATTTGTCTTGCCTCTCTCTCCCTCTCCTAACAACATGGTTCTCTGTGCTGCTCCTTGCCAGATGTCTGTTTGGAAGAGCAGCCTTGTTTTTTGGCCTCTGACAACACAATTACAGCCACTGCGATCGTAGCGTGTGTGCGCTATCGTTTGCCCCCAGAATGGGGCCGATTAATGAAAGTCTCCTCGGGGCTATAGAGAATGCCCAAGGCATTGTCTCATGCACACAGAAGAGTAGGTGGAGCCAAGGGTCAGACTAGTACATAACCTCCTTATTTATGTGTGTTCTTTTTTAGGATGCAAAAGTTCAAACTTTGTAAAAAAAAAAAAGAAAAAAGTAAAATGGGGTACACATGAAAAAGTGTAAACTGCAGATTTTTGAATATTATATACTGTATGATAGATGTATAGTTTAAAGAACATATATAATATTTATGTCCATTCCAAGTGATTTAAAAAAGTATTAAAATATTAAAAGTTGTATAAAGCTACAAAAAAACAAAAATATATGCAAAATATGACAAAATAGGAAACATCAAGCACCACTCTTTATATCGGAAACAGTCCACAGGTGTTTCTTTTTATCTTTTCACTGTGAGAACACATGTCAAAATTATTGTTCTGCAATGAGGTGTAACAGTCAAGATTCCATTACTGAGTACAGGAAATTGGCTAAAAATATTTGTCGATCAAAAGAGAAGCTGCTGGTGATCTCAGAACCAAAGCCTGCCCACCCCAAATCCAAGACCTCAACATTATTGAATGTTTTTGGAATTTACTTGGATTGTGAAAAGCAGGAAACTGAACTATCATATAACTGACTTTGTATTTGCTTATTTTTAAAACTGAAATTTCTCATGTTGTAAGCCTGTGAAAGACTGGAATCCAATAACAACAAAAAATAGAATTAAGAAAGTACAGAGGAAAAATGTGTTTATGAAAAGTCCTGTCACTGTATAAAAACCAATGTGTGTTCGTAGTTTGTTGGCCATTATCAGTTGAACAGATCTAACCAGAGGGCTTGGGAAGCTGTGCCTTATCCTTGTCACTTTTATACTGGGAGTATAGAGATATGTACATGGTCTCACAGCCTCAGGAGCTGATCTCAGGAGGGCTTAATTCACTCATCTGATTTACTGCCCACTGATACATACTCAGGAGTGTAGAGGCACATGTTCCTTTTTGGTGTTTATATGTTTACTTTAACAATTAAATGTAGCAGCTGTTAAATTCTAATTTTCTACCTACAAAAAATGAACAGCAGAGCATTTTAGCACTTACATGACAGACACCTGAATATAAGCTAAGCACACCAGTGCAGTGCAGTTCATTATGTGCTTTTTCTTCAGTTTGTTTGTGTTCTGTTTTAGACATTAGGGATATTTTACACAGTGCTATAAGAAAACAGCCTCAGACTGTGTATGACATATTGAAGTAATCTTATTAGTCAAGCCAGCCTCTTACATAAAAAACTAAATAGAAATAATCGACCCTGCTGCTAAGGTATGTGCGCCCTGAAAATGGCTTAATTTTTATAATGTGCCACTGACACAAGATTATCTAGCAAAGTAATGGTTAATCGATAGGGACTTAAGTTGTCAGTAGAAACAGATAACATACTAAAAGGGATTGATTAGATGAATTTTCTCATTTTATGAGAAAGTCTATACCAAAGGTGGCAGCAAAGCTTGTTAAAGAGAGGGTACACTTATCCTTGTGGGGGGGCAAAAAAAGAGAGCTGAAGGCAGATTGTCGAAGAGGAGAAAAAGATTGAAGGAGAAGAATGCTGACCTGTGCGTTCTGTTTGACGTTCAGCTGATTTATAATGTGGGATTAGTCTTGTCTAAAAGGGGAGTGAAAGATGTCTCCATGTAAATGATCTTAAATGAGCTCTCACAGGCTGTTGTCACAGTGGGGGCACTGGCAGAAGAGAAACTAAAATCTGCCTGGATGATGGGACCTTGTTGGTCCATTTAAAGCATGGTGAGAAAACAATACACAATAGACTCATTTTCTCAACATTTATTGTGAATTAAGCAATGTAACATCAAGCTTAATTGTTTTGCAGTGGTCAGTGAGAGAGAGGGAATTCCTTAACATGCATCATAAAAAACATTTGGAATTGTGTATGTTTAAAGCTGGATCTTTTAAAGTCTCCACAAATGGCTTTGTGTGCTTTCATTTTATTCTTCATCCATTGACCATTTTGTCATATCAATGTCATATACCTCTGTGTTTTAATCCTGTGTCGTTTGAGCAAAATAGCTGACTGAACAGTTAGTGAAAATGTACAGAAATTCGTTCATTATCTGTAACCGCTTATCAGGTTCAGGGTCACGGTGGGTCCGGAGCCTACCCAGAATCATTGGGCGCAAGGCGGGAACACACCCTGGAGGGGGCACCAGTCCTTCATAGTGCAACACATACACCTAGGGAAAATTTTGAGTCGCCAATACTGTGGGAGGAAACAGGAGCACCCAGAGGAAACCCACACAGACACAGGGAGAACAGACCAAACTCCTCACAGACAGTCACCCAGAGTGGGACTGGAACCCTCAACCTCCAAGTCCCTGTAGCTGTGTGAAAGCAACACTACCTGCTGCACCACCATGCCGCCTGATGTACAGGAATGCTTGTAATGAATTAACTTTATCTTGTAAAGCCATTTCTGGAGATGGTTTCAATAGTACATTTACATTTTTTATGTTGATTTAAACTTTATTTAATCAGGCATGTCATTAGCAACAGCTTCCTTCTAAAAATGGCAGCCGGGCAAAACACAAAAACAACAGCAAAATTGAGATGATATCAGTCTACATCAGTCTCACAACAGTTTGTGAAAGAATTTTTAAAGGCAGACTTAATCTTAATAGTTTTTCCATTGAGTTCTAGTCTATGGCTGCAACAGACTGAAATGGAGACAGACCAAAGACTGAATTTATTCTAGGGACTTTCAGCATGATGAGATAGGCAGCAAGAGTGTTGTAAGCCAAAGATAAAAGGTTCTATGCTATAGCCATGTTATGTGATCTACAACCTTAGTAAGCGTTAGCAGCGTGAGTAGTGGTATCAAATTGACATCTGGTCCATGACTCTTCCAAGTGTGGCAGCTGTTGCTCTTTGGGATAATATTCATCTTCTTAAGAACCTTGTGGTTCTTCCAATTTATCCATCATGGCACCTCTGTTTGAGCTACTGCTCACTAAAGCTGGATTTCTCAAGGTGCTGTGACCTTCCTTTAATTACTGTGTGTAGGTCAAGGCAGTGAAAGTTGCAGAATGAGGAGGTGACATATGGTTATGGTTCTATGGTGGTTAAACAGCTGCTCTGCCATCTTACTAAGAAGTTACAGTTACAAGGACTAAAGAATATCAACCATGGTTTTGTGATCTGAGTGCTTTAGTGTTTAGAGGGCTATATTAGACAGCGTGTTATGTTATAGGCTGGTTTGTCTGTGTGTGTATATAACCCTTCATAGATAATACTTAAAGGCAATCGTCATCTTAGAAATAGGAGAAAGTCAAACCCATTTTTAAGAGCAAAATCTTTAGGTAAAAACACCCTTTTATGTCCATTGCTATTAACAAAAATGTGTCTTTTATCTGGGTTAATGTTACTAGATTTTATTCCAAATATTGTTAAATGTTGTGTTTTCTAATGTTTAAAAATGACATTTGACAACGTTTGAATGAATCCATGGCATAGGAATCTTACTATAAAGGTCTGGGAGAAACACTGCCACTGTTTTACTTAGTTTTGAAAGCTAAAGGCTTAGTTAAAAATGAACTATTTTCTACTTTCCTTTAAAAGTCTTGATCTATGGTCTCCATATTGTGAAAATGCGGTGCCATGTTGTGCCTTTTGTTCTGCTCTCCCCCAACTAGATTTCCTCTTTCTTTATGAAGTGTGTGATGAGGAGGCACACATGCTGTTCACTTCATTTCAGGAGGGCTCGCTGACAACCTCAACAAAGGAGTCTGACCTCTGTGCCTCCTCGTTTCCAAACATTAGGGTAATTCCCGATGCAAATAGGCCTGAGCTCTGCACCCAGCCTCGTGTGTCTCCCCTGCGCCTTTTACAAAGCCAGCTTTGACAGATTACACTCTGACAGCTCCAATGTGGGCGCACTTACCCAGATTGACATAATCATTAGGGGTGGGCAGACCTAGACCCGAAGCTCGGCAGTTTTATCTATTTGAAGACACCTCCTCCCACTCCTCCCCCTGTTTTACCAAAGCAGCTGAGACTCTCTCTCTCTCTCACGTGCACTAACTCTCTCGCTTTGACACAGGCTTCACACACATAAAAGAGGCAGACCCCTCTGTCCTCTCTCGGCCACCCCTTGCATTCATCATCCTGAAGTTAATTGGTGTGGGCTTTAAGCAAATTTCCAACAGGCCAGCCATCAGCCGGCTGCCTGAAGATGCAGGGCAGACGCTGACTGCTGACCCGCCATCATACGCTGCCTATTGATTAAACTGAAGAAGGAGCCCCCTTGGATAGACTTCCAGTCTGGAGAATGCATTATCCCTATGAAAGATAAGGGGAGGGAGGGAATTTGTGCATATGTGTGTGTGTGTGTGTGCTGGCTATCAATATGTAAGATGAATGGTGGTTAAACTCAACCCTGATTTAGAGTTTCTGTTTGAACTTTCCCTGGGTTTATCTACCTCTTTCCTGTCCTGCTCTCAAATCACAAACGCTTTGCCTATGCTGGAGTCTGTCAGCTTTATTGAAATGTCAGGAGGTGAATAGATCAATGTGGCAAGAATAATCAAGGTTTTAATTGATTATAATTGAATTGATGTAATGGAATAGGGAGCTGACGATCATCTAATTTTTGCTAAATGAAAGGAGCGATAGGCTTGCAGTGGAGGCCCTCTTTATTTACGGCTTAAATTATACCCAGATAAAGACGTCACAGATTAATGCCCTCTACCAACTATTCTGAGTCTGGAGGAAAGGAGCATTACTCTTACAACGGAGCGTCTGCCCGGCTCCATAATGAATGCAGATCACTGACCCATAAAATAGAATAAAAAAAGCAATCTTATGTTGTGGATTCACATTATCACCGTTTCCACCCCCTCCCTCCTCATTCCTGCCATTCCCTCAGAACCGCTGAGTCTCAATCAGGAGGGAATGGGTGTTTGTGACAAGCCGTTCACCGTAGGGTTAATTAAACAGCGCGCTTTAGCACCGGCGCTGTCATCTGCCCAAACACGGATCCATCAGTCACACACACACTTTATCCCCGCATACACCATACACATGTCAAAGTGCCATAGGTTGGCGGTCCCTCAGTGACAGGCAGGGACATTAAATCTTATCTGGTTTATCAATTATTCCCGTGATTACTCGCACGGATTAGTCCATAGGCTCAAGGCATTGTACAGATTTATGGCGCCCCCCTTCATTTTTTGCATCTGCAGTATGGGCAGAGTTCTAAGCTGAAGCCACCCTCTGTGTGAAGTTCAGGTGATGTATTTTTCTTATTTAATACTCAGCTGGAAAAGTGCCTTTTATTATTGCCACCCATGACACTGGCAGACAGGCTTCCAGCAAATCACTGCCTGGCAGTTTATTAGCTTCATTAATAAATACCATTGGCTTCCATGCAAAACAACTTAAGCCACTCTGAATGTAAACACACTATATATTATTTGGGCCTTAAAGCTATAATGCATATCGTAAAGTGTTTAATGCTTTGCCATCTGCATTTGCACAGTTCTGTTAAAAAACCAGGCAGAAACAGTTCAAGGTGATGTCCTGTTTAGGATTATGGTTCTTGAGGCTCGGCCACTGATGAGCAGCAGTTTGCCATTTATCAATGTGGTTCATCGTTGCATCTTCTTTAGTGACCTCCTTCAGTTAAGAGGAGCGCACAAACAGTATCTCCTTCTGTGGACAGATTGCCTCATAGGGGATAAGCACAGTTCCCTGCTGGAAAAATAGGGGTTTCTATGGGTTTAATGCACTATAAACAGAATGTATCAGAGCCACTGGTACTTTTCTCCCAGCATATGTGGCCTGACATTTAACAGGAAGACATTGAGCAGGAAAAGCACTTTGCCGGCCCTTTTAATATGGCACAGCAATATGAGCATCCAGCTTCCCTCTCCCTCACAGATTCATACAGGCTTAATGTACCTCTCCCAAATCCCATTAGCTGACAGGCTGTTGAAACAGCTTGAATGTGTGAGGCTCATGCTTGAGGGATCAGGCCAAACTGGAAGGCCTGGCACCCAGTCAACTCGACAGAAGCCGTTGCCTCTCCTCTTTAGAGAGGCATGGGCGACAAAGAGCTCGTCAGCGCTCGCCACTCAAGAACCAGCAGGGAGGCAAACTGTACAGTAGTTAACTTGCTAATATGGACAATGTGCAGGCCCTTGCTTTAAGTGTTGCTAAGCATAATACAGAGAACTTCTTGCATGTGTGCTCACAATCTCAGCAGATTATATGCAACATAGTCCACACTTGTTAAAATGCACTTTTTGATTATTTCTGGATTTACATTTATATTCATACGTCTTGTGCCGAAGTGCCTTTTCCTTTAGTGTAACTTCCCTGGAAACCCTTTCGAAGAGCGGAATGATACACCCTGGAGCTGTTTCTGAGTTTAGCCACAACAGAAAGCAAAGCCAACCTTTTACAACATATTGCAGTCCTCCAGTATCAAAGCTGAGAGGAAGTCGTCTTATAGCCGCCACACAAAAAAAAGAAAGAAAAAATAGGTCACTTCATTTAAAGGTGACAAGCATATGTCTTTAACGGCCACACTAAACCAATGTTTTTACCCCCTTCCCCGTTCATTGGGTAAAAAAAAATAGCAACGTAACATTTGGGTTTGCTGATCAAAGCTCAGATCCAATTTGTGTTTCTGTGTGCAGGAGAGTGAGCGTCCACTGGGCCCCTGGGGCAGTAGTGCCCCTCTCAGCGCTGACATTTCGTCCACTCTGTACACCGCTGAGTCCTGCCTGAGCAATTAAAGCAACAAAAAGCACAGAGCCTGGCGCTGCATCGTGTAAATGCTTCACGCTGTTCTAGCACTCAATGCCTATGCCAAACTTTACTACAACATTAACCTTCTGAATGAATTTGATGCAAATATATGAGACCAGCTTCATCCACCACATACATATTATGCTTTGATTGCTATAGGGATGTTATATGCTTTCAGTCAGCTCAATAAATAATTTCAAGACCTTTTGTTGATGTTATAGGAATTGTAAGATGCATACATTGTCTTAAAGATATAAGATGCTGTTCCTGGACCACACATTGTTAATATGCATGTTCACAAATGAAGAGTGATTTTAATTTCGGTTTTTCTAATGAGATAAGGAGACGTGTCTTGTCCGGAGTGAATATGAATGCTATTTTTCATCATATTCATCATCCATTCTGTGCTGATGGGTTCATTACCATCAAATTAGAGATAAAAATCATGCTAGTGCCCTGAAATGATGTGGAAAGACAGCGCTGATAAGATTAATGATAAATACATTAGTGCTGGGCCAGCCATAAGACACGTTTCAGATCCTCCAGCATGCACATGGGCGCTCTGAGAAGCTACCGCTTTTAATTCAGCCAGTACATTATTGCCAGCACCAAGCTGCACAATATAGCAGATTCATACTTGGAGTTTATGAATGTGTTGAGGCAAATGGGTTTGAATGGAGCTGAATGGAGCTTGCTCATGGAATATGTTGCAGTGTTGGCTGCCCAGTGTTTGTGTTGTGAGCTAGAGTAATACACTGGTGTAATCAGCTTGGTTAGACTAGGCGCTGTTCCTGGTGTCTTTAAAAGCAGAGGCAAAGGTAGGCTTTAGAGGAAGGCAGAGGACGTCCTACGGACAGAGCCGCACTGCTGTGACATATCGCCACAGCTGACAGCCTTTAACGTCCCATCTAATTTATGTCGTGTGGGGAATGGGAATGAAATGTTAATAAAGAATCTCTGCATCACATATTCTTAACTGCAGCCTCAGGCCTCTCCCTGCATCTGTCATGGAGATGGATACAGGAAATGGGAGGGAGGAGGGGTAGTAAGAAAACGAGAGAAAGAGAAAGCAAGAGAGAGGGAATGAATGAGAGAGTGATGAGGAGTAGGCTTTAACGTGTGTTCTTAAAAATCTAGGATTTAAAGGCAAGGAGCTTTTAAAAAAGAATGCAAATGATATTGCCCGACACACCAGTATAAAACTGGCGATTAGTTCCGTGTACTAGATTTCCTAAGAGAGTATTTAGGCAACATGAATTGACTGCAGCCTGTTTTGAGTGGCTAACATTTATCTCATGTCTCCAGGCTGTCATTAAATAGATTCTCTTGTCTGATTAGTTAAACATGATATTGAGCTGTTTGGATTTCCTCCAGCCGGGATGATGGATGAGCAGGGTCATCTTACACAGCCAGGCCTGAAGAGGGCAATGTGTGCACGTGTCTGCGTGGACATTGTGATCATTTTCGCTGGCCAGAACACACATGCCAGGCCTGACCTTTCAGGACAATGGCAGGAGAAGGAGCATTGCTCTGCTGGACTCAGTGTGATTCCATTATTGACCATTGCTCTTCACTTCACCATATTTGTTTTGGTGGAAATGTGTGAACTCGTGACCTGTGTTAACAGGAATCAGCTTATCTGATACAGAGCAAGAGCACATTAAAAGTGGAGGTTTCACCTTATCAGCAAACCCTTCCACTTTTTATGAACCTCCAAGAGTTCTTGATTCCTGCAGTTAATAGCAGTTAAAGTGCAGGCGTCCTGTGTCAGTATTACTGGAAAAGCACCCTAAGTGGAAAAGTTGGGTTTAAATAGTTTTTGGTAATTACCACGAGGTTAAACTTAATATATCACACACAGCGGGAGGATTTTATGGCCTTTTGCCTTATATCGTCTACCCAGTTACCCCAGCTCTCTGAGCGCAGGCAGACATGCGAGAAATTAAAAGTGGGGCCGAAACCGATTACTAAGTGCTCCGATATTCAGGCAGAGGGAAGGAGCCGGACACAAAAAAAGGGCACCTCCAGAGTGCAGGGACGTCCATAATCAAATAACCGATAACAAAAAAACTTATGAACAGAAAGAATCTCATATCTGTAATGGTCAGTCGCTCAGGTCCTGTCCCTGGACCATTGGGTTTTGTGGTCAGATTCAATTTCAGATATTTTATTGTGGCACTGCCACTCCATTAAGACTCATTTCCTTCTCACCAGTAGTGACTTTGGGGGACCCGAGGAATTTGAAGGCCAATTGACTTTTAATATGAATCACGCTGTGATCGCCCCATACTCGTCCCCTGCCTACAAATTAGAAATGGCAAACAGTGTCCGTATCCAAACACTCTTTTCATGTTTTCTGTTCATGGTTCACAAGTCACACACCTCCACCCACTCTGCAGCTCTGTGTGTGTGTGTGTGTTTGTGCATGTGTCCCCACTGAGGGCATGTGAATGTGATAACAGGGACCTAACACTCTCTCTTTATGTGTTGCACAAAAGAATGTGGAATGATGTATATTCTGACTTCAATGTTGGCACACATTGAAGTCAGTACTTAATAAAGAGCAACATGTGAGTGCATTAGATGGGGGGGTTTTTTGTGATCAATATTCCTTGTTTATGGGCGCATTTACAGTTAACATAATGTTATGATGAGGCCCTTAAAAGGGAAACTCAAAATAGTAGGATGCTGCCATGTCATATCTTGGTCACTTTCACTTAGTGTCATAGGACGGGTTAGATGAGAGATATTTATGTTCAGCCACACCCTGTAGAAGCCGTGTATAAACCTATATCAAGTTTATACTGCCAGATATGTGCCCCCTACAGTTTCCTCCAGTGCACTGCGGTGCTAACCTCAGCTCTATGGCACACGTTCATTAGTATGCACAGGCTCTCCCTCATTGTGTGTGGCAAGAACGAGCCAGAGCGGAGGGGAGACAGTATTTTATCCACGCTTGCCAGTATTATGTGGCTGAGTGAGAGATTCGCATTATCGTAATGGGGAAGTCAGCGCAGCGAGATGATGCCCTGCAGCCACGCCACTGATTGGCGGCAAAGCTGTATTTATATATAGCAAAGCCGAGTTCACTTTTAGTTCAGAGCAGAAAAAGAGGAAGAGGCCTGACAGTCCGCCTGATACTTTGTCTGCTGCATGGAACTCTGCCGAAGCTGAGCCTGCAGCCTTACACATAGACATGGACATCATCCAAAGCCACAGGCATGAGCTTATTGAATTAGAGCCAAGAGTGATCATATTTATGCAGAGCATCATAATAATGATTTTATTGACTTTAAAAAAGAGTGGCAGTGTATGTTCCCTTGTTTTTGTCTGTGTATGAGGGAATTAGAGTGTCAAATCAAGTGAAGTCAAATTTGTTTACTTAAGTCCAATAAAAATAAACAAATATAGGTGAATATATAAATGGTATTGTGCAGAAGGCTCAAGCAAGCAGTGAAACCTTTAAATTAGTATTGATCTGGGCAGTATGAGTGTTTTTTTTTTTTTTTTATATATTTTAAATAATTTTAGCATAAATTAAATGCTAGCACGGTGGCGCTGCAGGTATTGCCGCAGTCACATAGCTCTAGGATCCTGGGCTTGTGGGTTCTAGTCCCGGGTGACTGTCTGTGAGGTGTGTTCTCCCTGTGTCTACGTGGGGTTTCCTCTGGGTGCTCCAGTTTCCTCCCACGGTCCAAAAGCACACATTGGTAGGTGGATTGGCGACTCAAAAGTGTCCATGGGTGTGAGTGAATGTGTCTCCTTGTGAAGAACTGGCGCCCCCTCCAGGGTGTGTTCCCAGTGATTCCGGGTAGGCTCTGGACCCACCGCGACCCTGAACTGGATAAGTGGTTACAAGCAGTGAATGAATAAATAATCATAGACACTTTAAAATGTTGCCATTTTTAAATTTGAAATGAATTCTGTATTTATAATATATTTATACTTCATATCATATTAGATTTGGGGGAGTTGTTTAAATAATAGATTAATGGCTGTATGTGTTATGTAAATAAGTTCAAATGTCATCTACAGCAAGGGTGTCAAAGTCCTTTTAGGTAACAGGTTACATTACCCTCACACCAGTGTCTAGAGGGCCAGACCCAAAAAAAAACATTTTTTATTTGGCCAACAATGCATTAAGAGTGTCCTGAAAAATATGGTTGTTTTTACGGTCCATTATCTCAAAGGTATTTTCTGAATAAACAAACTTTTACATTTGTAACAGGATATTTAAACTACAAATGTAAGCACTGTACCGTCTGGTTTAATCTTACTGCTTTTTCAAGTTATCAACAAATATTGTTTATTGAATATTACAAATTATACAACTTTTATTATTTATCTTTTAAACATGTATTGTGACAAAAAAAGGTTATTTTTTGTCTTGCATTAAAAGTGGATGGATGATTGTGTATGTAATTATTTTGTCAAATGTCAACTACAACCCACATGGTGTGTTAAGTTTAGTACATGGATAAATTTAAATTCTTCCTAAAAAGAATTTAAAGAAGCTAAAAATTACAATTGTTTTATAAAGTTCTTATATATAAATCAGTTTAGAATTGAAAAACAATAAAAAAAAACAAAAACAAACAAAAAACAAACAAAAAATACGTTTACACCTTTACCTTACCTTTCCTTTTAATTGCTTTTTAAGTAGTTTTTAATTATTTGGGAATTAAAGATATTAACGTAGAAGATTTGGAAGTGGAATTTCACACATTCTTGCCTGATATAAGATGTCAGCTGCTCAACAGTTTGCGGTTACCGTTGTCTGATTTTGAGTCTTCATGACATGCCAGGGGAGAGAGATCTGGACCATAGACCGTTACACTGTTAACAGTTAAGCACTGTTTTTAGGAAGTTGCAAATGGTGTGTGTGTGTGTGTGTGTGTATATATATATATATATATATATATATATATATATATATATATATATATATATATATATATATATATATATATATATTTTTTGGCAATACTTTCCAAATCCATGTGGCTGTATTTATCACAGTTGTATGATGCAATACCGACTGAGGGCTCAAACTTCAACAGTGGCTTTGCCATTCTTGGACTTGGATGTCTCTTAGAATCTTTTAACAATATTATGTACCGTACATGATGAAAGACCAAAATTCTTTGCAGTTCTTTTGGAACTGGTTGAAAGTGTTTTCACAAAGTTTGGCTTAAACTGTTGTGAGCCATGAAACATGTTTGCTTACAAAAACCGAGCCTTTGGTGGATGCTTCTTTTTTATACTTTATACAATGTATTATTTACTTGCTTATACTGGAGTGTATGATGTGGAATTAAACAATATGTTTATTGCATTAAACAATTATACAGATAGAGACAAAACAGTACACAGTGTGACACTAGTCCCACACATTTTGCCCTAATCAGCTGAAACAACTGTGCCAAGTAAGAGCTTCTCTGAGCAGTGGGCTGTGTGGAGAGAGCTGCTAGTAAAGAGGCAATGGCTCCTTTTAAAGAGATACTCCCCTGAACCCCCAAATCAACACTATTCCACAGGGACAGAGCAGCTTTTATATCAAAGCTAAAAAATGTTTTGTTTTTGTCTTAAACACACTGTTTTGAACAGAGGAAAGGGCAAGGACACAGAAGGAGACAGGTATGGAAAGGTAAATCATAAGCTGTTGATGGCTCATTACCTGAGAGAATAGAGGAGGTAATGGCTGCTTGAGTATCACAGCCAGATCCTGTCAAACAATGTCTTATAGCAATTCTTGCTTATTACTATCAAACTGGACAAAGATGAAATTATTACTGTGATGTCCTTTTTTTTTAAAAACAGGGTCAAAGATGAAGGATAACTTTCCAGGATTCTCTCCCTTTAGAGGGTGTGTGTTTCATGAGTGTGAATTAAAGCTATGTGTATGGACACTGGCTGGCGGAAAGTGTGGATAACAATGTGGAAGGTTAGCAACTGAATGTAATCAAAATCACCTGCACACAATTTTGTAGCTTGAGTTTCATATGAGGTGTGGTCATGCTTGCTGTTTTGTACTGACTGTGTAACATGGAAATGCAGGGTTTAAGCCGTCATTCAGGGCTGGAGTTGCGACCCTGAAAGTGGAAGATAGTAGATGCAGGATTTGAGGAACTGTAAGGATTGCATTGTCATGTTTGCATGTGCTGCACCATGGTCATGGAGGAATGTTTTCTCGTGTGGCTGTGTACTTTTATAAAGCTGGAATGACAATAAAAGCCTCTTGAACCTGAACTTCAAAGTTATAATGAATAATATGCACATTGTAATTATATGATATGATATGCATAGGAGTAGAAGAAATATTTGTAGTTTCCTGGATCTCAGATTGCAATAACCTCCTAAAGAGTTAATTTTACTGAGTGCAGGGAAGGAATTGTTAAAATATATGAAGTAATCACATGCACATTCTAGGGTCGTGACTGCTTATAATGTTACTGTGGCTTTTTAGGTTACAGATGAGACTGTGATATTTATTTTATTTTATTTTAGAGTCAGAATCTAGGGTTTCTTCTTCTTCTTCTTCTTCTTCTTCTTCTTCTTATTATTATTATTATTATTATTATTATTATTATTATTATCATTTTTACACCCAGTATTGGTGTGGTATTAAATCTAAAAAATTATGGTGGGCAAATAAGCCTGTGGCCATGGACATTTTTAGGATAAATATATAGTTTCAGATTATTATGAAAGGAAAGTGTGCCACTGGCAGTGATTTCTGAGTTTAATATTTTTAGTGTTTGCTATACAAGCTTGCTATATATTTTTTTTAAATAGCATTTTGGAATATATCTGCCTTTCTGCCCACACCACTGTTACGTGAACGTACTGTATACAGTATGTTTTCATTTATTTTAATTTTACAGAGACATTGGAGCTAGGCTACTGTGTATCACATCAGGCTGAGCTAAAGAAGCCCGTGCACCTGGAGCTAACAACATCTAAGTCGCACTTTAAATGAAACCCATCAGATAATTCTTGAGTGGTGTAATTAGGAGCGGCAGTGTGGCTCTTTGTGGAGAACACTGCACTATTCTACATCCTTGGGAACATAGTCAGCACTTATGTCATCTGTTTACCCCTGATTCTGCATTCTCTATAGATTTTATGCAACTAATAGCTAATGAGCATAAGTGTATATGTGTGTGTGTGGGTTGTCCAGCTGTTAGGACATCTGAGTAGTGGACAGAAGAATTGTGAAACATTTTCCTTCTCAAATTTATGGCTTTATTAAAAATTTAAATTTTATCTTTAATGTGGCCTACTGTAAAGTAGTTTCTATTGGTCTGTTTGTGTAATATAAAAACAGTCTTTTTTAAATGGTTACTTTACAAATAAGTGTTACAAGTTTTTACTCCTGTGCTGTATGGACATTATGCAGTTGTGCTTTTCCAAGTGTAGCATGTGTGCTGTATCATTTTTATGAGCAAATTTTGGGATTAAGTACACACGAGAGCAGAACAAATATAGTGTTTGGTAGCTTCTGAACAGCTGGTTGAAATCTGCCACTTTATTCTGGGGTAAATTCGCTGTTCCGGTTGCTCTGACGAATACTTGTGTGGTCTGTTCGTGTGAGGCAAGAGAATGTGTTTGATTCAACTCAAAAAAGCTGTTCTTGAGAAGGGGGGGGGGGGGGGGTTGAAAATCTGTGTGTATGGTGCAATGTGATGCAGGGGCTTTGAAGGATTTTCCCCCAGAAAGTAAGTCTCGGTTGGAAGAAAACGCTGAGGCCAGCAGCTCACACCTGCTGGAGCAAAGCGGATGTGCGTAGTCTCCCAGGGCCACAATGAAGACTTTCATTTGCACACACACCCACACATTTATTCATCTGGTTGTTTACCCGACTGCACAATTGTGTCTCAAAATTACTGTCAAATTTGTGTGCATAACATTGTCTACTAAATGCAGATTGCTGTGACAGATCAAGCTTGTTTGCTCTTTGCTTTTGTCTCTGAACATGGTGTTGATGCACTCACTGTAAAGCAGTCGGGAGACATCCGTACCAATATTCAATTAGACCTTCTATCAAAGCTAATTAATTAAGAGCTCAGTTGGAACAAAGGGCAAGTCGCAAGCGCCATCTCTGTGGATTTGGGACCGAAAGGCGCTCATGTGGAAATGTTTACATGCACACTAGGCTCAGGTGTGTTTCCCATAGGTGTATTTGATTCTTTCGCCATCTCTGCTGCATTCACAGCATTGCCAAGTGTAGTTAAATCTGCCAGTCTGGCACAGAACCAAACATTTACTAAAGACATAGCACACCACATCATAATATTCCCATTATCTTGGATTGTGACAGGTTCATCCGAGCTGATGTGTGCTCTGATGTGTCCTATTTTAGCTTTTGCCACTGTTTTTTTTTTTTTATTATTTGTTTGTTTTTTTGTTTTTTTTCTTCCTTCGGGTGGGGGTGATAGAAGGAGATTACTTAATTTACTAGATGTTAATGACATATTCATTGATTTAGAAAACAGTTGTGTTAGCTTCCATCTCACCATCATTTCTTTGATGAGCTTTCCCTCCAAAATAATTGTGCCTGTTAATTAGCCTCGTAATGACTGTAAAGCCCCAAAGCTCTCTGACAAAAGACGTGAGTTGCCATGCTCCTTCCGAACGGCTCTTTCTCTGCATTTATAACCCTTTACGATGGCTTTGCTAGTTTTGCATGAAATATTTAATCCAAACATTTAGAAGAAATTAGTGAAGGGATATTTAGCTCATATGAATGTATGGTTTGAAGAAAAGAGAGTGAAAGCACAGCTGAAAGTAGGAAATGTGATTTAGCTAGCTTATATGGCACCTTCAGCTGAACTTTCCTCACTTTTATTCTAGCTGCAGAGGCATTTAATGTGATTTATGAAGCTTGGATGTAGAGTATATCTCATTTTATTGTGTTTCAAATGAATTAGAATAAGATGGATAGACAGAGGTGGCCTGGTTATAAAATGCTTCTTGAAAATGTGCAGACAAAAATGAGTTTTAATAATAAAGAGGCTTCGAGGGAGTACGTCTTTACAGTCAGCCTTCAAGAAAATAGCATCCATCTCAGCAATCATTGTTTTCATTAAGAAATGACAGGTTGTGAAGCTTTACTGCCAGTGGTGTTTCATAGCAGAGTCAAGTTTTTCTGCATCAAGAGGAGAGAAGAGGAAAATAGCAAGAAGCACGTCTTTTGTCCCAGAGATTCCTTTGTTCTGTCAGGGCCCAGCTGCAGTGTTTTTCTTTCTTTTCTTTTTTTTTTTGCTGGGTGCTGTGATAGAACTGGCCGTGTGATTAAGGACTCTGGGGGTGGAGAGGCTTGTGGCGGCCATTATTCAGCGCAGAGATGGATGGACTTCATGATGTGCGTTTTACGTCAGGCTGAGATCTGGGCCTAACTAGGCCTGAATAATTCACAACGGTCTTTATTAGAGTGGAGGCGATGGGCAGCACAGAGACGGGATAATGACATGGCTCGGGGTACGGAGTTGAGCGGCCACGTGTCAGCCTCATCTGAATAGTTAATGCGGACTTTGAGCCTAAGTGTTGACGGCAGTGTGAAGTGGCAGAAAAACCTGCTGCTAAGTCAAGGCTAATGAATGGAGAGTGGCAGAGATAGCTTTGCTACAGCGAAAGGCTGATCTCTGGTTTGAGGCGGTGAGCCCAAGCTCCTTTCCTCTGAATCTTGTCATAAAGAAGCAAGAAAAATCCCCACCAGGTTCTCTCATAAATATGCTAAGGAGGTAGAATAATATTATAAATTTGAGTTTTACGAGTGCCAGAGAGAGAGAGGGAGAGCGCTCAGAGTGCCCGAGGATATGCATCCATGGCAAAGTGCTTGGCAAACAGAGGAAGGGCAATAATTCACTACATTTGCTGCCAATGTTGTTCTATGTGAGCCTGCAATAACAGCAGTGAGCTGTTCAAATGCCTACACAAAGACTTTATGTGTTCTGTCACCCATGTGGTCACTGATCTGGGGCTTGAATCAGTTGAGATTCCTTTGTCCATCCTTACAAAGAGTAAAGTGGATCCACTGGGTGTACATATAGTTCTGAGTGTTGGGTTTACCCATATTTGTGCTTACATTCATTCATTGTCTGTAACCGCTTATCCAGGGTCACAGTGGGTCCATAGACTACCCGCAGACACTGGGTGCAAGGTAGGAACACACCCTGGAGGGTGCCCCAGTCAATCACAGGGCATCACACAGTCAGTCACACCTATGGACAATTTTGAATAGCCTGCCCACTTTCCTGTGTGTTTTTGTTTTTATTGTTGTTGCTGTTGTTGTTGTTGTTGTTTGGATTGTAGGAGAAAACCAGAGCACCTGTAGGAAGCCCACACAAACACTGGGAGAACACACCAAACTCCTAACAGACAATGACCAGAGCTGGGTCTTCAATCCAGAACCCCATGACCCTGGAGTTGTGTGATTGCAACGCTACCTGTTGTCTTGTGCTTACATACCAACTAAATAGTGAGTTAACTATTTTAAGCCTTGTTTCTGACTATGAGGTACAATTGTGTGTAAGATTCCCTTTGGTATAACGTGAAAAAAAGAAGTGATATGATTATGTATATTATTAAGTAATATTATTATATACTGTGTACATAGTTCTTTCTGGAACTATGTTCATTTTCCCTCTGGATCAATAACATTGCAATTTCCCTCTGGATCAATAAAGTGAATAAATCTTATCTTATCTTAAAACAGATTGAACAGTATTCATTCACTGTCAATTTCCCAGCAACGCACAGTCATGTCCTGTTTCTTGAATTTGCCCTGCATTCAGATCAAATGTGATAGAAAACTTAATTAAAGGCCACAAGTTTGGAGACACCCACATTCTATGTTTCTAATGAAGTCAGTGGTGTTCACTGGGAGTTAGTTTTTACCTTTTCTTCTGGGAAGGCTTAAATCAAAATTTTGGAATAATGCTATGAGGACTGCGTTGCATTCATCCTCATAAGCCTTAGTCAGGTTAGCCACTGCGATTAGATGATTAGTTCTGTATCACTGATGCCCCTCCAACTCATCAGAGGTATCGACTGTCAAGGCAACTTTATGCTTAGATGCTTCAGAGTGGACAGTGCTGTTCCCTTGAGATCAGTGGCCTCAATGAGTGTGCCATAAAGTAGGAAAATTTACCTTGATAAGCTGTAGAAAGTTAAAGTATTACAGCCTCCACAAGTAATATTCAGAGCTACATTTAAAAAAATTAACGAAGAAGTCACTATTAAAAAAAATAGTAATAAATATGTTGTTTGAATATGTTCTACACATCTGTGTTTAAACTATACCCATTTGTGAAATTGATAGTAGCTGTTATTAGCTTGGCGCTAACATATTCCAATAATCTCTTAATGACACTGCTGGGGTTAGTATAATTGTAAGCAGTTGAGGACAGTAATGAAGTAAATTTAATTCGTTCATATATTTTTTGTGTATCTGTACTTTACTGAAGTATTTCCATTTTGGCGACTTTTTACTTTTACTTCTCTACATTTCAAAGTTAAATACCTTTCTTTTTACTCCAGTACATTATGAAACCTTTTGGTTTATGTGTGAATAAAACCGTAACGTGTCTGAACAAATCTCACTGGTCCGCACAGCGGCACTGTTACTAGGAGTCGAACGAACACAGTCTCCGCGTAAAACAATTGAAAATGTTTCTCCGCCTTAAACCAATAACACCAAAGGCATGCTTTGTTTTTATCAACTGAAATTTCAGTTCTTAGAACTGTTGTGAATTAACAAAATTATTTGTACTGTTTATTATTTGAGTCATCAGTAACTACTGCTCATTCATACGGTTTACTATGTCACAAATCATTCACTGAGGCTGAGAGTCTGGTGGAGATTTGTTAAACAAAATACGTGAAGCAAGGTCAAAACGAGAAGAAATATTCCAAAACCCAGAAATCAGTACAGTACATGTCTAAAAGACAAAATCAAGTATTAGGCAGAAAGTCAGAAAATCAAAACCGTAGCCTGTTTAAGAGACAGATGTCTCAGAATTGCAGAAACTATTCTTTGCAACTATGCAGACAAAACAGAGACTTTTAAAGGAACACTATGTAATATCTTTACCTTAAAATTACAGCTCAAAATCAATGTGATGCTTCACTGACCTGTAATAGAGCCTCTGTTGTTGCTACTCTCGGCTCAGCACTGCAGAAACTGCACTATGAAACTTTTGGAGGAGGGCAGGAAACCACACTTTTCCTCCTCCTCCCGACCAATTACAGTACAGTGCTGTAAAAGTTAATTGCACTGGGGGAGCCCCAGGAGCAGAACAAATCCCCCAAATCTTACGAAGTGTTTGAGTAAAAAAACTATGTTATGCACAAGCGTCCTATGCCATTGTGAAAGTTTATACTTGTGCGTTGGCATCTGCGTCGATCTGCAACTACACCGTCAAACCACTAAGGCTGAATTTCAAACATTTCTTTTTTAATATTTAGTCTTAATATTTAAGAGTTAATATTTCTGGAATTTTGAACAATGTTTGTCCAACCAAACAAAGACAATGTGGTCTGCGTAGACACGACAAGTTACATTTCTGGAGAGGTGCACATCAGGCCGCACTGCCTACAGCACAGGTTCAACACAGGAGCATAAATTGAGCTTAATACTCAGGAGAGAGCGACCTCTGTTGGTTTGGAGGGGCAGCACAAAGACTGGGGAACCAAGAAGGAGACTAATCTTTTCGCCTACAATGTATTAAGTGTTATTCTTGTTAAAAAAATGGTAATAGGAGATTAGAGCCATAATACATTTTACTCAAGTAGAGATCTACAACCAGGACTAAGTAGGACTACCAAGTAGGACTACAACCAGAGTAATATTTTACATAGAGTATCTGTATTTTTACTCAATACATGGTTTGTTTACTTTATTTACCACTGGTTATAATATGGTATCTATACCAAATCAAATCTCTTTTTTTACTCCAGTACATTATGAAAGTCTGTCGTTCCTTGATGATAGGCATGGTGGCGCAGCAGGTAGTGTTGCAGTCACACAGCTCCAGGGACCTGGAGGTTGTGGGTTTGAGTCCTGCTCCGGGTGACTGTCTGTGAGGAGTTGGTGTGTTCTCCCCGTGTCAGTGTGGGTTTCCTCCGGGTGCTCCGGGTTCCTCCCACAGTCCAAAAACACACGTTGGTAGGTGGATTGGTGACTCAGAAGTGTCCGTAGGTGTGAGTGTGTGTTGCCCTGTGAAGGACTGGTGCCCCCTCCAGGGTGTATTCCCACCTTGCGCCCAATTATTCCAGGTAGGCTCTGGACCCACTGCAACCCTGAACTGGATAAGCGGTTACAGATAATGAATGAATGAATAACAGAAGCATTGCAACATTTAAACATATATTATAAAGTAATTTTTATTTTTAACATTTGTTTTACACACTGCACTTTTCTAAATCTAAGACAGCAATGTTCTCTCTGTAATACAGTATACAGTGACTAATTAATGATTTCAATTATATGATCAGAAAAGCCTATTGTAATATAATTTAATGCAATACAATTGCCCAACAATGTTACCCACACCTAGGTTAACAATTATTTGTTATTAGAACACTTCATAATTTTATTCTTAATAATATTAAATATGTTATCTCTGGCAATTGGATATTCAAGATCTTGTTTAAAACTCTGGTCATTTGAAAAGTAAGAATGGTTGAAATGCCACCTTGTGATGGGATAAACTTTGCTTGCACTGGTGTCAAAAAGTCCAGCTGCTCTCATTGTGCTCTCTTGAGAGTGATATTTACTTGCTTTGTTCACTTTTATTTCTCTCCTTGTGCGCTAATTCACTCGGGCTGACAGCCAGATCACTGACGACCTAATGGCGCCTGAAGGCCGACTGTCAGCTTGATGCGTCAGCCCCTAAGATGTTCTTTTAGTATATATAGTTGCACTTAGAAATGTTTGTACTGAGGTAGTGATGTAGTGAAATATTTGGAGAGTGTCATGGTATTTTATCAATCCTTAACATAGCATAATAAAAAAATCTTTGCCACTACTGCTTTTGATGTTATTCCCTCATGTGGTGTATCTGTTTGAGGAACATAGCATAGAGGACTTACATTCTTACATGCTATTTCTCCTTCATGTTTCCGTGGCCTTCTCCCGTTTGCTCCACATGCAGAGGCTGTGCTCCTAACAAGTGTCCAGGCCACAACACCGGTGCTGGAATCCTGCTTTGGCGCCCTCTGACCCTCACTAATCCTCTCTCACTCTGACTAGGCCTGCTCATAAAAGTGACTGACAGGATTTCTGGGTAGAAAAATGTTTGCACATTTGGCTTCCTCACAGGCCCATGCAAGGCTTACAGTATCCATTTCATAAACATCGATTTATAGAGAGACAAATGAGATGGTAGCTATTGTCGCCTAAGGGGTGATGACCTCATGATTATATGTGACATGACTTATAGAAGACATATTAACATATGAAAAGCTTGAACAGACATATTTATGTTTGTGTAAAGTGGAAGTATTTTGTCTTGAGATCCTGTCCTATGTTCTGGGCCATATTGTCATTGTGAAGAATAATGCAGCAGTATTTCAGAGAAATTTGCGGCCTCTGTGATGTATAAGTGAATTGGTTTCTGTTCAGAGGTTTATAGGAAGCTATGGGAATGTATGTTGCGTGTGGTTAACCTCTTGTTTCTACTACCGTTATGCATAGCCTCAGCATCAGCCGATCTTTGGATTGACGTCAAATCCAGCACCTGTTGTGTGTCACAAATGTAAGGAAAACTCCTTATGGCCTTCGTGTGATGATCAGCAGCTTGCGTGGGTATCCTTAGCAATTGTTACGTGACAGTATTAGGCTGATCAATTCAAAGGCTAAATGCGAGAGCTGTCATATGATAACATTTGACATGGTGAAGAATATATTTTAAATAGTCTTGGGCATTCCAGCATGCAAGTGACAAGCAATACATTAAATAAATACAGAGTCTAGAAAGACTCAGTAAAATATGTCACGGGTTATTACTTTGAATTTGCTGTACTTTTAAAATGTTATTTTATAATTACTTAGTTGCATTGTAAACGACTTTCTAAATCAAGGGTTTTAAGTTATTTATTTAATAATAAAAAATATGATTCGATTTCAATAAATGCCTAAACATGAGGTAAAAATTTTTTTTTCTTTTCTATGGAAAAGGTTGTATCACGTTTCATTGAAGTTCTTCATGTTTCAGTGAGCTCTGGGGTAAATAATTATGATAAAATTATACCCCACTTCTATTATTACTGCTGTTAACTGTGACTACAATCAATAAAAATCAATAATTGAATTTTTAGGTTTAATTGATTTCAATGTGTATTTGTTTGTTTGCATAGCATGAAACTGGCACGTTTGGTAATCTAAGTTAGTTTGCTAGTCTTGACATTTAGCCATGTAGCATTAAGCTTGGTTTAGTGAAACTCTTTTGGACCCAGAGTTGTCTAAAACTGTGTCCAGAGGTTAATAGGGGTCAGGTGAACCAAATCACATAAGTTGTGATTGCCATTTAGACAAACAGAGAGGCAGATATCTGTTTCAGTGACTCAGTCTAGACTGTGGCAGTTCTGTTTTCTCTCTCAGCCCATCTGCGTGTTTGATCTGGTGTAGGCCGTCAACCTTGCTGTGTATCCGAGCCCCAGAGCTAGCGGAGAGGTCAGAGCCCCCCACGGCCTGGACCGGCTTTACCAGTCAAGGACTAAGCCTTAGGCCTTGCTCCGGCAGCTGATCCAACATGGAGAAACACGGAGAGTGTTGGCTTGAACACAATCCCTGTTAAGTCTGACACCTTTTGTATTATCTTTGTGTTTATCGTTTATCCAAAAGAATTAGACGGGTCAGTTTCTGAGTATTGCCATTTCTCAGTGCAATGATCCAGGCAACAGCTAGGTTCACAGTTAGGTTTTGATGAGTGATCTCTTTCATTAGTACATTTGAAGGGTTTTGACCTCAAAACAGGAACTGTGATCCATGTGTTCTCATCATAAAGTAGAGCAAAGTGGAAGAAAATGAAAGAATGATTAGAGCCAGAGAAAATGCTGATGACAGAAACTGGATGAAATATGACTGAAGCACAACAACTGTTCTCTCACTCATTCAAAGTGTTTGAGTACAGATCATAACATGGATGATTTTGTGCAACAAATGTAATTCAGTAAGGAAGGATGTTGTTTTATTGACTTCAAGCTAAAGGCTTTGGAAAAAGAGACACATTAGTTTTCCCCATAGAAACATGACAGTTTAAAGACTCTCAAATGCAGAGGTCTAAAGACGAACATTTTGTTGAAGAAGAGTTCTGCTGGCTTGTTGGTGAGTTCAGTGAAGAGAAGTGTTGTTTTTGGGGTGGGGCAAGAAGGGTGGATACTAATGGCTTTAAATATAGTCTACGTTTATAGCTACAACGACCAAAGATATTGTGCTGGTTTTATTGTCGCAACAGCTTGCGAACTATTTTCAGAGTGAGAAGAATAGTGAGGAATTTGGCAGTAGTTTAAAGGATATTGTTTTCTTATTTATAGTGGTATAAAGTGAGAACTCTTAAATTTGGAGGGAAACAGAGTACTAAGGCCAGTTTTTGATTAATTACCATAACGTAAAACATCAGCCACTGGCAGCGTGGAAATTCTATAGACAAACAGAGGAAAAAGGGTATTGTAATAAATCTGAGTTATCTGTGTGTGGGGATCGGCGGTGGGTATGAGCAGGGTGCAGTCACGCCTGTTAGAGGTGTGCTGGGATTGTGTTGCGCCCTTCACTGGGTTTGGATGTCAGACCTGGGGCTCTGATTGAGTTACAATGAAAACAGCAAAAGGTCAAGCTTCTGTAGCTGTGCTCTGACCACGCACCGGCCACTCTCAAGGAAACCTGAGGTCATTTGAAAGGTGCACTGCAGGCCTTCCGTCCTGGAGGAATAAAGGCTGGCAGTTGGCTACTTAAAGTAACATTTGATCCTGCCCCAACCATAAAAACTGAGCTTTTTATCACTAATACAGTGCTATATAATATGCATCTCAGGAAATGTAGGAGGTGGAGCTTCATTTTGAAACTCTTTGCAGAGGCCTTGATACAAGTCCTCCTGTAAATGTACAAGGCAAACCATTCCTTAGGAATAAAATTGAATTGACATATGTTTCTCTTTATATTTTACAAGATTAAACATCTCACTCACTGGTATACTACGGTTAGAAGACAGAATTGATAGCCAAGCTCATTGATAAATATTAATGTCGATTAGTCATTTAAAAAATATAAATAATGAGCAACAGGCCATGGAAAAGCAGTTGAGCATGCATGCTTAGAAAAAGGTTTGCAAACAAACAAACAAAATAACTCCCAGCATAATCTTCATTGTGAAGTGTTGTGATGGAATTGTTATGACGTGATGTTTTTCTTCCATGTCCAATGGGAATATGTCATAATTTTTTAGATAATTTCTGCTTTACCAAGGCTAAATCACAGCTGGATCCTCCAGGACATAGATTCAATAGCATATCTCCAAATATTAATTAATTAATTCACGGATATCTCCAAATAAAATACTAAAATTCACTTAATAACTATAAATATCCCAACCTCACTGAAAACCTGTGGACCTTGTTTCTTTCAACATGCTTATATATATATATATATATATATTTCCTCCAACCTTTAAGGGCGTCACATTACTGATATTTTCAGAGAATGAGAGAATGCACTACGCTACTAAAAGTGTTGTTTTTACCTTAAAAAAGGTAAGACAAAAATTAATTTTCTTATAATGTCATTCTTATTATGTCTTATAAGGTGACAATAAATCTGCAATGCTATCTTAAATATTTCAATATAAGCAAGTAATCATCAGCATGACCATGTAATATGTTTTAAAAAAGCATTTTTATTTATTTATTTGTTTGTTTGTTTGTTTGTTTGTTTGTTTTAATCCTTTTTCTTTGATGGACTGGTACTTATTGCAGGATATGTTCCTGCCTTGCGCTCAAGGAATGAAAGAATGAATTAATACTGTTACATAATGTGTATTTCTGTATTATTTTATGCCTATAAATATAATGAAAACCTACATAATACTTAAAAATATCACTCCTAAAAAAGGGTATGATCATTAAACTTGTTAGAAGTCAGCAGATTATTCATCATAATAATACTAATATTTCAAAGTCAACAAATACATTTATGAAGCATACATATGTATTAAAAATAATTATATTACATTTTCATAGTTTAAAATATGTGTTAAATATTAAGTGTTGTTACTTTTATTTATTATTATCCTTATTATTATTATTTATATTATTGTTGTTGTTTTATTTGTTGTCATTGTTATTATTATTAATTTAATATTTATTTAACTGTCTAAAGTACAAAGAAAGTACAAAGATTGACAATGCATTCATTGACCAACAAATTTAGAAATGGAAAAGAAAAAAAACAACACAAGACGGTTGGAATGGGGCAAAATAAAAATGTGATGTTTATATAATATTGAAGTTACATCATTTACATATACAACAGTTCAGTATGATTTTCACATACATTCTCAAGGGATGAAACTAACAAACACAACAGCTCAAAAAAACAGTAAAGAATAATACATGCATGACTATTATTCTTTCAAGCAAGACTGTGAAGAATAATACATGCATGATAATATCAAAAGATTCAGGAGATGAGAAGAAATATTAACTTGTGTAGGGCAAGGCTGGAAAACGCTATTGAATGTGCATTACCTTTGAGCCCTCAGACAGCACTGCATGAGGAAATGCCATGCTGCAGTAATATAGCCTCATTGGCTCAGAAGTACATTAGAATCACTTAAATCATCATCTGCCATTTCATGCAACCTAAAATGGTATTACACAAGTAGAAAGCAAAATACATCAATTCTATGAAGCATGTTTCTATGTATAATCTCATCTCAGAATACTTAAAGAACATAAGGTGTGTTCAGTGTGCATATGTTTGACTGACCTCCCTGCAGTCCTGATCTGCCATGTGTGGTGCATCCTAAAAAGAAAGAATAAGACCACAGCAGCCATGGACTTTTGGGCAGCTGAAGTCTTATATCAAAGGACAAAATGTCAAAATAGACTGGGTGAAATTCCATTTGCAAACTCAGATAACATCTATTCGCAGTTCCCATATATTTAAATAGTGTGATTAAGTGATATAACACAGTGGGAAATATGCGTATGTTCCAAATATTTTGAGTCTCGTTTCTGTGGGGTTTTTTTTATATTTAAAATGCGTTTGTCAGTTAAATAAGCCACAAGAGAATTAATAATGAATATATTCATTTTTTAATTTTACTCAAATAACAATATTTATTATTATTATTATTATTAAATACAGTACATTTGATTGTATTTTTATTGTTATGCATATTAAATCCTTTATATAGTAGGAGATGTAAAAATGTAAAGATGTTATATACATATAAAGACATATAAAATACAGTACCCATCAAAAGTTTGGACACCCCCACTCAGGGAGGGTTTGCTTTGTTTTGGGCCATTTTCCACATATTTTGAATGTACAGTACCAGTCAAAAGTTTGGACATCACCTCATTCAATGGTTATTCTTTGTTTTGTTTTTTGTTTTTTATTATTTTCTACAATATTTTGTAAATAAATATAGAAGACATTAAATCTATGAAGGAACACATATGGGAATATTTATTTAACAATAAAGTGGTAAACAAACGAGAATATGTTTTATACTTTAGATTCGTCAAAGTATTTTTTTGCTTTGACACTCTTGCCGTTTTCTCAGTCAGCTTCTTGAGGCCGTCGCCTGGAATGGTATTCAGTGAACAACTGTGGCTTTCTTAATGTATTTGAGACCGTAACTTGGGTTGTGCAGAGGTAGGGGCTGATACAGAGTTCTATACAGTGAATAACCCTATTCCACCAATGACTAATAAGGAGATGTGTCCAAACTTTTGATGGGTACTGTATATATTCTCAAGTGTGTGTATTTTCATGTTCTCACCTCTTTATTACTGTCAGCAAGACTTTAGAGCTGATATGCAGGTGAGAGGTGTCCAGCTGTATCCAGTCAGTTGGGGGATGTCAGAAACTCGGTAAGTCGCGTCAGTAAGTAGAGTTGGTTCTCTGGCTATAAGTTTGACATGGTTTAGTTCTAAGACCACATACTGTGGAGCTCCCCTGGAATTTTTCATGGCCTGCTATTGAACACGACTTCAAGCTTACCGAAGAATCATGTGATCCAGTGAGTAGAGAGAAGTCTCAAATGCAACACCAGTAAAAGTCTGTAAAGAGTGATACTTTAAAGTGCTTTGTCCATAGGGTTGCCGGTCTGCTAATATACTTTAATACCTTTAGTATTAAGCTTTTAAAACATCTGACGTTGACTGTTGTGATTCTCTGCAGACCCAGTGCGCGTAATTAGATGGGATGAGCGTTCTGCCTCACAAATGATCATCCAGGATGCTTGTTTAGGGTTGACATGGGCCTTGAGCTGTGCCCAGACTAAATTATATTCCCTCTCTTCCCTCCTCTTGCCTTTGCAAGTGCTGATACAAGCAGAAATTCATGCTCACCTCACCATCTTTCTCCCTTTCCCTGGGCTCCTACCTCCTCACTCAGACTGAGCTAGAGAAAAGAGAGCAAGAGCCTCCCTGAGATCTTTTATATTTCTCTCCTTCACGCCATGGTTTTTTGTAATACTCAAGCTAAAAGCTATCAGGATTAGAGAGTATCAAAGTCCCTCGTTGTACATCACCCGTGTAATCCGTCGCCTCAGAGCACTAGGAGAGAGACTCTGCGTCTTTTTTTTTTTCGTTCTTTTTCTCAGCCTGCATGCATTGCCTGAAAAGGTTAGGCTGGGATCCGAGCCTATTTATCTGCTGTCTATCCCTGTCTACCCCCGCCATCATGCCTCGCTTGGGGCCCAGCAGTTTCCCTCTGCTCTTCTGGGGAAAGAATGATATACTGGCTAAATGAGCTTCTTTATCAATCCACAGGAGCAGAGGGGAGGATGCCTGCCTCCTCAGCTTATGTCATCAATATCCTCTTATATAAATGTCAGCTGTACCATTTTACTCATAGCCATTTCCCACACTGCTGATTACATTATCCTGTAATGGAGGAGAGCTGGTCTTGGTTTGGTCTCTCTCTCTCTCTCTCTCTCTCTCTCTCTCTCTCTCTCTCTAACTCTCCCAACGGTAGTGTGTCAATAGCCTGCCTCCATGAAACAAGTCAATTTTCTGCTGGCTTGGCAGCAGAATAAATCTCAGAGCTATCCAGAGCGTTGGAGATATTTATATTGAGAGCGTGCCTGGGTGTGTGTGTGCTTGTGTGTGATGTGAGTTTGTGTCCTTGGCTGAATGGGAGTGATTTCTTGCTTGGGCTCCACTGCAGTGAGTGAGAGAGCCACAGAGAGAGAGAGAGAGAGAGAGAGAGAGAGAGAGAAGAAATGGAGTGGCAGAGAGAGAGAGCAAGCCAGAGAGAGTTAAAGAGGGCAGAACAGAGGGATTGAAATTGCGTTATGCCCACTGGGTAGCGGGAGGAAGGGAGCGCAGAGTCGTTTCTCGTTGAGCCCTTAAAGCACGACTGGCAGTGATGACCCGCTGCATTTGTTTTACTCGCTGCAGTTGAGGTGGCAGGAGGAGACTTATGTGCAGATGGATGCTGCTTTAAAGCTCAGGGGCCTCTCTCCCTCTTTCAGGGGAGTGGATATTGTGTTGGCCAGTGATTCATTACAAGCAGTTCAGGTGTGAAAGGAAGAGGCCAGGGCACTTTTTTTCAGCTCCCTGGTGATACAGAGGAAAGGGCTCTTGCAGCTAAAAGACACTTAACACTCAACTGACATTTAACTGCATCAGCTCAATGTCACTTTTCAGCTGAACTCCATTTATCAAGCACTCAGATGCATACATGATTATTTGGGCTAATTGAGCAGCTTAATCTTAATGTTAAACCATCAGTTCACTTGGATACCTCCTATGTCTATACTGGAAATTTGTGAGATGAATATGATGATGTCATTTGCTTTGTAAGTTACTTTTTGTAAACATGCATTTTAAATAGATGAAGTATACTTTAATCATATCCAATAAGCCCACACCTCTCTAACCATACACAAGGGGGCAGTAATATGCAGATTAAATTTGCTTTGTTTGGAAAGATATAAAATATATATATATATATATATATATATATATATATATATATATATATATATATATATATATATATATGTGTGTGTGTGGTGTCAGTGTGTGTATAAATAATTCTTATTTAAACCTTGGGTATGATCTACAGAATATGCTCAGAAAAGCATTTTTTACGTTGAAGGGGTACATAGTTATAGACATCAAGCGCTAGCTGTTTATTGACACTTCCCGTGTTTTATAAATATCCTCTCATTGCTTTACACTGATGATCTTTGACAATAAGCAATGATGATATAATTTAATGGAAACGCAAACGTATGATTTTTGCCAGTACACATTGACCTTTTCTTTCAATTATACGAGGATCAAAGGTTACAACCTCCTATGGTTCTGTTTGCCTCGGGTTTTCTTTTATTTTTCAAATTGATTCAAGAAAAAGAGGTGGACTGGCCAACTAACATGAAATCAATGGGAGAGTGATGCGATATTAAAGCAGTGATCTGGGCTTTGCAGTGTGGTGCAGGCTAAACAGCTCTAAGCCAGTGGTGGCTTGACAGGCCAGAAATGTGACATTTTGAAATGTGCTCCAAGTAGTAGCAGACGTTCAGTGTTTTATTTAAAATCAATGCTCTGGCTGTAATGGCCTCCTCAGGAGTTGTGAGTCTTGTGTAGCTATTCTGTTTCTTTTTTCTACATTTGCTGTGATGGGAAAACTTACTTGGTTTATACATGTACTGAATTTATAAGGGGAAAAAAGCTTTGCATGTCAAATTTAACAGAAATATTACAATTTTGAAAAGTATTTGTGTGTGGTAAAATCATGATAAAAGTTCTCATGTATTTTCATGCATAAATAGTTTCAGTGACTTACATCCAAAATAGATGTATATTTGTTAGAGCTGTATGAACATGAAAGCAACCTTTACAGAACTTCTTAATATTCACAGCTGCTTATAGTACATCAGATATTCTATGGAGCAAATATTCTGCTTAAAGTGTATTGCTTAGCAGTATGTACATTATACATCAGTTAGTTTTCCTATAACAATACCTCACACTGGAAAATAAACATTATTCTTCTAGGCCAGAGTTAATTGCCAGTGGATATGGCTGGAAATGACATGGGTGCTTGACAAATGACACAAACAGTTCATTGGGTTTAGTTTTGTTAACCTAAGAGAATGCTCCTTTGGCCCTTGGGGGTATTAAAATTCATGACTGTTGAGGTTTTTTATTCATACGCCTAGACCTTGATGAAGCTGTCAGGGGTGGGAGACACACGAGGGGTCAAGCACACTCTTTCAGACACACGCGACCTCACACTGATGAGCCTAATTCACACATCCTCAAGACCTCCCCTTGGAGCCCACCAATCACAATAGCTCCCACTTGACCTGCGCTCCACCATGGGGGTGCCCCATTGGCCACGCAGTGAAAGGAGAGGCCCGCTGCTCATCTCCATCACAAAGGCAGCATATGTTTGTGTGTATTTCAGCACATGAAGCTGGCAGTGTCCATATTAGCCTGACTAGAGAGACCAGGTGCCGGAGCAGAAAACACCCACAGGCAGTCCATTCTCTCACTGATGGAAGAGAATGGCAGCAGTGTTTGCGAAAACACAGCATCGGCCCCCTAACAAGCTCCTCTTAAGTGGAAATACACAAGTGCTGCTCTTTTTTTTTTGGTTCCCAAGAAGTGCTGTGATGCCCTAGAGAGAACCTTTAGAAGACGTTAGCGTTATGGCAGGCTCTCAGGCTTTGCTGTGTGCTGTGATCTAATCGAGTCTGGCATATCGTAACACAGTGTTGTAGATGTTGACTGATCGCACACGCTGAGACAATTATAGCACCAAATCCACCTTGATTCAGGATGTATTTTTCTGCGCCCTGTGCCGCACAGGCAAACAACTCGCTGCTGATTAAACATTGATTTTCCTCAACACCCCCTCACCTTGACAACCTGTACATTAAAGAAAGGCTCCATAACATTAGGAAATAATAACCTTTGTTATTACAGGGAGACCAAAATATTTTGAGCAACATTTTGAATCAATAATTCTACCAAAGTTGAGAAAGCAGGCATATAAATGTGTTTTAACAGAGATTTATTTTTGGAGTTAATGGGCAAACTGAGAAAATGTTCATTTGTCCTTGTGTCTGGTACAGGTGGATGTTAGAGGATTAGAGAAGAGATGAGCAGACGGTAAAAGAGAGATGGAGAATCAGGGGAGGAGGAAAACAGAAAGATGAGTTTTGCTTGCAGCGTACAGGTTCTCTCTATGATGGTAAGTGAGCTCCTCCTAATTACTATTCAATAAACTCCCGTTAAATTAACAGCTCAATAGGCAGCAACATCTGCTGTATGTGGCAGGCCACTGAGTCGTACGTCTTCCAAATCCTCTCTCTCTGTGTTCTTTCACTTTACACTGTCGTCTTCCACTTCCTCCCTGGATTTCAGCAACTTCACTGCAGCTTTTCCCTCTCTGTTGCAGTTTTTCACATTTTTCACAATCTTCTGCTCTCTCTCACTGGTTAGATAATTAAAAGTTGAATGTGAGGACATTAGTGTGTGTGGGATGTGTGGGTATGTGTGTGTATGTATTTATGTGTGCTGTGACACTGATGCTGGAACAGGCCCATGGATAACTGCTTTATTCAGCACCTCTCCACTCTGATGTCTGAAAGCAGATGAGAGAGGGAGCGAACGGCTGGACGAGTGTCTGTCAGTGAGAGATTACTGCAGCCTCTCAATCAGACTCCTCTCACTCCCCACAGCAAGCACAAAGAGTCGCACAGCTGCTGGACCCATCTAGGGGCATCACTCACTGCTAATGAATATATCAAGTTAACCCCAGCACCCAAGCTATGGGAGTTATCTGCAGTGTGGCTGTGAGAGAGAAGGTGAGGAAAGGGCAACAGAATTAGCCATGCTCAAGTGGCTGCAATTGGTGAGGAAAAAATTAACTCCAATGCAAGTCTATATTTTAGTGTGTTTTTAAGGAGCATCCATGTGTCTTGTAATGGCAAATACTGTGGTAACAGAAAGTCTATCAAAAGAGATAGCAATGCCATATAAGCAATGCCTGAATAATTTTTTTTAAAGAGTTGTAGCAGCTCTTCCAAGTTGGACAGATTTATAGGTTTCCGGCAATGTCCAGCTCATCCCAGTGAATTAAATGTTGGAGTTTAGATATGCTACTTAGCAGTGTGTGGGTGAGGTATAAACTAGCATTCTGCTAAATGCCACTTAAAAGCAAATGAATGCTATAACCTGTTACATATAGCTCCAAGTCTATCATAACGCTAAAGGCAATTTCACCATGCATTAATACATAAACGCTTTAGATAGAAACAAAGTTATTCTGTTTAGTTTGGTATGAAATAAGCCCATACAAACTGAGACTTAGGGTGTGATCAGACTTGTAGTTCTGTTGCCTTGGTCAAGACCAAATAAGAAAATGATACATTGTTACATTCTAGTCCTGGTTTGGTTCCAGTTCACACTGACACATTTACAATCGAACCAAAGCAAGTAAAAAAATGATAAATGATGCGCATATTACTTTTATTTTGTAAGCCAGTTGTGAGAGTCTTCAGCTGGCCTTAATGCACATACTGGGATTGTGTGTTTACCTGGAGGTAGTTTTTACCAAATTGAAACACAGCAAGAGGTGATAAAATGTAGACAAAGGAGAACCAGATATCCTCCACTGCAGGAACCAGAGAAGGTCTGCTACAGAGAGAAGACATTAGGAAGTTTGTGCTCACTTAGTTATTTGTTTTAACTTGCTCTGTTCCCTCCAAGGGCGATGATTGTTACATCTTAAGACATTACGTCCTTTGTTTGGTTAATTTAGATGCTTAGGGTTCGTATTGTGTTCACACTTGAAACAACCAAACCAGAGTTCGTTTAGAAACAGACTGTTCCTCCTGTGGGTCATTCTGTTCATTTGGTCCACAGCAGAGTTTGAAGACGAGAGTTCACACTAACTGTAACGAAACAAACTTACAGCAATTGATCCAGGGTTTGTGGTAATAGCACTAAACTTGAACCTGAACTAAGTCTGTACACACCATTATTTGCAGTGGAGGTGATACGAACCAGACGTCTTAGACGCCTCTCAAACCACCTCCCAGAAAGGTTTAAAAAAATATAAAATTGTTATGGAGACAATCCCTTGATGCCTGCTGTTCTGTTTAGATGAGAAAGTCTGGAACACAGACAATTTAGTGGAGAGTCATGCAGAGGAAAATCTGTACCTAAAAGAAAACCAAACACAATTTAAAATCTTTATACCTCAGTTAATAAATTGTGCATAAACACATGTAACCTAAAACCAAGAGCTTTTCCAAAAGCTAATATTAATGTTAATGCTGTAGATAGTACACAGAGTTTCCCTAAATGGACTGCTAATCATTTGGGCATCTGAATATAATCTTTAGAGTGCTCTCAGTAGGTCTGTTACAATAATTACATTATCAACTTATCCTACAATATATGGACATTTCCACAATAATCTCTACTGAACTCAGTATTGCCTATTGTGTTTAAATATATGAGCCATTTGTGCTGTTCTGTTTTCTGGTTTTCACTGGTCTCTCTCTTTTCTGGGTCTGTTATATATATATATATATATATATATATATATATATATATATATATATATATATATATATATATATACAAAAAAACCCTTTTTTGCCACGCTTTATTTTTTAATAGTCTAGACCAGAGACCATCCCCCATTCTTATCTTCCTCTCACCTGTTCCACACTACAGAGCGCTCAGCATTGATCCAGACACACCCAGCTCCTCACCATCAATCATAACTCCAGCTATCCCCTCACGCCTATCCAAGGTCCACCCGTCCTCCTTTCCTCTTTTAGCCACTCAGGTAAAAACATTCATCAGCCATCTTAACCCTCACTCTCTTTTTTCTCCCTCTTGCTCTTCTGTTCTCTTTGTCTTATTGCTTAGTGTGTCTTCTGTGTCTTACACTGTGAAGCATCTGGCGAACAGGGCCAATCACAGCTCAGAAAGAGAAAGCCAGAGCAGGAAAAGAGAAAACGATGAGCAAACAGTCATTGACACAAAGCGGTCACTCCATAAATCTTAGGTAGATAGAGCAATCCCATCTGAGCCAGATATATGTAAGGCCTGAAACTGGAGTCACTGTGGTCAAGAGAGAAAGATCACAAGAGGGAAAATGGAGATATTATACAGGAAACAAAGAGCGAGCTGCTATTAGACGTCCCCCTGTTGTGTCCTTTACTTTTGCTCTATCTTCAGCTACAGTTCTTTCACTGCTAGTAGCCTTCCCATGTGGTCTAATCAGGCAAGTGAAAAATCTTGCGTTAATTAATCCTCTGAAAAGGCCAGGGCTAATTATAACAGGTGAGCGATGGTTTTTTCTCTCTCACTCTCTCTCTCTTTTTCTCTCTCCCTCTCACATTTTTTTCTGTACCCACCTCCTCACCTATGATTGATAGCCAAAACTGTTCCTATGACTGCAAATCTACCCTGATTCCTTGGAGCTCAGAGCGCTTTGTGACTATGTGTATGTGGTGCTTCAAACTCTGCAGAACAGACACATTATATATTTGTGCATTCTTACATAGGTGAAGCGTATCACTTAAAAGGTTGGGGGCCACAGGTTGCGTTCTAATGGTACAGAGAAGGCTCTGCGAATGTTGTTGTATAAAACTTCCCATTGTAGTGTTTTGTTATTTATGCGTTAGCTCACTTTTGGGAATGCTCTCGGTAAAGCAGGTGAAGCATGACATGTTCATTTGGTAAGAAAGGATGCGCAGTCGGGGAGGAATATTTCTGTCCTCTTTGTCAGCAGGCATTCGTTAACACAGCAGCAGTCACACTCACTGGATTTGCTTGTAGGAGTGTTATCTGTACACCCAAATTAGCTCTGATAGCCAGATGCAGCCAAATGTGACTGCTATCGCCGTCATCTTTCTGATTTCATTTCATAAGAGGGAGCATCAAGATATCCAATGTGATTATGAAATTGAATATGCATATTTTGTGAATTAATGCCAATATTTTCCATGGAAATGGCTCACTCTCACACTCACTCACTCTTATGCTCACTCATTCACAAAAAAAGTCCCTACAAGGGGCATTAGTCTGCCTCATCATTTGTCCTTGATTAGAGCTGAGATTAACCCAGTAAACAAGGAACGTCCCTGGACGTTCAAAATATGTCTAAAAGTAGTCATCGAGGACATATTTTAAACGTCAATGGACGTCCAAAATCCATCTTAATAAGTTAGTTAAGTGGTGACTAATCGATAACGTTAGTGGACGTCCAAAATGCGTTTTATACAAGTAATTTATTTCGGGACCAATTAATAACATCAGTGGACGTCCAAAATACGTCTAATAGTCGTCTTTTCAGTATCTGTGTTTGGACATCTTTTCAATTTTCATTTTCAACCTTAAGAGAACGTTGATTAGACGGCAATCATTACGTTATTTCAACGTTGAATCAACGGCTAAATGTTTACTGGGAAGGTTCAGTGTAGTTCAGTAAAATTCAATCTACTGTGTTGAATATGTATTGTTTATACAGAAATCCTGTAATATTATACACGGTTGTTTAGCACCTGAATGTACATGTATGTATACATCAACCTCGCCCACATTTGACTAAGTTTGATCATTTGGCAGCTTCTCGAATAGACTACAAATTAGAAATCCTAGGAAGAGACAAAAGGGAATATATATGGTTTTCAATTTCAGTACTCACTGAACATAAATGTTATTCATCAAAATTGTTGCATGCTTAATATTTTCATTATCTCAGTAAGTGATTTATTACTACAATGGAATGAACCTGTGCTGTACTGATTTTTGATGCTAGAAAATTAAGCATGTTTGCGGCTTTATGCTGTCTGAATGTAGATCTAGGAGCTAACCTGCTTTTGGGATTTAGAATCATTAACAGCTCATAAACCAATCATGGTATGCTTCTGACCAAACAGGGAGAGATTTCTGAAAATACTTTGGAGGCAGAGGAGGGCATTTATTAATCCCATAAGCACCAACAGATACATTTTGATCAATTTAGTAGTTTTAATAAAATTTTTAATTTGACATAGCTTGATTTGTTGTTTCTTTTTGAAATTGTTGACTCCGTCATGATTGGTTGCTGGTCATAATCATCACAATTCCATGTGTATAACAATTAACCCATGCTGCCTTAATTAGGTTTTTGAAAACTCAAATTTGACCAGGACATAAATGTTTTGACAGTAAAATCTGTATAACTTTTATATATATATATATAATAAACTCAAGGAGATCATTTTGCTGCAGTTTTATAAATAAATGTATCAAATTGTTGTGACATTACACTGATAAAGATATAGTATTGATAAGGATGATAGTACACTTGCTTACATCATAGTTTATTTGCAGTTGTAGCCTTCTGCAATCAGGGCAGAGAGATAGGTCATCGCTCTTTTCTGTCTGCCTCGGGTCATGAGGGTTCTCAGTGCTGTTCGGTGGCAGAGACTGGACTTGGGCCATGGCAGCTAACCTCAGGTGCATACCTGACACACTTTGTCCTCTCAATATCTTTCCTCTGACACAAACCTATTTCTCACCTCTGCCTTAGGACCTCTCCAGGCTGTGACATTCGAAACGGCACTGTCAGAGAGTGAGAGGCGATAAGTGTGCTGTGTGTCTGACTATGAGCTACTTGTTATCTGTGTCCCCGCTCTCTTCCAGCTCACGCTCCTTTCACTGAACTGATAGATTTCCTCTGCTGCTTCTGCTTGTTGACCATAACAGGGGAGATGTGTACATGTCTTAGACCAACTCTGGTAGTGTAACCCTGCCTAGCATTTTAAGGCACATATCTAATATTATCCATCTGTTGGTAATACACCAGTACATACGATAATGAATGGCATACATTAGAGGTACATTTTTGTAACCATTTTAATGGAAATGCATTTATTTTATGCAAAGCATGAGCTTAATTAAGTTATTTTAATTGTAATAAAATACAATGCACAATCTTTCAGAGATTCCAGAATACTTGAAGCAGTATTTCATTTGATAGATAAAACACTTTAAAATGATAGTGGTGAAGTTATCAGCAGGTATGGGTGAGTTTTTAAATTTAACGTCTAAGTCCAGTTCGATACTCTTCACTTTGTTGTAGTTTTAAAGTATGCCCTTTGGTAAAGCCTAAATGCTTGCTCCCCCAGAACTGTTTTTACTTTATATACATATTTAGTTAATTTACACACTGTGTGCAACATTACGCACTCCCACTAAACATATTATTTACAACTAAAAACAGAGTTCAATTGCTTAGATGTGCTTGGTGTGGATTTTACAAAAAAGCTTATGGACTGTGTTCTTTCCTTGCACCCAGTGATTCCCATAGACTCCAGATCCAACATGACCATGAATGAATATACACAAACCAACTCGTGTTGATTAGTTCTCCCCATGTGAAGTGTTCAGCCTGTCAAACAGGAGTTTCTAATGACCATCTGATTACATTTTGTCATTCAAATTCTGACTTAAAAGACAGCTAATTAATAAAATACATTTCCATTAGTTGTTTAACCTGCGTGGCGCAGCAGGTAGTGTCACAGTCACACAGTTCCAGGGACCTGGAGGTTGTGGGTTTGAGTCCCGCTCTGGGTGACTGTCTGTGAGGAGTTTGGTGTGTCCTCCCCTTGTCCGTGTGGGTTTCCTCCGGGTGCTCCGGTTTCCTCCTACTGTCTCAAAACACATGTATGTAGGTGGATTGGTGACTCAAAAGTGTCTGTATGTGTGAGTGTGTATGTGAGTTGCCCTGTGAAGGACTGGTGCCCCCTACACGGTGTGTTCCCGCCTTGTGCCCAGTGATTCCAGGTAGGCTCTGGATCCACCACAACCCTGAATTTGATAAGTGATTTCAAACAATGAATGAATGTTTAAACTGCATATTTGTGAGTTTACTTCAGTGACAAAACCTGACTCAAATCACGAAAAAGATATTTTTTATCAGTAACATACAACTTTTTGCATTATTCATGCACAATTGGGTTTTTGACTGAATTTCTCAACATATTTAAGCAAAACACGAGTGAGCAATTATTGATAGAATCATTAACAAAATTTAAACATGTAACAAGAAAGGTCACTTTTGATGCACTGAGTTTTTTAATTAAAGCCGTTTTAAAAACTTGAAGTGGAACTAAATCTAATATATAGAGATGCAGCGATTTCGAATTTTCTTGGGCGATATGATAACTGACAATTAGCACTATTATATAGATACCAGTATTAATAACCAATAATTTTAACTTTTTGTAATTAAAGCAATTCACGTTGGATTAAAGCAAAACAAATTCTTTTTATCATGGGTGGTCATAGGACAAGCCATTTCTTCAGTATTTGTACATTTCTATACTTTCAAATTTTATCTTTTAAGTTTATTAGTTGTCAGTTGTCATTAGTTGGTTTCTAGAGGGGCGCTAATCAGTGCAGCACTGGCTTTGTTTTGGAGAGCGAGAGAGAGAGCAGTATAAATTGACTCAGAGTGAGCAAGAGAGAGAGAGTGTTTGAGCAAGTGTTTGTAATCATTTATCATCGTGTTTCTGTTTCAGTAAATTCAGAATAGCTGAATGGCTCTATTTACATCTGATTTAGGCTTCTGCACTGTGTGGTAGAGAGTATCTTTCTGTCGTTCATCCTGCTGTGTGTGTTTAAACAGCTATCTGTGTATGTGTGTACTGAGTGTCGCTGATATTTAAAATTAGTTTTCGTCAAGGAGAAGTTTAATCCCAGAGACTGAAACTGTAAAAAACGTCTACACGGCAGACATAGTTGTGTACAGCCATCAGTGCATATGCGCGAGCACAAAACATGCACCAAGTTACTGGTATAATATCGGCTAAAATTCCAATATCATAACAATAACAATAAGCGGCATGGTGGTGCAGCAGGTAGTGTCGCAGTCACATAGCTCCAGGGACCTGGAGGTTGTGGGTTCGAGTCCTGCTCCGGGTGACTGTCTGTGAGGAGTTGGTGTGTTCTCTTTGTGTCCGCGTGGGTTTCCTCCGGGTGCTCCAGTTTCCTCCCACAGTCCAAAAACACACGTTGGTAAGTGGATTGGCGACTCAAAAGTGTCCGTAGGTGTGTGTGTTGCCCTGTAAAGGACTGGCGCCCCCTCCAGGGTGTATTCCCACCCTGCGCCCAATTATTCCAGGTAGGCTCTGGACCCACCGCGACCCTGAACTGGACAAGTGCTTACAGATAATGAATGAATGAATAACAATAACAATAACCAAACTAAAACAAATATTTATACTAGATAATAATATACTAGATAACAATAACTACAAAAAAATCCATTTATCAGCCACAGATATCTCGTGCATCACTACAAATATATGTTAAGAAGTGTAAAGACATATAGATGAGTAGATATAAATATTATTTATGTTTTCTTGGACAATTATTAAGTAATCAGAATGTATTTGTACTTGTGTAGTTTGGTAGATTAGACCTAATCAGGAACCCCATTGTTTCTTGTGAAAAGTACCTCTCAATCTCAATCCTCATTTTTTTTAAATCTTATTTTAACCAAAGCCAAAGCCCAGCACAGCAATTAGAGTAAAATGTCACTGGGCCCGGTGTGTCCTGCGCCTCACTCAGGCTTCTCTCCACCCAGACTGTTCCACCGCGTGTAATGAGAGCATGCGTCTGGAGGTGGAGAGGCATTCTGCTTCATCTGGCCCCGTCTCAGCCAACCGCAGCTCATACAGGCCTTGCTTCCATGCTTGGTTTTCAGCAAGTTGTCAGCTCTGGTTTCACCCGGGTCCTGTGCCAGCTCCACATCCATTACTCATCTAATTGATGTGCAGGCTTGTGTGCTGAGCATTCGCCCTGCAGATTAACCACCCAGAGCCTTTTCCACTGCAGCCACCATGGCCTGCAAAGCCGCTCAATTCAGAGCTTCATCTGCTGTTACATTAGACGACGTTGTCCCCGAGGGCATGGGAAAAACCTTGGGTCTATGGTGGATGGAGCAGAACATAGGTTCTGCATCAAGCTCTGAAGGAACTTTATGGGGCTCCTTGAAGAGACAACAGTAAACGTGCATTTGGGTAACTACTCCTGCATTCTGAAAAAGGGTCAGGGCACGAACATAGTATAGTTAACATTGTTCAAGCAGTTTGGAGATAATTTGAAGTTTAAATGCCAAACACAGAAATCCAATTGTTGATAGAACCAAATAATAAAAATGCAGTGTAACCAAGGATCAGTACATAATAATACTGCGTTCAAAAGAAACACAAGATCTCTGTAATGGCTTTGTGAGACAGTTACTACTTTAAGTGCCAACAATGGGCTTGTCATTTATTGAGAAGAAAATTAAACCCTAAACTCCTGAATTAGTCTATTTAGTGTTAGATTATGTGCTCACACTCTGCTGTGTTGTGAAGCCTATTATTATTATTATCTGCAACTGCTTATCCAGTTCAGGGGACGTCGCGGTGGGTCCAGAGCCTAGCTGGAATCATTGGGCGCAGGGTGGGAATACACCCTGGAGGGGGCGCCAGTCCTTCACAGGGCAACACACATACACATTCACTCACACACACGGACACTTTTGAGTCGCCAATCCACCTACCAACGTGTGTTTTTGGACTGTGGGAGGAAACCGGAGCACCTGGAGGAAACCCACGCGGACACAGGGAGAACACACCAACTCCTCACTGACAGTCACCCGGAGCAGGACTCGAACCCACAACCTCCAGGCCCCTGGAGCTATGTGACTGCGACACTACCTGCTGCAACACCGTGCCGCTTATTGTTATTGTTATGATATTGGAATTTTAGCCGATGTTATACCAGTAACTTGGTGCATGTTTTGTGCTTGCGAACCCACAACCGAACCCACAACATCCAGGTCCCTGGAGCTGTGTGACTGCGACACTACTTGCTGCCCCGTGAAGCCTGTTGCTTATTCTTATTTTATGGCGGTTGTTTTGTAAACTGTCTGCAAAATATGGTCAAGATTTATACATCAAGTGAAGGTGCAATACAGTGCAAATTTTGCAGCCAGGAATAAAGCGAGGCTCCCTCTTCAGAGAAATGCCTTAATCACATCAGATTGACCTTGTATTTCTTTTTTTCTGGGAGGTAATTTACATGGGGATGACAGGACAGTTGGTGCCAATGCTGTGTTTGCCAAATGTTAATCCACCTCAGTTGGGCCTATTCCAAGCTACTGTTGTTAATAATAGATGTGAGGCCTGGTTTCCAGAATTCACACTTACATTGTTTACCATGCCTTCAGATATTTCAAGTAAATAAAAACATGTTTTGTTTTATTATAAATTCAGAAATGTCTTTGGTTGACTGAGTAATTAATCATTTTTCAGTGTAAAATTATTTCAATGGTTCTTAGCTTGGACTGCAGAGAAAGTATACATTTTGTTGAGGTTCTTTATAACTTTATAAATGTTCTTTACAAATGATCTTGCTTTTGGATCATCCCATGAATGGATTGAGTCTCTTTGGCATCGTTTCCAAAATATAAGTCACATCTGATGCAGGTAATATTAGATGACACAAGTGATGTTCAAAACTGCATTTAACTTAAAGTAAGTGTTAGGTTTGGCTGCCATAAGGTAGGTTTGGGTCCCATTTGGAAAGACCTCCTGTAATACCACATGTTCACCACATGATGGAAAAACAGCACAAGTCACAGGAAGCTATGACATCACAAGGCTGGCTGTCCAGGAGCTGTCTGAATTAATGCACTTGATGTGTTTTTGTAGTCTATCAGTAAAAAATGCTCTAAAACGCTGACGAAAATCTAAAAGTGTGATAAATGATAGGGTTTTTCTGGCCTTTGGCAAACTGACCGGTTTCTGAGCATCAGTTGAGCTCTCTCATATGCTCAAGTGTTGGGGACACTATCAGCTCCATAATTACAAACATCTGTGTGTGGGATTAGGGCATCATCATCAGGAGGCTAGTCAATACATGAGTTCATTTAGTCGTGGGCGTCAATCCAAGCGTCTGAGACTCTGTCTCCAGGGTCGTATGTAACATGAGTGGCATTGAGTTCTTTGTGAATTGTGATGCAATTAAAAAAAATAAAATACTCAACAGATATCCCAGACCCCTGTCAGACTGCTGCTCCTCAATAGTCCTGCCAACACCAACTGTTGAGCTTGGAAATTAATTATGTCCATTTACTGTAACAACTGTCAATACGGTCCAAACTAATCCCCAGAATCCAACTTCAAGGCGTAAACTCTGATTGAAGCAATATATATATTTATTAAACAGTAACATATTTAGTTAGATTTTCTAATTTAGTACGTTTTTAAAGTGCTTTTCAAGAATCCAAATCACTGACAGTAATAGGACACGGAACAAAATAAAAAACAACATTAAAAGACAAACAAAGACGGCAATACAAAAACAACACACACACAAAAAAAGAACTTAATGAAACAAGATTAGAGAGATTTTTAAAATCAAACTACATTATCCAATCTGCAGCAGTGTTTGATACTCACGTTGATGTCAGTGTTTCTGTGCACGCTGTGGGGGTGTAAAGCTGGTGCAGTGCAACAGTGTGAGGGATTGAAATGTATCGCCACACAAACCCCAATTGGCCAATCTGCTTTTTTTCCCTTGAGTTTTATTTTTATATAATTGTTTAAATTTTGAAAAATGCAATATATATTTAAGTGTAAGCAAATCCAATGCTAGGCACACACACACACATATAAAACACAGTGGTGCAACAGGTAGTGTCACTGTCACATAACTCACTAGCTCTGGAGTTGTGGGTTCAATCTTGGGTCACTGGCCGGTTTGGTGTGTTCTCCCTGTATCTGCATGGGTTTTCTCCAGTTGCTCCACTGTCCTCTCACAGTCCAAAAAACCCCAGTGCCAGTGTTGTGAGGGTGTGAATGGCTGTGATGCACAGGCACTATGTTCAAGGTGTGTTCCTGCCTAGAACCCAATGATTCTGGGTGGGCTCCGGACCCACCAAGACCCAGAACAGAATGAAAAGGAAAGGTTACAGAAAAGGATGAATGAATATCTTGTTTTTAAAACTAATTCAATAAAACTGGTTTTGGTTGTAATTGGGTAGTTAATCCCAAGGGAATATTTGGCTTTATACACTCCCAGAAAAACCGTGGTGGTACCCTGAAGGGTACATATACCTTTAGGGAACATTATTGTGACATACTCTATATTAATTGATTTTAAAGTTGTGCTGATTTCATACACACCATTTCATCTCCAGGACTTATTTTGTTTTACAGAGTTCTATAATGAAAGCTTATAAATCTTCACATCTCTTTCAGGAGAAGAGAATGTAAAGTACCTTTAGGGAACACAACTGGACTTTAACACCACTGCTGTATTTTAAAGGAACATTTACACTGTCAGTACCTTTAGTAACAGTAATGTACCTTTACCTTATCGTGTTTCTGAAAGTGTAGTGTCCTTATTCAGCAAAAACAACAAAACAATAATAATAATTTCCTAATAATCACCTGTGTACATGCTGCATTTTTTAATTTTATTTAGAATTGTATAATGATTCCAGACATTGGTGTTATTTCCAAAAAAGAAAAAAGAAATTTAAGCCCCCCCCCCACTCTCTCTCTCTCTCTCTCTCTCTCTGTGTGTGTGTGTGTGTGTGTGTACTGGAGAAAGATTAACTGAGGTTGTACGTGGACGGCGCGAGGCTCATGGAGAATCTGATGAAGACATTGGACAACATCCATCACAGCGCATGTGCGCGAGAGTGATTTAGGAGTGTTTTAAGGGCCGGCCATACAAGCACGTGCACGGCGACGTCTGAAACCCCGGCATAGCCTGTGAAATCAGACCCTCGCGCTCGGAAGTAGTGAATAAATTTATTAATAAAAGTGTCCAGACATTCACCCCCCAAACTGCAACCAACTTCCCTCACACATTATTCTAGACTTGGTTTAGTTTTAAATCGTGATTAGGAAAACACACTGGACACGTGGAACTAAATAAAACAGTCAGGTCAACACTTCATCATTAACACACTCTGTGCCGGTGATAATACATAGGACGTGTGTGTCACCCGGTGTTGTTTTAATGTTTAAACATAAATCTATTATTTGATAAATCTATTGTTACAATGTAAAAAATCTGTAACATTTACAATAACTGACAGCTCCGTTCCTTATAAGATGCTGTTAATACAGCTTTTACAGTCCTATCTTTAATTGTATAACATTAAAATCACAGTCAGGAACTGGGACCCGTTCATCAGCGACACTGACCCCATTTCAGCTTCATCATAGAGCTATAGCTTCACCCACGACACCAACCGGCTCCACCTTTTATAGAAAAACACCATCGGAGCGTAACCTTCTTGTTTACACTCTTACTGTTGTATTATTTCTGAAGCTTTTCACTTTAATTTATAAATTACTTTATAAATTCTTTCAGTGAAATCTTCCTCGGTGTTTGTTAATGTTGGGAATTTTGAATAACGCTGTTATAATAATTAAATAATGCTGTAATAATTGGACTTCTGTAGTGATTGCAAGGAATTCTGGGAGCTAACATTACCGTTAATAACCGACGGGTACTTCACAGCAAAATATAATAACACGCTTTGATTAAATAAAGGACGTGTTTTCGTAGAGCAGTGCATATTTTACCGTTAATTACAGAAGATGATTCGTTGATGGCGGTTCTGTCAGGAGAGGTTTTTGTGCTGTTGTGTGTGTGGAACAGCTCAGACTGTAGAGTGGTTGTGGTTTATATTCACTGCTGGTGGGGTTTATATCGATGCTGGAAAAAAAAGTTAATAGTGCTTTAATATGTGCAGTTACGATGGGTCTTAACCTCGCTCAGAACTAAATCCAGATACACAACATTTGAGTGTGCGTGCGCGCGCGTATGTATATATATATATATATATATATATATATGTGTGTGTGTGTGTGTGTGTGTGTGTGTGTGTGTGTGTGCCTAGCATTGGATTTGCTTACACTTAAATATATATTGTATTTTTCAAAATTTAAATAAAGTTTCGAAGTGATACAATTCGAATTTTTATAATCCATGTTTTGTATTAAAATGGTCAGTCGAATTTGACAAATACTGGTATTGTTTCCATGTGATTCTATTTTATTGCTCGGAACACAAGCGAATGGTATGAAATATTGTTACTAGCTTTGATTTAAGGATCTTCCCTTACAGTTAGCCGCTAGCTAGCTAGCTGCTAGCACAGCCACAGCTTAATATTTGTGTGTGTGTGTGTGTGTGTGTGTGTGTGTGTGTGTGTGTTGGTTCTCTTTTCCATTTTTTCCGCTGGTCACTCCGAGGCCTGCGGGGCTCCAGACTAATTTACAAACATCACCCTCCTGAACTTCATCGGAATTCTCCATTGCGTTACCAGCAGTGCACCATCATCTCTTTATCACCGCACACACTCCACACTCAGTTAACCCGGATCAGCACAGCAGCCTTTTAGCCAGCTCTCAGAGTGCGCTCAGCTCTCCGCTCGGAAACAGAGGAGTGAGGCGAGTAAAAGAAAGGAAGGAAGAAAGAGAAAAATCCACACCAAGCCAAAAATACTGGAGCAGCAGCAGGCGATTTTTAGAGATGAATTATCTTACTGCTGATGTGTGCTGGCCCTTTGTGCCTGAGTTATGGCTCCGGAGAAGTGGTGCAGCTGAAAGGGACGAGCTAATTCTCTCTCTCTCTCTCTCTCTCTCTCTCTCTCTCTCTCTCTCTCTCTCTCTCTCTCTCTCTCTCTCTCCCTCCCCCCTCTCAGTATTATCAACTGTGATGTACTGCCAGATTCATAACACGTTTATGAAACAACAGACTTTCTCTCAGAATAAAATTAATCATTTTTCAATAAGTACTGTCTATTAATATAAAAGTTATCTTTGTAATAATAATTATAAGGTGTGCACATATAGCTGTGTGTAAACGTTTAAAATATAAATATATGTATAAATAAAAATACATATACTGACAAATAATGCTAATAAGTAATATGTAATAAGACCAATAATAGGATAAATAAAACTGTACAAATATATTATATAATAATAACAATTAATCTTAGTAGTAACACCAATAATAGCAACAACAATAATAATAAATTTAATTTAATAATAATAATAAGAAGAAGAATAGTAATTCAACATTATGAGTTATTTAGGATAATTTTCTGAAGTGTATTTCGTGTTAAATGTATTTGAGTCGATTGTTAAGAAGCTTGTGTTGTGTTACAGAATAATACGGGGCTGAATATTTGCTTGAACCGAAATAAAAATTCCTATCGACAAATCATTAATTTGGAAGAAATAGTGAGAGCATTAAGTATTGTAATACGGCTGAGCTCCTCCTCCCGGCCATGCCCTCTAATTAACGGGGCTCCTTCCTCACTAAAGCTCGCATTGGACTGCAACATAGTCAAAGAGGGAGAGGGAGGGAGGAGAGAGAGAGAGAGTTAGAGAGAGAGAGAGAGAGAGAGAGAGAGAGAGTGCCACTGGATATAATTGATTGTCTCACTATCAACAATAACTTGTTAGTAGAGTCAATCGCAGCTGCTCTCCAGGCTTCAGTGTTGCTGAAGAGTCGAAGGCTGTGGGATTAGTTTGTGGCTGAAGTGGACCTCCGTCTCCGGGAGCTGTGTCCAATAGAAGTGGACCTCACTTTATACCGGACCTCAAGTTCACCGAGCCTGCGGCAAAACGCACGTGAAGACAGCGGGCATGTAACTCCACACTCTGACGGCGCGCGCACTCTCTCTACCAGCCTTCCTCTACATCTTCCACATTCTCCCGGACAGATCCTGTCCCCCACCGCTGCCCCGTTCCTGCTCTGAAGCAGCTGCTCCTATCAGAACCTCATCCACTATGAGCTCCAAAGAAGAGGCGAAGAGCTCCGCGGTGGAGGAGCGGAGGCGCAGCGCCCTGGACCTGCTCCCTCCCCCGGCCAACTCCAACAAGCCCCTGACGCCCTTCAGCATCGAGGACATCCTCAGCAGGCCGTCTGTCAAGCGTTCGTGCTCGCTTCTGCCCGCCGCCGACAAGCTAAGCGCGGCCGGCCATGCGCTGTCCTCCCGCGCGCTCATCACACACACCTCGCCGCTTTGCGCGCTCGAGGAGCTGGCCAGCAAAACCTTCAAAGGGCTCGAGGTCAGCGTGCTGCAGGCCGCGGAAGGTAAACAAACAAACAAAAAACAAAACAAAACACACACACACACACAAGCAAACACACGGTATAAAACACAATTTACTGTCAGCAGCAATAAAGGAGAAAATGTGCACATGATTCCTCTATTTTTTAAAATCCTTTAAATAATTTTACACGTTTTGCCTAGAATTTGATCACAATTATCTCATTATATTTTGCAAAATAATAATAATAACAATAACAAGGACACAAATAATTTACTTAAATTCTACATAAATCGCCCGAGAACAAGAGCATGGAGTAGTTTAAATAATAAAGCCTTTTTTTTTACGGAGGGCAGAGCGTGCAGTGTATTCACCGATTTACAAGCCATTTCTACATTTCAGTTCGTTCCCTGATCGAGGCAGATTTTTCCTTTTGACAGTGTGTAGGGACTGCTTTCATTATTTTGATTTAATATCAATATTATGACCATTTTATATTTACTCTGGAGGAAGAGTAAAATATACAAAATAATAAAATGTATTTCAGCATTAAATAAATAAACATATAATTTTAGGAATGTATTGTTATTATTATTATTATTATTATTATAGTTGTGTTAGTTATTGTTATTATTATAATATTACAGTCAAGGTTTGACGTGGCCTCTTTGTTTCTGAAGTGTTATTGAGTAACTTGTTATTAGTGCATGGTTCTGGTGGCTTGTTATTGTTGTTGTTGTTGAGTAGAAGTGTTTTATTGTTGTTTGTGTTTGTGCTCTGTGACGCAGGCAGAGACGGGATGACCCTGTTCGGTCAGAGAAACACTCCCAAGAAGCGACGGAAGTCCAGAACCGCATTCACCAACCACCAAATCTACGAGCTGGAGAAGCGCTTCCTGTACCAGAAGTACTTATCCCCCGCGGACCGGGATCAGATAGCGCAGCAGCTCGGGCTCACCAACGCGCAGGTCATCACCTGGTTCCAGAACCGGCGCGCGAAGCTCAAGCGCGACCTGGAGGAGATGAAGGCGGACGTGGAGTCGGCCAAAGCCGTTGGCAATGTGACCTTCGAAAAAATGGCTAAGCTGGCGGATCTGGAAAAATGCGCGAACGGCGGGGTGGTGGCGGACGCGCGCGACTCTCCCACGTTATCCGCTCACGGGCAGGAGCGCGAGAGCGCGGGCCGTGCGCCCACGTCCCCGGCCTCGCCGTTCACAGAGCGCAGCAGCAGCAAAGAGTGCAGCGAGGACGAGGACGAGGAGATCGACGTGGATGACTGATGGAGCCGGGCGCGCGCTCTCTGAACTGCTCCTCCTTAAAACAAACAAACACTTGCAGCCGTGTGCAAAAGTTTGAGCATCGCCTGCGCAAATGACATGGTCATAGTGTTACTGAGAGGAAATGAGCAGAGAACACACCTCCTGCAGTTTTATGCACAGTAACTGTTTATTTGCTGAATTGAACTAAATAAACATTTATTTAAAATACAACACAATGTGGCCTGTGAAAACAAGTTTAGGTTCGTGATATATATATATCTCATTTAATTAATTTACAGGTAAATAAACAGGAATGGGGTGTCGTGTTCTCTTTAGGGAATGTGTGAATTTATTTTCACAGAACGTGTCTTTTAAGCAGGTGTGAGCAAACTTTTCTGATGACTGTACAGAGGTTAAAGTGCCATTAATGCACCAAATGTATTTAAATGACTTATGGAGAAGAAAAAAGAGAGAAACTCAAAACAAGCATGGACAGTTTCCTCCTCAGATCTATTTATGCAGCGACAGCTATCAAAATATCGCAACCATTTAGCTATTTATTTTAGACAGAATTCGTAGTGGAAGGAAAGCAATAAGAACACTGACATATATATTCATTCTCTCTCTCTCTCTCTCACTCTCTCTCTCTCTATCTCTCTGCTCACTGATGCCATACAGAAGCCGTGTTTTGAGTCGTTTATACTGCATGTTCTCTTTTCTTTTAATATTTGATTTTTGACTGCAGCTCTGAAAGGAATATCCCCCGACCGTCCACACTGCAGAAGTCACACGTGTGTGTCCGTGTAAAGCGTGAAGGACTGTAACACACTCAACGTTTGATACATTTTATTACAAAGGATTTAAAAGAAACATTCATACTGTTGCGGGAGAAACAAAGTGGAAGTCCAGACGGTCACGTTTTGAATCTATTTCTTATGGTTTGTATGCCTGTAAGTGCCTTTTAAACCAAGACACCATTTAAACCCAGTGTACAAAGTGTAATGTATTTAAAGGAAATAAAAATCGTTTTCTCAAAAAGAAATCTCGTTTTAGTCAAAATCTTATTTTTAATCACAGATTTATTTAAAACCTTTCTGTAATAATGACTCTTATTTTGGAAACACGGAATCACAACATTTACGTTTGACCTTGGTGTGTGTTGCTGCGCGTGCGGCTAAAATTCTCGTCTTTTCTTTATCTGTTCTTCTTCTTTTCTCTTTTTAAAAGACAGAAGAGTCGTTTCCACTCTCTGAACAGCCCCCGGTCTTTCAGCCGCGCCTCCTCTTCTCTTTTCAGCTGCAGACAGGCGGACCCCTCGCTCTGGACGCGTGTTTTCAGGAGCTGCTCCTGAATAGATTTGTGTGAGAAGCAGAAATCTGGCCGGAGGAACCTGGGCACAAACGCTGGCTGAAAAAGTGCTGTTTTGGGTCACTTTCTGTGCTGCGGGGACGGCTTTTCCGCTGTCATTTCTGGACTGAAGCGTGAAACGCGGGGACAAATGAGCGCGAGGCCTCCTACGCGAGCTCCATTGGGCCTCAGCGCGCCTCCCGCGGCTCTCAATACGGAGAACCGCGCGCTCAAAGGACACAAGCCGTCCGCGGCCATATGTTTTCTGAGTTTTCCTCCCGATCTCCGACAATTTGATGGATTGACTTAGGCCTCTCTTCGCAGTGTTTCGCCCAATTTCCACAAAAGCCACTAATGCATACATAGCCCCTCTCCTCGTGCGAGGGCATCTGGAGCCTTCAGTGTCCCTCTTTTCTTCCCTTTCTCACTCGGCTGTTTTAAACAAGTCTATGAATTACAATGAACCTGACAGGGTTTGTTAAGGGCCAGCCTGCTGCCTTTAGGGCTTTGTGTGAAGGGCCTTTTGGCAGCGTTTTGAACCCTTTAAAGCGGTTGATGTTGTGGCTGAAGTGTTCTGTTTTGGTCCTGAACAGCAGAGGCACTGGTCTGAGCTCTTCAGCAAAGTCTTCCCCCTCCATCCACTCCCGCTTCATTTCTCAAACTCTCATCTTAACTCTCATGCTTTTAATGTTTGAATTTACCCCAGACTTTTATTTTCTGACGACATTATTATTATTATTATTATTATTATTATTATTATTATTATTATTATTATTAATGACAATAATGTGATGGTGATTACAATTATTATTATACATGTTAATATCAATAATAAAAATTATATTCAGTTATTTAGTACTTAATATATACTGTAATAGGACGTGTAGCAACAGTTTAAATATATACAATTTTTACTGACTACAAAATAATTATAATATTAATTTTTATATAAAATAATTTTCATGGTTATGATGCAGACGGATATAATGGTTATAATTATAATAATAATAGTAGTGTTATTATTAATTCATTATAATGGTAGAATGGTGTTTGAGACATTCCTTTACACGGTTGTTTCCTGTCGGTTTTATATTGAGAGATCAGTGAACTCCTGTTATTTCAAAAAGTGTTTGTGAGTGAACTGCTACGATGAGAGGATCATGAGACCATCCTGATGATTTCTGCATACCGTCGATTATTTTTCATAATGGTTTTTCGTCAGAATAAGCGTTTACAGGTTTTCTTAAGAATAACCACCGATCCTGACCTGTGTTTACACGGTGTGGGGTTTGGTTTAATAGACGGGTCAGGACAACGTGAACACAACGTAATATCTGTAAACGTTCCACTCTCCATAAAGACACCAACGTCACTTCCTCTTTACACTCCACTGGAATAAGTGTCATTAGAGTCTCACGGGGCGGTCTATTATACTTTCTACATACAGTTACTGACCGGCGTTTTCAGATGCTTTTGATTTTTTGCCACTTTCAGCTAGTGGTTATGTTAATGCGTGAAGCTTGGTCACAGGCCTAAGATGACCATCTCCCTACTGCTGGACTCTCTCTTGTCCTGTGCTGTGGTTATAGTCAAAGCTAAAGAGTTGTAGTGGAGAATACAGTGTGCTGATACGTCAGGAGCAGTTCTTTATTTTATGAGGTGTTGTCAAACGTGGCAAAGATAAGTAATACTACAATCCGAAAGAGCAGAACGTGGTAATTAATCCCCAAGTCTTAAGTGTATTTCAGCTCAAGAGAGTGAGAAAAAAAATCACTAATTCAATCGTCCGGAAAATTGAAGTTTGATGCATGAGTCCCTGCTGAAACAATGGGGTTTGTACACCCTCCCTCTTCTCTCTTCTCTTCTCTTCTCTTCTCTCTTCTCTTCTCTTCTCTTCTCCTCTTCTCTTCTGAGAAATATCTCTGCGCCTTTCATCTTATATAAAAATGAAGGGGTGAAGTGTGCACATTTTCAGTGATAGATAGATAGATAGATGGAAATATAGACTTCACACGTCCTCGTCTTTTGATAGTTTAATTAGGCGGTCTGTACAGGGCCCTAGCCTCCGGTTAAAACTCCTAACATTAGCAAAAGGCCATTGAAAATATCCAAGTCGTTAACGTTTTAAAAAACTTTTCATCGACTCCTGCACGCGAGCCTCCATGTCACAGGAGTGTATGATTTGAGGTGAAATATTAACTAGATGAACCTAAGGGGAAAGCTTGATTGATCACTAAATAGGTCTGATTTGAAAGTTTTAGTTATAACGCTCCTGTGGAGCCCCTTAATACTTCAAACTTCAATTTTACGGACGATTGAGCTAAGCGTGTCCCTGACAAAATTGATATATGTATTAATTTCCTTTAACTGTTGATTAATTACCACTCTCCACTGAAAGAATTAGACGAGAGTTTTCTAGCCCCAAATTTGCATATTAATCAAATTCTAGTTGATAATTCAAACGGAAAAATGGATTGAGGGGAATTCAGAGGCAGAACTCGAAAAATATACCTAAGCCAGATATTTTTCCCTCCCTTGCTGCTAAGCTGCTTGTCTAGTGTATTAAAATCAAAGATGCAGAACGAGTTAGCCTGGCTATTTGGTGAAAACAGAAATTGCCTGTCCAGTTTTATGATGTGTTCATGCTGAGCAGGCAGATCTTAATGTGACCTGTCAAAATGTCCAAGATTTAAAGGAGAAAGAGGCTTATTCAACACACAAACACCGTGTGTGTGTATATGTGTGTGTGTACGTGTGTGTGTGTGTGAGAGAGAGAGAGCGAGAGGTGGGGGTTACACAGTGTTGTGGGCTAGATTTGTTTTACACTCAAAACCCAGTATTGTTTGAACTTGATACTCATTTAATCAAAAAAAAAAAAAAAAAAAAAAGATTTCATTTAAGATAAACATGCAATAATGTAGGGTTCTTTATAAAGAAACACATACAGAAAGATTACATTTGTCTTGCCTTGGTCAAAGGACATGTTAAACAAGCTGCATGTTGACACACAATGACTGATTATTTGCTAAATAATAATAATAATAATAATAATAACAAAATATTTTTACGTTTTTCCTATAGGTTAACTAATAATTGAACCATCCTTTGTTTATCAAATGTATGTTGTTCCAGGTGATTTTAATGTTTGCGTGTCACGTTTGTCACACAGAAGGATTACGCTATTTTTTTTTTTAAAGTGTTTCTTGTAGAAGGAATGTTCACTTATTTGTCAGTTACAGTTTAGCATTTAATATTTAGAATGAGTGTCCAAACATCTGCTTTTTTCATTACAGTGTTTACGTTGTACACGTCATAGCAGCCCAAAAATGTTGAAACGTATATTTTTTTCCGCAGATACTTAGATGTTCCCCGGAAACCGCCATATCATTAAAATAACTCCAAATAATAGTAAACACAGGAGATAAAAAGTCATTTAATTGTTACGGCGAGCTGTTAGAAAAACAGAGGTTTGGTTTGTGACGTGCACAGCAGTCAAGACTTGTTAAATTCCATCTGCAGCACAGTTTTAATTTAATAAAGCGCGGATTATCTACGTCCTCTGACATAACAGACTGTAACTGTAAATACTGGGGTTCTCTTTAAATGAGGAAATATGTTAATCAACACAAACACATACCTCGTTACCTCTTGTCAAATTTAGCTGAAGTTATTGCTTGTTATTTTGTGTTTAATCGTTTATTTAATTTTTTATTCATTCATTCATTCATTCATGTATTTATTTATTTAAAAAAATCCACGTTTCCTGTCCGCCTGACATATTACAGGTTTTACATGTTAGACTTAGGTGTTCACACAGTAGCCTATTTCAAAGTAACAAAATTATTTCAAATTTTCCCTCATTTGATATTAGTGATTACATTATATATGTTTAGTTTATGACTCGTGATTAGCATAGCACTGCATTGTTTATATATGTGCTCAATATGTACATCTTAAAACTCATAACGTTTCCTGAGAAGCGTTTTTATATTTTATATTAAATTGCGTTCTTATATTTTAATGTCAAGTTTTATTCCAAGTTGTTTTGGAGCAGTTGGATTGGTCCATTTATCATGAATTTCTCACGCCATTTAAATAACTGCTTATATAATAACTGTGAAATGATGTAGAAAATATATGAGTTTATATGAGAGTAAAACACCAAAGTGTCTGTATGAACATAAACACGGAATTATATAATATGTGTTCCGTGTTGAAGCACAGTGAAATGAAACCCTGGTCTTGTGCCCAATGCTCAGATCTCTGGGTTCATATTCACCACGGGGGGCGCTGTAATTCCACCATGTTCCCCCTCCTCACATCGCGGATTGACTCTCAGTCACGAAGTTAAATGTTGTCAATATGGCAAGCACGCCACTGTCCCGCATTAGTGTCACCCAGCCCCTTTATCTTGGCCAGTGTCTCATATCTACCCTTAAGACAAGCGACACTGTCCATTAAGCTTGCACTGTTCAATTCCAACCGCACACAACAAACACGAACAAGTCATTATTATTAGTTCTGGCATAAAGACACTCTGCCGTAATTATAATCCACGGTCACTACGCACTCTGAGCCACGAAGCCCGCTCTTAGTTCACTTCCGCTCGGTTTAATCCATCTGTCAGAAAGGTTTTTTACATCACTTTATCGAATTAACGCTTCATTAAGGCATTACATACCTTTGATTTTACAATTAAGATACCGAGTTTTATGTTAGAAATATCAAGTTTAATTATCATTAAATGTAGGTATTTTCTTATACTTTCTTTTTTATTATGTTTCATTTTATTCACATAAAAAACAGTAACAGCTACAGGTCACGGTACAAAATAACTTGTCCATTATATTTAAAGAAAAGTGAAAGTAAGTTTTTCGTAGCTGATTAACTATCAAAAACATCCAGAAATATATTTTATTTTATTTTATTTTGTGTGTGTGTTTGTTTGTTTAATTAAGGAGGGGACCATTTCCACGGGGCAAGGAAAGGGAAAGTAAATGGGTTACTTTAGTATTTGTAATACCCCCCACCACCACCACCACTTCTCTCCAGTTTTGTTCCCGCCTTGCGCCCAGTGATTCCGGTAGATTCCGGACGTTCCGCGGCCCTGGACTCGATAAGCGGTTGCGGAAGACGACCATATTTTAACATGTTTGTAGAGAGTCTGTGATTTGTTTCTGTCCTCAGGCGGACGAACATTTGTATCTGAAGCTACTATTCGGTCAGAGTAGAGACTGGGCTAAAAAGTAAATAAAAACTTTATTCTAAATATCTCGGTAAACATAAAACGTCGTTAATAATTCGCCCCGTTACCGGGGTGATGTAATGTAGTTTTTTTGCGCTGTGTAGTAGCAGCTGTGGTAGTGATTACACTGATAGCTGTTGGTGTACATAGATAATCTGTAAGATTTAGCATAAGTATTAGTATCAGCCACGAGAAATGTTGACCGTAATGTCGAGAGGAAGCAATGTTTCTGGCGGTAACTGAGGAAAACAACACTAACAATGAAGAAAAAGCCTGATTCTTCAATTTTAAACAAAATTATATTTAGCAGGACATTATTTAGGCGTCCTGTTTCAGGATTATGATTTATGTAATATTAATTAATTAATTACCACAAAATAAACAAACACAAACACACACACACACATATATCAAGTATATATACATATATCAAGTCAGCCATTTTGCGTTACTAACAAACTTTGTTTCTCATTGTTATGAATTTATAAGTTATGGCTGAAAGCAGACTTCATGTGTATCTGTCTTCTGATTGTATTATATCAGATTTAAATATATAGCCACGGCAGATCGATATTAAAACTTAAGCTTCTATTTTACACCCACAAATTATTATTACATTTATTATTTGATTAATAATAGCTCAATCTTAATTTCACAGACGTTTGTTCCAGAATGACTGCCTTTCACTGATTTGTGGAGGGCTCCATCATGTGGTTAGTGTTTATAACCCGGTTACTTCACTCTGAACCCGGCTATGACAGTCACCTACTGCCATCTTGTGGTGGTCACATTCAGACGCATTTTATGCATCCCACGCCCACCATGTTTACTTCTTTATTTAAATATTATAAATTAATTAAAATATTATAATATCATTTTATTTCAGTATTAACTTGGAAAAAAACCCTCAAACATCTTCTTCAAATTTAAGAAAGCAATGTTAAAAACAAAACGTATTCCTAGTGCCGTTTTTTACAGTGTATCCTATGAATGTTTCAATGTTTTTTGACAACTCAACAGTATGTGACTTCATTTCTATTTTTAGCCCTAGTGCAAGTAATGCTTTATAATACGCTATATGTCCAAAAGTGTTCAGACACCCTGTACAGTGAATCCAGCTCCTTTAAAGCAATACTACATGATATTTCACCTTAAAATTACAACTTCAAAATTGTTGTGATGCTTCACTGACTAGTGAATAATGTGAATACTAAGGTGGTGCAGCAGGTAGTGTCGCAGTCACACAGGAGGTTGTGGGTTTGATTCCCACTCCGGGTGACTGTCTGTGAGGAGTTGGTGTGTTCTCCCTGTGTCCGCGTGGGTTTCCTCCGGGTGCTCCGGTTTCGTCCCACAGTCCAAAAACACACGTTGGTGGATTGGCGACTCAAAAGTGTCCATAGGTGTGAATGTGTGAGTGAATGTGTGTGTGTGTGTGTGTTGCCTTGTGAAGGACTGGCGCCCCCTCCAGGGTGTATTCCCGCCTTGCACCCAATGATTCTGGGTAGGCTCTAGACCCACCGCGACCCTGAACTGGATAAGGGTTACAGATAATGAATGAGTGAAAACAAAATTTTTTGTTTTTTTGTTTTTTTTTAATAAATACATTCCATGTTGAACACATTTTAAAACAAGTTGGACAGGGTAAAACATTGTTAGCATCTGAAAAAGGCTGAGTCAGAAGTGAAGTGAAGAAGGTTTACAATTCTGTGAACATTTTGTGGGCAAATGTTTCAATAATTCTAAAATATTTCATCATAGATGTGATCTTAAGGTCCTCTAATGGCACTGAATAAAAACAGACACAATCCTTTAGTGTAAATCACTGAATGCACTCACCTTTTACAGCACTACTGTCTATGAACACAGTTTGTTGATGCATCCACAGTTTGTTAAATCTCCATCAAAGAAGAAACCATTTATAACAGAGGGCCCAAGCTCATTTAAGATGGGTGAAGTGGAAAAGTCTCTTTTGCAAATAATGGATGCCACATCCTCTGGGCTAAAGAGGAGATGAGCCATCTGGCTTGTTATAAGCACACCATTCAAAAGCGATCAAAAGTGATTGTATTCGGGGTGGTGTACACTGATCAACCATAACATTATGACCACCTCCTTGTTTCTACACTCTCTGTCCACTGTACAACATCCATCTGTTACTTTGTATACATTGCTTGCCCCCTTGTATCCTGTTCTTCATTGGTCCCCACAGCACCACCACAGAGTAGGTATGATTTGAGTGGTGCATCATTCTCAGCACTGAAGTGACACAGATGTGGTAGTTTTAGTGTGTTTTATGCTGATATGAGTGGATCAGACACAGCAGTGCTGAGAGTTTTTAAAGCCCTCAATATCACTGCTGGACTGAGAATAGTCCACTAACCAAAATATATCCAGCCAATAGCATCCTGTGGGCGGAGTCCTGTGTCCAATGATGATGGAATAGAGGATGACCAACACAAACTGTGCAGCAACAGATGAGCCACTCTCACTGCCTTTACCTCTACAAGGTGGACCAACAACATAGGAGTTTCTAACCGAGTGGAAAGTGAGTGGACACAGTGTTTAAAAACTCCAGCAGCATCTGTGGTGGTCCTCTGGGTGCCCTGACCATTGAAGAACAACAAACAGACTATAGTCTGTAATTATAAAACTACAAAGTGCTCCTGTGTGGTCAGTGGAACTCAGAGAATGTACTGTGAGTGTGGAAACAAGGAGGTGGTCATAATATTATGGTTGATCTGTGTATTTGTGCACCGGTAATGCTGAATGATACAGCAACATGCGGCCACTTAGACATGTTTATTTTTCTGGGAAGACTTGCTTATATAATTAAGACAAATCCAGTTCACGGGGTGGCACGGTGGGGCAGCATGTAGTGTCGTTGTCACACAGCTACAGGGTCCTGGGGTTGTGTGTTCACTTCCTGCTTTGGGTGACTGTCTGTGAGGAATTTGGTGTGCTCACCTCGTGTCCACATGGACTTCCTCCCACAGTCCAAACACACACGTAGGTAGGTGGATTGACTACTCAAAAGTGTACATAGGTGTGAGTGCAAATATGCGTGTGTGTTGTCCTGCGAATGAATAATAAAAATAATAAAATCCAATCCACACTCTGCATTACAACATACAACAGCATGACAGCTTACTAAAAGTGTCCAGGTGCTAAACTTGTCCTGACTTATCACCTGTTGATAACAATTGGTGCATTATTAAATGAAAATCACAGAGACCCTGAGCTGCTGAGCAGCCAAAATCCTACAACAAGCATAATGTTGCTAAAAGAAAATTAATGTAACCCAATGCTAAACATGCCTTTGTCACAACATTTTTCCAGATATGTTGCTGACATAAAGGTCAAAATGGGAAAAAGTGTTTAAATTTTGACATAATAAATGTCTTTGTATTATTAATTAAATGTAATTAATTAAATACACATTTGAAATTATTTTCACATAATTGTTTATTCATTCATTCATTCATTATCTGTAACTGCTTATCCAGTTCAGGGTCGCGGTGGATCCAGAGCCTACCCGGGATCACTGGGAGCAAGGCAGGGACACAACCTGGAGGGGGCGCCAATCCTTCACAGGGTGACACACAATCACACATTCACTCACACTTTGAGTCGCCAATCCACCTACCAATGTGTGTTTTTGGACTGTGGGAGGAAACCGGAGCACCCAGAGGAAACCCACGCAGACACAGGGAGAACACATTGAACTGCTCACAGACAGTCACCCAGCCAAAAGAATAAAATTTTTCCAAATTGCAACTGTCAACAGCTTATACTTCAAAAATTTAATTCAAGATGTAGCCCAGTAAGGTCAATACACCCAACGCCAACCTTTGGCTAGAGATAAAGCACTGGGCTGAGGAGCAGTGAAACTGTAAATGGAGCTCCATCCTATACCTAGAACTAATCACCCAACATCAGGGCTTGACTTCTTCTCATGGCTGAATGTTATCATAACCTCAAAACAATGTCCCAGTATCTGGTCTTGAAGCGTGAATAATTAAAAAGGCTGTGGTTGTTATGACTGGAAAAAGCCAAAAATTTTAACTTGTACCACAATTTTGAGATATCCATAGCACTTTTATATGCTCTTTGAAATTCTGTTGAAAATCTGTTCTCTGTGTAAAAATGAGTTTGTGAAATGTATGTTTGTGTGAAGACTCCTCGTTTATTTGTATTCTCTGCTTCTGAGATCATGTCTAGAGGAATATATTTGGACTATTAGATTACAGTTGGAATTGAACTCTGTAGCTCTTTGTAACCATAACCTCAGTGTGTTAGTAAATACCCCGACTGAGTTTTGACGAGGGAGTATAAATGTAGTGAGAGTGGAGACCACTGAGCTGCTCCCCAGCAGCTGTCTGCGAGTAAAGAGATCCACTGTGGGGCCTGACCTCTGACCCTCTGTTATCACTAGTAACTGACCTCGGGCTGTGGAGAAGTGCTGCTCAGCACCCACAGGGACAGGCCTGCACACTGTCTCAACCTGCGGAGAACTACACACCCAGACACAAGTTAGTCTGTGCTGCTTTGCACACATATATACAAAGAAGTATGAAAAACAAATACGAAAAACCCCCAGTCTCCATATATTTAGCTTGCTACACACATAATTATTACAAGTCACCCTGCAGATCCTGCTCCAATGGAAAAAAACAGGCTAATGGGTCCGCAACAGTGAGGAATGTTAATGAACCGCCTTAAGGACCATTTTACCCTGCAGTGGAAAAGAGGCCAGAGGTTCTCTGTCTCCTTTTCCTGGTACATCATACGTGTTTTCTACTCACAGACACATGACCACCTTTAATAACTGGATTGTCAAGTCCTTTATATCCTGAGGTAGTAGGATGTAAAAAATAGGCTATTTTCCAGTGTGTAGAACTAAGAGAATAAATAGAAACTGTTTACTAATATTTCCAGAAAGAATTAAGGTTGTCCCTTTGCTAGATGAATTAGTAAATCAACAAAATGTGTAATCGGTCCTGAGCAGTCCAAACTTCTGCATGCGGCTGTATCTTTAAATTAATCTTAACTTTCCTGACTCTGGCTCTAACCTTAAATTTGGGCTTAGCCTTAAATGCAATTCCAACACTAACACTCTTCATAAACCTAATGGCACCATCTGCAATCAACACCCTGGTTCTACGCTTAACCCTGATATTTATTGTAAATTTATACGTGGAGTATAAACCACTCCACTAAAACACAAACATGCTCATGGCTTGATAAGTCACACAGAGAGAAGCACAATGATTCACATTCAAACACCATCCAACTACCTCATGTCTCCTTCACATGTAAGAAAACACCCAGCCCATGCAAGCAGCGCACGTGATGCAGTAAGGAGGCGAGTAAGTCATCCAGTTATTTAGTTCGGTCTGAGTGATGTTGTTGGAAGTGGGTTTTTGAGAGTCCTGTGGCTTGTATATATTGCATTATCATTTCAGATTGTACCAGACTGTGTCGTTGTTTATAATGTAAAATAAAACCAGGGAGGAAATGACTGCTATGAAATATTAGCAAAAAATAATCCTGAACCTCTCCTATTTACAAGATAAATGAGCAATTACTGTTCCGATTGTTTTTATGGTAGTTTTTAAATATTGATGTTTTGTGAAAATTGTAAGGTTTTAAGCCTGGGGGCATGAGAAAAGTGGATTAGAAAAGTGCAGTGTATGTTTTGAAGGAAATACAAGTGGGAAGCAGAGAGTCAACAAGAGAAGCAGGGGCCAAGAGTCACACAGGCACTGCACTTAAGTTGTCAGCATTGGGGATAACTGGCACTGCTGCACTAACTGTGTGAGTTTATGCTCACAGACACACACACACACAAACACACTGGGAGTGTTTCTCTAAGGCCTGGTGGGTTGGTGTCATCAGCAGCTCTTATCGGGTGAGTTATGGGTCTGTCTGCAGTAATGCTCTGTCACACACTCTGCCTGCCAGCTGTCTGATTCACTCTTCTCCCACTCGCTCAGACCCCAGCAGTGCTGCTGTCACTGACCACTCACCAACACACACACACACACAGAAAATAGAGAAAACACAGTTTGAGTGACCATGTGTGTTTATGACACATATTAATAACACATTAATGACAAGTTGTTAATTAACAGCACACTTTTATACAATATATTTTTTGAGGTTGAAATACATTTTAATATGAAGTAACACACAATCTGTTTAGAGAAGTCAAATATATGGGACATATTTAATTGCAATTTACATGTTCTATAAAATTGGGCGGCACGGTGGCGCAGCAGGTAGCATCACACAGCTCCAAGGACCTGGAGGTTGTGGGTTCAATTCCCACTCCGGTGACTGTCTATGAGGAGTTGGTGTGTTCTCCCTGTGTCTGTGTGGGTTTCCTCCGGGTGCTCCAGTTTCCTCCCACAGTCCAAAAACACACGTGGTAGGTGGATTGGCGACTCAAAAGTGTCCGTAGGTGTGAGTGTGTGAGTCAATGTGTGTGTGTCTGTGTTGCCCTATGAAGGACTGGCGCCCCCTCCAGGGTGTATTCCTGCCTTGTGCCCAATGATTCCAGGTAGGCTCTGGACCCACCGCGACCCTGAATTGGGTAAGTGCTTACAGATAATGAATGAATGTTGTATAAAATTGTTATTATTTTTAATAAACCCAGACCCAAAAAGCAAAAACAGGCAGAACCTAATATATATAGCTTCCGGCACTTCCACAGTCTCAATGCATGTGAATTTACAAAGAAGCTGAATTTGCAAACTGCCTCTAAATCTTTTATTTGAAGTAACGTGCTGCGGTCGTTCCTAACATTACCCCATAAGTAAATAAGTAGAAGAAATGTATATTTGTTCTACATTTTATTATTTATTTTATTGCTTTATAGTTATCACTGTTATTTCTAAATGTTTTAAAATAGCAACAATTACTGGAACCCTCCTAGGAGTTGATGCACTTCATGTTTGACCAGTGGTAATTTGGAATGATCATCATCGTTGGGTTAAGAGAAGCTACAGTCTGTCGGGGCTGATTGAGCGACTGATGATGTTGTAAGTTTTATATTATTGTGTGTTTCCTTTTAACGGGTTTTGCCCGGACACAGAGCAGCACGAGAGCGTGTTTTACCTCCTCAGCCACTAGAGGGCGTGTCTACATTTGTGGAGGTTTGGGTTAGAGAACTGATTTGCATTCAGCAATAGCTCATACTCAAGAACAGAACAGAGCCATGTATCATAAAATCTAATAGAAATGAATAAGACTATTGATTCATATCCCAATTTATATGCAAATGTTTTTTGTAATGCTATAAATTTCATTTGGTGGTGACTTCATTAGTCTCTATACATTTTGTTATGCATCTTATCAATTATTTACACGTACAATTCTATCTACTTACCATTATATTAGGCAGGCAAATATGGGTCTGCAACACAGTGCTTCTTTTACATTAATATTGGATCCTGGAGATTAATTTAAAGGCCCGTACTTTTCAGTGGTGTTGGGAAATGACGTCTAAAGGAAGCTGCGATTATGACATTCACACTGACATAGAATGAACAGAGATGCTGAGTTCTGGGTTCTGTCATGAAAGACTGAATTCAAAATGAATCCAAGGGAAACATCATCTGTTATTAAACCCTTTTCTCATATTACACACCAGTCGGCATCATATGGATCTCTCCAGAAGCAGCACTGTGTGTTAAATTCAGATTCTTGCATTTATTGGAACAGTCTGGCATCAATCCTAAAAGCAGGTTTTAATGAATAAATAAACGTGAAACAAATTTCCATGTCTCGTTTTAATGGTGAGCTATTTAATCTCCAAAATGAAAGTAAAGTGAATGTTAAAAACACATATTTAACAGAAAATTATACTGAAGCCTCAGTAACTAAACATAATATCAGATTATTTCATTTTTAATTTGTCCACTCTCTGCTCTTACCACAAATCCCATTGTGTTCAGGAGACTTGTTGGACTTTTGCAGCTTCAAGAAATTTGCTGGATCACGTTACACCTCCAAGGTTCAGTCTTTAAAGTTGGTTGCGCTGACTTTGAAAATTCAATGCTCTGTATAACAGCTCCTTGACAGCTGCACTTCCTTTCAGACCATAAGAGATTTTCACAGTAGAAAATGACTAAAAAACTGGTATTTTTTTCCAGAGCTGAATGGGCTTAATTTTCTACTGTCTCTCAAACATAAGCCCAGCAAAGAGTACACCAGTTATCTGGTGGAATCATCAGCCACATGTCTATATAGTGTAGAGCATAGTAATTTGTAAAACACAGACAAATGTAATTGGAGTAGTTTCTGTAGTGTTGTTCCATCGCCTAGTCCTCTAAAAGCAACCTAATAAATGAACTTGACAGGGATTATACACCAAAGCATAATTTCATTGGCCTTAATCACACAAGTGTATTTGTATTTTAAAAGCATGCATTCAGGTAAACACACACACACACACACACACTGTATAATTATGACCACCTCCTTGTTCCAACACTCACTGTGCTTTTGTTATCAATAATAATAATACATTATATTTATATAGCGCTGTTCAAGAACTCAAAGACGCTTACAATAGTTAATACATAGGACACATTCGAAGACATACAAAACAGAGCAAATACAGAATACAAAACCTTAACAAACACAACAAGCATGAACAGATTAAGTTTGAGGAGTATTATAAGGGAGAAAAGATATTTTTTGTTGCTCGGCATACTTGGTTTAGCCCCTTTCTTCCTGTTCTTCAGTGGTAGCACCACCACAGAGCAGGTTTGATAGTGACGTGGTGGTGATGTGTTAGTTTGTGTCGTGCTGATGTGATAATCACTTCAGTGTCGCTGCTGAACTGAAAACTTTCCACCACCCAAATGATACCTGCTCTGTGGTGGTCTGGTCTGGGTCCTGACCATTGAAGAACAGGGTGAATCTGCCAAACAATGTGTGTAGAGCAACTAGCGGAATACAGTCTGTAGTTATAGAACTACAAAGTGCTCCTGTATGGTCAGTGAAGCTGACAGAATGGACAGTGAGTGTAGAATATATACACTTTTTTTTAAAACGACACACTGCAAAACCCATAGTATTTCTTATATATATATAATTATATAGTGTGTGTCATAGAGAATGTGGTGTTTATGGGGCCAGTAGATGTACTCTATCTCCATTTGTCAGGCCTTGACAATGAGATCTATCTTTCCATCTTAGAGTGGGCAGGGCAACAACAGACAATAATTAAACCTTCTTGTGAAGAGAGTCTGGCACATGTTTCTCTCTCTCCCATTCTCTTACACACACACACACACATACACACGCACACAGAGAGAGAGAGAGCGGCAGAGATAGAGGGACAGATGCAGAGAGAGAGTGAATGTGTGGGTCTGACACTTTCATTGTTATAAGAGATGTAATATCCTGTCTGAGCCACTTGTTTTTACACCTTTTTCATTTTCAGGCAAGAGACATCTGCATCAGTGTATATAATATTAACAGAGAAGTTTCAATGGAAGTCAATGTAAAAAGATTTTATACAGTTTGAAGCACATCTATTGGTCCATTCATCCTTAAATTTTCACACAATGTGAAGGGCAAATAATAGATGTGTCCAAATAATAGAGATAGAACTGTAGACAAAAATAGAGAACTTTCTTTGGACATTAACCATATATACTCTTTTTGGGTGTCAGGAAAAATATATCAACCTGAGTATATTTCATAGGAGCTTCTGGAATTTAACTGCAATACTTTTCAATATGTAGTGTGTGAAACCTCTGCTTTTATCACAGTACTATAGTACTCCAATGTTACAACAACCCATACAAATCCCATTCCCAAAAAAGTTGGGACGCTGGGAAAAATGAAAAAAAAAAAATGCAATAATGTGCAAATAATTTAAACCCTAATTTAACTTGATCATCCAAGTACATTTATTCTGAAGAAACTGAGAATGTTTGTTTTTGAAAAACAGGTGCCTATTTTGAATTTGATGCCAACAACACATTCAAAAAATGTTGAAACAGGGGCAATTTTTACCACTGTGATGCATCACCTCTTCACCTAACACCAATCCAAATGTTTGTTGACTGAGGAAACCAGTCACTGTAGTTTAGAAAGTGAAATGGTTTCACAATCTTGCTTTTTATAGAATATAGGATTTCAATAAATTGTTGTTGTTTGTTTGTTTAATAATGCAGTGGATGACAGCTCTGGACTAGTTTAGCACATAGACAATTTAAATAAGCGTTTTGCTTTTGTAATCCATGCAGCAGAAAAACATTTGCGTTTCTGCATCCTGTTGATATATGGTTTATTCTTTGCATTTGTAAGTTTTAACCTGCATTTGTGGATTCAGTGGCAAACTGTTCACACATAATGATTTTGGGAAGTGTTTCTGAGTCCAGGCAGTGATTTCCACAAGAGAAACCTGTCTATATTCCATTCAGGGCGACCTGAGGGCGCAAAGTCATGGTCAGTCAGTATTGGTTTTGAGCCTTGTCCCTTGCATATGGAGATTCCCTGGAATCTTTAAATGATATTATGTACTGTGTACAAAGAACTCCCCATTCTAGAACTGTTGTACTATTTGCCCGTGCAGCCTTTCACACAACGGTGAAACCCTTGCCATCTTCAGTTCTGCAACATTCTGCTTCTCTGAGGCACTCTTTTTAAACCCAATCATATCATTGACCTTTTGCCCGTTAACCTCATTTCAGCAGTTTTTTTATGCCACGTCCAACTTTTTTAGAATGTGTTGCTAGCGTGAAATTCAAACAACATTAAAAAATACATAACATTTCTAGGTTTCAATGTTTAAAATGTTGTCTTTGTACAATTTTCATATAAATATAAGGTTAAAATGATTTGCACCACATTGTGTTTTTATTTACATTTTGAACAACATCCCAATATTTGTACTTGGAGAAGGATTTCCATTACAGTTGGAACATTGCTGTTAGGATTTGATTGCATTCACCCCAATAAACTTTAGTGAGGTCACATACTGTCTGAATGTCTTGGTTTTAGAACACAAATGCACAAAGATGGGTGTTTAAACCCTTGTAGCCTGTTTGACATAAAGAACAAGGTTGACTTGGCTCATGTGCAACTACTCCAGAGCATCATATTTAATTTTTTAATAGTTAAAAAAATTGGTTTGTATCTGTAGTGGCTGGACTCACAATAAGGAGTGTCTATAAATTTTGGACATACTGTAAATAAAAAATGGCTTTTATATTTATATTTTTTCTTTTTCCTTGGGATTAATATTAGATTAATTCAGAAGTTCTTTCTTTCTTTATATATTTATAATCCTCTGATATACGTCTTATGTCAATACTCAGCTAATTTTGTTTTTTTTTTGTGATATTCGTGAGGCAGAGTCCATTTCTTTTATGAACAACTTTTCCTCATTGCAGTCTTTGCTGGGAGCTGGACCCCTCACTCTGTCTGTCATAGCTGTGGAGTGTGGCTGAGAGATCCTGAGCCAAAGAGCAGCTTGGAGAGGGTAATCCATCTCCATCACTTAAATGATTATCCCCATTAATCTGGGGTAAACTAATAAAGTCAACAGTGCCAGTGCTTGCCTGAACTTCATTAAGTCTTTAGTACATTTAATATGGCTTAATGTCCTCGGCTCCGAGGCTGCTGCTGCCTCACCTGGGCCGCTGCTCCCCCGGGAGCTGCTGGAGGGATTGAGGCCATTTCTGTCGTGTTTTGTTTGCCTTTTTTCCCTCCACAGATTGTTTTCCCGAGTAAGGCATTGCGTGTTGGTATGACGTGCATGGATAGATGGAAGCGAGGAGGGTGGGAGAGAGGGAAATCATAGAGAATGAGCGGAAAAGAGAGGCAGCAGTACTGGGGATTTAATTTGCTCAGCCAGACCTCAGATGGGCCCCCGCAGTCAAGGGTTTAATTTGGCTTATCGCGTTATAAAGACAACCCGGGCCGGGTAATCAATCATCGGCCTGTCAGAGGGACGGGCAGTTGTCGTAAGCAAGCGCGACTTCCCAACGTGAGGCCATTTTAATTGCCAGCAAATTGACTGCTTTATTGTTTTTCCGAATGTCTTACTAAAAGTTTGCTCAATTAAGGCCAATAAAAGAAGCAGGCCGTCAGCCCAGGCTCCTCACCCCTCCCTCTGCTTTCAGCCTCAGCGGGGAAAAGGCCACTATTGCTGGCTGTTACGCTGCCACTGAGGGTCTTGTTGACACTTGACGGCAGAGTGTGTTTCCCCTGTAAGCAAGTGGTGGAGCATCTGTGCAGTGTTAGGAAGTGACACTGTTTACTGAGCTGAGTGATGCCGTGCTGCCTCCGAGCACTATCCTCCTAAACACATCATAACTCTCCCTCTCGCCCACTGTAGAGTCCTCCACTGACATAACAAGTGCTCCAATAAACAAAAAAGAACAAGATAAATGTATATGCTTCCCAGCCGGACAGACACCTATGACCCTCGGTGGATCATGTCCATATATAATTTCTGTCAAAAGGTGAAGTATTCTCCAAAAAAAACAGAATTTCCTTTTTATTCTTTATTTTTGAAAACAGAGACCCACCTCCGCGCATGCCCTGTCTCTTCTGATCTAATATCTAAGGCCAGAATCTCAGACAGCTTCTCAGATTCTCTCTGGGATGGGAAAGGAAGGATTTTCCACAATCCCCCAAGACCCATGGCAGTGCATGACTCTGGCTTCCTGCCCTGACTGGGGTTAGTTGCTGCTGTCAATAAGACTCTGACTGGCTGCCACAACTTTTATTTATGGCACTGGTGCAGTGAGGTTAAGCTGCTTCTGTTTGGCCATATTCTGAGTGGTGGCTGTCTCCGCACTCACTAATTGTTTTGTCCGTAGAAGAATGTTCTGCAGTTCTCAGCAGAAAATGAATGAACCACTTAATGTCACTTAAAGCCAAAAAAAGAGAAACTGCTATAGTTCACCATTCCAGAACAAATCTGGCCAAAATCTAAAGACTTGTTTATGTAACTTTAGGTCTGTCTAATTCCTTAATAAAAATCATAAAATAATCCACACCTCTTATATTAATATCAGTGTATGGGGTGGGGACAGTGTCATTATGGTGTTATTTGCATAATTTTGGAAATTGCAGTTACGTTTGCATTATGTTAAGGAACAAACCAGTAGAAATGGGCCAAATTACTATTATTAGTTAATTAATTATTAATTATTATTAATATTTGTTACACTAACTTCCATTACAAGTCAAGGATATTTTTGACTTTTCCTGTAAAGATACAATTATCAGGAAAGAAAGTTCTGTCGCAACAGCACTGAAAAACCTTATATATTTATTTTTCTTGTATCACTTCAAAATACCCTTAGATGATTTAAAATATTTCAAAGTTTATAAATGGGTATTAGTTCAGTGGTAAACACCTTAAAATGATTAATAATCATTTGTAATACATAGATAGAAAAGTGAATGTCAGATAACTTACTGAAAAGTAAAGAATATGCTCAGAACCTCAGAAAATGAATAAAGTCATTTCATGTGTTTTAGTATGCTACATTATAATTAATGTCTAAAATACATTTTGTTGGTGGTTGACTGATTAAACTTGGTGTCTAAATGGTATTAAGAAATATGTATTGAAGCTGACAGGCTTAATGTAGACTGATGGAGAAATCAAAATAAGGCAAGAATCCGACAAGATCTGAGGTTTAAATTATAGAAGGATATGGGTTCACTAATGAGCAAAAACTGGTTGTTTGTTTTCTCTGTTATAAATGATTAGTAATCTTTTAAAAGTCTGTAACCTAATTAATAACCATTAATAAACAGATTTCAGACCATTAATAAATCCATGTTTTTGGACCTAATTAAATAATAAGTAACAGCTGCTGTATTGTTGTGTTAAATTGTCATTGATCAACAGACCAATAGAAATGTCAATATTTTTATCCCATTAACACTCACTGAAAGTTAAGTATTGCTTTCCTTCTGTAAAGTCACCATGTTGAAGATATGAGCTTTTGTCCTGACAGTGATGACATACTGAGTTGAACTGACTCACTCTCTCCTTTCTGCAGTCAATGGCAGTAACACAAGTCCAGTACAGACTGGGCTCTGGAGGACTAACCTGTAATGTTTCAAGCGTGTAGCATAGGTTAGAGTCTGCGAGTCTAAGGTCTAATCCTCTGCTGATTCCCCTCTTTAGCTATCAGATCTACCACCCCCAAAAATGGGTGTGTTTTCTTTTCCTTGTACCATTAACTCAATCAGAGATAGCCTTTGACCTCGCCGAGTGCTGAGGCCTATAATGCTAAAAAGCACTCTGGGTTTGTCATACATTCAGGCAGCTTTGACTTTATTCCCATTAATCATGCAAAATCACATAAGGATTATGTGAATCATTTTAAGGATTACACACATGAACCAGCGGGAGTTGATAACAAGTTACATTTCTTTAAGTACGTGTAGCCTTACTTTTTGACTATTCCACCCACTGAAGAGTACTATGCACCAGAGCTTGTGCGATAATACACTGAATACACAGACTGCTTTAAAGAGGAGTGTGTCCACGCCGGTCAGTAATAAAGTTCAAAGATGTGTGAGCTGAAGCTGGACGTTGCTGTTGTTATGGTGCTGAATGTTCAGAGGAGACACTAAGCCCTTGCCCACAGCCTCTGTCCATCAGAGCGGATCATTAAGAGCGAGGTGAGGCCCCTGAGGCCATTGCAGGCACCAGCCAGTCTGTGCCTATGTTTCTGTGTTGTACGTTTGGGCTGGAGGATCTGTTTGTTATGGTGTAGTAGACTGCATAATTGGGATGAGGGCAAGAGGCACAAGGCCAAACGGGTAAACACAAAAACAGTCTACCTGTTGAAGGCACCGTGTGATGACAGATTGTAGTGTCTCCTGTTGCTCGGCACAGAGTAGGGCCCTAGCAAATGGAACTAATGATCTGCTTCGGCTGCACCGTTTGTAGATATTGGTTTGTAGTCAGAGCTATAATGAGAAATAATTGCCTCCTTTTGCAGCAATGCAATTATAAACATAGAGTTTGTGTAACATTGCTTATGCATTCAGAGAGAATGAATATAATAAGAATATAAGACTGCAATAAAACCAGCAAAAAGAAAAATTAGGCTGCATGATACATAGTTTAGATTAATATCAGCCTAATGGTTCCATTAAAAGTGCACTGGATGCTCCTTGTTCTCTGTTAGCTCCTTTTCTCCGACTCTTTTCTTTTCTGTCTCAGTTTTCAGGTTCTTACAGCATTATCTTAGTCACTTTTATTGGAGCTTTCCATGGCTTTATGTACATTTTAGCCAGCAGTATACATTTTTTATTAAGATCAATTTGCAGTGTCAGGAAGACTACCTATTCAAAAATGTTAGTCAGCATAAGCCTGGGGTTTCCACTGGGGATGCTATGTTTTGAAATGCAGTGTCAAAGTTAACTAGCTGCTGTGGTGGAAATCACTAAATAGGTCTACTTTTACTTTCTAGCTGTCATTAAACAGATGACAGAATTGGAATTAAAAAATGGTTTAATCAAAAAAAGTCCATGTGAAGAAGATTACATCAATAACAGTGGGCTGTATTCTTAATGTGTCAGTTGTCTAGCAATAAACATGAGCACCAGATAAATCAGAAACCGCTGCTGTTGTCACAAATAGTAAGCTAAGGTTAACTAATAAACATTCATGGCTAGAACTATTGCTATTTTATGTGCATTTATGTGTCATAAATGACATCAGACAGAAAACAGGCCAGTTCTGAATATTAAAATCTAACATGTGTTCTTCATTCCTGATAACAAAAATCAGGCTGGTGAGCATTGAACTAAGATCCTACATCTTAATGGCACTGATATCCCTCACTCCATTTTAAAATAAAAGTATGCTTCCTTAGATGCTGTGCATTTTCAGCCGTCAAGAAGAGCACCAAGGAGAAGTTTACATGGATTATACTGTGACACAATTTCATAATTCAGAAAGAATCGACAGGAGTGGATAGTGTACATATTTACTGCCCTTCTGAGTGTGTGTAATACTGGTAAATTTAAAAGTCCCTAAATATGTATTAGGGCATATGTATGGTTCTAGGAAAAACTGTTCACCTGTTTAGAACCATTACATTATGTGTGTGTTCTTTAATTTTTTTATATATTTAAGAGTTTACAAGCATTAAGAAAAATGATCATTTAAAGAATCCACTGAAACATTCACTGAGAGTTTCTTTTAGGTAACCAGACGTGGTGCTTCTGAAGAGAAACTATTCTGGCACACTTGCTTTAAAGGCGACGTTATGATTGTCATCAAAAACACTTTTTTAAAAATCCAGAAGATATTTCCTTACCATTTGCTGCTTTCCAGCCTGTTTGCGTGTTCAAAACCGGTCTGATGTGTTTACGAAGCTCCAGTGTCTGTGAATAAGTAAAAAAATAAAACATGCTAGGCTCTTTCTCTCTCTCACTCGAGAGGCTGCTAACCTCATTACCGAAACTGCTACAAAACTAACGAAACAATTCAAGTTACAAATGACATCCTGTGGTAATTCAAACAGTGAATAAAAACTTACAGATAAGTTAAACTTCAGCCATGTACAAACGTTTTTTTCATGTACAAAAAGTTTTTTTCCCATGAATGCTGAATGCTATGCCAGTCCATCACAGGGCATCTCACATTCACCCAGTCATTCAAACGTGTGGGCAATTTCACGCAAGCAATCCACCTACCAACATGTACTTTTGCCAGACCGCCTACCAGGCTTTCCTAGAAGAGGCATTGTCACTTAATGAGTGAGTGACTGACTGAGTGAGTGCGTGAGTGACTGACAGAATCCTAATGTTGAAATGCGCATGCGCAAGTAGGAAATGTTAGTTCATCCATATTTCAAAGAGAAAACTTAAGTGCTACATCGTCTGTTGTTAGTTCCACCAAAATATACTGGTTCATGAACCAGACATATTAGTTCCCAGCTGGAAACAAAGAACAGTAGGGTCTTCAGCATGAACCGTGGCTGAATAATAGGAAATAAAACGCTCCATTTCTGTGTGTTTCTGGGGCTGTGTTTGGCGCGGCACCATGTGTGTTAGCCAGTGCCTCGGCTCGGCATTGGTTAGTTCAAAAGCTACGCAGGACAGCTCAGAACTCTGCAACATTTACACACATATTATACCTCACAGAGAGAGGAGGACTGCTGAATTTGTCTTATTTCACGTGAGTGTGTGTCTTTGCCTGAAATATTGCTGTGGGGAGACATTTTGTAGCGTTAGTGTGTTTATAAAACTCCATATAGCTGCACACAGCCACATTAAACTTCACCTGTTTTACTCAAACCAGTTACACTGAATAAATAAGTAAATGTAATAATTAAAATCAACAAAATGTTCTTGTTTTTTTTTTGTTCTTTAGTGGTATGTCATCTAGTATTTATTTTAACAAGGAAATCACTGATGCTGGTGTTAAATATTATGAACTAAACTTTTTTTAATTTCTGCATTTATTAGTCCTGCCCTCCATATTTCCTGTACAACACACTAACATAATAAAAACCACATGTAAACAAAGACATTGAAAGGAACCACCAAAGCTTTCCCAGACCTTCCAATGACAAGGGTATTTATTTTGGGCTTTCCTATTTTTGAAATTCCAGAAAAACCTCTGTGACAATGGCTATATGGCTAATGGTCCAGCAAAACTAGGCTTGCCTAGTTTCTCTTTGCTCTTGTTGGACTGTTGGAGGAAACCAGAGCACCCAGAGGAAACCCATGCAAACATGGGGAGAACACACCCCAATCAAATTCCTGGCTTCTGTAGCTGTATGGCAGTGACACTCCCTGCAGCACCACCATGACACGGTCAGGTAAATTAAATTTAAATTGTTTAATGGGTGATGCTGCTGGTAATGTCACTGTCACACAGCTTCAGGGACTCCTCTGGGTTCTCCCTGTGTTTGAGTGGGTTTACTTCGGTTGTTCCGGATTCCTCCCGCGGTCCAAAAACACACGACTGTAGGTTGATTGTGCCCATGGGTGTGAATGTGTGAGTGTGTGTCGCCCTGTGATGGATTAGCGCCCCCTCCAGGGGGTGTTCCCGTCTTGCGCCCAGTGATTGTGGGTAGGCTCCGGACCCACCGTGACCCTGAACTGGATAAATGGTTACAGGCAAAGAATGAATGAATAAATGAATATTGTTTAATACTAATTACTCATGTTGTGACAATGTGGTAGTTTTCATTACTATTATTTTCACCAGAAAAATCTGTGTATTTTATATGAGTTTGAATGGTTGATTAATTTAGCAGCTAAGACAACTCTCCCTGGTCTCATCTGCATATGACTGCAGCTACTTACACTTGCCTCGTTATGACTGAGTCTTGGTGATTTCAACATAACGGCAGTGAAGAATGCATGGGTCCACAGTGACAGCGAAGCAGAGATAAAGTCCTGAGTCAGTGACACTGGGGGGGATGGGGATGGGGAGGTTGCATGTAATGACCAGTAGCTGGTGGGATGAGTCCATCCATCTCTGTGAAGTAAACAGGTCCCAGCTGGGGTGCAGTGCTCTGGATGGGAAAGGGAAGTGAGGCGGCCTACCAGCCTCCCCCAAATAAAGCAGGCGACAGGATGCGGCTGCACTCGAGAGCACGGACGCACCATCCGCAGCGGGGAGGAGCAGCTTCCGCTGTCATGGTGTCAAGTCCCCCGATCAGACTCAGAGTAAGTCCACATGGCGCAGGAGAGCTGTGTGAGACTTCCCATGTGTTAGCAGCAGAGGGGAGGCAGACGTCAGGCCATAAATCCAAGCTTTAATTCAACCTCTGAGTCATCTGTCTCTCAGAGGCACCACGGGCGTGACACAGGAACCTCAGCCAAACGAACATCCTCCAGAGAGGCACAGCTAAGGGTGTTAAAAAAGTGTTAAACAAAAAACAAATGTCTTTATTTTCTTTGCCATAAAAGACACCTCTTGCACATACTCTGTCAAAAACTGTTTTTAATAGATTTTAGCAAAACAGGAGTTGAGCTTCACGCAACACTAGGGTCAAACCAGGCCATGATGACTTCTCAGCTCGTAGTCCAGTGCCCATCTGCATGGAGGTCTACTCCTCACTACACACTGCTGCTGTTCAGTAGCACTTTCAGTCTATTATTGACCAGATCTGCCACCTACATAATGTGCAATACAGATAAACATACTTTCCATACTACTTTAGTTTGTTATTGTGGAGCTGACCTGTTTTTTTTTTTATATATATATATTTTACATTTCATTGTATATTTGATGAGGTTAACCTACATGTGACAACTACATTAGCAAACTAAAAATCTAAACTAAGCTAACTAGACCGTAATATGTTGGTATTCAGTATATATAATAAATTAAAAATGCTCCTAGTGGAGATTCAGTTATGTTATAACATGTGAATTGCTCTAATTTGGTGACAGAGTAAATAAAATAAAATGCTGAGCATAAATCCTGCAAAAGGCTTTACAATGAAAAGTGAGTCCACATGTGTTTTTTATTATATCAGTTTGATACTGATATTGTCTTACAAACCAGACTATATTTACATTACATTTCACCCTAGATGTGTGGGTCTGCGTCTACATTTACCTAAACTTATATCTATAACTGTTTCTTTTACTTGCTTCAATTACTGTCAGGTAAAACAAGTCATTAGAAAGAAAGACACAACAAGTTAATGTAAGCCGTGTCTTTCGGCAGCTCAGCTACTCTCAGCAGGCTTTAATTTGTGCGCATGAGTGTCCTGGGTCAGTTCTAAAAATTCTTCTTTTTCAGTCTTTTTTTTCCATAGAATTTCAAGAAAAATCACTTTCAACAAATTTCCATTAATATTTAAGAAAATGTCTGCATTCTTCTGTTACCATTTTGAAGATATGTGTTATTTATTGGCCAGTGACAATATGTCATCTAATAAACAGGTTTATGATTATGAAAAATGCAGGGCACAGTTTATACAAATTGATCAACAGTTAAAACCAGTGCTGACTACCTGTCTGTCTGCTGACTAATCCTCTTTCTTTCTCTTGTAGTTGATCATCACACTAAACTATAGATTATTATATTACATTGCTAAATAATTGTTCCTTAGTAAATTATATTTTAAATATGTTCTTTCAGGTCCAGAATGCCAGGGGTTCAGCCAAAAATTCCTGGTACTTTCCCCTTTGGCTTGTTGTTTAATACACTGTACTCACCCTCTTCATCAATCTACTAAATAGGTTAACTGCAATGAACTTGAGACTCTCTCCTCCTTTTAAGGCAAATCCAAAGAGTTTGTTTATCCTGCACTAAACCTACATTTCAAACACTGGTGTGTAAATCTAGTGCATGATCATTGACTTATCCTATATAGATTATCTTTGGCTGCTTTTCAGCTGCAAACCTAGTGAGCACACACATTACATTAGTTTTGTGCCAGTTTTCACTGTAAATAAAATAATATAGGACATTAAAACTCAATCTTTCAGTTAAGGAAGTGATGTAAATGTGCCCTCTTCAAACTTTACATTGGAATCAAAATCACAGGTGCTTGTCTCCACTGAAACCTTAGATAAATTGACATCTACAGACATCTAAAGAGTAAACATATGACTGCAGTATGCTTCAGCCCCACGTTTTCTGCATTTCATGTAAAAATGCCTTTATTTATTTTTTAATTCCTTGAATATAATTTTCTCAAACTTGGCAACAGTGAGATATGCATTATTACGTTTTAGCTGTTTGGAACAGAATCAATAACCTTTAGTAAAAAAAAATCACAACAGAGATTAACCCATTAGTTAATCTGAATATGTTCTTTGAGCCTACACAAGCACTCTGAATACTGCGTTTTAAAATGTGTACTTTTCCACATTTTGTCACTTGATATACTATATCAGATGTAGCCATTTTATCACGGGGCTACGTCTCCCCAACCTTTGAATAATAATAATATAGAAATGAAATGGCTTACAAAATAGACGGTTTAAATTTGTCATTATATGGGTTTAAATATACTTTTGTTAATTGTATGTAGAAAGTAAATATATAAAATGTGTAAACGTTCCTCTGGTCGCGTTGTGGCATCTTGAATAGTAATGTTGGTCATGAGAGGGTTAACTGTAGAAGGGCTGCCGGTGCTGTGTGAAGTTCTCTCAGGGAGTGGGGTGAAGAAGGGTGGGCTTCCCCTGAGTTCAGCTCAGCTCGATTGCTTTGTGACTGTCATTCAGAGCTCGCGCTGTGTTTGTGTGCGTCGGGTGTTTTTACCGCGCTCCGTCTTCGCTTTAGCTCTAAAACCCACCTCTTTCCCCGGCGTTTTCCTCAGGACCAGTGTTCGGTCGCGGGAGTGAATCCACAGAAGAGACGACGACATTCAACTTTAAAACCGTATAGAACCCAAACACTTAAAGGGGTTAGAGCCACTCCTTGATTCTCCGTGAACCGCAGAACCCCTTTGTATCAAAGGTTCCACGGTTCTGAAGCGGCACGTAAATGTTAAAAATAAAAAACATTTAGGCCACAATTCAGGTTCAGGACTCAGTCATAGAGCCCCGCTGAACAAACAAATCTCGTACGAACGAATGTATAAATCGTGAGGTTAATTTAATTAAGGGTGGGAACGACTTAATAACGCATGGGAACATCATTTTTGTTCCCTTGTATTAAGTCGTCCGCATCCTTTATTAAGAAAGTCGCCAGGGCTGCGTAATTTCCGCAATGTGAAAAGTGCCGTTTTAAACCCGTCACCTGGATGTAATACGTAAAACAGATTGTGTGAAGACTGCAGTTTAAGTTGATAATAAGAATTTGTGTTTAATCAGAATAACGTTTATATCAAATGCCTCTTGAAGTCAATATTTTTTAAAGTCAGTAAGCGTCATTACCCGAGTGTAATCCATTTTTAAATAACAGTTTAACATTTTAATCAGTTTAATATTCGACTGTGTATTGAGCACGTTAAGCACAGGATGATTAAATATTGTGAATTAAAGCGTTTTTTATTTGCGTTACTGTACCACACTCGCTTTTATGACGCTCCTGTCGCTTTCCCAGAGTAGAAGAGTAGAACAAGTCGAAGCCTATTCATTAAAGTTTCAAGTTGGAGAGTCTGAACCTAAAGACTATATTAATAGTGCACCGCGTCTGAACACAAACCTCAGTACTGTTTTATGTAAATTCGCCATTCTCAAACCAAATGTTTATACTTTGAGATGTGATTTCGTTGAGCTGATCTGTAAATATTAGTGCAAATATGTTGTAGTTAGTTAATTTATTGACCTATATTTTTTCAGAGAATATGAACAACCGAAGGTCAGGAACAACCTAACACTAAACAGCGCGTGACTGGTCAAAACAGATAAACACCAGCTCTCTGTTTCAAGTCTGGACACGTTTAAAAAATGTGGCGCTATTGAATGAAGAGTAGAATTTAGTGTAAATTTCCCCGAAGTGTGGAGTTCAGCTTGAATCAGACAGAGCTCAGAGCAGAGCCAGTTGGCACAGAGGCCTACAACGCCTTGTTACAAAATCAATAGCTTCCTGAAAATGGTCAGTGAGAATTATGATAAGCACGTTATTCATTTCTGTGTATATTTCATTATATATTTCATTACTCGGAGGCACGGGGGACATGGCCTTTCACTATCGACCTCCTGCTCTCAGTATGAGCTTTATCCGTTTATCAGACTCTCTCCTGTGCTACAGCTGTAACTTTGTAATGCAGTGGGCAAAGTTTGGGCGAATATTCCACGTGAAATTAAATTGCATTCTCTGGGAAGAAAATGTTTCTGCACATTGTTATACAAGATGACTGTGTGTTTGCTGAATTTACAGTGCCATTAGATGTTTAACTCAGCAGCACATGTCTACAATAACGCACCCCAAAAATACACACATAAATAAATAAATAAAAGTAAACAAATATAGGCGATGCAGACATGTGCTAATAATCGTTTCACTCAGACTTTAACAACAACAACACATTTGATATTTTAATGCATATATTTCCAGAATTTTAAACAGCAAATCTTCAGAAACTGCTCTCAAATCTGCAGAAATATGCCATTTGTCGCGTGTTCTTCTTAAATTATACAAAACTGTGAGCAGAGCTGTACACATTTTAATGGAAGGATACTCAGAAATTTATCCTGCAGGACAAAACGTCTTGTATAGTTTTCCGAAAAGTAATAAACTATGTTTGAATTGTAAGTAAATTTGTGATTTTTTCAGAGCATTGTAAAAAAATGGATGTAAGACTTGGATTTAAAATGTTTTTGAGTTAAAATGTTGCCTTCCCAGTAAACAATTAGCCGTTGATTCAACGTTGAAATAACGTAATGACTGCCGTCTAATCAACGTTCTCTTAAGGTTGAAAATGAAAGTTGAAAAGACGTCCAAACACAGACATTGAAAAGACGACTATTAGACGTATTTTGGACGTCCATTGACGTTATTAATTGGTCCCGAAATAAATTACTTGTATAAAACGAGTTTTGGACGTCCACTGACGTTATCAACTGGTCACCATTTAACTAACTTATTAAGATGGATTTTTGACGTCCATTGACGTTTAAAATATGTCCTTGACGGACAGACTACTTTTAGACCTATCCTGAACGTCCAGGGACGTTCCTTGTTTACTAGGTTGGTTCATGCCAGAGCTTAATAGTTTTATTGAAAATATTGGAGTTAACGGGAATGCGAGTAATTGTTTTAAATCTGATAACGGACAAGGCTTTTTAGACGAGGGTCGTTGATATTAAAATCATTTCTGCTGTGATTTTATCAAGTCACTGGGTTATCAGCGGCTTGTTTCGTTTGATAAATATTCTCCGAGTCCCGGAATGATCTTTTCTCGTTCGTCTGTGTTTGATGAAAGGCGCAGTGCAGTGATCTCTGTAAGTAAGGGGCTTTTGCAGGGGGTTTGTCCCGGATTACAGGGAATAAACCCGTCGTTATTTCTTCATCCAATTGGCTCTGGAAGTTTGGAAGTGGAGCTTAATTTGTTCTTTGTTTGGCGTTTTGATTGATGCCCCAGTGGCTCCATCCGCCGCTGAACCAAACAGAGGCAGAGAAAAGAGAAACCACTTAAGTTCTCTCTCTCTCTCTCTCTCTCTCTCTCTCTCTCTCTCTCTCTCTCTCTCTCTCTCTCACTCACGCACACACACACTGGTTTCACTGGTTACAGACTCAGTTGGAGACTGTCCCGCGCTCCGGTGTCTGGCTGACTTCGCGTGCGGTGGCGGCGGCTCTCCGGGAGCGCGCGCCTCTCCGGACCGATGGATGCTATGGGAGCTCATCTGCAGCAACACGCACACGTGGACGCCATTAGCTTCGGGATCGAGCACATTCTGAGCGGCGCGGACGCGGGCAGCTGCATGATCTCGAGCGCGCGCATGCAGGAGCTGGACTGTGGGCTCGGGGGCATCGTCAGCAGCGCGTACAACACGGTGACCGGACACTACAGCGCACACAACGGCGTCGGCGGCGGCGGCGGAGGAGGAGGAGGAGGCGGCGGAGGCGCGTACGGCGGGAGCGAGTGCGGTGGATCGTACGCCATGAACGCGTGCATGAACGTTAACGGGGGCTTTAACGGCCTGAACCCGTCCGGGGTGATCCGCGTGCCCGCGCACCGGCCTCTGAACGGCGTGCACGCGAACATCCCCAACAGCGGAGCTCCAGGACCCGGCGGTGTGAGCTCAGTCAACAACCTCACCGCGCTGACCTTCCCCTGGATGGAGAGCAATAGAAGATACACCAAAGACCGCTTCACAGGTAGCACACCGAAAATAAACAAACAGAGAAAATAAGAAACCAAACATTCTCCACTCACCACGGACTAACATCACACACCTTTAACCCTCTAACCCACAGACTAACACAAATCTTACATTTAATAAAGCACCAGATTATATAACCAGTTACATATGATATTAGCAGGAATAAATAGACACAAATAAATAAATAAACAAGCTCCTCCACTCCGACAGACTAACACTGAACCAATATTAATAATAGTTATGGCGACAGTCTAGTGTTTCCTTGTGTGTATCTTGATTTTAGTTTTATAAAATGTCCCTCTGTCTGCGTTGATGCTGTGGATCTTCACCTTCTGTGTTTACTATATTCCCAGTAAACAAGGAACGTCCCTGGACGTTCAAAACAGGTCTAAAAGTAGTCTGTCCGTCAAGGACATATTTTAAACGTCAATGGACGTCCAAAATCCATCTTAATAAGTTAGTTAAGTGGTGACCAATCGATAACGTCAGTGGACGTCCAAAACGCGTTTTATACAAGTAATTTATTTCGGGACCAATTAATAACGTCAATGGACGTCCAAAATACGTCTAATAGTCGTCTTTTCAATGTCTGTGTTTGGACGTCTTTTCAACTTTCATTTTCAACCTTAAGAGAACGTTGATTAGACGGCAGTCATTACGTTATTTCAACGTTGAATCAACGGCTAATTGTTTACTGGGTAAATATCTCAGTTGCATTTTTGCATGGCCTCTAAATATCAGATCTTAGCCTCAGCAACCGTGTTAATACAGATATATAAAATTGAGGAAAGCATGTGCCAAGCCGTTTATAGCTTAATTTTAGCGCGAAATGATGCATAAATAATTTTCAGCTTCAATATTTTTCCAAATTGTTTTGTTTTTAATGAGTAGCTCTTGTGCGCAATGTATTTTAGACCAATTCCATTTGTTTTCCAACATGAAGGGTTCCAAAATGCTGTAAATCGGTGAATAACAACTGTGGAAGAATGAATAAATATATTTGAAATACACAAATATACATTTGTAATGGAAAAATAAATAAATAATAAAGCTCAGAGTAGTCAGTGTTATTAATCACACTATTGTAATATTTATAAAGTGTATAAAGCTCAAGTCAACGACTATAAACAACATAAATCATACACGTGATTTTAATGGGCACAGACCTTATACTGATCACTCGTAGATAAAATGAATCCTTTTGTGGAATGAATATGACACAGGACTGTTATTATTATTATTATTATTATTATTATTATTATTATTATCAGTAATCACTGTGATGCTGGTACTGTTGTTATTGTTAATTCTACTGTGATCTGAGACACGTCTAGTCTTTTCAGAGTAATTCACCTTACACATTTATTTAGCTAAAAAAGGCCTACCCTAAATATCAGCCGAAAACAGATGTAAACAAAACATCTTCTTTAAAAATAGAGAACATTTTTGGTGCTTTAAATTTTCTTCTGTTGAACCCTGGTAATTCACAATGAGTGTTTACAGTTAATATTTAATATTATAAAATCATTGCTATTTTAAAGACACTGACGGCATTTTGATGAGATTGAACTGCTCTATTCACCCTTTTTACACGTTCTGTTCTTTCCTGCTCCTCATATGAATTCTTGCTCTATGCTCTGTTTTAAATTTTTGCTGATCTTTTTAAAATACACACGTTAATATGATCTTTGCTTAAAAAAAAGTTAAAAACAAAAATCAAGTATCTCCACACTGGAAAGTTTGCTTTATAAAGCAGAGATATTGTTTACTTCATGCAGGCTAATGAAAATGTGTTTTTATGCCAAATAATTTTGAAGCCTTTCTATTGGTCCAGACATCTTGAAATTTGCATATATTGTAAGGAACAGCTGGTGTTTTTTAAATAATTTGGAATATTTAAATTAAAAAACCTGAGATACGTGCTTTTTGTTGGTATGTTTTATTTTTACACGGTACTGAACGCCTGACTAATTTCTGAGCACTGTATATTACTGTTTCTCTTCACCGCTGGGCTGTGCTGCTGACTGTTCTTCGCTGGGCTGTTCTCCCTTGACTCTCCCCCTCTGGACTGTTCTTCTCTGGACTGTTCTCGGCTCCAGTGGCCCTCTCACCGTTCACTGTTCCGCGGCGCGTAGGTCACCCGTACCAGAACCGTACTCCGCCCAAGAAAAAGAAGCCCCGCACCTCCTTCACACGCCTACAGATCTGCGAGCTGGAGAAGCGCTTCCATCGCCAAAAGTACCTGGCCTCGGCAGAAAGAGCGGCTCTGGCCAAGGCTCTTAAAATGACTGACGCTCAAGTCAAAACATGGTTCCAGAACAGAAGAACAAAATGGAGGTGAGTCTCCGTGCTCGAATATGAGCCTCTACAAAATTTAACTTGACGAAAGCGCTGCTAAGAGCCATTCCACAGAACATCAGACGTTGTTTTTTGGGCAAAACCCGGTCAGTTTGTCATTCCCTGTAGTTGGCCCCAGACGACCATTTTAGAAATATCTCACCTTTACACTTGGCATTTTCGACCTTGTTTAAACGTCAAATTTAAACAGAAGCTCAGGGTTAAAGTTCACCGGTTTAAAAAATCTCATAGCACTGTATTAACATTTAATCGGAAAAAACAGTAGGAGTAAACATTTCAAACGTTTTTTAGGTCAATCGCTTGGGGGAGAGTTTTATTCAGACTAAAAGAGCTGTTGTTTTCAGCTGAATGTGGTAAATGTCATTGTCTTTTATATAAAGCTGTGGCCACTGTCCTCATCTGACATTCTTCAATCACAGCACGGGACTTTTATGGACGTTTATGAGAGCAACAGAGCAGAGCAAAACATACATAACAAACACAGAGAATTAAATATCAAAGGAAACAGAGACTCATTCTCAACAGGAGTGATATTTTTTTCTGAACAGGGCTTTTTTGTTTAATCTTTCTGGTGTTTTGAGTAAATCATGTCACAGGCATGACATGACCCCAGCAAACTGAGTTAACCTGTGGAAAGAGGATTTTATATATATATATCACATTTAAGATTTTAGTTGGAAATATAAAAAGGTTTGAGGATACATGTTAGATGTAGAGGGTGTGAACCGAATGACACAGGCAACTGTTTCTTTTCTGTGCATGTGTTCAGAAGACAGACCGCTGAGGAGAGAGAGGCAGAGAGACAGCAGGCAAACCGCCTCTTGATGCAGCTCCAGCAGGAAGCTTTTCAAAAGACTCTTAACCAGCCAGTCAGCCCTGATCCAATCTGCCTTCACAACAGCTCCCTGTTTGCCCTCCACAACCTGCAGCCATGGACAGAGAATACCAGCAAAATCAGCAGCGTTTCCACCTGCGACTAAAACCCCTTTCCTTACACAACTGCAGCAAAAGCAGCAGCAGACACCTGAGACTACACCCTCTTTAAAAAATTAAATCAAACGCCTTGCAACAAACACAGCGTTCTTTTAGGACTACACGACAGAGATGACTATAAAACTCACAGATTTACTGGGTCTGCAGTCTATAATGCACTTTGCCTCATGTTTTCATAACACTTGTCTGTTATGTGGGGAAAATGAACTCTCTCTCCATCATTTTTCCATGGCCTTGTTCTGTTAAGTGCTCTAGAATTGAACGTTCGAAGAAATATGAAAACTAAAGTCCTCAAAAAAGAGCTCCACCATTTCCCCAAATTTGTGTATCATTCAGTGGTTGAGATGTAAACATCGCTCTGATTACTCTGATGTAAAATGGTGCTCGGTAGAGAAATGGTGGTGTTAATAATACAAGAGCTGAGAGGTTTCAAATGTAGCGTTTTTATCTACTCTCCAAAATCAAGTGAGGAAATAATGAATGATGTAAATGTTTGTATATTGGGTTATTTAGTTTTGCAGGTATATTACAAATCTGAGCTTCTCTTTGGCCTAACATATGAGTGAATTTGGAGGAACATGCCCACCAACAGTTCTAGTCTAATGATAGTACAATTAGTGTATACACAGGTGACCTGAACTATGTTTTATACAGAACTAGTTTGCACTGCGCAGTTGCCAGTCATGCAAAAAAAAATCCTCACACTGCTGGAGTTCAAGTTGAGCATGGTTTACCTATGTATTTGTAGATTAGCATGAGGTTAAGCAGAAAGTAGGCCCACTTAGCCTTTTGTAAGCACTTGTTATGGATGTAGGTTAACTCTTCATCAAATGAATCCTATTATTCTATATATTTTTCATATTAAAATACAAATGTAAACATAATTGTAAGCTACAGTACACAGTAGACCGAAGCAAACAAGCTCCAGGAATAGTCTGTTAAAAACTATTTACAGTCTAATAAAGCCTACAAGGGCCATGACTCAAAACTGAAACTTGAGGTCTATATTTTCATGAACCTTCTCACTACGCTGAAAGATACTGCTTTGGGTTTGAGTCATGATTGCACATAGGTCAACATAAACATAACTGGTTTCTACTGATGCAGTATGTGCTACCAAGTAACACAGCTGCAACATCTTAATACATAGCACTTTTTCAGTGTATTCCCATTTTCAGACATTTAAGAACTGAAAATAGCATCGTCGTCCATTGGTAATGACTTGGCCTTTATAACTGCCCAGTCTTCCACTTTCTCCAGTTCTCTTATCACAGAAAAGGCTGATGGTTTATGTTGCAGAGAAGCCATGGCAACACCCTGTAGTCAGAAGAGATGGATAGCAGGCAGATGTGATGGATTTCCTCTCAGAGTGAATGACTGCTCCAGTTGCATGATAAATGTATGTCCTCCTCATTGTATGGGAAGTGCTACAGCATGGTTGTGATATTAACTATGTGCAGATGTGAGAGTGTGTCTGAAACAAACCAGGAGCTTTTTCCATCACTGCACTGGAGGAAAAGAAGGTTACGTTTCATCAGCACTTTCCAAATATGATATTGCATTACACAAGTGTCCGTTTAACATTTCCAAGATCTGAAGGGATGGGGAGCATTCTGGTATTTACACAAGCCTTTCTAGCACAGGGGAATGTTAGATAAAATGATATTTCCATAAAACAGTAAAGACTGCATTGAAACTTTGTTCTTTTTTTGTTTCTTTCATGAACTACAGAAAATGTGAAAAAATATATATGCAAATGTCTTCTAACAAATGTATAATTTCTACAAATGTACATTATTTTTTACAGGAACACAATTCAAATATGCAGCACAAGCAAAATACACTACTTTCACCATGTTTATATTTGTAACTTTGTAATATAACTGTTATGATTATTCTAGAGAGATTGGCTAGACATATTCCACATGTGCAAAACTGCATATATTTTGGTGTTTGAGAACAGTGTTTAGTGTCTCCTTTATTTAGTGTTGTTTTTTTTCACAACTGATGTAAAGATTTAATTGACTGTTGTTCAAAGAAATATGGCTAATCTTTTAATACCAACATTGGGCAAATTAAATTAAATAAAAGGATAAGAGCAAACTGGACACAGAATTTCTGTGTGAAATGATTTCATATAGGCATGTGACCATAGTTTTGCATTTATACAGTTTGATACAACATGCAGCCTGTGGTAGCTTTAAGGTTTTTATTTAGTTACGCATAGTAATTATTCCATCATTTTTTAACCATGTTATATCTGCAGATATTTACTTCTTAAATTTAGACACTGAATATGTGTTTATTTTTAATCAATACTTATTGATTTAAATACAAAACTTATGACATCATTATTGCATTATTGTACTCCAGACATGCTGAATGCTTCGGCATGAGTTATGTTAAAATATACACATTTTGTTGATTTTACAGCATCCTGACCTTTTAAAAATGATTAAAACATTTCTTTCTTTCTTTAATTATTTAGCCGTTAAATTGGTACATGAAAAACGTGGAAAATATCACATCTCATTACCATTATAAGAGTTGTAAACAGGAGTTGCATCAAGAGCCATCAAATTGTCAACAAATCCCAGATGCCATAGATGCCACCCCATGGCAACAGAATGTTTGGAAGTCTTGCCAGAAGAAATTCTCTGCTGTCATCAGATCACAAGCCACCACAGGAACTTATATGCTGCAGTCAGAGGAGGCTCAACAGTGCTATTTGGCAACAAGCACCAGTGAAATGTAAGATAAATTGGGTTCAACCACACAACTGGATCAATTCCACCGTTTGTGAGAGAAGGAACAGCAAGTTGCATAACCCCCAACCATTCCCAGGGTGTGAGTGTGTGTGTGTGTGTGTGTGTTTGTGTGTTCACTGCCAGAAATGGGCTAAATGCAGAGGCACAACTTTGTTGTATGCTCTACAATGACAATAAAAGACATTGTTAACACAAGCTTTATCTACAGAATGACTATTACTAAATGACAATAATGCTGTGTTAACAAGTAGAATTGTTTGGTTCAGATCACTCTGATTCACCTATCTAGAAAGGTTATCCTCAGGTCAGTGATTAAACCCTAAAGAACTGATGTCTGTTCATTAAAATTACATATTTAGGTTTAAATCTGGGTCCATGCCTCCTATGAGCAAGCCAAGGGTGACAGCTGCTCACATGCAACTTGAAAACACCTCCCCACAAGTTGATAGGATTGGTTTCCTCAGGTATATGACATAAGAAATATTGGTATCGGAACATTCATTCATACAGTTTCATATTAGAAATTCTCCGTCTGCTTGTAAGATTGTTTTGCTCATGATACGGCTTCCAACACCCTCCACTGCATGGACAGGTTAATATAGAAAATTCTTTATTCTGTGGAGCTTTATCTTGCCAAGTGAATTCCTCAGTGGCCTACTGCTAAAGATTATTTAAGGCGTCCATGCTAAAGCAAGTACCAGACAGTCTTTTTATTACATTTGTTTATTTTTGTAGTTTAAGTGATTTAGAAATTACTATTCCTACAAACACAGGCCTTAAAATCCTGCTAGTGCTCTAATAAAGAGCAGATTGGGATAGCCGCGTGTACACAATTACATACTAGAGAAAAAAAGGGCACTAAAATACTACCACAGAGCACTACACAGGGAGCAAGGAGACATTTGGGACTAGGCCCTAAAATCACTTCCTTCCGATGATGACGCGTCGTTTACGTCATTTTAAGTTGTCCTTAAGGCGGGTGCTGGTGTAAGCTGCAGCAGGGATAATGTCTTTCTTACGCCTCTGCTCGTTTAACTGCAAATGTTTAATAAAGAATGGAACATTATTAGAGACTTTAACAGGTAAATGTCTAAAACCTGTTTTATCTTGTCTGTGTTAAGTGGAAAGTGTTATGAAGCTTTTACCACACAGATAAGTGAGATTTGAAGTTACCTGTCAAGATGTTTAGCGCTGTAATGTATCACTAGCTAGCTACCGCAGCTTTGTTTTCAGGAGAATAATTTTGAGTTAAATATTAGTGGCAAACTCCTGCTATTCGTGGTTAAATATACATGGTTTCTGCTTGCCATATAATACCGAAAAATGGTGTTGAAAACGTTATTTCATGACATAACCTTTGCACTTCATAGGAAACGTAGAACGATTTGAGAGCCAGCTTTATATTATCTAAATCTGAACACGAGCTGATTTAATGTAAATGTTGTGGAAAATTATAAGGGGATTTATCAGAAGTTGGTCTAGACTATTAATTGTTCTCTGCGTTGTTGTTGTTGTTGTTGTTGTTGTGGTTGGTGAATTACAGCTCGCTCCAGTTCTGCGGGATATTCAGCCGGAGGAGCATCGAAGGATAAAGAGCCGCTGAGAAAAGCGAAAACTCCTCAGGGAAGGTTCGACACCGACGAAAAGGACACACAAACTAAAGACGTGCTTGAAAGTACATAATTATAATACTCATCTTATTGAGTTATTCTTTTTCCCTTAACAGTGAAATAAATATTATATCTATTTATTTTTATCGTCATCTTGTTATTAGTACATCAGAACCATCATCATACTCTTACACTCACACAGTACACTCAAGAACTTGTGCTTAAAGCACTTACAATAAATTGTGATAATAACCAACATCCATTCAGTCCAACACTGGAGGTGGATGACAACAGGGAACATAAAACAACATGATGGTGATTAATTATAATCATACACAAGATATGATGTAAAATATCCTATGCCAATCCATTAGAGCTTCACATAGGGCCCAGTCCATTCTCTTCCTACTGTCAGCCACACAATTTCTATTGTTCCAATACTACAGATACACCCTTAGGTTGCTGTGGCTGTTTATGATCCAATCAGCAACCACCTACCCTTAACATCTACGGTTACTCATTGAGCCCATCACATGAGTACCCAAACCGCCCACTGCATCACTAGCTCTTCACAGTGGTCATCAGGTAGGCACCTCCCCTCATCAGTGTTTCACTGAATTAAGCCCACGACAGTGGAGTCTGGCGTCCCAAACCCACCCCCCTCCAAGCTAGCTTTACAGTCCTACCTTACCCTTAACCATCAACAACCGTAAATCCACACTGGCCTCCGTGGTGACTAAAACAAGAGAGGGAAAACAGGCACAATCTTAGTCAACAGAACACAATACAATGCATTGTATCCATCAGCCTTCAGCAACAACTATAAACACATGGAACTTTAGTAAACCACAAAGAAGAGGGCCCTGATACATCATGGAAGCCATGTTGTCAATTTTTGCAATCTCACTGCAAACACACACACACACCTCAGTGTCTACTGCACATATGTGGCAAGGGATGCCAAGAAGTGCTTTGCCATCCTGACACAAAATTGGGTTCTGGGATTGTTTTGGTTATACTACATAGAGCATAATAAGGTGTTAATCACTCAGTTGGTAACATGCATTAAACTTTTCTATAAGTGTTTGAACGCTTATGTTAAATGTCAAAAACTGGCCCTCTGTTATGTTAAATGTCAAAAACTACATTTTTCTATTCTGTTCAATGAAGCAGGGCAAATTAATATATTTTTGTAATTTGATATGGTGATGGAGCTTGTAGATTTAATACTGATTATATCTATGATATGCTCAAAGGATATTGTGACAATGTGATGTAATATATCATGTCTGAAGTACTGGCAAATGTGATTTCTTTAGAGTTTATGTAATTTCTTTGTTTTCCTTTGTTGCCTTCACCAGAGTTTCCCGATGATGTGAATCCACACACAAAAGAGAAAGGAGGACCTAGAGGCCCCGAGCCAACCCGCTATGGAGACTGGGAGAGAAAGGGACGCTGTATTGACTTTTAGGGTGTCTTCACAATAATGTTAAGAGATATTTATTAATGTTAGGAACTATTTGAAGTATGTCCCAAACATTTTAACTGATTATGCACATTTAAAAGAAAGAGATGGTTTTGTGGAGATGCCTTAAATTTGTAATTATTGTACATTGATCCTTCATTAATTGTGTAATTGTGTGATAAATATGTGTTGAAATATAATTATTTTGGCTAAAATTAATGTGTAAAATTCTATTATTAAAATACATTTCTGCATTAAAATGTTAGGTACTTTTAATTATTTTTTTTTTTAAGATTTTGCACAATCGTTATACATGTACAAACATTTCTATCATATTACAAACCTCATCTATCTTCCCAGATAGGGAATAAGCCTTGATATGGTCTATATTTCTGCCAATATTAGACTTAATCTCTGTCTAGGAATCTTGAAATGAATGACCAGAAGAATCAGACACAACGTTTTTAGACATATTAGCTTATTTGTTAATATGGGTGTTCATTTGTAAACACAGCTTATATAATATCCATAGAGATAACTATCAATAGATGGAAATGCTGTGGTCACTCCTGAAACAGTTGCATGAGTTTAGTCTATGCTCACTGACAAGGGGACTACACTGTCACATGTGTGTGTATATATATATATATATATATATATATATTAAATGTAAGTGGTTATGCTGATTTGTAGGTCAGTGTGGCCTCCACACATGTTCATGATTATATACTTGGATGTTTACATTTTTTTTAAGCTCCAGATGAAAGCTAGCTGATTTTGCTCGTAGAAACTAGTTGCTCTTAAATGTGATGATGGACTGTACCCAGTAGCAAATAACCTACAATACTTCTATAATTTTATATGAGCATTTTTGCAACTTAAATTTAGTATAATCTTATTTTCTGATTTTTTTCCTTTTTCACTTTCCACAAACATTTGCTCAGAATTTACTCATCTCACTTAAGATATAAGGGTTAAATTAAGAACAAAAATTCACTAAGGATATTTTGTGTTCATGCACTTCTGAAGTGTATGAATATCACTGACAATATCACTATTTAAAACCGATACATGTGAAGTGAATAACCGATTATCTCATTACAGTTACACCTGTCAATAAGGCAGGAAGAGAACAGTCATCAAGTTGATGTGCTGGAAGATCTGAGCAACTTTCACAAGGCCCAGCAACTGGGCCACAGCCTCTCCAGGAAGGACAGGTTTTGCATGTGTGGTTCCCAGTTTGGAGTGGTTAGTACCTATCAAAAGCGTCTAAGGAACGACAATAGTTGAACTGAAAATAAGGTCATGGATACCCAAGACTCTATGATGTGCATTTTGGTATGAAGGCTCGTCTGGTCTGACCACACAGATAAACGCAACAAACGGCCCATAGGACACTGTTGGCAGGACATTTTTAGTTGGTGGACTATTCTCAGCCCAGACGTGACACTGAGGGGTTTAAAACTAGAAGCATTGCTGTGTCTGATCCACTTGTAACTGATCCACAATAACACCACTACCGATACCATGTCAATGTTTCTGCAGCGCTGAGAATGATCTACCACCCAAATAGTACCTGCTCTGTGATGACCTTTTTGGGGTCCAGACTACTGAAGAACAGGGTGGAATGGAATTAACAAATGTTATGTAGCAGCAGATGGACAACAAGATGCACTAAATGTAACTGACAATACGAAGAGTAAGCGTAAAAACAATGAGGTGGTTTTAATGTTTTGGCTGATCTGTGCGTATGGTGAGCACGAAGGCATCATTATCATTCCGAGTGTGTTTTATTTTCTGTTTTACGTCAGAGCAGCGGGCCAATCACCGAGCAGCACGGATGACGCAGGTGTGACGATGACGTAGAAGGACTGTCACATTACTGTACTCTGTTTAACTGAAAAGCGTCCTGTGTTTGAAGCCTGTTTTAACATTCATGTTTTTAATAAATCTATAAATCAGAAGGTAATAAACATATGACTTTGTGAGTGTGTCGTGCTCTGGAATGCAGTGTTTCATTGATTAGTATATGAGCTCTTCCGTTTCCGGGAGTAGTGTTGACTCTGCCCTGTTTCTCTGGTGTGTGTGTGTCTCTCTGTCTCTGGAGCTCCAGCGCCGCGGCTCAATCACCGACACCTCAACGCCGACGACTGCGCTTATACCGGGGGATGGTCTTCCTCTTACCGCGGACACAGTAGACCGAGAGGTTCAAGAAGGGCCGGGGTACGTGTGAGGAAAAGCGAGAGAAAGAGAGCCGAGATGACGACGCGCTCGGAGCGAGAGAAAGCTCAGAAACTCAATGAGCAGCACCAGGCCATTCTCTCTAAAATGCTCCGGGAGGAGGACAACAAGTACTGCGCCGACTGCGAGGCCAAAGGTAAGCCCCGAAAGAGCCAGGCCAGCAGCACTGTGAACATTAATATCGTTTTAGTGTCAGCTGTTTTTTTTCACTCTGCCGCATTAACAGAGCCAATGATTCCTGTCGGTGTAGCTCCAGTCGGCTAGTTTATCATGCTAACATTCTCCGGTAGCTAACACCGCAGGGCTAACGGCTCGTGTGTGTTAGTGATAGTCAGAACCAGTATGTACCACTGCTCAAGTCTTACCATATAATAAGTTGTTTCGGTTCGGTTACACATTCATTAACAACAGAAGCTTCACACTTACTGTATAACGTTAACAGAAATCCATACAACACACACCCACTGTTATAGTGTCACACAGACTAACCCCCATAGTAATCTCTTCACATAAATTAACATCTAAAAAGTAGAGAAGGGGATGCTGAATAAAACAGTGCTTAAGTACAAAAACAGTGTTTCAGTACAGAAGGAGAGGGTATGTAGGTGTGTTTGGGGATGGTAGTACAGGCTCTGTATCATTCTGTGCAGTGCCCTTGAACGATGAGTTATAATTTATGCATGAATGGAAAACGTATCTGCAAGTGATTAATAGACAGTTCCTTTGCAAATTGGTTGAGCATTCATTCAAACTGAGACCCTTCTTGTTGCCAACGAGTGATATATTTATATATATATATAACATACTTAATCCAGTCAGAAACAACCCAACCCTGTGGCAGGAACCACAATTAATGATTGTTTACATTCAGCATTCAAAATTAGAGACAGTTTTTTTTTTTCTTGGATTTAAAAACTGTCTTGGAACATAATGTATGTAAATGTATAGCAATTAAACTTTAAACCTTAACGATAAACAGGTTATTCCTTTGAAAGTCACATACAACTGATTGACAGTCTGTTACTGTGGTGTCTTTGCTGGAACAAGAAACCCCCACAAGCTGAACAGGCAGAAGTGAAATTGTGTTGGTTTTAGTGACAAATAAAAACTGGCTAATATTTGCAGCTTACTTCCTGCATATGAACACTGTACTGGGGAGTGTGTGGTGTTATTTTTTATGTACTTTGTAAAAATATAACATAATTAACTTGCTTTCTAACAGTTATGCAAAATGTGGTCTACTACTTTGTTGGAGCTTCTAATTCCAGGAGATATAGAGGTCCGTGGTGCTGCTCTCAGCTTTAGGGATCTGAAGAGTTCTAGTTTATTTAAAGGGAGAGTAAGATGACTCAACTCGGATCCACCTAACTTCTCGGGTGCGTACAGGCACAGAGTTGTCACTACTTTAGGTATCTTGGGTAACATGAGTTCATTAATCTTTAATTATGGAACTTCAGTCCTGAAAGAGCAGGTTAGTTGAGTTTTCCTGTGGTGTGAGTGTTGCGGACAGAAGAGATAGAAAATGTATGCACTACATCAGTGTATTTAATTCCAGTGTTGTATGAATTTTGCTCTTGTTTTTGGGTTGACAAGAAACACTGTACGTCACACATCGTACTATGAATCTTCCTATAAATGACAATATGCAAAAAATGAAAAGATGTTTAGGTGCATAGTGTGTAATGAAATGAATACCACTTTTAGGGCTTCAGATGTTTTGTTGCATAATTTGGCGAATATTCGGGTTGTGGGTTGTGGGGGTGTTTGTCGTTCAGATAATCTGCGTTCGACGCCTGCTTTAAAATTCAGAGTCCTGTTAACTCGCTTCCTAACTCGCACATACACTGTGTGGCTAAGGGTATAGAGAATACAACTTAACCAGAGCTTCTTGGAGGTGGTCTAATTCGAGGTATAAAGCTGACAAAATGAACCGTAGATTTGCCACGCTTTGCTGTAAGTAGAATTGTTGTAAATATAATTGTTGTGGGGCGGCATGGTGGCGCAGCAGGTAGTGTCGTAGTCACACAGCTCCAGGGACCTGGAGGTTGTGGGTTCGATTCCCGCTCCGGGTGACTGTCTGTGAGGAGTTTGGTGTGTTCTCCCCGTGTCCGCGTGGGTTTCCTCCAGGTTCCTCCCACGGTCCAAAAAAACACGATGTAGGTGGATTGGCGACTCAAGTGTCCGTAGGTGTGAGTGAATGTGTGTGTGTCTGTGTTGCCCTGTGAAGGACTGGCCCCCCCTCCAGGGTGTATTCCCGCCTTGTGCCCAATGATTCCAGGTAGACTCTGAACTGGATAAGCGGTTACAGATAATGAATGAATGAATAATTGTTGTAAATAAGTATATATATTTTAACCGCTGTGGAGCCTGAATACAGACGGAATGAATCGTTGCCTTTATGGATAAGTACCCAAATCTCAAAATTAAAAACCGAATATGTACCAAATGAACGAATATCCGAACAGCCGAATATTCGGGGCTGTCCCTACTGGGAACATTGTGCTGTGTTGCTGCTCCATAGCCATTGTCATTTGAGATGTTGTAATGTAAATATTTTGACTCACTCATTCTGTAACTGTGAGATGTTAACTGTCACTGAACAAAAGGTTGCATTCTCATTTCCTCGCTTGATTATGTGCAAGTGCTTCTAGCTCAGTTATTTCTCCCATTTTTGAATAGTACCATCTGGTGGAAAGCAGAGAGCTGTAGAACTGCTAAAGTTTTGCGTTTAAACAGATTTCTGTATGCAGGCATGCAGTTTCTTGATGGAAATGAAACGCTGTCCCTCCCTCCCTCCCTCCTTCCCTCCTTCCTTCCTTCCAGTGGCACAGGCCACTAAACTCACGTGTTGGCCCTCTGTTAATCTCTTAAAGAATGAAAAGAAAATTATTGGCTGTAAAGTTAGTTTTGTTTGTCTGTTTTATTAATGGCAGGTGTTTATAATTGTAACAATGTCTCAGAGAGAGAGAGAGGGGGGGCGGTAATTGTTGTATCTATTTTATTGACTAACATTCAAATTATTGTAAAACTGGGAGGTTTGTGGGGTTTGACATGAATTGTCTAGAGAATGTTGCTGGATTGGTGTTTATAATAGTTTCCATTAGATGGCATGATTAATGCAATGTCCATTCTTCAAATTGTGCTATTGTCTCCATGTTACACAGTGTCATAATTTTGGATTGCATTATTACACCTGTATTGAGTCACTCTGAGTAGGACCCAAAGGTTTTTTCAGTTCACCTGCAATGCCAGATACAGAGATGTATTTTCCCTGTGCTTCTGAGTTTGCCAAGTATCTACAGAAAAAGAAAAAACAAAGCTGTTACAGTGTGGACTGTCAAGTGCAGTCAAGCCTCTGCTTGTCCTGTCTTACACCCCCACATGAGCTTTATATGTGAAAATCAGAATTGCCATGTGGACAGTGTCTGGGAAGAGAAATTGTCTTATGCCCCTTGTAGATGTGGCCACTATCCTCAGGTGTAAAAGCTGTGGCCAGGTAGGCGGTATTGTCTCTGGTCTGACCGGTCAGCATATCATGTGTAAACAGCGGCAGATGCTGCCTGTTTGTTGAGATTGGAATGTGTCTGTTGTGGACTGATTACTGTCGTATAGTAGGAAAGAGAGGCTGACATTCACTGCTGACTGCCAGATAAACAGAGAGGGGTATGTGGCATTAGGAGATTTGGGTGGGTTGTGTTTTATAGTTGAGATGAGATCTGACAGACCTTGACAAATGTGACAGTGTACAGGGAATCCAGAGGGGTTTACTCTAGGCAAGATTGCTCACTCATTTGTCTATGGTCTAGCAGCCATTTATTATTATAATATATTATATTATGTGTTCTCCCCGTGTTCACTTGGGTTTCCTCCGGGTTTTCTGGTTTCCTCCCACGGTCCAAAAACACACGTTGGACGGTGGATTGGCGACGCAAATATGTCCTTGGGTGTCAGTGATTGATACCATGGAATTAGTGTGGTATAACTATCTTATGATAAGAATATTTTTGCAGATTTTTGTTTTTAGGAAATTGGAGAACATGTGGCTTGAAAAGTGTGCCTCTGCATGTACTGGACCATGCATAACTTAATGAAAATTCCATGAAGAGTGGTCTCTGACATTTGCACAGTACTGTATTAATTTGTGGCGTGCTGATTGAATGACATGAATGCCATAGTTTGGTATGGCTGGAATGCTACTCACACCTGTTTTCTTTGGTCTTCTTTTTTGTTCCTTATTCTCTATTTCGTCTGTATATTCAACCATACTTTTTTCAACAAATGTTCCTTGTGCCTTGTGTTCTAATAAATTTCCCAGTATGTGACTCACAGGTTACATCACAGGTTACCCCTGCCTTTGGGCTCTCTCTGCTCCTGTCACATGTGTGTTGCCTAGCAATTAACATACGTCCCATACACTGCAGGGCAGTTGGGTTAACGCTGAGGGATACTGAACGAGTTTAGGAAGGTTGTGTATTCAGGTGAAACAGGCTTTCCTAACATAACCAGTCTGAGTGTGCTACTTCATTTTGCTAGTGGTTTGAGCTTCTCTTTTATGCCTAAATGAAAGTGATATTAGTAAAGTACTTCACATACTGTATGTAAGCTGCATGTACTATAAATAAATACTGTATTTGCAGCTGATCAGGTTAAAAAAACTGAGAGTTTCCACCAGTTCTCTATGGTTTGAATGTAGTTTCGTCCAGTATTTTTAGGTCCTATCACACTATATTGATCTAAGAATCAAATTTGTAGTGTTTAGGAATGTACATTTATATTTAAGACATTTTTATGTAGGCATATAATGTTTTAAAAAGCCCTTAATGGACTTTAACCTACTGATATCTGATGATGTATTTATTCAGTTCAATAAGAGATATATTTGCAAGTTCCTATTGATATTTATTTCTACATTTTATATAAACAATGGGTCAATTTGCCTTCTTCTGGATACAGGATAGATAGTGAATAAGGAAACTAACCACTCATGATTCCTTTCATTTTAAAAGTAGGACGTAGTTATGTTATCTCAAGATATCCTGTATTTTCAGTATCACACCAGTTCCAGGAATTTGGCTTATCTCTTAAAGTGCTTTCACACCTACCTTGTTTGGTCCAGGCCTTTGGACTTTTCAGTTTTGTCTGAATCAATATAGCTAGTGTGAAAGATGCCTCAGACCCTGGTCCAGACCAAAGAACCAATATTTAGTCCAACCAAAAGAGGCAGTCTCGGTCCGAATCAGACAGAACCATGGCTCAGTTAATTCATGGTGTGAGAAGACCTTTTTTGGATGGTTCAGACTTTCAGACCAATGCAGTGAAGTTGAGGCAGGCTGTTTTCACCCAGTAAACATTATTATCATGTTGTTTTATTAAAAACCTTGTTTTTTTACAGTATGCATGTAAAATCTTATGCCCTGATCGGACAGGATTAGGTTGACCTTGGTGAATGGGGTAATGCTGTTTTACTACAGGACATCGTCACTCCACAAAAGAGTACTCCCACCACCCCCAATTATCCTGTCAATTGTGGGAATCAAACCAATGTCTTTCAGTCCTAAGCCCTCTTACCATTAGTTCATTTAACTATGAATTCTGTTTTATGAAACATACCACACATCATTAGATGTAAAATGTGTAATCTGAAAAGATTGGAATACACTACAGAAAACATTACAATTAGTTTTTTAATCCACTCTTTCATCCACTTGCCATTAGGAACAACATTAATAACTCAGTGCACATTTTATATGGAACCAAAAATGCAAAAAAGAAGCTGGTAAATAAGTTAGCATTTCTTTTTTTAAGCAATGTATTAGTTACTTGAAGATGGTGCTGCCTGTAGTAGTGCCATAATATTTGGATTACAGTAGCAGTGAAATGAATCTGTTCGTTAATTATTTCCGATACCACAGGCAGGTGTCAGATACATGTCCTTCTACAAACCCATCAGTGTCAAGTATGGGGGAAGACGTGGGTGGTGATGACAGGACGAGTGCTTGCTGTAATGCAGCGTGAAACCAAAACTCACCAGAACAAATGTATACAATGTAACAAACACAAAACTTAGTTTGGATCTTGGTCCAAACTTTTTATTGTGTGAAAATGTCTTTAGAATCTCCCTGCGTTGTTGTCGTATTGTGTGTGTTTGAGGAACATTTTCATTTTGAAGAGAGGCCTGTTGATCTGAATAAGTTTTACTCTAGATAAAAACAAACCATGTAAGTTTCGTGTGGAATTCTCACATAAGACTAATCTCACTAATACTGTGTGTTGTCTGTTGTTGAAATCAGTTGTCTGCTGATATGTGAAATCACTAAGTTTTCTGTCCCGTTTAAAGTCTTCTTGGAAAGAATTCATTGAATTTGCCTAGATTTAGCTCCTGATACTTCTTTTAAAGCCTTGTTTTCTATAATATTGCCCTCAGAGTATTATCTCGTGACCTTAGCCAGTCTGAGAATTTTGATCCCTCTAAGCTTATTCCTAATGTACTCTACAGAAAGATCTGTTGTATTTTTTAAGTCTTTTAAGAAAATGTTTTTCTGGCTGTTTCAAAAGAAGAAAGCTCATACACTCCCATGTGTGTTTTTTCCTTTTTTATGTCTCGTAAAGAGCACAGCGGCCTGCTTTTTTGTCATTAAAACCACATTTCCCCTCCAATTTTCTTTTATCCCATCCTAGCTAAGCTGTTTTGACACAAAGGCAACATATAATACACTTACCCACTTTTTCAGCTACAAAAAGTGACAGAGCTATTATTTTGCCAAGAAAGTAACATGCTATGTTGGCACCTCCCTTGGTATTGTTTGAAACTAGCTCAACCTGGATCATTAGAGATTAGTCACCATTCACATAGCAAACGACAGATTGTGTGTGTGTGTGTGTGTGTGTGTGTGTGTGTGTGTGTGTGTGTGTGTGTGTGTGTGTGTGTGTGTGTGTGTGTGTGTGTGTGTGTGTGTGTGTGTGTGTGTGTGTGTGTGTGTGTGTGTATTTTGTTAATCTTCATATTTGCTGACTGCACTTAATTGTGCCTGTTTTGCAGTGTCATACCAGAGAGTATGAATGGATTTATAATTAAAGAATGTTTTCCTTATTTCTTTTTTGTTGTTCTATGCACAGACCATGAGGTATTGTGTTTAGTCTGTGTCTAAACATAATAACAGCTGTGCACATGTCTTGTGAAAGAGGTGACCTCATATAGTTTATAGGGTGTGCGTAGTGAGAGCTGTGATACGACATGTTTGCTAGGGAGTAAATGTATATACTTATGGTTAAATTAAGATCAAATTTAATGTGATGCCAGTGATCATGCACACTATGGTTAAATTACTTATGTATGACATCACTATCACAGCACTTTATTAGCTTTATAAAAATTACTCATAATTTAACTTAATGTAAACATTTTTTCCATTTAATATCGGATGATTAGAGTTAGTCACATGTTCCAGTGTACAAATAATTAGATTAATATTAAGCAGGGTTCTCTAAACATGTTGCATGGCAAATTTATCAATACTGCACTGTTAAACAGTCATAATGCTCAATATTATAACTCGTATTTAGTGTTGCACTGATACTGGTACTTAAACACAGTATCGCTATCGGCTACAGAGAGCACGGATACTATAGGTGTGTTGGAAATGGCCCACTACTCACTATTCCCTACATGTAGTACACAGGGCACTTTTCGGGACACACCCAATGCATGCACACTAGATGTGGCTCGAATTTAAATTTGGGGGAGATTATAAACTGACTGGGTATTTCACACTACATGACTGTTTTGTCAATTTTTACGGAGACTGGAAATATGTCACACACACTACACGACTTGGGATAACACTCTACATGACCCCAAACTCCCCAACCAAACATGCAACTCACGTTTCCTTAGAAACACACATAAATACGGACATACAACTTGCTGCGGTTATTGTTTGTGCTGCTGTTTGTGTACATCCACAAAGAAAAAGACATGTACAAATGTCTTTGGGTCATGGATGAGAAATCATAGTGAGCGTGGTCTCCACACACTGCAGAGGATGCTGGAGATTAGTAGAACAGCCGTAGTGCGGCAACGTTCCACCTTAAATGGTTCAGAAACAGCAGTAGCGGTATTTAAAATCGGGCTAAAAGTCATGTAGTGTAACCCCAGCATGCCAAAGAACACTGACTTCATTCAAGCAACCACAAAGAAGCATGCTAACACAGGTCAGCAGCAGTCCTTAGAAAGTGCAATATCCAAATATCCTCAGTGTAGTATCGGTGCGTCCCTACTTGTATTGTATCATATCATTCAGCTTCAATATAGATGCAGACACAAACTTTTGTCCACATTAATATTAGTCTTAACACATTCCCATAAATGCTGACAACAGTGAAGAATATTGGCATTGTCAGAAGTTGTAGGCCTTTCCTTCTATTCCTTTAATCACCAGTCTGCTGTTGAAGAGCCTGCCAACTCCTTTGTTTGAGCTGTGAAGCTTCCGACCACCCAATAAGGTGGACTCTGGCCATAGGATGGGTGCCATGGTGTCATGCTGCTGGCACCTTTGTGTTTGGCAGTGCTGTGTGGAGAGAACTGGCAGCTGAAAGGTGCTGTGCCCTCTCTTCAATCCTCTAGCTGGCAGGTGGACACAGAAGCCCCCTGCTGATAGGTGGAGTTTCAGTAGACAGACTTCAGGTAGTTGCTGGTTTATTTCTGTGCAGTTCTGTTAGTTGACTCTTTCTGCTGTGGCCAACTATAGCAGTAACCTCATTACTAGTAGTTTTCAGTACTAGTGCATCTAAAGAGAACAATACAATCTCCCTGCATGATTTATTGTTTACTTGTTCAGTGGTACTTTTATGTCACATTCATGGTGATGTGAAGGGGAGTAAGAAGTAGGGCCATTGAGACTGTTCAAAACTGCCTACATCCCTCATGTTTGCAACTCCACAGAAACTTTCACTCCAACACCACAGACAGGTTTCCCATGGAGGGGGGTACAGTTTGGGAAAGCCTAACCTGTCCTACCGTCCCTGACACAGCTGCTCTTCAGAAGATTGTGGCACTGGGAGAGAGGATTATAGGATATGACCTACCTTCAGTCTGTGACATTCACACAATATGCTGTCATAAGAATGCCCAGTCCATTATATAAGATCCCCAGCATCTCTGCCACATTCTGTTCTCAGTTTGGAAAGCCAGATCACAATACATAGAGTGGCACATTGCATAGTGCTTTTATTTTGTAAATCAGTCATTGCTATATTGTTCTATAGAATTCTTCTTCTTCTTCTTCTTTCGGCTGCTCCCTCCCATCATGGCTCGCCACAGTGGATCAACCACGATCTGCACTGCCAATCTGGCACAGTTTTTATACCGGATGCCCTTCCTGATGCAACCCTCCCTGTTTATCCCTGATTGGGACTGGCACTGCATTGTTCCATAGAATACAAATAATGATAATGTGTATCTGCAGTATTTTTTAGTGGGTGCATCTTGACGCTGAGTGCTATAAGAATAGAGACATTCACGTAGAGTGTGAATCACCATTTTGTGTGATTCACCAGTAGCTAATGTATTGTAAATCAGTCATATGTAATATCGTAATTCATACTGTATAACAGTCTTTAGTATGTTGTCCATATAGTTCAGTTTTATTATGGTTTGGTCTGCAAGAATCTTATAATCCATAGTCCTATGCTTCACTAACATAACCCTTTATCTGTTCCCTAGGCAATCACAATACAAACTGGATGGTTATTGTTTGCTGTGGGCTTAGTGTATGTACTAATTTTGTCCGTTGTGCTGTCATAGCCTGTATGTGTAAATATGAATTCTATACGGCAGTTAATTACTCTGGCTCAGTTCTGCAGCTTTATCTGGAGCCTGGAAGATGGCAGGCATTCTGCTAACTCTGTGAAATGCCCTACATTTCCCCTGGGGAGAACAGAAAATGGATGTGAGAATGGCCTCTGCCCAGCTTTCCAGATCAGAGTGCTGAACACAGGTTATTTCTCGTGGAGCACATTGTTAAATAGAATGAAAGGCTTTTCTAATGTCGTCTTCTTGCCTCAGCAGGTTTGCGGGGCCTGCTAGGCAGCTGTCAGTTTCTCTTCCTTCTCTGCAGAATAGATTGTGACTTGAAGCGATTTTGCTCTCCAGTGGCATGTGTCTTTTCTGGATACTTATGACTTGGACATTGGAATGATTTTAAAGTATGCTGTGTTCAATATAGAGACTTCAGAGTATACAAGAGGAGCACATCATTTAATTCAGAATATCTGGCTGAAGGTATTAATCTTGACTTTTGTTTCAGAATGGATCTTCAAAATGAGATTTGTGATTTTTAAATTGTGAGTCTTGTGAGCAACAATCCCCCAAAACTTTAGCCACTAGGAGGCAGTAGAGTACTACTACAGTTGCTGTGGAAGGTTTCAGTTCCCCCCTTATTCAGTCAGTCCTGCTCTGTTCGTTCCTCTTCTGAGTGTAGAGAGGGTGCTGAAGGTTGTTTTCTGTCTGTGGGTCAAAAGCACACAATAGCGTTCTGCCCTTCTCCAGACTTTGACTTTCTTTGGCCTCTGTATTTCCATTAAATTGAGCTGCTCCTGTGCTGAGACCTTTACCACCTCATCATATCTATGTCCCTGCCCTCTCCCCAGTCACAGGTTGTAGATGCTTTGGGAAAGCAAGGCCTCTCTCTGGTTAATTTGAATGAAAAATGTATACATTACACAACCTGTTAATACATGTTTTGTTTTTCACTGGTCTTTATGCCTTCTCAAGGTAAAAAGGATTTTGGCCAAAGATTCGTTTTATACCTTTACACCTGCTTATGTTGGCCAAGGCCAGAACTGCATAATGTCTGACTATAATTATAATAGATGATCAGATTAAATTCTAAGAGTCCTATCTGTTGTTTTACATGACCTCTATGTCTGTTTACTAATAAGACAAATTTCATTTCCCTCTTTTCTGACAGACTGTCCTGTGTTATGGTTCATTAAAAAAAGAATCAAGGCAGAAAAACACTACTTATGGTTTTAATGGGAAAAAAAGATTGAAAAACTACTATTTGATTAAAAAATGAGCAGCTTTTAATAGCGTAGATATTTGTTTGTGTGTGTGTGTATATATATATATATATATATAAAAGCTTTTATTTAGACATCAACATTCACTTTTGTACTTTCATCTAATTTTGTGTAAATATTTCATCAGAACACAAGCTCCGGCATTCTCCAGTGAGATACAAAATATCCACTAGGTGGTAGCACTTACAGTGAAATTATAAGGCATGTCCAAACGGAGGGAGGACAGTCCAGTAAGTCTCTGTGCCTCTGTCTTTGCATCTCTCTCTCTCTCTCTCTCTCTCTCTCTCTCTCTCTCTCTCTCTCTCTCTCTCTCTCTCTCTCTCTCTCTCTCTCTGTCAGTCTGTCTCTCTCGTTGGAATAGCAGGCTGTAATTTCATGCTCTGGTAGTTGTCTCTCTGTGAGACTGAACACTGCTGTCACTCACTTGGACTCCACTGCCATCTTCTTGACTCTTTGACTCTCTGTGTGTGTGTGTGTGTGTGTGTGTGTGTGTGTGTGTGTGTGTGTGTGTGTGTGTGTGTGTGTGTGTGTGTGTGTGTGTGTGTGTGTGTGTGTGTGTGTGTGTGTGTGTGTGTGTGTGTGTGTGTGCGTGCTAGGGTGCCTCAGGAGAGGAGAGAAGCTCTATCAACAGTGCCTTTTTTTCTTTTCTTTTTTCATTTTTTAATTGAGGTCTTAATTTTGGTGGTTTTATGGTATGTGTTGTTTGCCTTGAGCTGGATTATGAGCTTTAGAGATTTTATGAATTTTTTTCCCCTAACTGTTTTTATTGTATGTTAGGAACACAGCGGTAATCCTGGTTTTGAAAATGAAAAATTATGGAATCCTCAACAAAATTCCTCTAAATGAATGCTTGTTGCTTTGAAGGATGGAGCCCCCCCCCCCCCCCCCCCATAAATGTTCAACTGAGATGTTTGCAGGTCATATCAGTTATTTAATATGACTTTCCTTAAGACAAGCTTTAACATTGTTTGCTTTGTGGCTTTCATAATCGCCATCAGCAAACCAATTTTCTATTAATGGTATGAAAAAATTGTTCAAAATTACAGGGTAATTCTGTGTATTGACTTCTGAGATAATGATTGGCATCTATCCTGGTACCCGAAGTCTATCATAAATGTGCAGGAACGTTTTTCTTCAGTCAGTCATTCTGAAACATATAAACTACCAGAGAAAACATCATCCTCATTTCTATTTAGTCCGGTATAACCTTGTTTAGGTGATATTGCTAGTTTTTGTTTGGCTTTTCTTTATGTAATTCGCATAAGCCCGTTTGTTACAGTCCTGTCACAGATACTGGTGCCTGTTTGAGTCTTTGTTCATTGGTTGATGTTTGCTATTTCTATTTTCAAGACAAATTTACTTTGAGTATCTGCACTGATGCTTTGTCGTCTTTATGTATATACAACCTGTGTATATACAAGCTCCAAATTTTAGACAAGACTCTATGGGAGCAACTTTAAAAACACTCCATGTTGGAATACCTTCCTGAAAGAGTTTTGAAATACTTTCCAATTTTTTTGTTTACAACCCTTATTACAGCCATGTTTTCTTTCAATCAGGCAAATGTAACAGCTCATTAAGGTATAAATAACTCATTTTTAACTGCTTACTAATTTGAATATTTAGGTGTTTGCTGAAATGTTGTCTAGTTATGCAAATTACAAGGTGATTTTTTTTTTATTTCTTTTTTAAATCTGGAAATAAATGTCTTTAATGCCTTGATGTCGGTTTAATAAACCCAGAATTTACAGCTATTACACATTTTTGTGTCATATCTGTGATTTGTTTATTTGCTACCAAGTTTAAAAAAAAGGAAAGGAAATTACACTCTTAACATCTGTGTAAGACTTGATTAAACCACCAAAGTTCTCAGCTTCAAATAAACAGCACTAACAGCTTTCTTCTTCTTTTGGAGAATATCAAGCTCCTCACTCTTCATCTAAAAAAAGGAGCATCCTCGAGTGTTTCTGTCCATCTTTCGTCCTGTGGATGTGTAAGGACTGGTAGCTGGCAAAAGGCTGCCGCTGACAGTTGCTGTGGGTTTTCTCAGAATACAGAATAAAATACCTTATGATGTGTTCAGGATTACTCAGGATTGTGGAGAAGAGGGTGTGCAATCATCTAATATTGAATTGGCAAAAAATGGATTTTATTTTTATCCTGAGAACAAACTTTCACCTTTTATTTATAATCATACAAAAGGTAAGAGGTAAAATATCCGATGCCAATCCATTAGAGCTTCACATAGGGCCCAGCACATTCTCTTCCTACCGGCAGCCAAATATTGTTCCAATGCTACAGCTACACCCTAAATTTGCTGTGGCTGTTAATGATCCAATCAGCAACCACCTACCCTTAACATCTACGGTTACTCATTGAGCCCATCACATGAGTACCCAAACCACCCATTGCATCACTAGCTCTTCACAGGGGTCATCAGGTAGACACCTCCCCTCATCAGTGTATCACTGAATTAAGCCCACAGTACCCCCAGAAGGTTCAAAAGTGAACCACACCCATCCAAGCTAGCTTTACAGTCCTACCTTACCCTTAACCATCAACAACTGTAAATCCACAGTGGCCTCTGTGGTAACTAAGGCTGTACCTAGCCCCACTGGCACCGTTAATGCATGCTCAGTGCCACCAGTTCCATGTGATATTTACGTGCTACATCCCCAACCACCACAACAGCACCTCTGCAGTGCATTTCCCAAGCGAATCTGTGTTCTCCTTATCCACAACCTCTGACTAGACCTTTCAGCTGTTTCTGATAACTCCTTTACAGCTGCCCTTAGTTTTCGACCCCTGATGCTGAACTGCGCAAGCAGAGACGTGGAAGACTTGGCTACAAATCCCCTAACACCTACCTCCCTCACCTCTGATGCCAAATCCGCATACTTCTTCCTTCTACTGCATCCTCAAATTGAACTGTTAACTCATAGAACTAGTTAATAAAGTGTACTCTGGGACCTGGTGTTCTTTACCTACGTCCACCAGCCATTTCCAGTCTCGTGCTTCACCCCATCTACTAGTATTTATAGCATGTACACACTCTCAAATATGTTCACCCTCACACACAAACCTAATCACTTTATTACTACAACCACTCGCCAGTGCATTAACTTCTAGCCGTTTCCTGCCACTTGTGGGTTCCACTTTGTTCCTGCTTTTGTGACTGGCGCTGCTGCTTTAATCACTGCATTCTTCAATTCTGACCAAATCATCTCGCAACTCACCTTTGCACATTTAAATTCCTCAAGTAAACTTGAGAGTGGTAGCTCCAGTACCCCTCTCCCATACCATGCCACACTACTTAAACACTGTGGCACCCCTAACCACTTCCTTATTACCTTGTTCATAACCCTTTCCATCCTCTCTACTTTTGTGATCGAAACGTCCTAAACTGTCAACAGCCATCTAATATGAGGTAGTAAGCCAAATTGCAGACACCACAATATTTAATACAGAACAATTTAATATGCTGTTTTGTTAATGCATCTAATTTTCTGTTAAAATATTTTCAGCATCTTTTTCTCTGTTATACTATCAATAAATTCATTTATGGGTTGTTTTATGCACAGAACAGTAGTTATTTAAGATGGTTTAATTTTCCAACTGCTGTCTCAAAGTATACATTAGGAATAAACATATTTGTGTGCTGTAACATGCTGATTCAAAAATCCAGTAGTACTGGTTGTAACCAGTCCAGTTTGACACAGGATTATTTAGCATACCTTATAATTGAAGAAGAGGGACACGTTCTTTCATGTGTATGAACCAAATGTCAGTGATAGCACTTTTCCACCAAAGAGGAACCGGAACGGTTACAGTTCACCAAATAATTTTGGAATCGTTCGGCGCGTTTCCACTGACACAAACTGGTTCTCGTGAACCAGAAAAGTTCTTTCCCAACTGGAACCAAAGAAGAGTAGGTTTTTCATTGCGAACTGTGATGTCGTCCGTGGGCGTGTCGAGGCTCAGTAACTCAAGAAAGAGCTCAGAGGCTCAAATAGAGCATAAATAAATAATATAAAATAATACGGGAACACGCTCCGTTTTTTGTGTTTCTGGTGCCGTTAGGCGTGATACTATTTTGTGTTGGTCAGAGCCACAGCTCTTGATTACTGCTCACAAGCTCAGCAGAACAGCTCTGAACTCTGCAACATTTCACAGTATTATGTCTCACTCTGGTCTGACTTCACAGTAAACAGAGAATAAACAATGACACTGTCATGTCTCTAACAGTTTATATTTGGCTCTGGCACTGTATTCAGACACTGCGTCACCCCTAGCCAATGACGTATTCCTGGTTCCCCTCTTCACGTGTAAAAACGCGGGCCGGTTCACTGCAAAGAACCAAGGTTCCAAGAATCAGGAACGGAACCAGTTCAACAACCAGAGTTCTTTTACTGGAAAAGCAATATGAGTGACAGTATGTTGTACATGCATTATGGTATATCTGTTTCCATTATCTGTAACTGAATATACAGGAGAAAAAAAATAGCTTAACATATAGGTGATCAAACTATGCAGAATGCATCATTTTGCACTGATATATCTTTATTAAACTAATGCTTTTTATCAAGGCCATTGATGCAGGCTGAAGTATAAGAATATCTGGGGTAACTGCAGCTTGTATAGAGGGTAATTGGAGTTGGATTCTGATCAGTTCAGGTGTGAATTTGACCTGCATCAGAATTATGATCACTTGCTGTACAGCCTAAAAAACTGAGAAGAGCTCATTGAAACCCTGAACCCAAAAGTAAATACAGAATATTTCTTAAGACATATCAGTCCGCAGTCAAGCAGACTGAAGTATTCAAGGACTGCTGCTTCTAGCACTGCCACTGAGCCGGGCAGCCCACAAAGATCTCTGGGATGTTCTTCCCCCTTGGGCAGTGCTTGTCCAAAATAGTACTTGAAAATCTAACACTAAGTCAATGTGTTGCTTTTATGGGTTAGTTTTGCAGCTACCCTAGTCTGGATACATGCATGCCTCATTGCAGAGATACTCCAAGGTCCTTGCCATTGTCTGCTTAACTCTGACTCATATCTCCCAGCATGCTGTGTGGTGCTTGGACTGTGGAGCTGCTTTTATTGGCTCTGTGCTGTGGTCTCTCATGAGCACAGCCAATCAATAAGCACTGACAGTGTCTACTTTCAAAGCAAGTCCTCTGAGTGGACAGCAGCAGAAGGAGACAGATGGGTGCCCCAGGGAGCATGATTCATGACTGTACTCTCAGAGAACATGAAGGCTTCCCTCCATTTTTCACATCTATAAGACATAAGGACACTTAAGAGGGTGGATTTGATATTGGAGGATGTGAGTCTACGTAAAATTCTTTGTGTGGTGTTTTAACCTGGGCGTGCACTACATGATTTTTAGCCACATTTCCCACTGATTTCCCACATGCGACCTGTTCTCACAATTGAAAATGATTGTCCAGCTTGGAAGCTTGATTGGACGTGTTAGAGGGGAAACAATTTGGTCTTTAGCTCTCTGATTAAAATTATAGTTCAAGCTTTTGCGTTTTTTTTTTTTAAATAAACTTGTGATTAGGGCTGTGCTAGAAAATGTGTGTTTAATTATATGAAGATGAACATTTCTGCATTACTCTTTCTTGACTGATCTCAAACAAGTCATGGCAGATCTCTACATTCCACCAGAAGGCACTGTAAAACTTAGATCTTGTCAGAGGTTCTAGTCTGTTAGTGTAGAACAACAGGAACTAATCTTAGCAGTCTCTAGTCACATCTCAACCTGGAGCAGAGTGTGTTACGTGGTGCAGTGTTTTTTCTCATTTGGCTTGTTGACTAATTGACCTGGAAAACATTGGCAGTATTTATTAAAGTAAATCACAGAGCTGTATTTTGAATTTATGAATGATGGTGTGAAAAATGTAAGAAATTTGGCTGAAATGCTTTTCCCTTGAAGATGTAACTGCATGAGAGTCCAATGAGAGAGTAGGGGGAGTGGGGAATGTGTATGCAATGATGCCAGAGCTCCTTCGGTAGTGGCAAATTTGAGTAACTTAATTGCGTATGTGCCTACATTTCAAGGCCCTCACTTTACAGTTTGGTATCAGCCTGCCAGTTTCTAGTAAAATGCTTATAGATAAGTAGATAAGGTGGTTGGCTTTAGCTGAAAATTTTTTTAAGCTCTATCTCAGCTTAACTGAAATGTTACAAGATATAGACCAAATGTCACCGATGAAGTATTTGACTTTTTAGCAATTTGCACCAAAGTTGAATCCTGAAAACGATAAACAGTGAAATGATTGTGTGTTATTCAAATGGATTTTAAAAAAAAAATAATTATGCAAAGTATATAATGTCTAATATCTGGTTATTTGTCTTAATACAATGCTCTAATTGATTCAGATTTGTTCAATACAGCCGAAGCAAGGAATGTATAAAATGTCCCTCGTGTTGATGTGAATGTTTCCGTCTTATTTTCTAGAACCTTTTAAATACTCATACTGATAAAAAATAGACCTGTTTATTATTTTAGGTCATCCTGTTCTTACCTGAGCAGTTCTTGGAGACATTTGAATGTCTGTTGGGCATACAGTGCTCTTTGTCTGCCCCCGAGAATCATTCTGATAGTGGTTGGGTCAGTAATAGCATCTTATTACTCCTCACTTGCAAACCTCACACACTCCCTCTGGTTGCATTAGCTGCTACTTCTTGTAGCTCCTTGATTCATTCATTGTTCCCTGTATTGAAGAAGTACCATGAAAACAAGATATGACTGCACCATAAATCTTGATACCCTGAACACTTTTTCAGAAAAGCTGCACAATTGTAAATTCATTTTCTTAGCAAAGAATAATTTAAATTTGTTTTGTGATATGTCAATCAATTTGAAGTCTTTTCAGTCATGCTGTATTAGTTTAGTCTGGCATTCTTGTTTAGTTTGTCACATTGCGATGGCTGATACAATAATTCTCTCTCAAACACCCTCTCGCTGCTCTCTCATTCTCAGTTAGCAGGGACAATATGTATTCAGTGTTGGTTTCTCTCCTCGCACAGTTATTTTTCAGATAAATCCACTGTACTTCACATCTCTCAGTCTCTGTCACGCTTAGTAACAAGCAATACTGATATGTGTTTGTAGCTCTCTCCTTCTCATGCTTCGTTTGCAGGTGTGTGTGTGTGGACAGAATGCTGGTGAGAATCTGAAATACGGTTGACAGGCACAGCAGTGCCGAATCATAGCGTTCCAGTACATTAGACCCTTACCAGCAGCAATTAGCTGCATTAATGTGCTGGGTGCTCTCACACTTTCTGCACATTAAGCTCTGGCTGAAGGACAGCCTATTAAGCTTCAAAATAATGCACGTCTAGTGCATGCGTAGTTTAGTTTTGTACTCAAGGGTCCAGGGAGTGTGAGGAGTGTAGCATATGCTGGCATTGACACAAATGATGAGATTGGGATTATATTATATATTATATATTATTTTCTTAGAGGATGTGTATTTATGTATTTTCATCAAGTATGTCTGATCTAATCAAATCTGTGTAGTATTTAATAGAACATATAGCATTGGGTGGTGGTACCGTGACACTACATTCTTTGTAGTGATAGCACTCCACCTGATTCATCAAACATAAATCCCTGTCTTTACTAGTGTCCTTAATTATTCATTGCAAACAAATCCTCACAGCAGTGTTTCAATATTTTGTGTAAAACCTTTCTAGAAGAATAAAGGCTGTAAAATGAGTTAAATGTTGGCTCACTCTTTATTGATACCACTGATTTCAGTAGAAATGCTGGGCAGGCAGGTGCTCATAAACTTGGTTTTAGTATATTTGATAAAAATAAAATACAAACAGTTTGGCATTGGACAGAATATATAAGAAACATATTTGGAGATGTACTACTGAATTATATTTTATTATATCTTTGACCCCACAGACATAAACTATATTTTGTTGTTATGTTATAAATTGGCACTGGCTGATATGTACATGCAATTTTTGTCCACAGTTCCCATACAAGGGCATTTTTAATCTTCCTTTAACTTAAATTTAATTAGCTCTGTATAATCTGTCATCTGAAAATGTATTCAGGCGCTGATCTCCTAATTGTAAATAATATCAAATGTAAAAGTATGTGTTGTAAATGTTATAAGACATGAGTAGGTAGACTGGTCAGTCAGATTTTACTGTGCAATATAAACCCAGTGTGTCACAATAGAAATCCTGCAAAAGCAGAAAATATGAATTTTGCTGCTGAGGTGATCTACCGAATGAGACTAGGCCAAGGGAGCAGAAGTGAAAGTTACACATGTCACTGACTTTATGGTCAGTAAGTAATGGTAAGTAATGTCTGAGTTTTGAGCCGATTGAGAAGAAATTCTTGTTTTCCCCAGTTATGTGTTTCTATTTCCATTTCCTTTACCACTTTAATCAAAGGAAAATTGGGGCTTAAAAAATGCTATAGCTAATAAAGGTCAGAACTCATTTGTTGACCTGTTGACCTAGAGAGGGAGGTTTTGTTTTATTCTATTAATTATTGGCAATATTTCTTCTAACGCAGGGGTGTCAAACCAAATCCACGGAGGGCCGTGTGGGTGCAGGTTTTCTTTCCAACCACGCAGAAGCCACACCTCATTCCACCTGTTTTTAATCATTGGATATAATCAATAGATCTTGACTTTCAGTAGTGTGGGGCTTTTGCGTGGTTGGAAAACACCCGCACCCACACGGCCCTCCATGGATTTGGTTTGACACCCCTGTTTTAACATATAATATTGCAGTGTTGTTTTTGTCTTCTGCCAGTCTGTAGCTTTGTTGTCCAATGTATTTGCTGCTGGACCTTTTTTTTTTTTTTTTTATGAAAGGCACTTTTTGAAATTTTCAAGATGGACACAACCTGACCCTCACTGTATCCCTCTGCCAGTAAAGCTACAATTGAACCCTTCTTTTCCTCATTAAGAACCTTTCTTTTCAACCATTTTGGCAGTGTCTGTAGTTGTATTTTCACTACATTTAATTTTTGGGAATTCCAAGCACTGCTTTTCCCATCCAGCTGGTTCTATGAGAAGTGAATAGTGATGATAGTAGCAGTGATTTTATACTATTGTTTGTTAGAATAGGATTTTGTTCAGGTGATCACCTAATCAGCATCTCATAAAGTAGAACGAGGTGTGTCTGTAAAGGCATTTAACAAACACTTGAATGGAATGGCTGATGTACACGTGGAGATGCAATATATAGTTTATGTTGGCTTTTCAGCTGTGGGGGGTTGCTTCTACAGGAGGAACTGCCTACTGCCTCATTTCCTGTTTAATTTCCACATTGCTATTCCAAGTTGAGTATGCTTTGCCCAGTGACCTGTACTCGAGAGCACTCAAATGCCCTGTAAATCCAAGCATGGCTTAGATTCACTGAGGCGTGATATACTCACTAACACACACAAACACACATTTGCCTGTCTTCTGTCACCCTTTTCAACAGGCGTATCATTTTTGGCCTTTTTCGTGTATATAATTTGAATATTTATTTTATTAAACATTGACCTTAGTTGCTTTACAGAGACTTATCACATTATTCTTATTAGGTTTACAAATGCACTTCAATGAATTGACCTTTTTAACATTGCAGCCCAGTGTCACCAAAACATGCATGAAAGGATAGTTTTGAATATTGGTTATATCAGATTTTTTGCTCTGTGCCAATATACCAATATTGATAGCATTTTCAAGTAACCATACGTCCGTGTGAGAAATTTCTTTATCATTATCGATTTGCTACGTCTGACATGACTGATATTCAGTGCTTATATCCTGTACTGGATACTGGAAATGCTTATGATTGCAGAATGGAAAGAGCAGTGTAGTGCATTATGTTGCATTTAAATCACAATATTACTAAAAGCTGCAGTGATTGCATTTTATGTAGTACATTAAGCTCAGGTCTTGTTTGCGTTACTTGGTGAATGAATATAAACTATACATATTTCCAGGCTGCTTTGACTGGGCTTGTTCTGATGTGCTGACATATTGGAGATTAAGACCTCACCAATCTGTAATTGTATTTGTCCAGTTCATGCCATTTCTAACATGTCAAGTGAATATACAGAGTGATAAATTGCTACCAACTCTCAATGCAAGTAGAAGATATTGTTTGTAGGTATTGTGCTGGTTCTAGATGAAGGTTATAGACCTAAATATACAGCTCAGATTCAGAATATTTATGTCATTGTTCTCTGTGCAATCTACAAGCCGCACCTAGACAAGATTCTACTAACACTGACTGCAGTACAGTGCAGTATTCACCTCTGCTTCTGTGTACCGTCATGTAATGTTTAGACCTTACAGTGCCCCCTGCATCTGTTTTAATGCTCATATACACTCCATCTCCTAAGACCTCCTCTGCTTTTATCTACTATCTATGGATACAAATAGTGTCTTTAGTGACCTCTTATTGCACCCCCATTGTTGTTAGTGGTTTTCTTCTTTACGCCAGCCCCCACCTACTCAGTTTCATTGTGTGTATGATTATGCTAAGTGTAATCAGCTTAAACACCAGACCTCCATGAATTATTAATGAACTGGGCTTGTTTGTGTTACCTGTGCTGATAGAGGGACCAGGCAGAGGAAAGTGGAGAGGTGTTGACTGTGGGTGTCCAGTGTCAATTCCATCAGACCTGTGCTGCTTTGATATATTGGTGTTTAGATGCTGTGGAGTTTAGGTTATAATCATTTTTAAATATGTCTGTGCAGACAGAGTCCTGGCAGCTGTCCAGTTTGCTCTCGAACATTCAATCATCACCAACACTAGGGGTGGGCGATATGGCCTTCAAATAATATCATGATATACTGTGATATTTTTGTGATAACATATATATATATATATATTCTATATTGATTCTATATATATATATATATATTTGATTCTATTAATATTGAGTATCTGCCGATCTGAATCCTGATCTGATACTTTTTCCTAGACAGTACTGTTACACAGTGCACACTTCAAGTAAACTCAGCCCAGTGTATCTGCTTGACACTGAATACCTTGCATTAAGAAACAAACTGCCTGCATCCAAGCAGCTGCTTATTTTTAAAAAAATAAAGTTACAAATGGTGTTTCACAAACTGTTCATATAAATACTTTAATATTATTTTTTACTCTTTATATTAAATTATCTAATGTTATTTTTATGTATAAAGAATTATTTTGATTCTAAAAGTTAGTCAGATTTATTGCCAACAGAGATCACTATTGCGATATGGCAAAAGCCTTATCGAATTAAAAAAACATACCGCTATTATCGGGAATAATATTACATCACCCACCCCTAACCAACACACTGGCATTATTTTTGGCATTTTTATAGGGTTGGGTGATATAACGATATTACTATATACCACGATTTTTAAAAATGTGGATGGTATCTCAACATGAGAGCGGTATTTATGGCGTGTCTGTGGTGTGTCAAATTTCTGTTCTGTGTCTTTTAAGAATGCGGCTAAAATGTTCATGTGCATTTTGGAGAGCCACAGGGAGGGGGCGCTGTGGAAACTCAATTACTGCTGATATCACGGTCTGAAAATGGGTGGAGACATACAGTAGTAATACAATAAAGCCCAGTAGTCCACCGCAGTTGCAGGTTTAGCTCTGTGTTGGGTGAAAAGAGAAAAAGCTGTAAACAGACAAAATACTCAGAGAATCCTTCACTCGACTTTGTACTCACCGGTATATGGCTTAATCCTCTAAATGTGTTTTGAAAATACTGCTGTGGTGTGCTAAACCACAAGGACCTGTTAATTGGCCAGCTCTGCTTCTAAACAGTGTAGAACCATCTTCTTTTGCTTGTTTTCAAACTTTTCTGTTTCTCCAATCCAGTCGCTGAGGTTTTCTCTCTCAGAAATGGGTTTTTATCATCAACACGTGTCTGTGTGCACTGTCCAACTGTGTTTAGCTAAATTCACTCAACTTTGTGTTCACAGATGTAAGGCTCAGCGCAGCCTGACAGAGTACTCCCTTCACACAGTAATAACGTATACCACAATAATATATTGAGACAGTATGATGGTATGAAAGATGTGGATACTGCCAATCCCTAAATGTTAGTTTTAGATAAGTTGGCTTTTCTGCATCTATTGGCATTGTCATTCTCATGTCTGGGCCAGTTTTACTTTTTATTACTTCTGTCTGTCTGATTTCTCTGTGTATATATACACTACAGGGTGTATATCTTACGCTACAGGGTGTATGGTGATGAGAAGTGAAGAATGGAGTAGAGAGGGCAACTATTGTTTATTTTGACAAATGCATCCATGTAGCCTTGGGGTGACAGTGACAAAATGGTGCAGGCGTTTCATTTTGTGCAGAACAGGTGCTAAACAAATCACAGTAGCACTGTTTTTGAGGGGATGGTGAAAAATTGTAAAAGGTGTTTTAAAATATAAAGAGGTAATTACATTAATTTTAGAAGAAACATAAAAGAAATTAAAACAACTATTGGGCTGTGTCTGAAATGTTTCACCTTTTTTGCTCATTCACTGGTCTCGCAGTTCCAGACTCTCTAAGGAGAGCCTGGTAAATTTCCCTACTTAATGTGGCCAACAACCACCTACTGCTGCAGGGAAAGAAATCTGACATGAAAAAGGACCAATCACAAGTCTGCTATTCTTGCATAATGAGTAGGAGGTAGCCTTTGATTGACCAGTAAAAAATATGTAAGTGCGTATACGCGGATGTACAGTGAGTCTATCAAAATACAACTGGCAGAATCACGACCTTGAGTCCTGATTAAAGCACTGGAGGTATCTGACTCTCCTTTTACACGTGGGTGGAAACTAGTGTTGTCACAATACCAAAATGATGACTTTTGATACGATACATGCCTAAATAACTAATACAATATAATGTTAAGTGTGACGCCATACATGAGGTTTTGCATTTCTGGGACCAATTGCGCCTTCGGTTTCGTGTCACACATTCATAAGACTTGTTTACTGTTTGAATAAAACGGAATACCTCAATCAATTATGTGATCTCAGTTCAGGACTTCAGAAAAAGGAGTAAATTCAACATAAAAGGAACACTTTTTGCTCATTCACAGTTTATTCGGATCTGTGTGAGCTGCCGTGCGGACCGACTGTGTTGCTCTGTCTCTGGAGCAGACAGGCTGTAAGAAGCTGTGGAGAGAGCTGTCTCCCACTCACGGTCAGTCCCGGTGTTCTAACAAGTTGTGCTACCGGCGACTCTCTTCTATAAAAAGTAGCTAAGGTTTGTACAGAAAGCCGCTGGTGCCAGTTGGGTGTTTTGTTTTTGAAATAACTCGCTAGAATGTCTGAAAAGTTGCTTAAACTAGCAGTAAAATCATTGAGAGAGCGCTGCGGGCGCACAATGCCCCCAGTGGCACACCTTGGAAATACCGCTCTTATTTTAAAACACACCTCCTTAAAGTATCGATACTCACTGTATGGATTATTGTACCGTTTTTAACGACAAAGTATTGAGATAATTTTCTAGTATCTGTATAACGTACAACACATACTGGAAAGTACTCATTCACTAACCACAATATAGACTATTATATAGAAATCTAAATACGGTACGTTTCTCTGCACTGGAAGTAAGTTTAGTGATGTAGCCATTACAAACTTTACTATAGAGTATAACATTGTGAGTGAGAGTGCAAGTTTCTTTCAGATAAAAACAAAACTTTGCCCTAAATCCAGCTTAAAACCTGAGATATTGACTTCAGAATAAAAACCCTGCTGATCATGCGTTTGATGGTGCTTTACTGTGTTAATACTTTGGCTATTGTTTATTGTAGTTGTATTCGTAGACTAGACCATACAGTATGAATCAAGTGTGCAAGGAATTCGGGTTGCTATAGAACATCTGTAAATATCCCCCTGCCCTATTCTCTCTCACACAAATTCACATAGCCTCAGGTCCAGGCTAGCCTTGTCAGGCTAAATTTAAAGACACTGAATAATTTATTTAGGCTGCCTTTTAATTGACTTTTTTAAGGTAGTGCCACCCAGTTCCCAGACAGCCTGAATATTCCAGGTATTATACATTGTCCCAGATGTCATAATGTTATCTCGCTCTCCAGCTACTGACTACACCTTTGTGTGTTTTCTTAAGGCTTGAAGATATCAAGCTTTAGCTATTCAGAATAGGTTTCACACAGCTCCCTGCCTCCTTTTCTTTTTTTCTTTCGTTCTTGCTCTCTCTTGTGCTCTCAATCTTGCTATCACTCTCTCTTTCTCTCACTCTCTGAAAGGGTGTTGTTTTGTCCTAGCCCATGCTTCAGAGAATATAGTGCCAGTATTCAGAGTCCTCATGTGTAATTTGTTGCTGGGTAGTTAACCAGTTCTTGCTAGTGCGGTGCGACTTCAGCATTGACCCACGTCTCTGCATCTGCTGCAGCCAGCTGTGCAGAGGGAGTGAAAAAGAACAAAGGAGACAGAGACAGAGAGCGCACTCGTCTTGTCTGCGAGCGCCAGTCTCCTTGCCAGACACCAGAGGCTGTCTTTCGTCCATGCAGCCGTGCGGAGAGGCAAGCAGAAATAGGACAGGCTTGGTTAGGCTTGTCTTGGCTTTGAGCTCCCGTTCTCTTTCACTTCGCTACTCACAGCCCACCCAGCACAGCTTGTCAGAAGAGAAAGAGCAGAGAGAGAGAGACAGACAGGCAGACAGACAAAGAGAGAGACACATACAGACAGAGGCAGAAAGTGGGTTTGTTGGGATCCAAGCTGCCATGGTTTACAGATGGTACCATGGGATGTGCCTTCATATGGATTCAGTTCCCAAATATACTACCTACACACAGCATCTAATGGTGACTGTGCTAATCATTTAACTTTTAGACTACTGTTTAATTAAAACCTTAATCTTTGCAACATTTAGTTCTTCTTTTGCCCCTTTTCACCCCAATCTGTGCAACTTGCATGTTTCAAAAATATATAAAAAATGCATTGTAAAATATTGGGCCATATTATATCCCATGTTTGATAAGTAGGAAAAGACGCACATGAAACCAGCAAGAAGTCAGCTGTTAAGTTATCATCGCATCTCTAATACATAGTCGTGATGGCTATGGTCCTAGCAGTTCCTGAGGGGTTGTGCATTCTCCCTGCACCAGACTCCTCTGTGACTAATGAAACCCCTTTAATGGTGTGTGAGTTGCGCAGTTCCTTCTGAGCTGGGATGAGACACAATCTCCCAGTTCTTTATTGGACTAATAAATGTGGGTGGGTGGCGAAGAGAACGCGTGCAGCCGACTGGATAATAGTTAGGGTGGGGTAGAGATAAGAGACTCACAGGGCCGCTCTCTCATTACTGCATCTCTGCTGGAGTTTGCGTGGCATTGGGAGCCTTATCGGCCTGTTCACTCCGTGTCCTCCTCTTTTGTTCGTTGGGTGGAGAACAGCGCAGAGATAGCCATTAATAACCTGAGTAATCGTGCAGCTCTGTGCATGAGTTATGAGTACGCTTTAAAAATGAAGAACCCTCACTGCACTGTTTGTTATGCTAATAGCTCTTCCTCTGTGTGTGTGTTTGTGTGAAGAAGCAGAGTGGGAGGCAGTGCAAGAGTCATGGCTAGCTTTCTTTCTACTCTTTTACTTGGTGGGCATGAAAGTCGGTTCTAAACATGCTAAAGGAAGAATAGACACCCTGCAATCTTTCTCTCACACACACAGAGACACATACACACACACAAATGCCAGCACAAATGCAATGGAGGCAGCCTTTGTGTGTAAGAGAGTGGGAGCTTTCTGAATTGAATGTGTCCTAAAATGGCTGACGGGTGTAGATAAAGGCAGAGAGGGCGGGCGAGTCGCAGAAATCCATTTCCCAGCAAGCCCTGTGATTTATAGCCCGTCAGCCTTAGCGTTCTTGCCAACGTCAAACGAGCAGCTGAGAGCTGTCAGAACCGCTTCCCTGTCCTGCAACCTGGCCTCCCCTCACATTCTCAGCCCACTGCTAGTATCGACCTCTCTCTGCTCTCAGCCAGTTTCTCTGTAGTCTTTAAACCCAATCGAAAGTTACACAAGCTTAGTTCGTCCGAGAGTGAGTAGTGACTATCTAGTCACACACACAAGGTCATACACAGCATTACTGAAGAAGACGTTGCACTTGTATAGGTTTTAATAATGAAAATGTTTGGTATGGCCTTAACTCCACTCTACACAAATAGATCAAGCGCTACATATGAATATTTCAAAACTATATTTTGTCTTATTTTTTAACTGTATTATTAACTATGTTTTCCTGACATTGGATCTGACACTACAGATATGTCAGTGGAAATAAACTTCATACATGGGATTTAAAAGTGAAAGGAAAATGTAAATTTTTTATATATCTTTTTTTTTAATGTTTTGTAGACTTTTGGTGTTAAGGTTTAAATTTCTTTCTGTAGGACCTCGATGGGCCTCCTGGAACCTGGGTGTGTTCATCTGTATCCGGTGTGCTGGAATTCACCGGAACCTAGGTGTGCATATATCTCGCGTTAAATCAGTCAACCTGGACCAGTGGACCCCTGAGCAAATTCAGGTACTATCCCTTTTAATGAAAAACAAATAAGCTGAGTTGTATCAATATGAACCTGATCTTGACCCATTGATGCATGTTACAGTTATGAACACTTGTCCTTCTCCTAAAATTCAGTGACAAAACAAGAATGTACAACTTGTGTGTAAAATGTAATTGAATTTTGGTTAGTCAGTTTATATATGCGTCTATACATTAACATTTAATGAACGCTAAAATACTTATCTCACCTACATCTTGTGCTAATTTTAAAAATCTTGGACATGTCTGTTGCCATGTCATATCTATCACCATAACTGCTGATGAAATACTGTTGTCACCGAGAGTGATTCCAATTAAAATTGCTGTAGCATTTTAGGATTTGAATGCTAGCATACAATTCAGAATTTACAAGAGAAAATGATCTCATTCATAATGCATTTTGATGACAGCTCTTTATGATGCTGGTTTTAGGCTTTGTTTTAAATGAATAATTAAACTTTCCAAGATTTGAAAAGCAACAGCAGCAGACTGCTGTTTTAAACCAATCACAAACTCGACTCTATACACAAGCTATTCACCACTAACTAGGGCATGTTTTTTCAGTGCGTTCCATGCTACAGGAAACAGACAAAAACAGCAAAGGTTTTCTTGGACACAATGAGACATTATTTTTATTTTGATCAGATCCAGAAGCTTGCGTTGGCCGCTCTAGACACAGCAGTCATTGTAACTGAAATGTAGCATTTGTTCACTAATAGGTTTTATAGTTACACTATGCAATGCAAATAATCTGGCAAGTGAAAATACTCTGAGTACATCTGATGTTTCTTTTTAAGATTTTTGTAGGAATATATGTTATGCCACTCATTCATTCGTTATCTGTAAGCGCTTATCCAGTTCCGGGTCATGGTGGGTCCAGAGCCTACCTGGAATCACTGGGTGCAAAGAAGGAATACACCCTGGAGGGAGCGCCAGTCCTTCACAGGGCAACACTCACACACTCACACCTACGGACACTTTTGAGTCACCAGCCCACCTACCAACGTGTATTTTTGGACTGTGGGAGGAAACCCACACGGACACAGGGAGAACACACCAAACTCCTCACAGACAGTCACCCGGAGCGGGACTCAAACCCACAACCTCCAGGTCCCTGGAGTTGTGTGACTGCGACACTACCTGCTGCACCACCGTGCCACCTATGTCATGTTACTTATATACATATATATAATATAAAATATACTTATATATTCTTATGGAATTTTGAAATTTTCTTCTAGTTATAGATGCTTTGCATCCTTTTACCTTTTCTTCTGAAATCAAGTGAAATCTTATGCTAGTATAGATGAATGAATGAATGAATGAATGAATGAATGAATGAGCACAGCAAAGCCCCTGATGCACTGGGACATTAATCAGGGTGAAGCAGTTACAGACAATGAATGCATAATCATACAATATTCTTACCCCAAGCTCAAAATGAGAAATTTAAAATGTAGTCTAATAAATACTGACAGGATTGAAAATGTTTACATATAACAAGATATCGCATTTGTTTGCCATTTTAATCTATGTATATAATCAAAATAAAGCTGTAGATTTTTGCTTACCTCCTTAACGGTCATGACTCACAGTCTGAAAATCCAAGTCTTGAAGAGCTTTACCCATAAGTGAATAATGATTTTCTTTTCAGAGGCTGTTGCAGTGGCTGTTCTAATGGTAGTGCTAAAAGCAGTACATGGATAGATTTGTTCTCCTTTTGCAGAACTGAGCAGCATAAAAGAGCATCTTTTCACTGAATGCTAACCGACATTTTAATGGGTGATTAATTCTTGATGGGTAATTACTTGACAGGCCCCCCCTCCCTCCTTCCATCCACCTCACTTTGATCAACTCCATCAAACTGATGGTAAATTTGACAAAAGACTGTCTGAGTGCGTGTGTTTGTGTGTTATAGCACAGGCAGCTGTTTAGCTTTGTTTGTTTTCATCTCACCTCTTAACCCTTTACTGTCTTTGTGCAGAGTATGCAGAGCATGGGAAATACCAAGGCCCGACAGCTATACGAAGCCCATCTCCCAGAAAACTTCAGACGGCCACAGACTGACCAGTATCCTTTATACTCTGTGCAAGTGTGCCCAGGTTTGTGCCTGTGTATACTGGGTTAATACATTCCTTTGTATCCTGGTATGTTTCCTAATGCCTGGTTGAGATTCACAGTAAGATTTAATGCTTGACTTTGCCTGAATAAGCCCACTGCCCACACATAGGCTGTGGAGATGGAATTGGCTGAATAGACCATCCTTTAGCCAGAAATGGCCCTGCTGATTTCTTACTCTTTCAGAACTCAGTGGCTGGGGCTATTTCTGAGAAGAAAGGAAAGATTAGATTTTTATAATCTTACCAACGATGACTAACAGCTTCTACCAGCCTGCATTTCTCATAGGTTTATTACTACTTTATAAGTTGTTGCTGATTGCTTTGGGGTAAAGGTGTGTGCCTTTTCTAATACATTCTTAATCATTATATGAACCTCAGTTTTAGATTGAAGCTTCAAGTCTTTCTTGTGCATACATTTTTTTCTCCATTAATTGGCATGAACAAATATTCTCCATTTCAGGATTGAGAGCAGAAAGGTTTCTGTTTGAAATATACATGTAAAGGGTTTAATCGATTAAAATAAGCCTGCAAAAATAAACAGAGATTTTTAGAGAGATTGTTTTGAGAGAACCATTGCTCTAACAACAAAATACAACAATTTTTTCCCCCGTGTTCTTCATGATGTACAGCGATTTGTGGAAAATATCTTGAAAGTCGTGCTGTACATTAATGGATTTCGAGATCTACTATGGTATCAGTCCAGAAAGCACCAGTCATGGCATTGAAGTTTAAGTTTGAGCTAAAAGTGAATGATAAATTTATCAGTAGCCCATAATTATATGTTCCAGTCATTTATCAACTGAAGTTTTAGTTTTTAATCGACTTTTACGATTTTGTGTTTATGGACGTATGTCGTTTAATACATATGTGCTTTTGCCCAGCCGTGCCTATTAGAAGTATGTTCCTTGGACTGAAATGAACACTCATTATGTCTTGCATAATACAGAGTTTAGCTGCTGTGCTCTTGTTAGGAGTACATATATCAAATTTATCACAATGATGTTATGACTGAGCCAGTCAGAGTGTAGGACTGGAACTATTTGTTTTATAACTGACATTTTGAGCCATCTCATTTTTTAAAATTTAATCTTGACTATTTGCATTTAATTGCCTGCTACCTAGTGATTTGCAGTCCTTACTTTAAGGTGTAGTACAAGCATCTGCCAGACATTTGAGAAGAGAATTAACGTTCACAAGGAACTAAGTTTGACAGTGTTCTTTTGTATTAACACTAATAAAGAGGGATGCATTTTGAACCTGACTGCTACAGAGATTTGAGCTAAATTGCTTCAGTCGTGATTTCCTACCACCAATTACATACTATTTGAATCTGTGTAGCTATTTAGTAAACATTTTGTACTGTGCAGTGGTTAAAATCAGTCGATTCACTCATGCCTAATTTGCCTTACTTACTCTTTTGAGATTCCTTGCAGATGTCTTTTTTCTTTACTCTGTAAAGGAGGGTGCTTTTTTGCCCTTAGGCAAGCTGGAGCCTGTAGACCCTCTAGTGACTTCATACCCCTTCACTTGGATGCAGTGCTTAGATACGTGTGCTTTACTCAAGATTTTACATGCAATTCAGTGTAACACACAGATGTCCAATCTGACCTTTTCACCTTGGACAGTGCTTGACCAGAATTCACCTGGCTGCTGTTAGCAGAGGCTGACAGACACAAGCTAGAGCAGCAAACCTCTTTCTGCATTTTTTTTTTTGTCTCTTCTCAGTCCATACATCTCCTCCCACATCTTGTCACACACTACAGGTCTAGACGGGTGTGTGTGGTACCCTAGCTAATTCTATATCCTTCTCTTTGGGGCCTTTGCACACTCTAATTGAATTTCCTTGGCAAAAGCTCTCCTTATCTGCACTCTTGTGTTTGGTGTAGGTGTGGAAATGGCTTCATTTGTATGCTGACCACTGCGGTACAATATTCTTAACTGTCAAAATGGATTAATCTGGATAGCGAAGGTGAGCTTCCTTCAGAAACGGCCTTTGATGGAATTTGCTTTATCAGAGGTATAGTTTTTTCTGGATGGAAATGCACATCGTGTGTGTGTGTGTGTGTGTAATATAATATAAAACTACCTCTCTCTACCTCTTGCTGTGTCTGTCACGCTCTGCGCCTCTGCTCCTCATCTCACGCTTTTAATGATCCCACTAATGGAAGAATTGGCCATGTTAATGGGAACGTTGCAAAGAAGAGCAAAGAGAAGAAATTTGAGGAAAAGCAATCTTTCTGCAGCTAGAAATGAGTTTGCTCACGGTGCATGTCAGTGTCACTCTAATTTGGTGCACTCTCCAGCTTTTTCTATTTTTCTCCTTTCTTCTAACTCTGCTTTTCTCACATTCGTATCTAAACATCCCTCCTTGGCTTTGTTTGTGGTTTTGACCTCATTGTATTAGTGTTTTGTAAAATTGTTCCTTACTAGTTGTCATCTTACTTGTTTTCATGCAGTGGTTTTCCTGGCATTTCACTCCGCATTAAAGAATATAATACAAACATGCCTTCCTGTTTGACTGTCTGCCTACATTCCATTTTGAGTGGATAACTGGCCTGCCAATTATTTAATTTTATAACACAATACATAATATAAAGCTTACAGTGGTGTTAATTAAATATAGTTAATTCAATAATTGTTGTCCATGTATAAAATATTAGGTTTACAGTTATTCATTGTGATTCTGCCGGAGCTTCTAAAACAGTGATATACTCTACTTTGATTTATTCTGATTAAGGGTGAAGTAAATTTTTTAACCTGAGACTTGGAGAAATTAATGTGTGTGTCTGTGTTGTTGATTTGTGTTCATTGTTAGGTTTGTCCTGATTTGAACGTTGAACCTAACCCTAGCTTTGGTTATAAGGATCTTTTAAGATGATTTCAGTTTCAGCTGCCTGTCTCTTTCTGTGAACATGGCACTTAACCATCATAGAGGAATTTTTGTTCAAGAGTTGAATATGTTCGGCCATTTTAATTATACAGGAAAATGTAATGATACAGAAGACCCTGAAAAGTTTTCCATTTTGTTCATTCACTATTCTCCAAATTCCCTGGAGAACCAATTTTTAATAAGTGTACTTGCAGTGATGGGTTTGATACTATTTTGATGACTTTGTGTTCTCTATCTCCTCCTTCCTCTCTCCCTCTTTCTCATTTGCTCCCTTTCTCTCTCATGCACTCTCGCTATCTCTCTCTGCCTCTCCCTATATCTCCCTGTAGCACAAGTTTAATAATTTCCTGCCAGTCTTTATTTATTTATTTATTTTTTAGAGATATGCAGTGTTATATTTCCCCATTGTACACCTGTATTTTCTACCTTTTCTTTTCACCTTCACCTGTTCACCCATGTGCTCACTCACCTCTTTTCACTCTTTTCTGTTTCTCCAATTCGTTATGTGTTTTGCTTCTCCTCAGCTGCTATTTGCCTACATATTTCATGATTTTATGTTGATAAAATTAAATAAAGGTAAACACATTTTTGAAGCAACTAGTGTTATTTTTAATAGAGACAAACCACTATAAATGATTGCCTCCCACTGATTGATCCATTTCTGCACTAGGGTATTTCTATTTTCATTCTTTAGAATACATGAAACGCAGCAGTTTGCAGAAAACAAGTGGAGGTTTGTGTTAAACAATATTACCAAAACAGAAATTGTAGTAGGTGTTGTTTACGCATTTCTATATAAAATATTTTCTCATTGTCATATGGCAAAACTGCAAAGTGTTAAAATGCCTTTTCTTAGTTGATTAGATTTAATCTTAATAATTTATTCTTTGCCACCTCACTGCTTTTGCTCTAAGTTTAAATAATTATTTAAGTTATGGTTGTTTTTTTTTCCACATAAAAGAGGCCAATCAGCCCTTTTCTTAACCTTAAAATGGTGGGACCCACTAAAATCAGTAACGTTTTTAATCACCATCGACAGCCTATTTAAAAAATCAATACTAATTAACTTCTCTTTTCATCAATGCAAAGCGATGACTATGAGGCCCTACCTCTGAGAAGATCCTTTAGTTACTGGTTCTGGCCCTGGCTCTGTCCAGACTTTCTTTTTTTATGAAAAGCCATTTTTCAGACATGATCCTGAAAAACTTGCGTGCTCAGGACACAAGACTATATAATAATAATATACAAGACGTTACAGCAATTCAGAAAAGCCTTTAAAATGAATGTATGATAGAAGTGTTTAACACTGGCTAGAGGAGAGTGTGTTATACATTCGTTTGTTTTATCTATCTGTGTGTGAGCTAACATTATGGCTCGTGAGTTTGAGTAACGGATCAGAGAGTGGGAGACATCTTTGTCCACACACACACCAAAACCCCCTTTTTCTTCTCCTTTCTTCAGGACCAGAAGCAGGTATATAGTGCAAGGCTGAAATTCTGGGCTTTGGTGCAACTAATGATGAGAATAAAGCCTCACAGGGAGGACAGGCTAGACCTGCAGGGGTTTACACACTAACAAGTGCAAGGTGCCAATTAAAGCTTGCTAGCCACAGCAAGAATACCATCCGAAAACCAAAGTGAGCTTCAAACTGAGTTTTTGATCAGCTTTGAAACATGGGGGGCTTTGAACTGGGTGCTAACTTTTTTGCTATTGTTTAGAGAGAGAGAAAGAGAGAGAGAGGCTGGGGGATCGAGGGAAGGAGAGTGTGAGTAAGCGAGCTGTGGTTCTAGATCATGGTGTGAAAACTGACACTCTCAGCAGGCTGGCCATGTCTCAGAAAATATGCTAGAGCTGTGTGGCTCTCTGTCATGGTCTTCAAATCAAAATAATGATAAAACTAGGTGTGTGTGTGTGTGTCTGTGTATGCACTCTGAATGCATTGTAGACTTTTTTTTATTATTATTTTTTCCTTTCCCGTCCCCCCCAGTCCTCTTCCTTAACAGCTTCTCAGAGCCGTGGAGTTCTTCATTAGGGACAAATATGAGAAGAAGAAGTACTATGACAAAAATGCCATCAATGACTCCATTGTAAGTACTAATTTTCAGTTATGAATCCTGTATTCTAAAAGGTGCATTTTCAAATATCTCTTTGTAAAACACACCCCTATATTATCCAAACATTTGACAGTGATAGTTACAAGTTGTTTCTTATGCATTTGTAAATGCTACCATTGGAATAGGTTAATATTTACTTGGTGGAAAAATGAATGAAGATGTGTTGGTTTTTCAAAAATGTGTGATTGATTATAATTATTAAATCTTTATTAATATGCTAAATAATGTCACAAATTTAGAGTCCAGTTGATGTCTGTTTAAGTATATATTTATAGAAAACTTCATAATTATTATCGAAGCATTACAAAACGGTAAAAGTGTAATTAATATTGTGATTTGTAATTATTTTGGGTCTGAGTTGTGTGTTTATCAATAGAGATATACATACAATTTATATTTATATGTGTATAAGGTAAAGGTTTATTTATTGACAGGTTAATCATCTCATTCATGTAGCCAGCTACTTTTGACAGATAATGAACAACAGTTAACTTCTTTTTATTAGTGCCTGATATCTAGTCCCTTGACTGTTAAATTGACAACACATGTAGTTACTTTCAGAGACGTGTGTGTGTGTTTGTGTGTGTGCATGCATGTGCTTCTGCTTGTTTTGTGGTTTGTATTGTTAGTGATAAATTATGTTCTTGTCTGTTCTGTCTTGTTGATTGAAGCCTTTGTGAAGTGCATTGTAGGAGCTGATTATGTAGAGCTTATTCTTTGCCTTTGCTTAATTTTGCTGCTTTGTTGCAGTGTCTCAGATATGGGCTTTACTGGGGCATTAGGTAAAGAAACAAAAACAAATGTAGCTAATGTGTGTGCCCAGTCTGCATTTAGGTGAACCCTCAACCACACATGGCACATCTGGAATGCTTCAGAGGTTGCTGTGGTTCAGCTGCATGGAAGGTCACTGAGATGACTGCAACAGAGTTTAATAGAAAGGGGCTAAAAATAGCTATATTAGTTTTTGTCAATTTTCTAAAATGGCCCTTTGTTGGGCCGGCTTTTAGGATCCAGCGTCCTGGAGTTGTGGGTTCAAGCCAAGACTGCAAGATTGGTGTCTGTATAATTTACTCCTGATGAATCTACAAGCCATGACCTGTTACTACACTTGGTTTGCAGCACAAAATGGCTGGAAAAACATCAGCTGTGCTTGTGTGAAAGTGTTATGGAGTTAAACAGAGAGTGGAAATAATTGTGCTTGTTTCTGTGTGTATTCTTCAATGGCATTGATATGTTGCCTACAGTCAGACTGAGATTCCAGGTCTGCCTTGTCCTCTTATGCTGCTAGAGTCTTTATTAGGTAAATCAATTATTTATAACAACTCATTATCAGTTTAAGGCATTTTACACTGTTGGAGAGAGGGGGAGAGCGAGAGAACAGATGGAGAACAGACAGATAGAGAGTAAGAAAACTAGATGTGGAAAGAACTGAATCTGTCAGAGGCAGATGAGTTCATGCTAAACATCTGTGTGTTCTCATTTGAAACATCTTTCAAATGTTTGACAAGCAAGTAATGTTTAAAATATTTATCAAATATTATCCTTCGAAAGGATATTCATTACTTGTCATTAATCTATTATTTATTAACTTGACATTTTGCCAGTTAGTAATGGCGGCGTTCACGACTGTAATCAAACACTTATTTTTATAGAATTTCAGATGTTTCCTCACCATTTCCTAGTTCTACAATCTGATTGTCTGCTGGAAACCAGTCTAAAGTGCTTACTAAGCCCTGGCGTGATACTTATTTGTCTGGGGAGTCTATAGGCTCATAAAACAAAAACATACACAAGACATCATCAGTGTACTGGCAGTCATGAATAAAAATCAGTAAGTGTGCTATGACTGTTTGGAATAGATTTTGAAGTATTTCGAGGTCACTGACGGAGAGCCCTATAGAGCAGCCAAAACAAAATAATAAACGTGTCCTTTGACAGTTACTTGTTTGCAATAGAAATCTTCCAGTTCTGATGTTGGCCAATTCTGCTTGTGCACTCCTGCCCAAAGGCCCTCCACAGGCTCTACCCATCATGTCACAGTGCTGATGTGATTAGGGCATGAACACCAAGCATGAAATGGAGCCTCGTGAGAGGAAGCCTCTGTCCTTTGGACTGGAATAACAAAAGCAAGTCCTGGTGTGGTGCACCCCTGCCTCTGCACAACGTAGAGAGCAATCATGCAGTGCTGCCAGGTGCTACTGCATTACTTTACCAGTCTCTCTCTCTCTCTCTTGTACCATCTTCCCCTCTCTCTCTCTCTCTCTGTCTCTCTCTCTTTCTCACTCTGTACCTCTCGCCCTCTCTTCCCCCTTTGCCCCCCCCCCCCTCTGTGTATTTCTCGCCCTCTGTATCTCTCACCCTCTCTCCCCCATTGTTCTCTCTCTCTGTCTCTCTCTCTTGCTCATTCCATCTTCCTCCCACTTTCTATCTCTCCCTCTCCCTCCACTTTTTCTTTTTCTCCCCATCTCTCGCTCTCTTACTCACTCTGCATCTCTCTCACTTTCCCACCTTGATCTCTGTCTCTCTCGTTCCATCTTACTTTCTCTCTCTCTCTCTCTCTCTCTCATTCCATCTTCCTTTCTCTCTCTCTTACTCTGCATCTCCCACTTTCCCAACTTGTTCGTTCTCTCTCTCTTACTCACTCTGCATCTCTCCCACTTTCCCACCTTGATATCTCTCTCTCTCTCGTTCATCTTCCTTTCTCTCTCTCTTACTCTGCATCTCCCACTTTCCCAACTTGTTCGTTCTCTCTCTCTTACTCACTCTGCATCTCTCCCACTTTCCCACCTTGATATCTCTCTCTCTCTCGTTCCATCTTCCTTTCTCTCTCTCTTACTCTGCATATCTCCCACTCTCCCTCCTTGTTCTCATTCTCTCTCTCAATCCATCTTTCTTGCTCTATCTCTCTCCCTCTCTCTCCATTTGTTCTTTTTCTCCTGCCTCTCTCTCATGCCATCTTCCTATCTCTCTCTCACTCTGCATCTCTCTCCTTCTCTCCCCCTGCCCCCACTTGTTCTCACCCCCCCCCCTCGCTCTCTCTCTCTCTCTCTCTCTCTCTCTCTCTCCTTCACCTTCATTCAACCTCTCCCCAGCCTCCACTACATCAGCATGTATAGAGTTGTCTGTGCTGTACAGTGGGGAATAAATGTTGTCTTATTTTGTCGGGGAATAAATGGTGTCTTATATTAAAAGCCTTATCATAAGTCACAGCAGTGATGTCATGTTCTCCCCCTGCTGGTCTGCTGCCATTTCACTGATTGTGTGTGAAGCATGCAGCAAAGCGCTGCTTCAGAAATAAATGTCCCAGGATATTAACCATCAGCCCCAACCTCCCTGTTTTGTTTTGATGTTTTCAAATGATCTACTTTCTGTCACTTTTTACTATGTTAGTTGTTTTATTAAAATGATTTTAAATGATTCTGATAACCAGTGTAAAGTTTGTGGGGAGAGAATTTTCTTTGCTGTGAGAAGTTGATTGTGGGAATTGAACCTTTTACAAAAAAAGTGGCATAGATGTAGAACCCCCAGCTCAATTACCTTCTGCCTTTTGTTGCTTTGTGTATTGCATTAAGATGAAGACAGCGATATGTTTCCCACTCCATGTTCTCTCTGATGTTAGCTGTCTCTGCGTGTTGACTGGCAACCTCCATCTTTAATTTTTGCAGTTGTCTACTTATTTCCCTGGACACGGGGCTTGTTAAAGGTGTAGAGAGGATAAAAGGGAGGAGTTTTACAGAATATTGGTTATTGGATCTTTAATGAATCCGTGCCTTTGTGGGAGCGTAGTGTAGCACTGATGCTAACCCAATAAAGAGGATTATGAAGGAGATCCATCAGCAAGTAATGGCTCGGTCTGGACAGCTCCACACTAACCTGGGCCATAATGGACCTGCTTGTTTTACGCCGTCTCTGCGGACCCTTGCTGCTGACAGTGGTACTTTGCTTTTGAGACAAAGAAGAAAGGGTCATCTTTCTTTCTGTCCCTCCCTTACACCACATAGCCCTTTCTTTTCGTCTTTCTCCTCCCCTTTCTCAGCTAACTCCCTGTGTCTTGGATTTCTTTCCCTCTACCGTCTTCTCTGTGTCTTTCACTGTATCCGTTTTACTCTGACTGACTGACTGTCCTTTCTCTTCTGATTTGTCTCCTTTCCCTGACTCCCCCTGCTTTTTCCTCTCTGCTCCTTTCAAATCCCCTAGCAGTGAGACGGCTCTGTCACCTGGGTGACCGTGTGGAGGTGTAGGGAGATGCTTGGCTCTCTTCCAGTTTTGTCCCAGTCTTTTCCCTTCTCTTCTGTTTGCCAGCGCCCTGGAGAAAGGGCCTTTGTGTGGGTCTGTGAAAAGCGCAAGCCTTCTATCTGGCCTCAGAACACTGCAGGAAGACACCCTAAACAAACAGCCACCCGAGAATGAAAGAAGCACAGTCGCTCTCTCCAGTGCGACAGAAAGAATGAGGGAGAGAGATACAAGCTGATTTGTATCCACACCATTTCCTGAATTATATCTGGGGGCAGGGGTTCTCCAATGTGGTTCTCCAAAGATGTCAGAAAGGGTTTGGTGTATATCATGGTCCCTGTCAGTTGAGGATAAAATAAACAAGCATTTTTACAATACAATTAAGAGACTTAGAATGACAATGATGTGTCTGTTGCGGTTTTTAGAATGAGCGTGTTAAGAGTTGGCGGAGGGCATGTAAGTGTTAAAGCTCTTTTTAGCTTCCACTGAGTGTTTTTGCTCATATTTTCACTTTCTTGTCTATTATTGTATTTTACCAAATCAGATCGGAACATCCCTAATTTAAACCAATTGTACCATGTAGAGTTATCAGATCAAAGCTCTATTGGCAGATATTCATTATTAAACGACTCATATCTGGATTGGGGCCAAAAAAAAACTACAACCTTGATTGGGACATCCTTATTATAAGTGCAGCCACATCTGTGTGCTCGTGAAACAGGGTAGTATTGTACATGTCAGCCAATAGATTAAAATAATTAAACACTTCATAGTTGGATAAAATTACCAAAAAGACAAGCTGCCTCTGTTGTTATGGTGGGACCAGCTGTAGCAGTCATGTGGCATGTGAAATGGAGCGAAATGTGTACACATTTTTGGTTCCTCTTTGAGTCAGATGAGGTGTTTGAGGATGTAATAGGAAATTGATCTAAATACCACTGGTATATTCTGTACTGGTGAAAGGTTTTTCATAGAACCATGCATCTAAGCCCCTGATAATTTAGGAATCTTTATTTTTTTTTAGATTGTGTCTATGCCGAACTGCATTTGTCTAAGGTATGCTGCAGCGAGCAATTTTCCCACCCTCTGTTGGATGTGGCAGGGCTGGAAAATACTGTAAAGAGCAAATGGCTTTCTTTATCAGCCAGATGTGTTTATTTCAAATGCAATCAGTTTCCTAAGATGGTAATAGTTGTGCGTGTGTGTGTGCTCGCTCTCTATTTCTTGCTTGCTCACTCACTACTAGAGGCTGAGTAATTAAATGTGGTGTGCTGAAGTTTGTCCCAACTGCAAATTAATTCTAATTCCTCTAATTCTGCTTGTGCTTCTTTCTTTTTCATCACTTTTCTATTTTTTCTTCTCTCTTTCTCTCTATTGCATTTCCTTCTCCACTTTTCTCCCACTCATTTTCTTTGCCCCCTACGCCCCTGCCACCTCCTCTCTCTTTGTCTCTCTCTTATTCTTTTTTGGCTCTCTGCAGAAGTCTTCTGATGCTGCTTTGCCCTTGGCATCCTCTCCCTCTTCACAAGCAGCTGAGAAAAACAAACTGGAGGTACTGTGCAGTGTGCTGTGCTTGTGTCGGTGATGTCATGTTGTATCCGTTTTTCTAATATAGCATGTTAAATTAATATTCCTGTGGTCCTGTGACATCTTAAAACCTACTTTTCTGATATTGTATTGACATTTTCTGATATGTATTTATTCAGCATCAGAAGTGGCATCAAGAGTCAATATTCTGCAATTTATCAAATTGTAGACTAATGACTAAATATTTACCAAATTAATGTAAGACCTGTGCTGGTATTAATGTGGATGTTACCCCCTACATAAACGTTGTTAAAGACCAAGTACAGCCCCTTTTTATCGCAACACTATTCCCTAATGGTGGTGACTTCTTTAAACAAGATACAGGTGCATCTCAGTAAATTAGAATATCATCAAAAAGTTAATTTATTTCAGTAATTCAACTCAAAATGTGAAACTCATATTATATAGAATAATTGCAAACCGTGTTCTAGTTCAAGCATTTCTTTTAGTGTTGATGATTATGGTTTACAGCCAGTGAAAACCTAAAAGTAATTAACTCAGGAAATCAGAATATTATAGAAGGCCAATGTAAAAAATGATTTTTAATACCCAAATGTTGAACTACTGAAAAGTTTGTACAGTATATGCAGTCAATACGTGGTCTGGGCTCCTTTTGCATTAATTACTGCATTAATGCTGTGTGGCATGGAGGTGATCAGCCTGTGGCACTGCTGAGGTGTTATGGAAGCCCAAGTTGTTTTGATAGTGGCCTTCAGCTCTGTATTGTTGGGTCTGGTGTCTCTCATCTTCCTCTTGAGATTCTGTTTGGGGTTTAGATCGGGCGAGTTTGCTGGCCAATCAAGCACAGTGATATAGTGGTAATTACACCAGTTATTGGTACTTTTGGCAGTGTGGACAGATGCTAAGTCCTGCTGGAAAATGACATCCGCATCTCCATAAAGCTTGTCAGCAGAGGGAAGCATGAAGTGCTCTAAAAATGTCCTGATAGACAGCTGTGCTGACCTTGGACTTGATATAACACAGTGGACCAACACCAGCAGATGACATGGTTCCCCAAACCATCATTGATTGTGGAAACCTCACACTAGACTCAAGCAGCTTGTATTATGTGCGTCTCCACTCTTCCTCCAAACTCTGGGACCTTGGTTTCCAAATTAAATGCAAAATTTACTCTCATTGGGGGAAAAAAAGGCTTTGGGCCACTGAGTAACAGTCCAGCCCTTTTTCTCCTCGACCCAGGTGAGACGCTTCTGGTGTTGTCTCTGGGTCATGAGTAGCTTTACACAAGGAATGCGACAGTTGTGGCCCTTGTCCTGGATATGTCTGTGTGTGGTGGCTCTTGAAGCACTGACTCCAGCAGCAGTCCACTCCTTGTGAATCTCCCCCGATATTTTTAATGGCCTTATCTTGACAATCCTTTCAAGGCTGTGGTTTTCCCTGTTGTTTGTGAACCTTTTTTCTACCACGCTTTCCATTAATACGCTTGGATACAGCAGGATGGTGTCAATGACTGCATTCTGGACATCTGTCAAGTCAGCAGTCTTCCCCATGATTGTGTAGCCTACTGAACCAATCTAAGGCACCATATTAAAGGATTAGGAAACCTTTGCAGGTATTTTGTGTTGATTATTCTAATCCTCTGAGATAAAGACTTTTAGGTTTTTATTGGCTGTAAGCCATAATCATCAACATTAAAAGAAAGAAACCACTCTGTTTGTAATGAATCTATATATGTTTTACATCTTAAATTGAATTACTGAAATAAATTAACTTTTTGATGATATTCTAATTTATTGAGATGCACCTGTAGTTCAAGGTGTTGTATTGGCCTCCAGATCCCACAGATCTCAATCAGGCATCTGTGAGATGTGCTCTAGAGATGAGCCTGATCCATGGAGGTCTTGAAGGATCTGCTGCTAGCATCTTGGTGCTAGATACTACAAGACATGTCTCAGTGGCTCAGAACAGTTTATAATAATATTGAGCCTTATGCTTTTAATGTTATGGCTGATTAATATGTAATATTTTTGGATCTATATCTAACCCTGTTTTTGTGCGTTCCGAATAACCAGAAGAGATAGTGTAAAAAAAGCACAGTGTTTATTTCTTGTCCATCTTTGCACTTGAGAGATACTAACAGACTCATGCAGAGATTTGTGACAGTCAGGAATACAAATTCTCTGCTTATGTGGAAGGTGACCTCCAGGAATCCAGAATATTGTCATAGATTCTGTTTGATTGACAGCCCTGACAGTCATACAGCATTAATAACTACTGTCACCGGAATAACCAGAGTTCTGTTTTCTCCTACTGACTGCCAGAGTTGATGAATTCCTACAAAATCATGAAGAAAGGTACACCCCTACAGTGAAGCCGAGGCAGCCCCAGGTAGCCCCACATGAGCTGCATGAATAAGAAAAAGACTCCTGCACCATTGAGTTGCTTCACATAGTCTTTGCAGGCTGGCAACTCAGGGGTCACTGGAACCTGCTGGAAAAAGAAACACTAGTCACAGTGGTTAGAGAAAGGATGTGGAGCCCAGTTAAATAATGCACTAGGCAGTCACTTCACCAGGAAGGGCAGGCCTAATGAACAACATGGCATTCTTTGATGGAAGGATCCAAGGAGTAATGGAGGTTTCATTTGTATGGAAAACCTCATTTCATTTTTCATTTTTGTACTATTCAAAGAGCGCTGGCTGACTGTGCAGTTGTGTTTACTGTTGTCTTACTTTTGGCACTCATTCGTTCATTCTTTCACTCATCTTTTTTAATCTTTAGTGAAATTAGTTGCAAACGAAGGAACTGAAAAGCTAAAGTAACCAAACAGGAGCTCTTTTTGGCAGTCATATTGCAGAGCGTATGGACAGTAAGACGGTATATATCTGACTGACATTTTGAAACACAATTGCTTCATATTCAACCACACCCTTTCCTTCAGGCACGCCTGCACCCAGCAGCTGCTAAACAAAAGAGCACAATGGAGCAGTTTTAATTCTTTGTCAGAGGTGTTTTGAGCTGAACTAAGTTCAGCTGAGGACGAGTGGCCAGAGTGCAGGTCCAAGAGCACTCTGTCTCTGCGCTGGATGGGAACAACCTAAGCTGTCAATCTTTCAGGAGGATGTTTGCAGTGTCAGCAGAGTATTTGGTGCATGACTTTGTTGGTATTAGGGCTTGACCTGTAGATGTGTGAAAATATCCTCTGTGCTTCACACTGCCTCCGCCGGTCAGTAGAAAAAAGAAAAATACCAAACCCACTTTGACAAGTCTGATTTTATTATTGATTAAACAACTAGCACCCCATATTTTCACAGAGGTGCCAATGCAATACTTATTTTCAGGAAAGGAGGCCCAGATCCTGTGTGAAAGTTTAGCTTCATGGGCTGGCGTGCAAGTCCAATCCATTACAATCTCAGACTGAAATATTGTGTTATAGGAAGTTTCTGCCACAGTCACTCACTGCCTCTGACCGAAAAGCAACACTGCTGCAGCTGCAGGGAAACTGAGAGGTAGAGAGAGACCAAAAGAAAGGTAGAGGATGAATAAAAGGATGTGTATAAAAGGTAGGTCAATGGGAAGTAAGAAGCAGCCAGACACAGACGTGAGGAGATTTACAGACCAACAGCAATAGGGTCATTACCCAACATTGTCTGTGTGTTTGAGAAAAGAAAGGTGCGTTGCGTGAAATGTGTTCCCTTCTTTGACTGCGGTTGGGGTTTGATTGAGGTTGAGGTTGGGTGGTGTGTGCTCGTCTGGGAGGAAATCAATAGTGCAGCTCTGTCAGCATGCAGAGGGGAAATGGAGTAATCGATGTGCTGGTAAAAAGCTCCAAGCAGCCGATACACACCTCTCCTGCCGTGCCTGATTCTGCTCTGTTCCCTCACTTTCACGTAATCACGCATCCCCTTGCTTTTCAGAAAAACAACCTGCCAGTGCTCGCTTTCACACCTGGTCACTTACTTTGCTTTTGGGTGTTTGGCTTTTTGCGCAAGGCCTCACTTGATTCAGAGGGAAGGAAGGTGGGAGGCAGTGGGGAGGTCTGTAGCTCAATAGCTATATGGGCCTGTTATAAGCTTTCTGTTAGTCATAATTGCTCTGCTTCTGCTGGATGACCCTACTTATACGGCTGTTCAAGTCCCATTAGAGAACCAGCGTTTAATGACCATCTCAAGAAACTTTGAGTCACTTTAGAGTGTGGGAAACTCTTCCACTGGCAGAGCTTAGGCAAGTTTAATTTAGTCTGAGATTAGCTTGGATTTTATCGGAGTCGGTCTTTTATCCTCTACAGACACCTGTGAAAACTACAACATTTTAAAACTTGTGCCTTCTTTAAATCTGTGTGTAGGTGTCTAAGGGTGAGTGAGTGTGATTATGATGAAGGTCTTGCTGCAGCCAAATGACATGCTCTATTTTCTCTTTTTCTATTTTCTGACAGAAGGAGAGAGAGAAGAAGAAGGAAGAGAAGAAAAGAGAAAAGGAACCCGATAAAGGGAACAAACCAACAGTTTTTGACAAGGTAATCCAGCATGCGTTGTTCGCAATGAAGTTTCTGACACATGCTTTTGTTGTTTTAATGAGATCAAAAGTGCAAAGCTAATATGATAATGGAGGATGATTCAAGAGTATTATTCTTTTAACTGTTGCACATTGTAAGAGACTTGCCAGTTACTGGGAACACAGTGCCTTATTGGAGCAGTTCTGTTTATGGCAAGAAATCGGGCATGTTTTGTTTTTGTGGGTTACCATTGTCGTGCTTTTGCACTGATTTTCTCATTGTTAGTCTCACTTTGTATGATGATTCCATAATCTTGTATGTGCTAAACATATAAAATATTACAAGCTTGACACAGTTTATAGAGTATATTTTAGTTTGCTGTTTTACCGTAGTTGTGGTGAAATAATGGGCCACCTTCATGTATAAGTACTGCTATCTGTCCGCTGAAACCACTCCAACAGCACACATTTGTGATATAGGAGTGTGAAGAAATAAAAAAAAACAAAAAACAAAACAACAACAACTTGGATTCGTCCCTCCAGGCTCCCCTTCACCACTCTTTATCACACAACCACAAGAAGTCATCCAGCAGGTATGCATTTGCTTTGGCTGTCAGTGCAGTAACGTGAAAGCTGACTGACAAGTTCTCTCGAGTCCAATGCCCAAAGTACAGAGGGTTTGCAACACAAGTTATACATTTTCTTAAATATTGATTGCAAAAGTGGTCATTTCTTCCTTTTAATATTCTATCACTGTTTCTGTATTCATTTCCATTCCTTTCTGTCTTTAATTGTTCTCTTTCTTCATACATGTTTTGGTAATTAGTAACTGAATGCTGTTTTTCCCCCAGAAGCTTTATCCATTATTACACTATTTATTGTTAGGGCACATTGCTATTATGTTGCCATCTGAGATGTTGTTAGATATGATTGGTAATTAGTACTGTGTACCACCAGCTACCAACAGATACAATGTAAAATACCTAGCAGTTAATAGGGTCCCAAGCCTAATTGTAGTGTGATACCTAGTAGGGAAGTGAGGGTGTTTGAGACTAAACTATAGGTGTGAAATTCTTCTTTCTTAAAAATCTGTTGTTGGACATCCCATATATTAAGACAATGTTTAAAACAAAAACTAAATTAATGTATTTTAAAAAGTATGCTGTAACAAACTTGTATGTCCAATACAGTGCCTTGCGAAAGTATTCGGCCCCCTTGAACTTTTCAAACTTTTGCCACATTTCAGGCTTCAAACATAAAGATATAAAAACACAATCATGAAGTGGAATGAAATTTATTGGATGTGTCAAACTTTTTTAACAAATAAAAAACTGAAAAGTGGGGCATGCAGTATTATTCACCCCCCTTGCGTTAATACTTTGTAGCGCCACCTTTTGCTGCAATTACAGCTGCAAGTCGTTTGGGGTATGTCTCTATCAGTTTTGCACATCGAGAGACTGAAATTCTTGCCCATTCTTCCTTGCAAAACAGCTCGAGCTCAGTGAGGTTGGATGGAGAGCGTTTGTGAACAGCAGTCTTCAGCTCTTTCCACAGATTCTTGATTGGATTTAGGTCTGGACTTTGACTTGGCCATTCCAACACCAGGATACGTTTATTTGTGAACCATTCCACTGTAGATTTGGCTTTATGTTTTGGATCATTGTCTTGTTGGAAGATAAATCTCTGTCCCAGTCTCAGGTCTCTTGCAGAGTCCAACAGGTTTTCTTCCAGAATGGTCCTGTATTTAGCCCCATCCATCTTTCCTGTCCCTGCTGACCAAAAGCAGGCCCAAACCATGATGCTGCCACCACCATGTTTGGCAGTGGGGATGGTGTGTTCGAGGGTGATGAGCTGTGTTGCTTTTACGCCAAACATATTGTTTTGCATTGTGGCCAAACAGTTCGATTTTGGTTTCATCTGACCATAGCACCTTCTTCAACATGTTTGGTGTGTCTCCCAGGTGGCTTTGGAAAACTTTAAACGAGACTTTTTATGGATATCTTTGAGAAATGGCTTTCTTCTTGCCACTCTTTCATAAAGGCCAGATTTGTGCAGTGCACGACTGATTGTTGTCCTATGGACAGACTCTCCCACCTCAGCTGTAGATCTCTGCAGTTCGTCGAGAGTGATCATGGGCCTCTTGGCTGCATCTCTGATCAGTCTTCTCCTTGTTCGAGATGAAAGTTTAGAGGGACGGCCAGGTCTTGGTAGATTTGCAGTGGTCTGATGCTCCTTCCTTTTCAACATGATTGCTTGCACAGTGTTCCTTGGGATGTTTAAAGCTTGGGAAATATTTTTGTATCCAAATCCGGCTTTAAACTTCTCCACAACAGTATCTCGGACCTGCCTGGTGTGTTCCTTGGTCTTCATGATGCTCTCTGCGCTTTGAACAGAACCCTGAGACTATCACAGGGCAGGTGCATTTATACGGAGACTTGATTACACACAGGTGGATTCTATTTATCATCATCAGTCATTTGGGACAACATTGGATCATTCAGAGATCCTCACTTAACTTCTGGAGTGAGTTTGCTGCACTGAAAGTAAAGGGGCCGAATAATATTGCACGCCCCACTTTATTTGTTAAAAATGTTTGACACATCCAGTAAATTTCATTCCACTTCCTGATTGTGTCCCACTTGTTGTTGATTCTTCACAAAAAAAATTCAATTTTTATAACTTATAACTTCTGTGTTATGTTTTAAGTGGTATTTATCGTCAGTAAGATACTCGTATCCTAAAGGAGCTTCCAGCACTCGTTGATTTCATGGAGCAAAGAAGAAAAAGGGTAATGCTTGAAAAGACAATTTGAGAAAATGTGAATGCACGAAATCTATTACTTTAAAAATGATCATTAATTCAAGCTTGATGTTGCATATGAAAAATTGTCCCAATACCCAATAGTTCAGGCTTCATTTGGGTAATGGGTTTTAATCAGGATAATATCCTTATCCGTAAGGATCTTCTGTGTATAATGCACCAGTAAATGCATCTTAGAACAATTTAAAACAGATAAATAGTCTCTCAAATCACCTCAGGATGTAGTCTAAGGCGCATTTCAGTCTAATACATCTCTAATCTATCTCTTTAACTAGGGCTGGCGACATTGGACCAAAAATCATATCTCTGTACTTCTAGTTTTAAAAGTCGATATACACGATATACAGATCAGCCATAATTTTAAAATGGCCTCCATTTTTCTACCTTAATTGTCCAGCTCCAATGACCATATAGGTGTACAGTGTAGTTCTATAATTACAAAATGTGGTCCCTCTATTGCTCTGCATATGTTATTAGCCTCTTTTCACCCTGTTCTCCAGTGGTCAGGGCCACCGTGGAGGCATTGTATTAGACACCCACCTTGTTGGTCCACCTATTTGATGTAATGTCAGAAACAGTAGCACAGTTTCATAGTCATTCTCTTGTCCTTCATCAGTGGTTAGAGGATGTTTTTGGCTGAATATAATAAATTTGGATAGTGGAATTTTAAGTCCAGCAATGACACTGATGTGCTTAAAAACTTCAGCAGCATTGCTGTGTCTGATTTCCACACAGGTCCCAATCGCATGTGAGGTATCACAAGCATATTAACAAAAACAAAATAATAATAATAATAAGATTTGGTCTGTGTACATTTGGCAGTTCTTTTTCTCCATTTTTAAAATGAAAGTAAAACATTAAAAAGGATTATTATTAAATTTTAGAGTCAATTAAAATTTCGATGTGGGAGACAGATGAATACATCTATTTTTCTTCAAAAATTACACCATTTTATTTTGTTATTTAATACAATTGCAAGACACTTTTGCAAGGAATTTTAGAGAAGCCCTAAATGGCGATTGTTATGTGAGAAAAGGTGTCCCGTGTTGCGCCGTTCCATCAGGGTCTTTACATCTAAATAGAGAAAATGGTGCCTTTTCTAATTTCCCTGGGAAGAAAAATCATTTTTGAGCTCTAAGGTAGTTGTCAAGGAAACTCAAAGCACATAAAAGCGATATGCTGAGAATTTTTCTTTAAAACGTTTGCTCTTAAGGTAACAGGGGTGCTGCTTAGCAGGATTAATTTAGAACCATAATCTGAAACAATTTTACCCATGATGAGAAGACACATCCATGTCTGTCACTCAAATATATGGAAGAGCAGTATTTCCTAAGGATTGTTAGGAGGGTTTGCATTAAATTGGCAGATTTTCTTCCTCTTTGTGTGTGGAGGGAGGGCTGAGGCTGTGTTGTAACAGTGTGTGTGTGAGAGAAAGGAGAGATGCAAATACAGGTGCAGATTTATGGAAGAAACAGATTATGTATTTTAAAGAAACATCAAACTATATTATTATAAACAGTATGATTTCATTATATATTCTTCATCCTCAAAAGTCAGTATACCACCCAGCTCACAACCCATAATACCCAACAGTACATTGCATTATAACACGTTGGCAATGACATTATTTCCCAAGCAGCCTTATTCTTATCACAGATTTATTAATATGCACCTTCTTCTGATTTAAAGAACGTAAATAATAACTGTAAATAATTTTCAGATAGAATGGGGGAAAAACAGAAACAGAAGCTCCTGTGTGTTGTGAAATGATTTGCATATGCCATATAAACAATAGAATTTCAGTTTGATAATTGGAGACACGATGGCTACCATGTGTAAATGCGTTTTGCTTGCAGCCTTATTAGGATGCACTCCAGATACAAGCAAGTGTAAACAGCATCTAATTATTGGGACACCTTGTTTTTCTGCCTCCTTCATTGTTCCCATGCTGTGTGTAGGTGCATGCATAGATCAATACACAGAGCAAACATTTCTTGCATTTCCATAGGAATGTTACATACACAATCGCTTGTGTGTGATTTTCTGGTCACTTATGTTAATGCTCTATTAATCATAACTAAGACTAGTATAGTCATGCAACTGCTGTATTACTATTGAGTAATGAATTCCAGGAAAGAACATGTCTAGAGCAAAGTGCCCCTTCAGTACTTGTTTTTGGTGCAGGGTCCATTTGACCATTTGCTCTATTTTCCAGTCAGAGAGATTAAATTCCATATATATTTTAATGCTGTGCAGTCTAGTGTTAGAAGCAGCTGAGTGCTGACCCTCAAAATGATATTCATAGCCTCTACAGTCACCCCTTAACTGTGTGGTCTGTTTGTGTTCATGCCTGCCCTCGATTGTGTGTTGGTGGGTCTAGGAATACATTCTCTCTGTGTGGTTCTGGCCTGGGTCAGTGTGTAAACTGACTATAATGAAGCTTTGACTTTGTGTGGTGAGAGAGCTACACTGGTCAAGCTTTAGAAATAAATGGAACTATAGCAGAAATTGAGTGATAGAGTGGTTAGGGGTTGTTGTTTTTTTGTGACTACAATCCAGAAAGTGAAATTTCACAAAACACTTTGCTTTATAGAGTGCTGGAGAACCCAGCATGTCTCTCTACTTCGATCATATTGAGTTGGACAGAGTCCGTTACTTCATTATTATTAATATTCATTTAGTGTATTGATCAACGTTTTAAAAAAATTATAGAATGAAAATTTGATTTAAAAATAAGTAAAACATTAAAAATAATGCTTCTTTTGGAGCATTTCCTAAATGTGTTAGAATATGTCTCAGTTTATTACAAACCAGAAACCTGAGGTGTTATACATCTAAAGCATTACACTTACTTCCCACTTTCTACAGTCCATATATAGGAACTTGGGCCCTGTCCAAAAAACAGCTTTTAGGAAAATGTGACAATGTGAAGATGTGACTTTTACTTTATTGTCACAACCCTCTACACATTTCCGTTTATCCTGTTTACACTGAAGTCATATTCAGTGCTAGTCTCAGTCCCTGTGTGGAGGATTGTGAATTGTGTTATTCCTTATAGGATGAAGCAGTTTCAGAAGAATGAATTAATTAATGAATGAACCACATAAACCAGAAATGGTTTTTATAAAGTTCAATATGGTTAACAGCACCAAATGAAGCATAATATTTCATGTCAGATAGTCTGTGTGTTTGTGTGTTTGTGTCTGTTGTCGCTTGTCTCTCTCAGCCATTAAGAACATCAGTGCAAAGGTTTTTCTGTGCATAATTTGACTTCAGTTTACTGTAATCACCAAGTTGCCTCCTTGAATCAGACAGTAATGGGTAAAGAAATGAGCAAATGCTTGAGGTTAGTGAGGAAAAAAAATGTAAATGTCAAGAAAATTTAACACCCAAAAACAGGATTCTGTGTCCAATGACAGGATTTAAAGCTGAACAATAGCTAACCTGCATGTGTTATTAGTGTTATTAGCATGGAAATTAAACACTACCTGCTCATTCTGTCATTTATGACATCCACGCTAAAATGTTTGAGTAATTCATGACCAGGAAAGCCCAGACTACAAAAAATATTAATGCCAAAATCCCTTTCAATGCCACAAGATAATTAATTTTCCATTTATTCAACATTATTTTATTGTAGGAGTGCAGCCATAGAAATTAATGACCTTTCTTTTTTCCTTATAATTATCACATTTATTGTTGCTGAGGCATTTTTCACCTGCGTTGCAATGCTAAACATTGCAAACAGTATCGATAAATAACTTATGAACATTAAATAAAAATGTATTTGATTTTCTCTTTAATTTTAAGGATTGTCTGTGGGATTATGGGTAATGTCAGGTTTTGAAATTATTCACAGTTAAACAATTACTGCATCTGCTTTCCTTTGTGTCTCAATATATCTAAAATTATATGCATATTTGTTATATGTGCATCCTTTTTTGAAAAAGAAAGAAAAGTAGACACATCTGCTGCAAATCATAAATATGTAAATGAGTTCAAAGAAGGGCAGGGTTAAAAAGCTCCTATGTGTGCCTGTATTCCAGTATGCACTCATTTAAATCCTCCTTATGCAAACACTGAAAGCATTACTTAAGAAAATACAAAGTTTTGAAACTCCAGTTAATATAATAAATGAGACCTTTGATCTACCTGTGTGGAAGTCCTCTGGAATGTAACACCCTTTTCCACAATGAAGCAGTGTGTTAGTTGCTATTCAACTTGCAGAAGCAAGACTCGCACAGACTTCTGGGTAATGGTGTGGTGATTGGATCGGTGTGTGCCGGGTAATCTCATGTACTTCGCCGGCCGCGATGCTTGTGGATGGTTTGCTCTCAGCTGCTGGTGGATGAGCTCATGGAGGAGTTGGAGATGTGCTGACTGCAGACTTACAGCTGTGCAGTCATGGCAACATGTTTATCATCTGCCTCCTTCACTTTCTCTTATTAGTTCCCCACTGCTGCTGCTACTGCCTGAATACCAGAGGAGAAGTGATCACACGTGTGTGAGACAGTGAGAGAGGGGGGTCGTATCAGTGTGTTTTTAGGGAGAGGGGGTTGTATATTTGTGAGAGTGAGAAACAAATGAGTTGTTTATAACCCAAACCTTTGTCAAAAATTATTATTATTTTTTATAATTAGTCATTTTTATGTCACTGTTTCCATCCTCAGTCTTTATAATAATAGTATACAAACAAACTATTTTATCAGTTACCACTGTTACTACAGTTACTAGAGACATGGTTCAGGTTTTTGTTGTTGTTTTTTAGTACAATCAACACAGATTTGTTTGTGTACCTCATGTACACTTGACTAGTCGCTCAAGCTTACATTAGCACGGCTGTGCACCATCTCACTGGACTCTGAAAAGCTGGCAAATGTGCAGGGAATTGTGCTGACAGTGTTCTAATGCAGCAAAGGTGCGGGTGTTTGTGCACATGTGTGCATTCTGGGGGGCAGGAATAACAATGGCTTTGCCTATTTCTCTCCCCATTCACACTCATCTGCAGTGTCCTCCAATCGTGTTGGACAGCAGCTGACTGGCCTGGCTTTTACTGAAATTACTCTATGAATGGCGGACGGTAGCAGGACACCTGCGCCTAAAGACCCACCCTTTCTCATCTCTTCCGCTCTTCTCCTCCTCCTACACTCTCCATGGCTTAATTGGTGTCGTAAGCCGTTAACAGATTAGTGGAAACCCGAAGGATGTTTTCCTCTTGTTGCTTTTTGAATTAACCAAAATGTAAAGCCACGGGAAACTGATCCAATATTATAATGATGTCTTTGAAATGTTTAGAAAAAGAGACTCATTTTTAATCTCTGTGTGTTAATCTAGAACATTGTACACGGAGGAAGAATTCTAGAACAGCGTGAATGAGGACACGTCCTGGAAATGGGGCGTTCTAGAAGTGTGTACTTAAACATTTCCTGTGTGAATAGAGAAGAACGTTCTAGAGAAACTGAGAGCTACAACTTGGTGATACTAATGGAGCGGCAGAAAAAGCATATAATTACAGACGGAGAAAAAACAATTGACTGTAAAATGAATGTGTGCCAACCATTTGTTATCAACAGCCACACCACCTCCACATAAAATATTATCTGTAACCTCGTAGAACAGTAACACACCAGCAATAGCTTCAGAGAAAGTCAGCAAACTAAGCAAGATTATGATGAAACTAATCACAAAGGGGGGTAAAATTGGGAGAACCGCTGATTTTTTCCATCATTCTCGCACACCATCAGCAGTCTTTGGTGTGCTAGGGTTTGCTGAGGGGGAATGCGGTGGTCCTCTGAGCAGAAGATTGTGTTAATGCCTCTATTGGGAGCAGCAGTGCTTCATTTGCTTATCAAATAAGGCAGTGACCACAAATAAGAGTCTGCTTTAATTAAACCCTTTTTAGACTTGCTGTTTCTTCAAAAGTCAAGGTTACAAAGTTTCTGGTAGAAATTTGTTTAACTCATTAGTATTGTTTCCGGATTTACTGGAGGCCATCTCCTCCTCATTTCTCTCTATCTCTCTCCCTCTCCCTCCCTCTCTCATCATGTTACCCCCACCCCATGTACAAAGTACTCCCCTTGTAGCATCCAGCCATGGCCTCTGTCGCTCATTATCACACCACGAGGTGCTTATTAGGCGTTAAGTGGACTTAGCGACTTAGCATTAAAAACCCCCTCATTAAGGATGGCCGCTGCAGTGCAATTGTTTTCTTTTTGCTGTGACTCTCCCTGAATGCAATCAGTAATTCAGACACACCTCTGCCATCCTCTCTCTCTCTCTCTCTCTCTCTCTCTCTCTCTCCCTGTCCCTCTCTCCCACACACACACCTTGATTCTTTCCATTTCTCCCCCTCTTCCCTGGGCATTCTGAAGGCCAGTGGCAGGCAGGTGATATTGCATGTTTGTTGGTATCACTAACTGTCCAGGACTGGTTTAGAGCAGTTTTTCAACAACATCTAATAAGCAGAATCAACAACATAAGTTTAAATTGTATACAAAATTATATTTTTGAAGAAATGTACTATGTAAAAGCCCTCAGCCACCACATGCATTGCAATGGTAGCAATGCAGTGTGTGCGTGTGTGCTCACTTTTTATCTGGCTCTTGCACAGTGGTTTTCTGTTAAAGTGATGTTTTGTTTCTTTGAATACATATAGGAGTCTCTCTCTCTCTCTCTCATATGCACACATATTATTTAATTATTTGTTTGTCATCTAGTGTTTTTCCTTTTGGAAAAGAAGCTTACATTTCTGTTTCCTTACCCCCTAAGGCCATGAATAAATTATCAAAAGAGATTAAGTGACATCCTCCACATAGAAAATAGTGCTTGTTTGTTTGTTTGTTTGTTTGTTTTGCATTTGTTGTATGTGTGTGTGCGTGTGTTTCAAATATTACTTTAATAGAGTGAGTGTATGTGTATGTTTATGTACTGCCCTTGCTCAGATCTGTCTGTCAAGCTGCTGTGCTTGTGACAGCACAACGTCTAGGGACTTTGTTGAGAGGACAGTTGGAGTTTCTGGAGAAGCGCACACACACAAACACACACCATTATATGATGCTCTGGGTTGATGGTGTCAGAGTCCAGATGGTTTGTGTTCAGCTGGCTGTGGGAGTAAGTCTCTGTGGAGGCGCAGTCTGCTGGGAGAGCGCACAAAAATCATCCGTTCATATGCCTCCGTACCAGCCTAATGCTCAGGTTAGCCAGGTGCATTTAATGAAGTCCGATAACATGTGGTTTTCCTATACATCCATCCATCCATCCATTATCTGTAACCGCTTATCCAATTTAGGGTCGCGGGGGGTCCAGAGCCTACCTGGAATCATCGGGCGCAAGGCAGGAATACACCCTGGAGGGGACGCCAGTCCTTCACAGGGCAACACAGACACACACACATTCACTCACACACTCACACCTACGGACACTTTCGAGTCGCCAATCCACCTGCAACGTGTGTTTTTGGACTGTGGGAGGAAACCGGAGCACCCGGAGGAAACCCACGCGGACACGGGGAGAACACACCAACTCCTCACAGACAGTCACCCGGAGCGGGAATCGAACCCACAACCTCCAGGCCCCTGGAGCTGTGTGACTGCGACACTACCTGCTGCGCCACCGTGCCGCCCGGTTTTCCTATACAATAAAAATAATATATATAAAACAAAAATCTCATCTATTTTGAGAGCTGATATTTAGAGAGTAATAAATTGCTCAACATGTGAATGGATTTTCCTCTGGCTATGCTCTAATATTTAAAAAAATATTTATTTTCTTATGTTTTTTTTAAACAGCTCGTTTTACTTGAGGCAAATTGCTGAAAGTGTGTGTTGTTAATTTTTACAGCATAGTTGCAGGGGACTGTTTCATCACATCTGATCCATATTTGTGCTTGCCTTTCGGAGGAAGTGTGGAAATTATAGATAACATTGATATTTACTGACCTAAAGGTAAAATAACAATTGTTGACAGAACCGTTGGCATGAGTGGCAAGAAGAACTGTGCTTGGAAATAACATTCACAGTGTGGAAAACCCCAACAGTTCAATAAACTCATATGGATGTTGTGCTGTGATCAAATTCTCAGATACACACTCTATACTGCACAGCCTTCTGAGGAGCCACTGTCAGAGTACTGTCCTAAATTATATTTCAATCAAATGTCAGCTCAGAGATTTTTCTGTAGAAAGTAGGCTTTTCAAAGACTGTAGCACACTAGCACATAAGTGGTGGCATTCAAATGCTAATGTCCTCCAGCCTGGTGATCACATTGTGTATGTCATGTGCGTGTTTTTTTTTTTTTGGGGGTAATCTAATGAATAAATGCAGTGGAGACATTGTTAGAAATGTGCTACAGTGCCCACAGCTGTGGTTTTTTGAGGACACACTCTAACTGTACTCTCACAGCCTTGTGGATGTTTGTATAAATGTGAGCGGGAGCGTGTTCTGTCTGGTTTGGGGTAAAGTGTGTAATGCTGCCAGGTGATATTTCCCCTTTGAAGTCTCAAGGAGGTGAAATGCATAATTAATACTGATGAGATATTCCAGACTCAAGCCCTGGCAATAATCTGTGTGGCACACAGAGACACAGACACTCTGATTCACTCACTCTGTACTTATTTTAACCTCAACTGGACTCTACAGCACATGATTTTGACAACTTTTTACCTTATATTGGTTTGATTTAAATCATTTGGTAAGTGATATGTACTCGTATGTATTTGTTGCTACTGTACAATGAAAGTTGATTATTGTTTATTTGTTTTAGGTCATATATTGAAATTTAAGTGAATGGAGAGCATGGAAGACCAAGTAAATTTACTGACCTACTGAAAAACAATAAGTGGGTTTTTTGGGTTATGTTCCCCCCCTTTGTTTGTTGGTAGAGCTCATTTTTAAGGCAGTATGACAGTAGGTGAAATGAAGATAGTGCCATATGTTGGTGTTGGAAATTTAAAGGAAATTGAGTTAATATTTGAAAATGCTTGCAGTGTTACAGTAGAATATAAATGGGTATTGTGGCACATCCAGTCAAATTTTCAAACACTTTCTTCAAACTAAAGAAAATGTAAATCCCAATACAAGAACTGCCAGTGTCTGTTAGGGTTCAGGTGTATTAGCGCCTGCGTATTCGCAGTTTGTTTTGGGGCGCTGATGCATGGCCCTGTTATAGAACTTGAAATGACAAGCAGATCTAAGTCTAGTTAGTAGTCATAGGTGTTATAACTAATTGTAATAAGTATTAAGACCTAATTACAGTGCTTCACACAATACCAGTTTCCTTCAGTGTCAGTTTAGTATAAATTTAGCTCATTAGACTAAGCATATCGATTGAATTTAAAACAATCTCTCTCTCTCTCTCTCTCTCTCTCTCTCTGCGATTCAGTCTCCTGCCTCAGGTCATTCATTAATAAGAAATTCAGTCACATGATAATGATCATTCTTCCTTTTACTCTTTGCTTAATATAGGCTAACGGTGACCTTGGGGCACAATCTATACCACACATGCACACACAGGAGGAAGGAGATCAGCTAGGGAGGGAGTTGGATTTAGGAAGAGGCTTGCAGAGATGATTCTTAAGGGAAAAGGTGATGAGGCAGATGGAGAAAATGGGGGAGGTGAGGAGACTGGAATGGAAGGAGACAGATAAGAGGGCTGGGAGATGGGGACAGGGAAGCAAGCAAATGAGAGGGAAATGACTGGTGAGAAAAAGTGATGGGACGAAGCGGGCTTATAGGAGAAAGGGATGGTGAGGAGGAATAAGCACGGAGGAGGGAGTGATGAGGTACAGAAATGGGTGCACTGAGGGATGGAATGTAGTAAAACTGAAGAAGAGAAAAACAATCCTGCGGAGCAGAGACGGAGGTTGCTGCGTGTGTGTGAGGTGATGTTACAGGGTGATGGGGAAGCTTTCACTGGCCCGCTCATGCAGGGAATGGGATTTCAAGGTTCAGTGTCTTCTCATCCTCAAGGCCTCAAAGCTGTGTGTGTGTGAGAGAGATTTTATGATGAAAGGATTTTATCATGTGACATTACATTATAATAAATGTATTTATTTTTGATTTTGTTTGGTCCTGGTATCTAGTTTTTATTGTCGAAATAGTGTTTACTACCCAAATATCGAGTTATTCTCAAGCTTTTTAGTCACCCTTTACTATCCCATTTTTAACTCACATTCTTTTATATGGAAAAGGGGAAATTAGATTATGAAGTAGGACTTCATGCACTGGTATGAGTGGATCAGACACAGCAGCGCTGCTGGAGTTTTTAAAGAATCTGCCCACTAACTCTCCACTCTATACACACCTACCTTTTTGATCAACCTTGTAGATATAAAGATAAAGAGAGTAGATATTCTCTTGCTGCTCGGTTTCTGCTAGTCATCCTCTCATCCCACTTCAGTGGTTGCTAGGTGCTGCCCACAGGACGCTGTTGGCCGGATGTTTTTATTTAATGGAAACTTCTCAATCCAGCAGGACTGCTGTGTCTCATCCACTCGTACCAGCACAGGATACACTACTCATTTGATGACACACTGTATCAAGACTGGTCATGATAACATTAGATATTTTCATGTTGACCAGTTATAATGTTTATTAATTCATACTGGACTATTCACAGTTGATAACTGACCGTTTTGTCTGTGAGTAAATTACTCTTAAAATATAACTGTTTTATTAATGACATTAAGCAAAGAGAATGTCTTTAATGGGTATTTATATTGGTCAGAACCGTCCTCAGGTTCTGCTGGAGCTCACGCCTACAGATGCCTGTGGAGAGATGCTGACTTGATGAAACTGCAGTGACTGAATGCATCTGCTTCCACAGTGACATTTGGCTTGAACTGAGATTTGTATGTACAGCACATAGTGTTCTAGGCTCACTCAGAGCCAGTGTGTCTTCTGCTCTACCCCTCAGCTGGGAGCAAGTCTGTGTGCTTCTCAACTCTTTTGTGTTTAGATATTTATAGGCCTGGCCTGGTCTCAGATCCTCCTTTAGAGCTTTATTCTCCCTTGCTGAGCCCCAGAACATCTCACCTGTTCACTATCAGCTGCTCATGGGGTATAAAAGTTGCTTCTGTGGAGATATTAGTACTTCTGTGGGCTTGGTATATTTCGCGTAAAAGGCGTGTTGTTTAAGGACATGATGAGTATGTGCACGTCATCACCAGATCTCTTAAGTTAATCACAGGAGTGTGTAGAGAGCCAGACGCACCTTCCCTCTGTGTCTCGACAGTGATAACTGTGTGTGTGTTTTATTGAAGCCCTGGATTCCCAGCAGGCATCTAATGGAGAGAAGTGAAATAACTGACAGGGCTTGAAATAATGCGTAAGATTTGGACTCTGAATAGAAAGAGGAGAGCAGCTTAGATGAAGAGTCTTAGCCCTGAGGGATGAGCTAGACCAAGGGGACTGACGGAGTTAGTGTATTGCTCAGAAAACTAAAGAAAAAACTGGTTAAGAGAAATGCAAAGACGAAAAAAAAATTTGCAAGGGAGTTCCTTCCGGCTCTCTGCAGTATGGGTCTTTTCTGCAGCACGGCGGTGGGTTTGTCAGCACATACTCTGCTTTCGAATGGACAGAGACAACTTCTATGCATTATGCATCTTTGATTGTCTACTTTTGTGTGTCATGGACCTCACTTCATATGTATGTGTTTGTGCATGTGTGTTGAAGGGGTTGTTTCCCTGAGGCTGAATCATCAGTGTAAAATCAAGAGGAGAGTAAAATATCAGCATGAAGTTCTTGCTAGGCAACAGCTAGCCAGTAAATATGTGGATCAATGCCTGCATGCAGCCTGCTTACTGCTGTAGCATAAATCAAAGTGGCAGGATCACAGAGCCTGGGACACATACACAAATGCTCACATAATGAGCAAACACAGAACAAATGCATATATTTGTAAGTAAATGAAAGCTATTATTGCTTTTGTTCTGAATGTAATTGTTCTGTTTACATTTTTTTTTCTTGAAATGGTAAAGCCTGTCCAGACCACTGTGAGATCCTTTTCCTTTAGCCAAGAATTCTACACTGAATGATCACTGGATTAGGAACATCTACCATGTGTCTCTAGTCGTTGTCCATTTTACAGTAGTTCCACAATTACAGACTGTAATCCATCTTTTTCTCTGCATAGTTTCTTATCCTAATTTCACCGTGTTCTTCATTGATCAAGACCCCCCCCCCCCTCCGACCACCAGTGTGGTGTGCTAGTGTGTTTTGTGCTGGTACGAGTGGATCAGACACTGCAGGGCTACTTGAGTTTTTAATCACTGTGTCCACTCCCTCTCCAATCTGTTAGACACACCTACCTCATTGGTCCACCTTGTAGATGTAAAATTAGAGACAGTATATCATTTGTTGCTGCACAAATTGTGTTGGTCACAGGATGCTAATGGCTGTTGGACTATGCCCAGCAGTGACACTCGGGCTTTAAGAACTCTAGCAGCACTTCTGTGTCTGATTCACACTAACACATCACCAGTGTCAGCATCACTGCAGCGCTGAGAATGATCCACCGCCCAAATCAAGCCTGCTGTGGACGTGAGGTGGGTCCTGACCATTTGAGGAACAGGGTGAAATGGGGATAAGGAAATATGCAGAGAAACTGCTAAACTACAGTGCTCCTGTATGGTCAGTGGAGCTGATTAAAAAAAAATATTGAGTGCAGATATAAGGTAGGTGTTCCTAATCCAGTGACCATTCAGTGTAGAAACTCTGAAAGAGCTGCAGAGCTCTGGCTGCTTTCTTCATATCCTGTGCTGTGACAGACTGGTGCCTTATACAGTGTATGGGTTGTTCTGTTTTGGCTTTGCGTCCAGTAATTCTAGGTATGTTCTGGACCCACTGTGACATTTGCTGCAGAATGAAGCAGTGTATAATGTTCTTACAGAGTTAACTTATATAATTAACTCTGTTGTTTATTATTGTGCACCCACATGAAGATAACTGCACACAGGACTGATCCATCCCTGTTGACTTTTATAGACTGCTAAACATAACCTTTTTTTTTTTTTTAATCTTCTAGACCTCCCACCACCCACTCCATCACTGAACAAACATACTTGTCTTCATCCTCTCCCTGATGCCTGCCGTGTCAGTCAGTGTTTGGGTGTGTGTGTGTGTGCGTGAAAGAGTGTGTTTGTAACCTTATCCAAATTAACACTGTCCTCTGACAAGCACTCTTTAGACGCTCTGTTGACCACCTCCTGTGCCCCAGCCTCTGCACCGCACAGTGGGAGCTTAGCTTAGCTTACTATCACACGCATGCCACACACACACCTGCAAACAGTCAATCAATAATGCAGCCTGATCAATACTGGCTGGATTTAGAGCAGCAGGGGAGCAGAGATTTAGTTGCACCTATTTCCCAGTCGTTCTCAGGAGAGTGCACGGCCTTCTGTGTGTGTGCAGTCTCAAAACAGCTTTTTATGGAATTTTCTTTGTGTGAACCATCCTTGCACTTATTAGTGGTGCATTTGCCCTTTTTAGCTTTAAAGTCAACCCTCAAGTGTCCTCATACATATTGAATATTCTCTTATGTCGTATGATGCAAGCCTAAAGTAGACCTTTTGCAAAGAACATTTTGTCCCGTCTGAAGCCTCAGACTCAATTCCAGCGGTCGGCTCATGTCCATCATTATGTGCAGCAGGGAGTGATGGCTGTGCATTTTGATTGCGACGACTCTGCTTAAGAATCATAATGAGATCAACATTGGTTCTTAGCCTTCAGATAAATAAGTGAGAGCTGAAATTCTTCTGCTTTAGTCAGGTCCTTTAAGATGAAGATAAGGGTGTATGAAACGTCTTAATTAAAAGTTTATCGGCAGCTGGCAGGCGGGAACTGAGCGGTCATGGTGTTAGCCTTTATACCGTGATGGGCACACACCAGAAAGACGAGCAGTGGCTGGATAACATCAACGGCCGGCCTGCGAGGGTGCACAATCCTGCGTCTATTATTAAAAACCGCACACGCACCAAAGTGGCTTTGATTCGCGGTGATGTGGCGATGTCTGAAGAGGCCCTTCTTCTAGGCTGGATATGTTCATTAAAAAAGCATAGTGTTTGCAGCAATAAATCTAATTACTTTATGCAAAGTGGCTACTGTTGTGCTTTTATTAAGAACAAAACAAGACTTACTTTTGCTGCTATTAACAGCACATTGTGAACAAATGGTAGATTGCTTTGATGTGGGAAAGCGAAATGAGCTGATGCAGCTCTGACAGTGGCGACCTGCTGGGGAGGCGAAAGGAGCGCATGGAGTAAAGAGGCGAGGAGACATAGCGCTTCCCACAAAAACCAACAAGCCACTTCAAAGAGTGGTAGCAGCCACCCACCCCACCGTCCCTCTGCAATTTCTCTCTCTCTTCCTCCCTCTCCTGCCCTTTTTCTATCCACCAATTTTCCCGTTCTTCAAAGAAGGCAATCTTTTTAAACACAGTCACAGTTTTCAAATTTGTTTTGCATTGATCTTTGCCATGTGCATGCATTGATTTAGCTCATCAGTTAGTTTCGTTGGATGGCTGCTTTGGAGGACTCTGTCTTGATGATGAAATCTTTTCTCTGCCCTATGCCCTGATGAGAGAATGACTTCTGAGACTTTTCAGCACCTTGTAAGTATTGTAGACTATTGAACTTGCACAAGGCCTCGGTGTACTGTGATAACATCTTGAACTGTAATGTCTTTTCTATTTCAGTCTGCATGAAAGGACTAGAGATTAATTTTGTGATGAAAATTATTGCAGAGGCTATTTTTCGTTGTTAATAGACTTGCTGAAGGTAATAGATGGCATGTTACTTTATGGCATTTATCCAGAGCAGAAATATATGTATTTTTCCCCCGAATGCTTGACACTCTGCGCTCTATCCCTGTCTGCAGAAAGGTTTTTGTTTGTCTAGCTTCAGTCATGTTCTCCCCACTCATTCACAGTGGCAGGCCATCGGTAGCTGAACATTGCGTTTGACCTTTAGCAAAAACAATTTACAGAGGAGCTGGGGGAAGCATGAAAATCACTGCGTGGTTAGAGCTCTGGCATGGAGAAGGCACGCCTCCCACCTGCATGATGGCATCTTTGTGCATGTGTGTCTAAGAGAGACAGATGGACAGAGAGAATATGCGTGTCTTTTGGAGATTGAATAATGGCTGTGATTTCACCATGAAACTTCAAAGAAGTTTAAATAAGTTTTTCTTGATCTTGTTCTGAGCTTCTGGACTTTGCTGCACACAGAGCACCATCATTAGTCTTGTCTTTTCTCCTGCACCATGTACCCTATTTATATCAGTTTCGCATAGAGAGAGAATAATGTACAAACATTACCAAATGGATGTGGCAGGAGACACAAGTAATAAAATAAATTTAGTTGAGACAATTGTGAGTAATTTGGAGAGATGTGAAATGAGTTTGAAAGCAAGTAGGTGAGATATTAGGGAAGAGATATCTATAAAATAGCCCCAATTTCCAGGCCATTATATCACCTGCAGTTGGCAGCAGAGCTGTGGAAGGGGGGATATTTCAAATACAAGTCCTTTTATAGCAAATCACATAACTGCACAGGCGTGACCCAAAATCAATGAACAGACATTACAGGATGGTGCTAGACAAGAGATGGGAGTTAAAGCTGTCTAGGTTTGATTAGTTCCATGCAGACATGCTGAATCTATTTAGATTCCACTTGGTTGTAATCGGATTGTGCATCTCAGGATGTCTGCAAATGACACCGGCGACGAAGCGTAATGCAAGAGAAAGACTGCGAGGGAGATGGACTGATAGAGCTTAGCTAATGACAACGGTCTTGAAATGGGTAAAGAAGGCAAACCGGGTACGGCTTATAGAGAAGTTTTTGTAGCTTTCATGTGTAATGAAAATCTTATCAAAGCATTTCATTTTAATGAACAACACCAAATGGTGAAGGAAAGATCTTTAAAGTACTTTTCATTTTACAGGTGAAATAAACTAATAATGCATGTTCTGATTGTGGTCTGTGTAGATGCGTCCCAAAGCAAGGAAACAGCAATGAAGACACATTAATTGATTCATTCATCCATTCGTTCACCAATCCCTTCATTCATCTTCTGTCACCACTTAATTCCGGGTAGGCTCCAGACCCACCGCAACCCTGACCAGGATAAAGACACAAAGAATCTAAAGGAGTTTTACCAGCTATTTAATAATCCACATATTATAATTACATATTTTATAAGAATGTTTTAATTTGACTTAAAAATGTTCAGTACAGACCTACGACACATGGTAAGACTTGGACTAAAGTGTGGTCAGTAACAATGCTCAGTGTTGCCAAGAAAGACCTACTTTAAAAGAAATGGCTCTTTTTATAATAAGTAGATGATTGTTTAAACAAAAGCAACAGCACAAACATAGCCATGGAAAGCAAAGTGGTAAACACTGGCTTGATTTTATTTTTTTGTTGTTGTTGTTGGTGTTGTTTGTTTATTTGTATTTGCTGTATATAAAACCCCTAGTTATAGAACTGAGCAGAACAACTGTGTTATGTACCACAGCATTAAAGGCATGAAGGACTTTGTTGGATTTTCTTCCAGAAAATTTTTCCCTTCACTCTTCTATGCTTTTCTGTGTCTGTCAAAAGAATTAAGTACTGCCGTTATGAAAAACACTGGAGTCAGGCAGCTGAGGATTTTGACTCTTCAAAGTTTGTTCTCTGGCGCTGGATGAAAAGTGTGTGTGCTTGTCTCAGAGAGAGAGAGAGAGTGTGTGAGGTGAGTGAGACTGGGAGGTCTGTGTGTGTGTCACAATGGACTTGTCCACGGTGTCCTGATGTGCTTTGTTACATTTGTGACAGTTTTGCCCTAGAATCTTCTTCATACTATTGCCCAAGCTGAAAACATGCACTGCTTGAAATAATAACCATCCTAGTACCAGCAAAAAGGCCGTAGTTGATAATTTTTTATGTTATTGAACTAGTTCTTTTATATGAAAGACAGTAGTGTATCAGAGAAACCTGCTGTGTATTGTTTGATCCTGAACTGATCAATACCTGTTCTATTTAGTGTGAAAATATTTAGACTGCTGTAGCTCTCGAGCATTGAAAGAGCACAAAGAAGGTTGTAAGAAGGTACTTTGTTAGGATTTTGTTAGATTTTGCAATTCTTGGTTCACAAACTTTGGCTCTTTGTCTTCCTTTCAGTCTACCTGCCAAAGTGTGATGATGGAGCTAACTCTGGTAGTGCACTTAGCTTTGCGTTGGCAGTCTAAAGGTATGCTAAAGCCTGGCTTTGTGAATGCTAATCAGCTGCTATCAAGGTCTCATTAATGTAGCACAAGCTAAAGAAAACTGTGATGGAGGCCATTCATTCTTCAGGATAGCCCTGGTTTAAAACACTAATAAGTTGCATTTGAAGTGTAAATTATATATGTATTTCATGATACATATTGTTATTACGTGTATAATAGCTGTTCTGTGAGGACCTCCAACATGGCTTCATTTCATACCAGAAGCAAAGAGGTCTTTCTTTACTTGTAATAGTGCATACTTCTTAGTATTTGATATGGTTTCATTACTGCAGGCACCATCTGACATTAAGGACTTGATTCTAGGTTCCGTCCTGGCTGATAGTGATAAGGTATGGTCTCAGAATGGCACTGAGCTGAAAGCACCTCCTGATGTATGATGAATTTGCTTTTTTTGTTTTTTTGACAAAACCCCTATTTTCTCAGTGTTGTGGTAACATTGCTAACCATAACTCTATGAGCACTTAACGCTGGAATGAGCTGTTCTTTATGGATATGTATTATACATGTTTACATTTAGTCTGTATTTTTCAACCCAGCCTTTTCTTTTTAAACCTGGTGCTTAATATTCTTTTAATATTTTAATACTTGATTGTCACAAGTTTTTAGCCATCTTTAGAATGCTTATTTTTCTTCCATTGATGGAAAGGCGCCATATAGGCATTTTTGTATGTTGATGGTGTTTTGACTTTGGCTTGTGCATTACAGAGGCCTTTAATATTAATGGCTTTCAGTTTTTGTTTGGCATTCAGCAGTGTGTGCCTGCATACACACATATATTTTTTGTTTGTTTGTTTTCCTGTCTTGTACTGCCAATTCCATGCTTGGTTAACACTTGTTCTGTTAGGATAGATAAATAATAATAAAAAAAAAAAGTGACACAGCCTGGCCTACCACAGGATCAGTTACAGATGAGACTACTAGCATATCAGCTCTGTCACACACAAATTGAGCTGACCGAGGTGGCTTTGTTATCCGGAGAATAGGAAACGAAATATGTGTTGAGTGCCCCAGCAAGTGTTTAGAGGTTGGCCTCATTCTGGTGTGATGTGATACAAGTGGCCCTCAGTATGGTGTCTGAGCGAAAGTGAGCATCACTCGCTCTGATCCTGTTTGCATAGTGAGGCCAAGACGGGTCTGAGTGAATGTGCCCCAAATGGAATTACTCTTCCATCAAAGGGAAGTATTCATGAATTAGGGATGACCTTGATATGAAAGGCCCATGAGACACAGCACAGAGTTCAAGCAATTTCACACCCATTCACTCAACAGCCTTGGAAAGTGATGCAGAGAGAGTTGGAGAGGGGGAATAAGAGAGACAGAGTGGCGTAGAGGAATTTAAGTATGGTAGATTGATACATTTGATGAACAGAGATGAAAGTGTAGTGGTGGAAAAACTAGAAACTTATGTTTTATTTGTGTTTTCTAGATGTATTTTTATTTCTTCAGACCCCGCATCTTTTCCCTTATCTGAACCACACCATTAGGTTCCACATGAATGCTCCATCTAAGGGTATTGGTGTGTTTTAACTGTGTGTCGCCACAAAGTCGAAGAGAGCCAGAGCTCCTAAGCTCATGCATAATTCAAGCAAAGCTAACTATATTCATATTACAGATTTCAATCATAGCAGAGGAAGAGGGTATTCCCCTGCTTATGAAGGGCACTTGAACCTCACAGTCCACTTTTTAGTGTACTCTGACCCTACATATGAGTCAAAGGTTCCATTTGCACAAAAGCTCACACAGAGTGCTGCAGGAGCTCTGTTTGTGACACAGTTTAAAATTTTGGGGGTTAATATTTTATTTTCTGCTTATCCAGAGTTGGACGAATTCTGCCTGTGTGCAATTTGAAGTTGCTTCAGAATTGATTAGCATAATTAATGAATGTCTACAGGTACAGCTGGCTTTATCCAGGGAAATGTAACCCCAACCAGTGTTTTTATTTTCTTAATAAAATGGCATAGATGGGATAGTACTGCAAAGCTTTTAAGTTTTAGATTTTTGTATTCTGTTAATTCAAATGCAAGCCTGTGGAATCATAGATAGTAGGCCTTTGTTTAATCTGTTTTAATATGATAAACTAATTTTATTAAGTGTTTTTCTGAATTCTGAAATTGAATTTAGTCTCCAAGTCTGTTTGATACAGTACCTTTAGGGGCCAACCTTTACCCATAATGCACTTGGTTAAAAGCTTTGCCACATGCCAGTACCACAAGCTACTCATTAGGGAAGTCTTTCCATTTGTCCTGTCTTTCCATCACTCTGCCTCTCCCTTAAGAGCAGTGGGTGGATGATGAAGTTGACTGACACAGCCATGCAAAATCATATTTATTATTCTCTTTTATTGTGCTAATAAGGCATATGCCAAGTACTGGCGCTTTGATTCAGATGTGTCTGCACAGGCTGGTGGAAACACATTTATTCTCTGTTGTTTTCTTTCTCTTTTGTCTTCCACAAAACAGAAAAAAAAATGCAACTGGAAACTGCCCTCTCTCTCTCTCTCGCGTTCTCTCGCGCTCTCTTTCTCTCTCTGTCTCTGTGTATAGCTTTTAAAGGCCTTTCTCAGGCTTTGATCCATCCTCTGCCACAGCACATATTGATCAGCGGTTCAGCCTGGATTACAGTTTGGCTTTTTTAGCCAGAAACAGCTCTCACAGCCAATCACAAATCACTATTGGCCTCGATGACCAGTCACAAATCGGAGAGGTGTAAAAAGTGCCTTTGAGCAGTAAAGTGTCTTGGCCGTAAGTATTTATGAGGCCAGACAGAGGACAGTCACTAAGCAAGGTTGTGCACTGGTGCAGTATCTCTCTTGCTAAGACTTTCTTGAAATACTGCTCTATTAAGTCAGAGACATAATACATTAACTTCAGTTGTGTAATTTGCTTCATGGTTGTACCCAGCTATAACTAAAGGTCTCTAAAATAGCCTTAGTGGATTAAATGTCTGTTATCTGACTCTGAAAAGAGATGGTTAAATTTAGGGATGCTAGACCCCATGGATTGATGAGTCTCTTAATGCTAATTCCTTTCTCTCTCTCTCTCTGTCTCTCTCTCTCTCTCTTCATTGCAGAAGAGGGAGGACATTCAAATAGAGTCAAGAGCCAGTCCTAAGAAGAGTACAGAGCCTGCCATCGACCTGCTGGGTCTGGGTAAGATATGAGATACCTCCTCCATCTATCACTCTAAGTGAGTTAAATGTGCCGAAGGAGCTTTAAGTGATGTTACTGCTCATGCTGGTTAGGATACAGCTCCAGGAATTAGCTTCATTATGTTATTCATATTGATTTTTATAGAGCAAAACATTTCACAGAGTGAAATTTCAACCAGCCTCAACTATAATGTGGTATAAGGATATATATATATACATAATTGAATATTAGCATTACAGTTTTCTGATTGAAATTATGAAAACGGAGATATAAGGTTTAGTCAAAACCAGGCAAATGTGTGAAAAAACACAATTTTTAGAAGCTAATGAATTTAATGAAATGACATAAGTTTATTATACAGCAGATGACTCATGATACTTCTTCGGTGGTTTTGATGGTACCAATGCATTTGTGAGATAACAGTCTATGTCTGTGTTCTTCACAACCAGTCACGCCATAGTAGCAGTGCAGTCAGAATGCAGTGCTGAGGGTGAAAGCAATTTAGGGTCTTCAGCTCTGGGCTTTAGTTGAGCTTTGTTTTGCTGGGCACAGTCGCTGCTCCTGCTGCTGTTTCTGTCTGCTTAGATTACATAGAGAGCTCAGCTGATCGAATCATCCCAGCATTGATCGGAGTGGCTGTATAGACCTTTTGAGATGACCAAACCCAACAGACTCTCTATTATTTTCCTGAAAATGAAAACCGTTTAGAGCCCTAAAGCGATATGGGACTAGAGTGTCTTTTTTCTTTTGTTACCACCCCACTCTCATGCTCTCTTGTGCACTCTGACTGTGTGCCTGTTTCTTATGATAGTTGATAGATGGGTAGGAGGCAGAGGTAAGGGGAATGGGGAAAGAAAAGATGGATTGTTTAGAGTGTGTGCCCATGGCACAGGGGGCACAGTGTGTTTGAGTGCCTGAGAATTTATGGTGTGCTGTGGGGGATGAGGGAGCAAATGATGGGAGGTATGTGATGATGGTGTTCAAATGGAATCATGTATCTTGCTTTGGCGTTTTTCCCCACTTATGCTCAACTCTGTCTCTTAGCAGCGTGAAGCAGTGTGTCACGTTCTAACACAGAGAAAACCTTTACATCGCCCACCACCTCCACGCCCTTTTGCTCTCTCCTTTATTGCAGTACGTGCTTAATCCCACACCTCCCAAAGTCTATTTGAGGGTTCACTTAGGAAAGAAATCTCATTTTCATGAATTGTATCAGTAAAAATTGGTGGGTGGTTTTAAAGCAGAAGGGAGATGTCCCTCTAGCAGCTGTTGTGTAAGAACCCAAGCAGTTCAGGTGGTGCTTCAGAGCTTAATGGAAAGAGAAAGTGTGCTCCAGCATCCCACTAACATCCACAGCTAGCAGGCATATTTCTCTCCCCCTGCTACAGGCTTTGGTTGAGGGTGATTAGATTCCCTGCTCTTTTAGATGTAGGCAGTAGGACAGTCGCACACAAAGAGCACTGTGAGCTTTTGCCAGAGGATTGGTCCTTTCTTTATCAGCAAAGAGAAAGCCCAAGGCGCAGGTTTAGTCACCTCTCACTATTAGCATATGTTACCTTTCAATAATGTAACTACTTGGCATAAGCCTGTAATACTATTAAAGAACCTTTTCAACCTCCCTATTCCACACTCAGTGGAATACACTCCAGTGATTTATGCTTGGAGAAAAGTGTGTGTGTGTGTGTGTGTGTATGTGTGTATATACAGACACTTAAGGTAAAATATTACTTCAGTTAAAAAAAAAAAAAACAGAAGTCCTCGTTTTAGATCTCCACTTGAGTAAAAGTACAAAAGTATTTACCTTTAAATGTACTTAAGTATAAAAATCCCAAAATACAAAATACCAAAATACCAATAATACAAAGTAGCATGACATTATGGTCTAATGTCCTATTATAATTTTTGTAACAAAACGTAACACATTGTAGGTCTAAATAATCTAGTGTCGAGTCTTTTAACAGAATGTCATGAATTATCCTGACACTGAACACAGCAGAAATGGCCAAAGATTTAATAAAGTGAATGATGTTATATCAATTATTACATACACCCAAGGTGCTGCCCCTCCGAACCAACACTCTCTGGAGTATTAAGCCCAATTTATACTGTGTTGAACCTATGCCCGGCCTGATGCGCACCTCTCCAGAAATGTCACTTGTGTCTATGTAGACCACTGCGGCTGTGATTGGTCTGCAGTCGGACGAACATGGTTCAAGTTGTTCAAGTCAAGAAGTCCAGAAATATTAACTCCTCTACAGTACACTCCTTAAATAGTGCACCTTATAGATTCGTAAAACTGATACCACTACATGGGGTTGAAGATGATGTTTGAAATTCAGCCCTAGTGGTTTGGTGCCAACGCACAAGTATAACCTTTCACAGTGGCATAGGACACTTGTGCATTACATTATGCTGTAGATGTGCAGTTTTTTTTTTACTGCTCCTGAGTTTCCCCCTAGTGCAATTAACTTTAACAGCACTGTACTGTAATTGCTAGGGAGGGGAAGGGTAGGGGTGGTTTCCTACACTCCTCCAAAAGATACACAGTGCAGATTCTCCAGTGCTGAGCCGAGTGTAGCAAAAACAGAGGCTCTATTCTCCCTATTACAGGTCAGTGAAACATCACAATGATTTGGAAGCTGTAATTTTAAGCTAAAAATATTACATAGTATTCCTTTAAGCTTTCTGTTTTGTCTACATTACTGCAGAGTATAGTACAGTCAGAGTGATTTCTGAAATTCTGTCAGGCTACGGTTTTGGTTTTCTGACTTTTTGCCTGACACTTGTTTTTGTCTTTTGGACATGTACTGTACGGTTTATTGGGTTTTGGAATATTTCTTCTGGAATATTGCTTCATGTATTGTGTTTGATAAATCTCCAATGGACTCTCACCCTCTGTGAGTGATTGGTGGTATCTACAGATCCATAAACTGTGTATATGAATGAGCAGTAATTACTGATGGCTCAAATACAGTCAAATTATAAACGGTACAAATTGTTTTGTTAATTCATAACGGTTCTAAGCACTGAAAGTGATTATTTACAGTTTCAAATACATACAACAGTTGAGAATAACAAAGATTCTTTTCAGACACATTACAGTTTTATTTTCACACACAAACCGACAGGAACGGCAGATTTGTATAATGTAGTGGAGTTAAAGTAAAAGGTAGCCTAAAATTTAAGTACGTCAGTAAAGTACAGATACATAAAAATATTACTTAAATATAGTAACTAATTACATTTACTTTATTATTGTCCACCACTGTATATATGCAATAGATTGTAACTTCAGAACTATGAGAATTAAACCTTTCTGGTATTGCATTCATAAATATGATAAAATGTCTTTTTACATTCCATTATATCTGCCTTTAATTGTGGGTTTGGCTTTCGTAGTAAATTAATTTTCAGTTAGATGCACCTCTCTGTGGTTTTCAGCATTTCCTACTTTTAAATATGCAGCTTCCCTCTTATGACTGTTTCTGGTTTTTTTTTTTTTTGGTTTTTTTTTCTTTCCCCTTCTTTAAGTTCAGGGAAGTGAGTTGAAATTATTCATGGTGGAAGTCGAGTGAACACTCCAAAGGCAGTGTATAGAGATTAGGTTAAAAATGCTGGAGTAAGCCTATCACCAAACCATTTTCCATTGCTTTGAAATGTGTAGTGGAAAAATGTCTCGCTCTGTGTGCGGGGATTGAAGTGGACCACACTTGTGCTTGTGTGCATGTGGCCCTTGAGGCAGGAATGTGAAGCTGTGTCTCTGTGACATTCACAGTGATTGTATGAGTCAGTATAGGGGCGTATGAGGGAGCCATGGGCCAGGCAGCCTGAGACCACTAACCTTTAAATCCGTCAACCTGGACCTGTCACTGTGCCCTCTCTGAAACCCCCTTGTGTCCCAATTCAGCAGAATACTCATTCCCTTCCTTGCTCATGGCCTCGATGTCTAGAGAGAACAATAGGGAAAAATCTGGGCTTCTTGACTGAAAGTTAATTATTTTTTATACTTCCTATCTCTTTCAGATGCTCCTGCAGTCAGCACAACCAGCAGTGGGGCAGCATCTGGAGGTGCAGCTCCTATAAGTGATGACTTGGATATTTTTGGCCCAATGGTATCAAATCCTCTACCTTCGAACACCAACACAAATCAGGTACACTTTTCACACAAGCTTTCTTACAGTATTACCCATCCAGACTTTCTTGTTAAGGTCTTTTTTGCATTTTACATTTGTATAAAACTTGAAGCATGTTTGAATTGTGAATTACAATTCTACTTTTTGTTGAACATGGCTAAACAACCCAAAGTAAAAGTGTGCTGGTGTAAATAGTCTTCCTTTGACACACGTTGGACTGACTTTAGTGCTGTAAATGACTCCCTGGTTTCTATAGATCTCTTTACCTCTTGCCAGTTGCTTACTTCAGCAGCGAATGTGCTGAATACTGTGGCTCATTGTTGATACTTCTGCAGCTCCCCTCCCTTATCCCCCTGTCCTAAAGCTACTGTCTAAGAGGGACGAGGAAAAGGTCAAACGTGCTTGTTTTAATTTCCTCCACAAACAAAATGATTATATTTACCTTTTCTGCTTACAGCTGACATGATGGATTTGTATCTGCTAGACCAAAAGATGTGCTATGAATAATCTGAAAGTATTAGCATTTAGCCTGCTCCTTTCAGTGAGGAGTGGGAGGCGTGGGAGATGTAGGAGTATAGAATGAGGAGTGTGATGCTGGACTAAGACTATTCACTGCTTAAACAAGGAAACTCACCCACTACATGCAGTAAACTTAGCTGCACTGTAGTGGGTCCAGAATCCTTAGGCCCTGCGGAGAGTTCTGTTACTCCATACGTCCTTGGTTGACCAGAGTGCATCTCCCACACTGTAGACCTGTAAAAGAATAAAGGATGTTTTCCCTTTACACACTTGCACCTAGCCAGGGCACAGCAGGATCCTAGCACGAAGAGCAATTTTTTTTATCTGGGAGCACTGCTGTGCCACTGGGAACCCCTCCTTCCTTTCATTTTGCCCCATCCCCCATGCTCATGCCCCCACCTGAGGGAGAAAGAGAGAGCAGCCCTGTGGTCTCTCAGCTCTTCAGCACTGAAGCTGTGACGGAGGCAGTGGAAAGCTGGCCAACAGCTCCAACAAAAGCCTCTCCTACCTAAATCAATGTTTTATTGAGAGGTGTGAAAAGCTGGCCAGGCTTGTTCAAAAACTGGAACACCGGCCTCCTCCACTGCAATAATTCACTACTGTAATTGAATCTAGGTATGTGTAATGTGGCAGGAATAAATTGTCACATTGGTTAAAGAGCTTCATGATCAGACAGGGGTAGTGACTAGTAAACTTTATGTAAATAAAATGTTAATCCTTTTAAACCATTGCAAGTTTTTTTGATGACCTCATCTGTATTGTGTGGTACTTGATCACACCACAGATGGGAGGATTCGTGCTTAGACCATATGAAATAGATTTAATAGTTGGATATATTCAAAGAAACCACTGTGTTTTAGCTGCTACTTTTGTATGTCTGTTCAAGTTGTTTTCTGAAGAGTTGATGGTTTTTCACTTGAGTATTGAATAATGCTTCTCTGTTGATAGTATGTCTAATGTATTTTGATTGAAAGACACAATGCTCTAATAGCCTCACAGATTAAAAACTGCTATCCAAAATGTGGATATTTATATTCAGCATATGTCATAGCATTCCCAACTAAATCCACTTTAAAAGTGACTTTATAATTATGCTCTTTGGTATTTACCATGTTGAGTTGGTGTTCCGTAAGTACACACAAAAGATTAATGTTTATTACAATAATAGTCCATCACATTAAATATCCCATATTGTCATATTGTCCCCCATTATTCTGTAGCATCCCTTGCTCTGGGACAGCTGGAAATGTGATGGGAGTGTAGAAAGTTTACATAACTTAGCCTACTGTCTTTGAATACTCATGAGAAGGACTAGAGGATGAAGCAGAAACCGCGACGTGTGACTGGAGAGCTAAAGATAGAACGCTCGTCAATATCTGTTTAAAGCTTTGTAGTATGCTAATGCTCTGCATATAGAGTATGTGCCGAGCTTGGAGTTGAAACAGTGTGCTGTCATTGCACACTCCTCCCTGGGTTATTATTTTGCAGCAGTGGGCGCCTGCTCTCAGAAGGAGGAGTGTTTGTTCTTTCTCACCTTGTTTGCCGTTTTATTTTTATTTTTTCGAAGGCTCGTGTGAAGGACACATCAGCGGCAAAGCCTTCACATAAGCCATTATAACAGATTTGGTGGCATTTTACATATCTTTAGATATGTCAGTTGTAAAGGTACTATTGCAGCTGTGTTATCCGCAGCTTGAGTGAATGTGTAAAGAGCCTAAGAAAGACAAATAGAAAAAGAGTGAAAGAACAAGCTCAGAAACCCCCCACCTCCATTGCATAGAACTGCACTTGTTCCAAGGGATCAGCCAGTTGCATGGAGAAATTGAAGAACATGCTGGATAACTGCAGTTGCCTGCTTGGAGGTTTAATTCACAGCTCTCCTGTGCAACCTAAAAACACAGAGAGGAGATGGGAGAGGTGCTTTCTTTCTCAGTCCTGATGAGAGACCACCAGGGTGTCTGTTCCGCGTTCCCTCAGTTTGGCTATAGCTTCTGCATGTTAATCCAGTGTCTCTCACTTGCCTCCTTTCACATCTCATTTGCCTCCAGCTCGTATTTCTTGCAGCTTTCCCAGGAGATAAATACACACGCACACACACCATGCATCCTGCATTTTCCTACCCAGAACACTCTGCAGTCTTGCTGCCTGATTACATGATTTTTTTCCCGTGTTATATTGGTGTTAATTTCATTAAGAAAATTAAAAATATGATGCAAAATATTTGTTGAAGGCCTATTTTTCACAAAGAAAACAAGGTGCGATCCAAATAAATATAAGTATTTGAAAATGACAACTATGATAGAAATGTATTACATTTGTTGTTATTGACAAAACTCCAAACAATTATGTGAATGCTAAATTTTAAAAATGACAAGGAAAATAAACAGTAAAATACTTTTGTCTCTTTGTTATGTTTTCAAAGTGATGAGGCACATTCACTTTTCCCTTTCCTGCTGCTTTCTGTTCACTAAGCTGCTGCTCAGACGACTATGGAACCACATTCTGAAATTTTACAAATGGCAAAAAGAAGTCACAGGTGCTATGTCACATGAATATAGGGAACAAAGAAAGTATTGAGTGTGAGGAGATTTACACAAGTATGTATGTAATGTGCCTTTTTGAATACAGCCTCTGTTATTTATCTTAAAAACAAAAACCCGTTCTTCCTCTGACATGGTGCAGATATTGCTGAGAAATGTCCAAAGTTATTTTCAGAATCCGGTTCCACATCCTTCCCACTGAGCAGCATCTCTGTTCACAGTGAGAGCAGGCAGAATAAAGTCAAAGTAAACAAGTTTAGAGAAGAGGAGTCAACTCCCAAAGAGTCGATTCTTCAAGCATGTGGTTGTCACTCGTATCAACTGTTGACCAAAGATTCAGTCGCAGTTTAATAGGTTTATAAATGTAAAGCTATGGTTTGTGGAAGTTATTAGAAAGTAATATGTGGAAAATAGAAATACATGTCTGACTGAATGTTTTTGAAATTAAATTGACTAAAAATAAACCAAAACTAACAATACAAAAATGACTGAAATGTGACTAAAACTAATGCACATTTTGGTCAAAAGACTAAGACTAAAACTAGACCAAAATCAGGTGAAAAAATGAATACTGCGTGGATCTTCATCACGATTCTAGAGCTGCCTTACACAAAATAAAAGATGCACAGACTTTTTCTTTGGATGCCACGTCAGTGACCTTTTCTTGATTTAATTATCTTATTACAGTAATGCCTGTCACTAATATAACGTAATGTAATGTGACAAAACTGTTGGTGAAGTATTTGGATTTTCTGCACTGAAAGCCACTAAATATGATACTCTCTTCATAGTTGAATAAATTCAAACCGTGGTATTTTACAACCAATTAATTCAACAATTTTAGTGCTTGTTGTCTTGCTTTAAACCAGGAAACTTAAGTGATATTCACAAAGAGCCTGTGTGTTGCTACCAGATTTCCTTCCATTCAAGCAGAGATGCAACTTGTTTTATGTAGTTACACGTGTGTATGTGCATTAGTCTTGCCAAAATAGCAAATAATTGTTCCTAAAGAGCAGTATATTTTCATACGGCCATATGAGTGAATTTTATTCGTTCATTCATTCATTGGCTGTAAACACTTATCCAATTTAGGCTCATGATGGGTCTGAAGCCTATCCAGAATCACTGAGCATAATGCAGGAACTCACCATGTATTGTATGGGTGAACCTGCCATTTAAAAGGTGTATTTTAACAAGAGAACCACAGAAGCGTCAGTGCATTTGCAGCCAGGCTTCAGGCTGGTTCTGTGGATCATTTGAAAGTTCAAAGTTGAACAAAAATATTTGATGTATAGGTAATGTTTGAGCCGGTTTAATTTGATATTCTGTAAAGTGTTAGTGGTCCTCCGCCCTGATTCTAGAACGCCAATGTTTTATAAAGTTTAATATTTCTTTTCAGAAAGTCTCCTTAACTACATGAAGGGTTTAGTGAAGTGGGCCAGGAGCACTAAAATGTCCAAGAGTGAGAATCACTGTTGTAGATCATCCTCTAAGAATGTAGCTTTCTGCTTATCTTCCAGTGGTAATTAAGACCTATTACAGAGTTTTAGATTCATCTCTTCCATGCACTGTGGTTGTGTTGTGGTAAAGAAGGTCTAGTACTAACAGTGAAATCCCACTTCAGTAATCTAGGCTTAGCATCCTCACCCCTCTGTTCCTCCTCATTAGTTACAGTTGGAAGCTTAGGCCAGCAGACAGGATATACGAGGTGCTGACTCTGTAATGCTGCGTTTCAGCTCCCTGCTGCTGGGCTTGCGTACACTGTGTTCCACACTCATCAGTAAAGCCGTGCTTCTTTAAGAGCACTGTTATTGATTGACTCATCAGTGTCCCACCTTAGACTGCACCCTTTATGCACCACACACGTCTCCATATTCACTCAGAGCTGTGGGCGCCTAAATTAGGCAATGAAACAACATACAACACAGCTGGAGATGATGTGAAGCATATTGGATGTGTATATGCAGATACACACAGCATATGGTCTTGCTGTTCCTGTAAGCAGTACATTTCCCGTTACAGATAACTTTCAAGATTGCCTCTAAACCATATGTGACCAGGTGGAGGTAAAGACCTATGCAGAGTTAGAAATAGCTCTTAATTTATTTCATTTCTAGACAAAACAGCCAGAGTACAAGTTTGTTTGTTTGTTTGTTTTTTTCCAATGTCTTGAAAGTACCACGTCCTTTCACACCCATGTTGTTATTTCTTCTCACTGTAGAACAGACACACAGATGGACAGAAAAAAATATGTTTTTTTTTATGACCAAAGACTACAGTAAACTACAGCTTTTATGTCCTGTGTATTGTTTGTGATGGTGACAGTTTAGTGGCCTACAAGGTCTTGCACAGTGCTTAGGAATTATTTTACCATTCTATATGCTTTAATAATTTTTTTTAAACAATTTATTTCATCTTCATGTTCTATGTTCAAGTGACGGGTGGTGTCTAATAATTCTCACTATGCTTGATCTGTATTGTCCATTATTGCCTAAATGGGATCTATATAGTGTGGATAAGAGCTCTTTGTAGCAATGCTAGAACCCTTCTTGAAGTTATGTAGAACCATGTACAAGAGGGCTCTACTGTACTATAGAGGCAAACCGTTTAACATCGGCGGTGGTCCAGTTATCCATTGCCTTTACTAAAGAACATTTAAACATCAGCACACACAAGTAAATCAACTACAAGTGTTCAACTCCCTTGAGACTTATAAAAATAGCCATAAATATAAATGCATGATATATACATGTACAGTCGCACACAGAGAACAGTGGGTTCTGAACAAGCTTCCTTTTTTTTTTATTTATTTTTTTTTCTCCTCCTCTTTCTTTCCTCCCTCTTTCAGCACAGATGGTCTCTCAGTAGGACTAATACCTAATGAAAGCTGAGCTGTTTTGCTGTCTTTACACTACAGTGCAGCTCATATGGAAGCTGGCATTGTGGAGAGAGCCTGTCAGCATTGCTTGTTGTTGTGTTGCATCCTGGGCTTAGTCACATCAGTGTGTTATGCACTTAAACGTACTTCTGCGTTGGAATACTCTTTTATTTATCAACTAATTTAGCATATCCCTGATTTATTGTTGTTATAGCTGTGGTTTTTATTGCTGCTGTTTTATTCTCCCCTTTCCATAGTCTGGTTTTATTTTAGTGTTTATATTATGTTTCTCTTTGGCAGAGCTGTTTTAGCACCTCTTCTATAATTTCTGTTGTCTGCAATGTGACTCACAAACAGACACATCATCTGGGCTCAGGGCCACTACTGCTGCTGAATGGTGTGTGTGTGTTTTTTTTTTTTTTTTTTTTTTTTTTTTTTTTTTGTGCGTGTTCGTGTGCATGAGTGTGTCTTAATTTGTGTATGCTAGTCCATATGCTTCATCTGGATAAGAGAACAGGTCTTGCGCAGGCTGTTCTTCACCGTTTCCATCAACAGTCCTCCCAAACATACACACCCCATGCAGGCAAGCCATTGACAAACCTACAGATGGACAAAAATGCAATCATGTCAACTGTCACAGGATATGCACTCAGTTGTCCGAGTTGGTGCAGTGTCGTGCCCTGTGAGAAGTGGTTCTCAGCTAGGCTTCCTCTGGGAAAATGCTATGAAGGCTTAATTTATTTCATCCTTCAGCCCTCTACCCTGCAGAGCTTCACTTTCTCACTCTGCAGTGGGCCCTACAGAGTTTTAGAATAGATGACCAATGAACTAATGAAACTCCACACACATCTCCGAGGTGACGTCGACGTTTTGACCACATGCAAATTGCCAAGATATTTAAAGCAGATTTATCCATATTTTAAGACTTGGGGACAGTAGCTCAAAAAGCCTCTTAATTCGTCTCCTCCCTAGTCTGGGTGAGCTGGCCTTAATTGCTCCTGCCGTTTTTCACTCTCTGAGAAGTGCATGTGTGTGTTTCAGGTCAGCTCATTTTCACAGGAGGACGCTGCTTTAGGTAGAGTGTCCTTGACTTTGTGAGCAACATGTAGTTGTTTAAATTGAGCTTAGGAGAATAGTGCCGTGGGTTTGTTTTAGAGAAGATCAGGCTGCTGCAGAGATAAGGAGGTGTTGTAGTGTGCTTTAAGTGTATTATGCTGATGGATTTTATGCATAGAATACTGATACATGTCATATTATGGTGAAATAGCCTCAACTAACAGTCAAATAAAAAATAAACAGTGAATTGCTTATGAGCATATCAACCAAATTTAAGTGTACAAATTTACATCACAACAGTTAATGTTTTTTCTTATACTCCATGCTTACACACTTGTGGTAGGAACATTGTTGGGAATTGTCAATCTCTGTGCTTTAGAAGCACTGCATTAGCAGCTAGACTGGGGGCAATTTTGAGAAAAGTGGGCTATATATCCTTCAAAAGAGAAATAGACTCAGAACTGTTGAGGCTTTTTACCTTCATCTTAGAACATTTGACGTAGGTATATGTGGAAAAAAGCTGGCAACATCCACTGAAGTCCCATTCCAGCTAAGAGTTATGTTAGTGTTTTATTCAATTTTCTATTAGCTTTGCTATCAGTGTTGAACTTCTTTAAGAAGGTATGTGTCTGATCTTTTAAAACTAGGAATTTCTTCTTGAGGGCATTTTATAGACAGCTACTGAGTGGACATTTTACCCAAAAGGACTTTGGCATAGTCAGCTTTTTCTTAGTCACATCAAAAAACTTAAATTCCCTAAGTTTGTTGCTGGAACATTCACTTTTTTACCCTTTTTTTTTGTAATTCTTTGCATATCCTTTTTGTGCTGGCAGCATTGCTGACTCTTCTCCTCAGTCTCTGAGCAGCAGTGGGCTCCGGTGGGCTAGTGTTGGCAACCACAGTGCCAGCTTCCTTGTTGGCACAGGGTCTGCTTGCCCGCTGGTGCGAACTGCCATCTTCACCAACTCCAAACAAACACATTTGTCATCTGAGAACACTTGTTCTCCATTTTCTTTGACTCTCTCTCCTCATTCTCCGTGTGTCTTTCTGTGGTTTCCCAGGCAGAATGAGGCTGCAGAGTGGAACTGGATTAGCACCACCCAGCCCCCTGCACCACCAGAGTGCTAATTATCTGTGTGGGGCTGCTAATCACACAAAGCCTGCTCTGTTTCACAGGAAGCCGCTCTGTGTGAGTGAGTGAGGGAGTGGGATTTAATTTGGTTGTATGGTTGGGGGTGGTTAGAGCCAGAATATTTATGGCCTCCTCTAAATTTCATGGAAATAGTATGCTCCACGTTGTTGTGTCATTATGTATGTATATGTATGTGTGTGTCGCACTGTTCATGTGGGAGTAGGAGCTCTAGAATATTCATTGGTGTGTGTTATTTAGTTGCACAGTTGTATGATCACTGGAATATTTATAACCTTTTGAGATACACCATCTGTAATCAAGCATCTTTAGAGAATCTTCAGTAATAACTCTATGCATAGGAAATAACAACCCATGCACATATACACACAGTAAAACACAAGGCAGAGACATGGTCCTTTCTCTGAATTATATAGCAGTGAGTATCTTAGGCTTCCATCCCCATTCATTATTAATTCTAATAGCTTTTGTTCCATCCCGGTGTGGTCCCATTTGATTGATTTCTTGAAATGTCACATGATATGTGGGGGGAAGGGATTGTACAACGGTAGGCGCATGTCAAAAATGCACTTGGGCCACTAAGACAATGAACGCTCCTGACAAAATGAAGAATTTTTATATAAATCAACCTTGTCTTATGTACATTGTATTTATCCTGAGTATACATACTTCAGTACCAAAAACAAGTTATGTGATTCTCACGTCTGTACAGGGAATGCAAGATATCCATGTTCTTTCCAATGTACAAAGTTAACTACGGTTTAGTTTAATCCCACAGGCCCACCTCTATCTTCATATCCATCTCAAAATCCTACATGAATACAGCCACTTGAATTAATTTTTTCACTTGAGTTTGAGCTTCTAATTAGTTTTAAATGTATTCATTGTTATTGTTCTCTAATGTCAGTGCTGCCACTGTCACTGAAGCCATTTGTTCCTAGTCTGTGCATCATGACGGGCTACAGAACATGCTCAAAGATCTTGTTGCCTTCATTTTTTATATTACATTAATGTTGAGGTTATAGTTGAGGTGAATTCTGCCAAGATCTGGTGTCATGTAGTTAGTTCTGTGTCTGATTGGACAAGGCTTGTATTTGCATGGGAGTTTGTGTATAATTATTGAATGCTCGATATTTGTGAAGATGTGAAAATTCATTCATCCAGGTCTGGTTGTGTGTTAAAAAGGGAAAAAAAAATCTTTATGGCAAGCGGTCACTTGGGCAACAAGCGCTGCATTATTTGTTGCCAAAGTGTGAGATGATGTGGCCAGAGGCACAAGGCCATAGGCATTGTTGAGCGCTGGGCATGTGTAGTATCTTTATTCTTTTTTTCTAACAATCTACACTCTGGAAACAGTGTTGAACATGTTGGAGTCTTGTGTGTCACAATGACGTGGATACTAACAAAAAAGAAGTGTGTATGTGTGTAAGCCTTTGTTTCTTAATCATCCGCATTATTTTCCACTGGCTTGTCAAAGCCTCACTCATGATGCATTTTCTCAAAGCAGCCGTCATTTTGTGTGAGTGTGTGTGTGCATATGCTGTCAGCAGAGGCTGCTTTTACTTGGCATTGTAAAGCAGTATTGGGTTTGTTACATGCTTTTCTTCAGAATGGTCCTGTGCTCATCAGAATCATCAGAGGCGGCTACTGTAGCAGCTAGAGGCAAGCCTTCACATGTCTAAATGCAATTCTGCAAATTTCATCCCATCTCAATGAGTCAAGCAACCAGATCTCCCTCTAAATCCCTTAATACCCCTACCCCACATATTTCAGTTTACAGTAATACAGTTAATTAATTAATTAGTTCATTAATTCATTCCTTGTCTGTAACCGCTTATCCAGTTCAGGGACGCGGTGAGTCTGGAGCCTACCCGGAATCAATGGCCGCAATGTGTGAACACACCCCGGAGGGGGTGTCTGTCTTTCGCAGGGTGACACAGGCACACACACACACGCACACTCATTCACTCACACCTAGGGACACTTTTTGAGTCTCCAGTCCAGCTATCAACGTATGTTTTTGGACTGTGTGCGGAAACCCGTGCACCCGGAGGAAGCTCACACGGACACGGGGAGAACACACCAAACTCCTCACAGACAGTCACCCGGAGCACGGCTCAAACCCACAACCCCAGCCCCAGGACCCTTATCTTACCATTACCTGTTACACCGCAGTGCCACCCATAAAGTGAAACTTGAAATAATTCCTGGATATGAAAGGCAGAACACATGTTAAAGGTTTTTTGCTTTTTTTTAATTCACTCCAAGCATTGTAAATGGTGGGTTAATTGGCCTGGGTGAGACTTTACAAAAGTGTGAGCGACTGGATGACTATGAGATGCCCAGGCTGCGATGGACTGCCACTACAGGTGTGTTTCTGCTTTGTTTCCTGGCAGGATTATGACCCACTACAACTCTAATCAGGATGTGAAGTGGTAACAAACTGATTAAACAAAGCAGTAAATAAATAAATTTAGTGAATCTTCAAAACAGTACTTTTTTAAATAATACATTGCAGTTCCCTGGGTCTGTGTCAGTGTCAGTGTTATGCTGCAGCAGTATATTGGCAGTAACCCAAAACTTGGCACCATCTGCCTGGGGAAAGAGCAGCTCCACCAGCCTCCTGAACGCCACACTGCTCATCCAGCCCTGCAGAGCACAGCACACTGACAGATAGACAGCAGGGAGCTGAGGTGTGACAGAGCGCTGTGAGCTGTTTGTCCCGGTGTATGTCTCTACCCTTTTGCTCCTTTCGTTTTTGTCCACCTCAAGCAGACTTCTGTTCATCTCCTCTGTCTCATCATGGGCCTCTAGCAGTGGAATGGAGTAGAGCAGAGAAGAGTAGTGTTGCACTTTGTTTTTGCTCTGTTCATTTGCATCCAAATGATGTTATGTACCTTCCCCCTTTCCTCTCCTCCACCTCCCCATCGCATTCTCTCCCTCATCACTCTCTTTGCTTCATGCCTTTGAATGATGATCTTGTGCAGAAACTGGTAGAGGGTGAAAGGTGTAATAATTAGCTGCCTAGCATAGCCTCCAAGCTACAGCACTGCTATTGTGTAAGATTCTGGCATGCTTTTACATCTCGTCTTTTGGAAAAGAATGTTCATTCAGCCTATGTAACTGAAAAGAAATGAAGATGAAATGAAAGCATATGCTGCAGTCGCATGAACAAAGAGCTTGGTATAGTTGTGCTTAGATTCTTGCTTTGGAGGCTCCTGGGTTGTGCTGCAGTCTAAACATTGGCCCTATTAGGAAATTGCAGGTTTAATTCCCAGGGAGTCCATTGCCATCCAAGGCCTGGAATTCAAGAGAGCACATATTGTCACATGTCATATTAGACAATAACAAATTTAGACACTGCGATATCCAGTGTGTTGTGTTAACTGTAGTTTGAAAAGAAATGGTGGCTGGTATCACCTTTTCGCGTATTTCGCATGGGACTGGGGGAGCCTTAGCTTACTAACCAGGGAACTGGTGAATAATAAACTGGGTAAAGAAATTGAGTAAAAATAAAATAAATAAGGTCCATGCTGTGCTTATTAGATTCTAGCACTCTCCTGAAAGGTGCCAAAAATCTAAGCAGCGATTGGAAGAGTTGTGTAGATGTATGTGCTTAGACAGTCTCTCGCCTAATACTTGCAAACTTATCTCTTTTGCCAGAACATCACTCTTGCACCCCCTTCATTAGGATTTTGGCTAGAGCTTAAGCTTCACCTTCTTGCCAAAAGCTCATGCCTTATATTTTTTTGGAGTTATATTCTTTCATTTAAAAAATAATAAATAAAAAACCTGAAACCTGCCCAGTATTAATGGATCTCAGTGGGATCTTTAAAATAATGTTGTTAATTAGTTACATTATGCAGCCTTGGACTAAAGTTTTGTTAGCTGGAGATTGGTGAGTGCAGGCCTGAAGTCATATCTTTGCAACAGAGTTAATGATTTCATGTGGTTTGACTGCACACACACTCTGGATCTTGTTGAGCGCTTGTTTCATTCTTAGACATTGTGTTTTTATGGATGTGCACAAATTGTGCAGTGAACTAGTACATCCTGTTCAGCCGTCACAGCTGCATTCCAATTAATGCCCTTTTCCCATTTCAAGATTGCTTTTTTTATTATTATTTTTATGTGGGTGGTGATTCTTTTTAAACAGTTAATTTACTGTCTGTACCTTAGTCCATGCTTTGGCCCTTATATGACTCTGCACATAAGGACTTCTCCCTCATTAAATTTCCTTATGTACTGAACACAGTTAACAATCTATGAGTGAATTCTTTTGTGTCTATGTCGCTAGTGTGTGTGTGTGTATGCGCATGTATTTGTGCGGGTGTGTGTATGTTCATGCATCAGTGAAATCAGATTCCTTCTCTTTTAGGAACCTGGTCCAGTGAGACTGACAGGTGTGCTTTATGGCTGATGGCCCAGTTCTTTAAGCCTCACAGATGGAATCCATGTGCTTGTTTGTGCGTGCTGATGAGTGCTGTAATGTGCATAGGGCTGCTTTTGTACCATGTGTACTCGCAGATGCTAAGAGTAACGCTAACACTGAGCTCATCATGTCTATTGCTCTATACAGGCCAGTTCCAGTAAGCCTGCTGGGAGCACAGCAACAGGCTCCAGCGTAGGAGCAGCCACTGGGGCCCAGGGGACAGCAGGAGCCACTCCCGCACAGCCCGATCTGGACCTGTTCAGTGAGAATAACAGCAACAGCAGCAACAAAGCAGAAGAATGCATCAAGAAACCCCTCTCCAAGGACTCTATTCTCTCTCTCTATGGGTCCAGCAATGTCCCACAACAACCTGCACAAGGTGTGTGCTACACTTTTCACTTTTATAGTGTGTGCATGAAAAAATAAAATGAGCCTATCACTAATGGGCCTGTTAAGCCTATGCGCACATGTGTATATGGACATGCCTGTGTGTGTGCACGTTTGAGAGAGAGAGAGAGAGAGAGAGAAATTCCTGAGGTAAGGCCTTGCTTTAATGGGGGTATCAATAATTTAGACAGTGCATGGTTCAGCACTCTGATACTGCTGAACAGAGTTTAAAGCCCCTGCCTCTCAGAAACATTCTTCAAAGAGGACATTTCCTCCAAAGGTTCAGCCTCCAAATGAACGCTCTGCCATTTCTCCACCGTCAAGTTGTCTCCTAATAAGCCCTTTTATACAGAGCACCTCCTCTTCCTCCTTCAGCTCAAAGATCACTTGCCTGGGAATCAGCCTGGGACTGCACATTAGTGCTGAAATTGACTGTACTTATTTTTGGGCCTGCTGTGTTTTTCATTCGAGTTTGTGTGTTGCCGTCCTGGCCATCTTGCTGCCAGCATAGGCACAAGTGAGCCTCCTGTTTGTTTGTACTTTTTCCTTCTCCTTAACATGCACCTTTCTGTCTGTCTCCAGCTGCTATGTTCATTGGTGCACCTCAGATGCAGTTTCCTGCACAGCCTCAAGCTAACTTCCAGGCGTTCCCGGGCATGGGCGGAGCCTTGCCTCCCACCACCATGATGGGTGCTGTCATGGGCCAGGGTGGAGCTATGATGGGCCAGAACACTGGGATGATGGTTGGCATGACGATGCCCAATGGCTTTATGGGAAACGCCCAGGCAGGAGTGATGGGTCTGGCACCTGGCATGATGGGAGGGCAAGCTGGAGCCATGCCAGCAGGTGTTGTTCCCCCACAGAACATGTACGCAATGCAGCCGGGCCAGCAGACCCAGTGGAACATGGGACAGGTAAAAGTCTTAACTTTACAGATGATGTTTTGGTTCATTCTCATTCAGTGTGTAGTACAGAGGGTTCAGAACTATTAAGCTTTAAAATGAGTTGTTGATAATGTTATATGAACCCCAACGTGGCTTCATATCCTGTGGCTTGTGACGATCGTTCAGTCAGATGATTGGTGCAGGAAAACAGAATGTGGTGTTTTTTGTTATTGTGTTAATTGGAGTAAATGTGCCATTGTTTCGACTGTGTTTTTTAAGTCTGTTTGGTGGTACCACAAGTTTACAATTAAAAACTGCGGTTTATTCCAAGATACGTCCGTTTGTGGGTTCAAATGTGAAAGAATTTACACTGCACCAACATTAGAAGCTGTTTGGTTATCAGTATTATAGTTAACGTCTAAAACCGTATTTCCTAAAAGACTAAGAAATCATTGCTTTGTTACCTCTGTGAATAGAGCAACATCTGCTGGAATGTTGCTGTTTGCAGATTAGATGTTTCACAGTACCTCAAACGTTTGTTTCTTTGTTGGGTGCATATTGCGATCAATGCCATTCAGCTGATTAGCGTTGAATAAATAGTGCTACATAATAATTCTTCATTAAAAAAAAAACGTATTTCTTCTAAATAAGAGTAAGATATGTGAAGTGTGATTATAGCAGCAGTGAAGTGGCTGTATTGTCACTGCAGCACTGAGCTTCAGAATATAATTGTTGGTAGATGATGGAAATGTTGAAGGGCTGTTTATTTTACTATTGATCAGGTAGATTGTAGGATGTGCACAATTGATTCAGAAATCATGGAAAATTATATGCATTAGACTATAAATAAAGTGTCATCTTAGACAGTTGGTCAGTTCAGTAATACAGTACAAGCAGTGATAATTTACTGATAGTGATTTACATGTAACAGTATACTGGGAATAAATCTCTCTCTCTCTCTCTCTCTCTCTGCCTCTGTTCTCACACACACCCACACCCATTCTCTCTGTTCCCTCCTCTAAATGTGGCTCATTAAAAATAAGGGTCATATAATATGAACCTCTCGGCTCTTATCATCTTGTGGCCTTAACCCCATGCAGCCCCCTGCCCACCTCTCCCTCCCTTTGAGCCCCTGCCTACCTCTCCCTCCCTTTGAGCCCCTGCCTCTGAGACTGAGAGCTGAGAGTTGGAGGGCCCAGCCTCTAGGAGGTTAATTACGTATCATAAATCAATCCAGCAGCCTGCTCACACACACTCCCTTAATTAAAGCTCCTCACTCCTGTGACTCCTTTGTGTCTGTGTGTGTACAAGACATACAGAGACAGCTGAAAGACAAAGCATGGTATAATTACAGCTGTAGAACGCTGTTTTATATCTAACAAAGACCTTTAGTCTTGGGGCTAGTCCGAATAACATTAAAATTGCACCTAAATACCATTTCTAAAACAACTTTCATATGTCTCTATAATATTGTCTTATTCTGACTTCTCACTTCCGTCGATCCTCTGGGGCTAACAAATTAGGACAAACTCATAGTGGGTTTGAGTGTTTAGATATTAGCAGCGTAACCTGGGTATGACTTCATTACTTATTACCCAGTGTCATGTCCATCATGAAGATGGTTTCTCTTGGATTCTGAAGGGTTAATTAAACATGAATTTTCTAAATGCTAAACAAGGAAAGAAATGTCAGTCCAATGGGAGAAAAGTTTGAATATTTGGATTATTCAGGCCAGCCTTAGTCCACACACAAGCATCTCTTATGATAAGCATTACATTTCATGTATACGAATGTGTCTAACTCATCCGTATCTCTGCCTGTTTTCCTTTGAACACATAACCCAGTCAGAACTGCCTCGCAGCCAGTGGGCCTCTCACACTCACTAGTGAGAGGAAAGTGGGCTATGGTTGCTCTGAAGAGCACAACTGTAGGAAGGGATTGAGGACAGAGGGAAGAGATGATAAGAGGCGAGCTGGGAGTTAAGCATTGAAAGACTGAAGATAAAATCATGTGAGAGCAGAGAGTGTCTGGAAGGAAGGGATGTGATGATGCAGACTGAATGGACATTCATGTGTTTTCCTGTCTCAGTATTAAAGCATGCCTTGAATCCTTGGCTTTCTGCTGTCTGTCTGTTAATGTTTTATAACGCACTATATGTCATACATTTCATGTCTATTTTCTCCATCAGATGAACCAGCAGATGTCTGGAATGAACCTGAACGGTGCTGGAGCTCCAATGGCCTTCGGGCAGCCAGGGGCCACTATGGGAGGCTGGGTGGGACCCCCTTCTGGTCAAACCCTCAGTACCCAGCTCTGGAAGTGAGTGAACGAGGGAGGGTGGAGGACAGCAACGGGTGCAGCATCCCTCCATCCTTCCCACCCTTGACAGGCCGCCAGAGCACAACTAAGAGTTTTATCCATGTACTGATCTTTTTTTTTCTCCTCTACTTTCCAATATTACTACTCTGTTACTGGAGAGTGTCAGCTCAACCTGCCCCTCGTGTATCAACTGAGAGATCAAGAATATGGAGTTGAAGAGACTGGCAGCTTTGTCCGTCTGATTTGCAGGTTTTTTCTCCTTCCTTTTCTTTTATATATATATATATATAGTGCGTTATATATAGTGCGTTATATATATATATAATTTTTTTATTTTTTATTTTTTTTGAGTTCGAAAAGAAAAAAATACCATATCAGCAAAGAAGCTGCTGGACCAATTATACAAGCGTCTAATATATCATTTACCAAATCAATAGTGAGTAATAGTATTTAAATGGCAGAGATATGGCTATCATGTTTGTGACCCCTGCCCCCTCCTTTTTTCCTTGACCACTGTATATGCCCCTGTTTCCCAGAGCCCTGTAGCAGCTATCGTATGAACCGATGTACTGTATGTAAGCATAAGATAGAGAAGCCGTCAATCCTCCCCTACTCACCTCTCGCCCATGATTCCGTCTGCTCCATCCCCCTCACCCTTCCATCTTTTACTGTGATGTTTTAATGTGTGCATTACAGAGAAGCACAGTTAGCAGCAGGCAAATAAACCTGGACGACTCAACAGCAGCGTGTTGGCCGGTGGGGGTGGGGTGGGGGTGGGGGTGGGGGGGGGTTGATGGTGGAGGATGGGATTTGGAGTTTGGGAGGTAAAGGGATGGGTTCAAGAACCTGAATTTGTTGGACAGAAAGAGGAGGCATTGGCAGATAAGTTGAGGGAAAGCAGGATCGAACAAAAGTGCACAGATGAACATGCTAGTCCCATGACTGTGGCAGAGCTTCAATCCACTCAGACAGGGTCCCTCTGCTGTGCAATAATGTGAGCATCCACACCTCGTCATCCAGGTTTATTTCTATAATGTGTTTACATTTATCTGGTGCCTAGTACAGAGGAAAAAAAAATGTTATCTCCGTGCATTAAACAGTGAATAGCCATGAACTATTGTGTGATCGTTTTTGTCTAATGCCTCATTTATTGTAAAGTTTTATAGTTTTTTTTCCCCTCTCTTTTTATTTTTTAAATTTTTTAATTTTTTATTTTAATTTTATTTTTTGTTTGCTTTTAAAAGAGGGTCATTTGGAATAAAGACAGTTGTAATCCAAAGGTTTGCTGTTGTAATGCTGGCTCCTGTGTGTCCTAGACACAGGCTAGTACTGTAACTGTCATTGTCTTTTCTTTGTTCACTAATACACACAAAGCAACAACATTCTGAGCAAGAAAGTCCTCTCAGTCTGTCAGATGACAGCTCGATGTCCCCAAACAACCCTGACAACTGCTTCATTTTTCAGACTGTTCCTGCTCCGTGGACAAGCTGCTCCTCTGCACATTTCATTGAATTCTGTTAGACAAATCTTTTTATTTTAATTGAATCATCACGCTCCCCTTGATAACTGTCCAAATATCCCAGATAGCCCAGATTGTCAGTCTGGAGAGCACTACCACCCAAGTGTCCTGGTTGCTGCTGAAGAAAGCCATCCCCATTGATGTGGATTTTGGAGCTGGAGCACTGATTCCTTTATCCGGAACCCAGCGTGTTGCCTCGGTGAGATGAGATATTTGTATCAATGAAGTGATGCACAATCCAGAGATGGACACTAATAAGTGCCAAAGATGATGAGTGCTCAGTCCAAGCCACTGACGATGGTCCCTGCAGCGGTCCTGCCGTCTAAACCTCAATCAATATGGAGTCCTGATGCCGCTTGGGTTCATTGCCTAGGTTGACCTTCTCTGTGCGGGTGTGCCACACCAGGACCTGAAAAAGAAAAACATAGGTTCAACATGACAAAGCCTCTCTCTCTCTCTCTGAAGTGCAGTACCTTTAGTCAAAATGGTGGGTCTCAGAAAGCATTGCTAGAGACAGGAAGAAAGAGATGAGAGGAAAGTCAGGTCAGAGTCAGAGGTTCTGACAGCGCTCCAGCACCCCAGCGGCGCGCTCCATGCCGTCTTTGCTCAAGGTTGAACCTGTCAAGCATGTAGCCTCCCCGGCCTATTGCAACATCTTCTTTTAATTATTTGAGAGTTGAGAGGGAGCGGGCACGTACGTTGTTAAGCTGGCGTTACCCAGGTGTGACGCGTCTCCTCCGAACACATGGTATGGCTAATTGGCTTGTTTTGCATATCTAACAACACTAATTCAGCAGCCACTGAAGCGACACCTTGAGAGGTTGATGAGGAGCTTGTAATAATGGGAGATGATGCAGATCTAGGCAAAGCATGTCATAGTTGGCCCACACCTCTCATCACTTTGGCTGTGTTCAGAACATCACCTCCAAACAGAACACGACAGTTCACTGTCCTGCATTTCCCCTGGTTTCCCCTCTGGAAGTAAGCCAGGTCAGTGAGGTGAGAGGAATGTGCTGACACATTGTAAGAATTACATCATCTACAGGCTATGACAGGCTGAAACTGACTAGCGTTCAGTGATCTGTCCATGCTCCTTCTGTGAATGTGTCTGTTCTTGGCAGCTCATGAAACGTTGGAGACATTTTACAGAATGTTGTCAAACGTTTAATTATAATTAACATTATTTGTTGTACAACTAAATATATCGTCCGCTTTGAACACATCTGTGGCAGTGAAGTAGCAAACACACAGTGTGCTGTGTGACAGTGAACACACACCCAGAGCAGCAGGCAGCTATCCCCAGCACCAGGGGAGCAGTCGGGGTTGGGTACCTTGCTCAAGTCATGGGAAACAAACCAGTGACCTTCCAGTCGGCCACAGCTGCCTCACAATCACTAACTGAGAGAAGAATTCATCTATAAGACCAGAGTCCACCGAGAAACAGCAATAAGAACCCCGTTCTGAAGTTCCCAGCTGTTACACAAATGTCCAGATAAGAATCACACAGGATAATGGCTTTAAGTGGCCACTTGGTGGAAACCACAGACTTCCATATTTACAGTTTATAGTTCCTTATGCGGGGGGAGGGGGGGTGGTGAGTGCTGCATTCATCTTGATAAGAGGCATAAAAAAATGTTTATACAGTAGTTGAGAACCCCCTACCTACTCATTCCTGTGGTAGTACACCAGCCTTAAAAACCCACTAACACTTAAATACAAGAAATGGCCTCCTGACCCTGAATGAATGGAGGAAATACATGATAGATTTTTCTCACAGACACTTACAGGTACAGCACACTAACCAGTTATTTCTGTTTGTTTGCTGTGCTCCAGCCCAAAGAGCACACAGCTCAGTTTTTGTCAGAACTCGTAAATTATTCACAGTGGATGCTACAGTGTTCAGAATTGCCACATAATAGTGAATTTCCAACTGAAAGTGTGTTTCCAAACTGCACAATAGTGGTGCTGTTAATAATTGTAGCTGGACAGATTGGTTTTGAAGCCACTCTAATGTTACACAACAAAACAAAGCTGTACCTGATCCATTGTCTAACGGTGTGATCTGCTACGTTCGTAAAAGTCATTGTATACAATCAATCAATCACAATTTATTTATATAGCGCTTTTTACAACTAAAATGAACAGCACACTGAAACATTTCTGTTTTGATGCAGTGTAGAAGAGTGAATATTTTTGGCAACATTCTGTAAAGCTGTTAAACACATAGCAACAAAAGCAGAATGTGAGAAGGTCCATTTGAACTTGAAAGTCTGAGACATGAGAGTTTAATACAAGGAGGTTCTGTGTGGTTTAATGGTTAACTTGTGCTTAAATTTGTTGTTCCTAGCCTTGGTAATTTGGCATTGATCATCTCATTTTCTACTTTAAGGTCCAGCTATTTATCACCGGAGCACATGAAAGCCCACAGGAAATCCAGCCTCCACTAATAAGTAAATAAATAAATAAATACGACTTATTTGTGCACTGTTGTTGTCTGCCTTAAATTAGTATTGTTAACACTATAATGAGTCACCTATTTTTCATTTAGCGTTTATGAACACGTGCCATTGAGAGTCCACTGTGCACCACAAGCTCCCCCTCAGTATAAGCCCAAGGACCACCGAAGAGTGTTTAGATTGTGGTACGAAGAGGTAGATGATTGTTCTTGATAAAGAGTGTGAAAAGGTGTGAAGGATTTTAATGCCTCATGGTTCTGAGAGTATAAGCGCACATTTAATACCAAATTCAATTTATTCTAGTTAGGCTGAAGTCAACAAGAGGTCATATGTGAGTAAACTAAGCTGATTAGTTTGTGGTGTATTTTGTTATGGATGGAGCAAAGGGTCCGCTACCTTCAAAGCTTCTGGCTGAGTGGGCTGCAGAGTCATTTGAGGGATTGTGTTATGGGCTGAGCTCTCAGGCACTGAGAGGCACACACTTTGGCACACTTTGCCAGACACGAGTCTGGCAGGCTCTGGGCTGCGAGAGCGAGACGCAGATTGACGTTAATAAGCAGGAGAAGCCTCTTCTCTGGGATTCTAAATAAGCCTGTGAATGGCTTCTCTCTCTCTCTCCCTCTCTCCACAAGCTTAGTGCCCTCCCTCGACCTCCATCTTTCCACATCTGTCACCATGTCCTTCACTGGCTCGTTCAATTTCACTCACTCCCAGTGCCTCTTCCTTTTCATCTGTTTCATCTCTCTTTTTCCTCCTCATCCTATCGACCCACCCACTCTCAGCATCTGCTGGTTGTTCAGCAGCGTTGCCCCTGAAGCAGGCGATGGAGGCCACCGTGCTCGGGAACACGCTGGGAGCTGCTCGTGTTTTCTGTCCATGGTACGACATGTTCACTGTCGTCCCCCAGGGGAGTCTTTATAACACTTTTAGATCTTTGACACGTTCCGGCGAAGCTCAGTCTGAATGCACCGCTCTCATATTGTCACTGAGGTGTTAAAAAGAACTCCAAGGTCTCTGCCTTCATTATGCTCTCCTCAACGAATTCGTCACTGAACTTCTGAGCATTCAAATCAGTCTGTTCTATTTCCTCCATCCTTATTCAATGCAACATCCATTTCCATAAACTGTCGCTTGCTGTCTTTTGAGTCGCTCCACCGAATCTCATCGTCCCGCATTAGAAGAGTCCAGCTGTATAATGTACACTTTTGCTTTTAAGTGTGTGCTTGTAGCGTTGGCTATGGGAGCTTTGTTCTGCAGCCGATAATGATGGCAGTGGAAGACGTTGCTGTAAAGGCCTGCTGTAAAAAACGTGTGTCCTATGGCTACAGTTGGTGATTAGTTGTAATGTCAGCCCTGCTAATAGTCACTATTAATAACCCCAGTGCTGCTGCCATTAGGATAATTGGGTGATAATGATGATGGCACTAGCTGTGACATGCAGGGCCACGTAAGAGAAACATATTCTGACACAAGGTAAAGAGAGCCAGGGGTAACGTGACCTGTGCCTGAGCTGCAGATAAAACTAGCTTCAGATGTGACAGCTCTGGGTGAAATATGAAGATTTTAGCGTCTGTGTCCTGTTCTAACCCTGCTTTTATTGTTTCTCAGCAGTGACACCAGATATGAGAAGGCATTTCTGTAATTACACCAGCCACCGGTCCCTGTCAACAAAATCCAAAAGGAATCACTGCACTTAGGCTTGTTTTACTGATGCAAGAATGGGCTGTTGGCTGAAAAATGCTGTTCAAGATAAAATGAAAAATACGCTCTACCAGACAGCTCCTGAATTCGGCCGTCAGGTTATGAACACCTGTAAAAGTAAAGGTTCCTTAATGGTTCTTGTTTTGAATGTTGGAGGGAAAACGAATTTAAAACTTTCAGAACATGCAGAGGTTGTTTGAAACGTAGGTCTTCACTCTTCATTGAAAAGATCATTCATTCATTCATTATCTGTAACCCTTATCCAGTTCAGGGTCGCGGTGGGACCAGAGCCTACCTGGAATTATTGGGCGCAAGGAGGGAATACACCCTGGAGTCCTGCCAGTCCTTCACAGGGCAACACACACTCACTCACACCTATGGACACTTTTGAGTCGCCAATCCACCTACCAACGTGTGTTTTTTGGACTGTGGGAGGAAACCGGAGCACCCGGAGGATACCCACGCGGACACAGGGAGAACACACCAACTCCTCACAGACAGTCACCCGGAGCAGGACTCAAACCCACAACCTTCAGGTCCGTGGAGCTGTGTGACTGTGACACGACCTGCTTCACCACCGTGCCGCCCGAAAAGATCATTAGTGAACCACAAAAACATTAGTCAATTTTCAGTATAAAACATTTTTACAAACTACACCAGAGGACCAGTCAGAACCATCGCAGTCTGTCAGCACTATGTGCAATTACATTTATGGGGAGGTGTGCATCAGGCTACGTAGTGTCTACACCCTGGACCCACATGCCGCTCACGGCAGAGGTTCGATGCAGAAACTTAAACTGGCCTGTTGTAGTGTCACACATGGCCTATTTAATATCGAAGCTCCAGATTGCTAGACCTCTGTCCCATGGTGTTATTCTCCTTAAGAAGAACCACTTGTGTCCACAGGACATATCTTGTATGATATTTGTTGGTTGTGATACTGACCTGGGTGCAGTTTCTAGCTTTTGGCTCCAGGTCCTCCAGCTTGGTGATCTGTTTGAGGAAGTCGGACTCCTGCATGCCTGGCTTGGCTCCTCTCCTCTTGAACAGTGCTCGGGGGTTGTCCAGAATCACCTTGAGGTTCACGGCAAAACCTAGCCATAGGGAAGAGGAAGAAAAGCTCATCACCAACAGCTATGGCCCTGTTAGTATCTCCACTCCCATCTGACAGAGCGAGGTTCTGTGAACAACTGATTGTGCCCCATCCCGGTCATACATACACTCTCTGGGTTAAATACGCCCACATGTCAGCCAACCTCTTGACCGTTCAACCGATGAACAGATTGGGGCTATTTCTGCCAAAACGAGAGGCTTTTTTTTTTCTCCCAGGCACATTTCCATGCTTCATGTGACAGTCGCAGCGTCTAAAAAGAAGCTACAGAGATTGAATGTGGCCCTCGGTTGTGTGCTTTTTATCCTGGGTACAGACTGTTTTCTAGGACGCTCGCTCTCTCGCTAAAGCCACCTGGGTTTCCATCAACCCCACAGAGACGAGGAGAATCACCGCACTGCTGCAGCGAGGCAGAGATTCATCCCGGCCAACTGTGTCCCTCCTCTGTAAGCTGAGCGCAGAGGACTCCTCTGTCCCTCTGGTGCTTGTGCGCCCTGCTATGGTTTATTAATAGATGAGGGCCAGCCAATTTCCCTCTTTTGATCTTTACTGGGGGTTTTGTTTTCTTTTAATTGCACTTCTTTCTGACAGTGGGTCGAGCGCTTGGTGACGGGTGACTAGGATGTCGCTTTGATGAAGCCCAAGGGAGAAGATTTGGTACTGTTTTCTTTGGGCTATTGGCTTGCCTTGTGCATCAGCTGTGCTCAAGGGCCATCCAGATGTGATGGTTGGATAAGGATTGGGCACAAGCGATGTTGTATTTGTGTGTGTGAGTGTGTGTGTGTGTGTATACCCTTTTCTTGGCTACAGCCATGAGCACTCAAAGTCACAGTTCTGCCTCCAAAGACCGCTCTACGCTGGCCACCCTACTGCCTGAGACGGAGATGGGTCAGTGTGAGTCACACAAGCAAAAACGGTGTGTAGCTGCACTGCAGAGTTTCCTCTGCTTTCGATGCTTGGCCTTTTTAATCCTCTTTTGTGGCCTGTGCATAGAGCGGAGCTGCCGTGTATTAGGGAGAGGCTTCACTGTTAAGACAAACACTTGAGCCCCTCTTCAGGTGAGTGCTGCAATTGAAAACAGTGAGAGCTTGGGCCAGGGCCTTTTTTTGTTTTTTTTTCTTCTGGCTGCTATTGTGTTTGCTCCAGGCAGCAGCTGTATAGCAGGAATACTAAATAATCTCATTGTTCTCCGCTTTTGTTCCAAGGAGATCTGTGCTCATGAAGCTTAAATGGTTCCTAAAGCTTTCTTCCTCTTTGTAATTTTTTTTTTGGTTAGCATTGTGGACTGTGATTTAGCAGTGGGACATTGGTATGCTTCGGTAATGGCTGTGCGATCCCTGACACTGATGCCATAGCTGGGTGAGCCAGAGATAAGAACAGGAGCCAGGCGGTGGAGAGGTGGGGAGGGTGAAGAGCAGCAGCAGTGATGGAGTGAGGAAGGGGAGGGCAGGGAGAGAAAGGGAATGAAGGATAGGATGATGCAGTCTCCTGTTATCAGGCCTTAATTAACAGCACAACATCCAGAGGCAGCAAAGGAGCCTGGAGAGTTTGCCGTGCTGTTTTTTTATTATTATTATTTTTTCATTACTCTGCACGGGCTCTAAAGCTCTACTGTACGGCTAGAGGCCTGCCATTCTCGGGTCATTCCTTAATTCTGCAGTGTGTGAGCTCTACTGCTGTCTATTAGGACGTTTCAGACCTGTCAGCACCTTCCCCCTCACACTTCCTTTAATGCACTGCCTTAGTGCTCACTGCTCAGACGAGCCGAGAGTAAAATAAGCAATTGGCTGGAGTTTTAACTAAGTGCATTGACCCGTAGATGGGTGGTCCACACATTAGAGCCACAACTGAGCACATGACATCATCTAATCACTTCTATACCTTGATTTTGGTTTTACTGGGGAAAGTCATTGCCTGATTAAGGAGAACCCTGCTTCTCCCAGAGTCAGCAACCTGTCAGCGATGATTGATCTATACTCCAGAGCCATTCATTACCACAAAACTGCATTAGGAGCATAATCTGGTCAATAATCACATGGAGGTTTCCACACCGCTGACACTGTGGGAGCAAAGAACCATAACTGACATCCTGCACTCAGAGAAATGAGCTCTGTCAGAGTGTTGGAGTTTACACTAAACAACGGGCCTGGGTAAAGTTGGTGCCTCAAAAAAAAAACATGCAAAACTACAAAAACCGCACTTGCTTCGTAAACATCTCGACCTACTTGGATTTTTAACATATTTATCCGAACAGTGCTTGTGCAACATAAAAACCCCCTTAAAAATGAAGTGCTCCAAAGCTCCAGACACCTGCAGCGCACCCTCTAACTGACATCTTTAAGAACTTTAAGAAGATCCTGTTTCCTTTTTCCCTGTTCTGAGAGTGTTTTCCTCCTTGTGCTGTCAGTAGTGTCGGGTTGGCCAGTTTTAACTGCCTCGTGTTGTTTGAAAGGACTTCAGTAAACTTTTCTTAGAGGAACCACTGCAAGGGGACTCTGTAAAGAAAGCCCATCTGGATCTCAGCATGCACACTGCTGCAGAACGCTGTCACCAGCCGGACTGTTATTGGCCAAAGCACAGCACCTTTGTAGCACACACCCAGGAGAGAGTGGATGGGCCTTGCATAGCTGAGGTGTTAAATGCTTCCATAACACCTCAGGAAAGTGAGAGATATATTTATTTATTTATTTTCAGGATGTGTTTGAGGGAGTCGAACTTGCACTTAATGCGCTTAACTGTGCAATACAAATGCTTCAAAATATCTTTGATCCAAACCTGTATCGATTTTTAAGGAGGGTGAAATGGTGGTGCTACTGTCGTGTTACTGCCACACAACTCCATGGTCCATTGGGGGGTTCATGGTTAAGTGTGTGGCCCCCTGCGATGTACAGACACCCCACCCATAGTGTGTCCCTGCCTTGTGCCCAGTAATTCGGGCGAACAGGATGAAGTGGTTGCAGAAAGTGTATGAATGAAAGTTAAATGGAGTGGCTACAATTGCAACCAAAAACATTCATTCATTCATTATCTGTAACCCTTATCCAATTCAGGGTCACGGTGGGTCCAGAGCCTACCTGGAATCATTGGGCGCAAGGCGGGATTACACCCTGGAGGGGCGCCAGTCCTTCACAGGGCAACATAGACACACGCACACATTCACTCACACACTCACAGACACTTTTGAGTTGCCAATCCACCTACTAATGTGTGTTTTTGGATTGTGGGAGGAAACCGGAGCACCCGGCGGAAACCCACGTGGACACAGGGAGAACACACCAACTCCTCACAGACAGTCACCCGGAGCGGGAATCGAACCCACAACCTCCAGGCCTCTGGAGCTGTGTGACTGCGACACTACCTGCTGCACCACTGTGCCGCAACCAAAAACACTTATTATAAAATTCAGAAGATGCTCCTCACCACTACAATGTTATTGTTTGCTAGAAACCAGTTTAAAGTGTTTACGAAGCCACTCTAAATTCCGGGGACAGCCAACTACATGAAAGCAAACACAGCGAAAGTGCTGCAAAACTAAACAACTCAAAGTATAAATAAGTTGTTTCTGTGTTAATTGAAAATTTGAATAAAAATGTAAAGACCAGTTAAACTACAGCCACATACAAACAACAGTAGCTTTTCTCCTCAGACACACTATTCTACTTTTAAAAACAATGCTGAGCTTCTGAATGTAAACATCACCAACATGTGATTCACTTTAAGGGCAGGGGCTGTCATGGGGTGCCATCAACACCACCTGGAATATGACTGGCCCCTCTGATGCCCCCCAAAACACTATTGGGCTTGAATATTTTCCATGTTTAAGCATTATTCCTTCAGCTAGAAAGATCTCATTTTGACAAATGGCGATTTGTTTTGACAGCAGTGATGTGCATGTATTCCTTCACCTATCTAACCTTATATCAACATTCAGCCTGAACATTCATCAATAACTAGAAGCTTGTGCTAAAAATAGAGGTGTCGCAGCTCCCACAGAGTGAAAAGGTGAAAAGTTACTCACCTGCCATGTCAATGGCGAAAGGTCTGTCAGCCCTCCATCCTGTGTACCAGCCCACCACTTTGCCATTTTCTACAATAGGCCTCTCGTACCTGCGGCCCCCCACCAGTCCCACTGGCCAAACAGAGACCCCTTTGGTGGACCGCATCTGAAAATGGGGGGAGAATCAATTTATTTAGAATGTATGCAATCTTATATAGCATATGCATAAATATATCATTTACATTTACATTACATTGACATTTTGTTTTGGAAATACCTGCAATTCACCCTGACATCCCCGCCCTCCCCCAAACACACATTTTTATTTTGGCCTTATCCTTCCACACACACGGAACATTCCCTGAATAGGAAAAACGTGGTTTTGGCTGAAAATTAAAATAAATAAATGTGTGGTGTGTGACTGACAGCATCATATGTTTAATGAAAAGCTGCAGCACTCATACACTTCAGTGTTTTTCCTCTAGGGAATGTCAAATCTGTTTTAGATAGGAACGAAAATGGCAGGATACTGTTTGCGTTGATCGACCGGTGCTTTGTTATGAGACCATCTATTTTTATTGAGTTCTGTGGATGAGAGCGAGGATTTCTCCAAGATCGTATTACAAGGCATTGGCTCATTCTCAGACTGAATAAAAAACCAATCCACCTGCAGCCAATCTGAGGCAGAGAAAAGCACAGGCATCACTCTCACCTGATGCAGCAGACTGTTAAATTATAGCGCCTCTTTTGGCTTTAAGAATGATGGCTTTCTGCTTTGTGCAAATTAAAAGAGCTTAAAGCTATGTGACAGTTTTTTTTTTCCTTTTTCTTTTCACTGGTGGAAGAGGAGAGGAAAGAAAATAAAACCCTGAAGTATGGGGTGAAGGAGCGTGTGAATATCCCAGTATGATTTTTTATTTCACTCAGTCAGTGTAGCCTCTGAATATTTAATGGAAGTGCTATTCATGTGAGTGCGGTACATGGCAGAGTGTAGAGTCAGGGGCTGGTGCCTATGGCCTCTGCCTGAGGCTTTTGAAGTGCTGGATTGGAGAGATGCTGCATCTCGGTACCCCCCACCCACCGCTCTAATGCCCTTCCCCCACTCTCCCACCCCTGCTATTTGTGCTCCGAGGGACTTTTCAAAAGCTTCTCCTTCATAATGGGCCAGCTCTAAAAATGGTGCCTGAATCAAAGCCAGAGTGCTGGAGAACTCTCCAGTGTGGCAGAAAATATGTGTGCGTCTGCAGGTGCACAATCATCCCTCAGAGCCTTCAACCACGGCGACAAGTGCAGGCATCGGCTACGTTCATATTCAGAGCTCTGTGTGTGCTCACAAGAGCAGGGCCATTCTTCCTATGAAAGCAACGGAAGAGTGACATCTCCATTCAGCGCTTTTGACCCCAGCCATCTTTACAGGAGGCTGGAGCTTAAGAAAACATAACCCTGCCCCAGGAACATGAAAATACATCATGGAAGGAACACCAGAACCTGAAAGAGCAGAGTGCCTAGCATGCCTCGAGGGAGAAAATGCTTTTAAACAACCAAACACACCCTCTTTAGGAGTTAAGGAAACCTGACAGAGTGTACAGTGCATTTATGAAGGAAGGCCTCTCACCAAGGCCAAACTGACGACTTCCCTTTTAGTACTGTATGGTGAAATATAACCTCTAAAGGCATTTTTACCTTCCTGCAGTTGGCAGAAGCTCTCATCTAAAGCAATGTATGGAATACTGAATGTCAGGGTTTGAAAGGCTGCCGGACACCGTCTCAATACTGTCACAACTGACATAAACCCATCAGAATTTAGAGGTTGATTATAAAAGCAACAATTGTCAAAAAGTGTAATCTGACTGGTGTACGGGAACAAGTCTTAGCAAATGTTTATAGTTATATGCCATGTACTGTATGTGGTTGGTGTAGTATAGTGGCTGACATGATTTCTACGCAGTAGATGAGGGTTCAGTTCCCCATCTGGGTACTACACCCATAAGAGGCCTGGAGCAAGACTCCTAACGCTACAGTAGCCAACGTCTATCATTTTTCTGTCATTTTTCAATGATTTCAGTGATTTCTCTAGGTGGGTAATGCCTGACCCAATCCACTCGTCGACAGGGACCTGGTTTCTACTAAATGCTGCACATGAGATGAAAGATTTGTATTTGTGTGGTGTGTATGTTGCTTTGAGGAATGTGTCCTTGAGTAAAATGTTGCTCTATTTAATGGATCTTACAGGGGCAGGTTAGTGTAGAATTTGGCGTCTTGTCCAAGGATTCTTATTGGTGTGCTGTTATTACCCTCTCCCTGTACCAAATGCTGTTTTAATATCTTTTATCTCTTACACCCTCTCGTCCAATGCCCAGTAACAGCCAGAAAAATGCACATTGGTTCTAAGAATTTGATAGCATACAGCCAAAGAAAACATCTGTAAGTACAGGTACAGAGAGAAAGACATCTTTCTTTCTCTCTCTCGCTCTCTCTCCCTTGAATGCAGTTCCTCTGCTCCACATCTCAAAGCTGGGGGGCTTTATTCTCCTCTAACTGCCACTTGGCATTGGGCAGGCTGATGTTAATCTAATCTATGGCTGTTCTGCAGCATCCAGTTCTATTGCCAGTGCTTTTTATGGGTGTTTTACAAACTGTGCACCTGTGTTGGCAAGGGAAGCAACTTTAGACTAACGGGTGTGAGTGCACCACATGTCAGAGTTTTCCGTTTGTATTCCACACACACACACACAAACACACACAAAAAAAAATCTAGTAAAGTTATTGTCTGTGGTAATTGATGGCTGCAGTGCAGAGGCCTCTGATATAAAGGAAGCTGCACAAATTGCTGGAGCCTTCATTTTAATGGAACTGACCCAAGCAGTGGTGAATAAGGCAGAGGAGGCATGAAAATGAAGGCAGAACGTGAGATGTGTTTGTGCTGAGGGGAGCGGGATTCAGCAGCGCTCTACCCTTCGGGCCCTTCTCCATGTGCTCAGCTCCGTGTCCAGCTGTGTTCTGGGAGAATGGAGAGAAAGAAAGAGGGAGGGAGAAGGAGGACAAAGCCAGCATTGAAGGAGCAGGGAGACTGTCTCGCTCTCACAAGGCTTGGTGGCGTGAAGACGGTTGATAGAGGAGAGAGAGAGAGAGGGGAGGGGAGGGGATGGCTCTTTGCTGGGTGGAGGTGGGTGGGCAAAGAGAATGAAGATGTGCAAATAATGGAGAGGTATGACACCAAAAACATGGGCAATAGATAGTGAGATATGGGCTGAGAACTGTACATCCTTCAAAATAATAGCAGCAGTAATAACAGTGCTCTTTAGAGCGATGGCAATGAACCAAATGCCCCAAATAGTCTTTCATTATGTGGTTTATATTGATTTTTTTTTTTTTAAGAATCTGCCGTTGAAAGGTGCTTGAGGGATCCAAAATTGGTCCTTCGATCACCGCTCCAAAGGCCAGAGCACGCAGACAGGATAGACACTGACAAACATCAACACTCTGAAGTCTGCAGCTGTCTTAGAGCTGATCAATATAATGAAGCAGCGTAAACATGAAGAGAACATACTAGAGCTTTTCAAATATCCAACCTAGGCGTAACACACCGACCAAACGTTTGTAGCGGTAGACGTACAGATGAAAGGCCATTGTAATGAACTACACTGAGTGAGAGAGGGGCCAAATGTACACAGCAAATGATGCAGAAAGTAGGAATAAGGGGAAAGCAGGAGGAAGGATTCAAGCGAGAGATGCATGTTGAAAGGATGAGGCACTATGAGAGGTTCCCTCACAGCCCCGCACTCCTTCACCCCACACAATCGTCTGACACTCCATTTCCATTAGCTGTTTAGCAATTTACTCCCTCAGCAAAAACCCTCTCCTTTCAGCCTCTGCATACTCCGCAGCTCCGGCACTCAGCCCGGTGGGATATATGTGCTCATATAGATGATAGAGATCACAGACACCTACCGATGTTGCTCGTGTTATTATTTATATGTTTTAGTGTATAGAAATATAACGCCTGTCCTTGTGCGTTATGTACGCCACTCTGACGCTGCAGTTTCCTTCTAGATCAATAACATTTTACTTCAATCTTATCTTATTTAATCTTATATTATAAAGTCCTCCTCGGTCAGAGTACGTCAAGCTGACTCAGCATCTTCAACAACACTAACCACTTCACCTCTCTGCCCTTCATTAATGGTAGAGGTGAATGAACTCATAAATGAATAAATAAAAACGTTATAATCTTTTAATTTTAATCTTTTAACGTTATAATCTATATAATTATAGTCTCCTCTGGTTTGGAGACAGGTCAAACATAGGGTTAGGAGGCTGTAGGATGTTGCCGTCCATTGACAACCAGGTATCTTCATTTTCTCTGTTATTTGAACACATCGGCTGCACTTGGACCAATAGAATTATTCCAGAAATGAAGCCTTCTCCTGTCACCCTACAGTTTTGGAGAAGTGCTTGTTTGTTGTTGTTTGGACACAAATGTCCTGTTCTAATTTTCCATCTAGGATGAAAGTGAGATAAATATAGGTCCCTGGCTGTCAGGCCATTGTGTCTGTTCAACATGACTGAGTGAATGTGACCTGAAATGGGGCAGTTAATTCTGCCTGGGCTGCGGTGGGAGATGGTCAGCTCTGTAGAGGGACCACAGGGACTGCACTTAGACCGATTTACTTTCCGTGACATATTCATGCATTTTCATATACATACATGTGTTATACACACACACACACACTCACTCACTCAAAAACAATGCATGCGAATGTGTTGCTGTAGACAATAGCACAGCAGTGATGTTCTGATCTGAACCCTTGTGCAGGAAAACAAGCACTGAGCTCACAGGCTGTGGCACTGTATTAAAGGCTCAGCTGTGTGTTTGGTTTTTCCGGAGCAGGAGTGTGTGAGGTTTGGCTCAGTTTCTGCAGGTTTTTGGTCGCTCCTCTGAATGATCAGCCTCTGTGGTATAGTGATGCTTTTCAGACCCTAAATGGCATGTAAACACATTGATTATTTGGCTGTTGTCTGGTCTGAGGCTGACCACTGTTGAAGCCTGATGCTCAGCTGACCAGCTCCCCTGAGATATCAGATACGCATCAAGCAGTGATACATAGTACCTCCGAAACCTCACAGCACTCTTTTATTTTAAGGTCAGTCAGCTGATCACGTTTGCTGAAACCCGGTGATGTGTGTGTATCAGTGTGGGTTTTATTTATTTATTTATTTTTAAATAATAAGAAAAAGGAAATGACTGAAACTAATTCCGTCCCAAAGTTTTAAATGATTTTTGATTCTCTTAAATTAAGTTTAATGTAGTACTCTACCATTTACTACATATTCCAAACATAGCCCTTCCCCCTCAGCACAGTCCATTAACCTCAAAACAGCACATTTTACACTCAGTGTTTCACCGAAAGCACACAAAAGACATTTGCATACATCTACATGCAAGGAAATGTCTTCTGCTTAAGGCACAGTGTACGGCAGGCTCTCAGAACACAGCTAACGGACTTAAAGCCACAACAATAAAACCAGCCTGTTTACTACAGAGGGCTAAAAAGTGTGTGTAATGATGGGGAAATTAGAGAATATGGACCATTTAAGATGAGCTTAATTCAGAGCTTAAGGCACATTTATCCCTCGATACCTCACTCGTCCTATACTTAAAATACTGACCCAGAATACCTGCCCAATGTCATACAACATCCCTTAATATCAAGCCCTAATTACAGACCCCTAGGACTTAAAACACTTTCCAGTTTGACCTGAACCACTGTCCTAACATGCCACAATCACCTCAGACAGTCTCTCACGTGCCCTGCGCTCTCAGAACAGGGAGTAGGCTTCTATATTGTAACTTTTCTTAAGGGGGAAATGGCTTTTAATTTGTGTTTTACAAAACAATGACATGAACCTATTGCACCTTTAAAGCACATCAGAGGAAGACTTCAAGGGCAGGATCTTTAAGGGTGCATGGTGTTTGGGTGGTAGGGTAGATCTCTGCACCCCTTTTTATCACACACTGCCGTCAACCACATTCACTGTCTGTACGACCTTAAACACTATCCACACTGTGCGAACAGCCCAGGGTCCTGAACCTCTTCCACAGCGTCCAGAAACCCCTTAAACCCCCGCTCCTGCCCACGGCTTGCTGCCTCTCTGACCATCTCTGAACTTTCTCAGACCGGAGCCCGCGTTACCTCTTCAAAGAGCTCGAGACTGTACGTGTTGTCGTCGTCGGCGAAGAACACGACCGCGGGTTCGCGTGTGTCCCTGTGCGTGCGCAGCCAGCCCAGCGCCGCGTTCCTCTGCTCGGTGGCGCGCGGCATCCCGGTCCGCTTGAAGCGGCGCGGCGTCAGCGCGTTCAGATGCGTGTAGGGCACGCCGCAGCGCGCGAGGAAGCGCGCCACCAACTCGGTACGCGTGTTCGCGTCCTCCACCACGATCCAGTGGAAGCGGGGCACCTGGCGGAAGGTGTTGGCGAGGCGCGTGAGCTCCGCTTTCTGCACCGGCCTGCTGTAGGTGGGGGTGACGGCGTACACCAGCGGTGGCGGCGGCGGCGGCGGCGGAGGCGCCGTGCGGTTCCCGCCGTGGGACGGAGCCGGGTGCGCCGCGCGCTCGCGCCGCTGCGCCGGGGATGAGCCTGCCGTGCCGCGCACAGACGCGCGCTTCGTGTCGATGTCCATCATGATGATGACGATGAGGACCCACGGCAGCAGGATGAAGAAGCGGCTGTAAAAGATGGACTTCATGGTGTCCGCGCGCGCTCGTCCACTCTTACCAATCCATCCCCGAGCTCGAGCGCTCCTGGGGGAAAGTGAGAACTGGAAAGCGACCCCTCCTTTGTCCGCGCTTAAGACAGCACGGAACGGAAGACACGCACGCGATGAACCAGGCTCCACGCGCACATCTTTCAATCCGAAAACACAGCGTCTCGCTGTTTGGGGGTCTTCTCTGTTTCCTCGTAGTCCATGACCGCTCTTAACTTGTCCCTAGTGCTGCCCCGTCCGTCCTGGTCTGTCCCGTCCCCTCGAGACTCGCGCTCTGCTTCTCTTCACTTCTTTCTTCTGTGCTCCTCTTCCTCGCGAGCAGACAGAGAGGGGTCCTCCCTCGGCTGAATAAACAGCAGCGGTGACAACAGGTGCATTCACTGCATCCCTCTGTCGCGCTGGAGGGACTGACTGAGCCCCGGGATCAGAGAGAGAGAGCGTGTGCGTGTGTGTGTGTTTGCGCGCGCGCTCAGCAGAACTGTAGTGCTGCTGCCTCACTGATACGTCGCTGTCCACTGGAGCTCGAGCTCGAGAGAGCAGCAGTGAGCTCCCACTGAGCTCTAGGACTTCTGGGTAAATGTAAGCATCACGGTGTAATGCCTGCCGTTGTCCCTGTATTGCTCAGAGACTTAATTATCTGCAATCTGAGAGTGTCTGTCAACACTAATGCCGTCTTAAACATGTCAACTCTCAGACCACTGATATAACCCTCTGAATACATTAGAAACCTCAGCTCAAACAGCTGGAACGGCCTCTGCACTGAAGGACTCAACCTCTCCGAGCTCCGGCTCCTCTGTGATGGACCGAAGCACAGTGGAAACGACTTATGAGGACGCCTTACAGTTCAACTTCTGTGCACGGAAGTGATGGATGTTATGTTCTCTGGGTCGAGAAGAAAAGGATCATCTAAATTGTTACCAGCGTAAAGATCGGAAGCCAGGGTCTGTGGGTTTGAGGATGTACTGGTAGCTTTATAACAGCAGCAGTATAATAACCTCACCATTCATGACTGCTCTGGGTTGTCCTTTGCTCTTATAACCCGAAATAACAAAGGCAGTGTTCAAAAGTCACCTCTGCCACACACAATCCCCCTGATCTCACACCTTCAGCTCTGGGTGGGTTTGTTACCAAGCTGATTAGTTGAATCAAATGTGTATTAGAGCTGGGAAAACAATGAAATATCCAGGCCCTGAGTTATTCCAGGAACAGTGTGGGGAGGCAATGAACCAAATAATGCATCTAATTCAATTGGTCTTATCTTGTTATGGAGTATTGAGGTTCTCAGTGGCAAAATCAATGGCAGTGCATTATTCATGCCATCACTGTAGCCTGGCTCCTATAAGAAGATGCTCTTAAGGCCCAGCCCTGCGATTGACTGACTCTGCTGACTGCATCTTGGCCAGAAAGCCCTGTCCATTGAGCTTCATTAGGTAAAAGCATAGCCCACTGTGTGTACTATAAACCCGAGCACAGAGACTCCGGACCACTGGACATATGACTGATGTCAAGGGAGAAGAAACACAGTAACCGGGTTCTCTGTAATATTTTACACAGCCGACAAAATGGCTGACACATTCACCCCAGGGCGAGATGTTGTTCGTGTCAGCTCTGCTCTGTCTCTCCGGCTCGGTCTTGCCTTTGCTTTTTGAGCAGCGTGACAGCCACCTATTGTGACATCTAGTCTTGTCCTCCTCTCCCGTGGTGGTACGTCAGGTCCTGACAGCTCCGAAAATGTCAGTCACGGGGAGTGGAGGGGGCTGTGGTTCCAGACCACTCTCTCATTCTGTGGATTCTTCTGTCTGAGGCCATGACAATGTGACAGCTGCGCTTTTCACCCGGAAAGAAATGAAAGCAAGAAACAAAGGAGTGGTACGGAAGAACACAAGAGGATGAATGAGGCGTATTTATTCCGGGAAGCTTTAGGAAGCGAGATGGCATTCCTTCAGGGAACGAAACGTCCAATGCCATGAAATGAGCGCCGCACTGATTGACTGGTGTGAAGTGGGATGGAAGCTGCTGAGGGAATAAACAGGACGTGTGTCTCACTGCCTTATCGGAATGACAATTCATCAGCCGCAGAAAAGAGCAAACAGTGTTTTCTGCAAGCCCCCACTCCACCCCCCACGCTTTCTCCTGTGTTGACAATGCCACACAGCAGAGCAGGGCCTGGAGTGTGTGATGTTTCTGAAAGATGGAGGACGGAGGGAGGGAAGCATGTAGGGAAGAGGAGAGGGAGAGGGAGGGGACTGGAGAAAGCTGTTTATTGATGGGGAATATATCCGTCCGATACCCACGCCTGCAAGAAAAGCTTCCAATGTGCAATAACAACAAATTAAAGCACTGCCCCATGAAAATAGATCACAGCTCAAGTAGATTAAGCGATAATTTAGATCTCAATTCAATAAGTGCGAGGCAAAGCAATTTAGATCCTCATAATGAATGGGAAATATAGACTGTGCATGTCAACACCATTTGCATAGAAATGGCTTTTCATCTCTTCCCCTTATTGTGTGAACTTCAGTTGAGCTAATACGTTTTCACACCGTAACTCAATTGAATCAATTGGGTTGCGGTTTACAAGATTGGGTTTCTGTCTCGCAGTCCATGGAACGGTAGTGCCACTGAAGTTACTCCCAACCAAAAATCGAAGCTTGCAATTTGTTTCCACCCTTGTTCTGAATCTAATTTAATTTCAGGAGAAAATGCACGTCGAGGTCCAGCCTGATTGCCATTTGTGTCATAGCAAGCCCCCCGTCCCCACGCTATAACAAACACACGAATACGGGTTTAAGCCAAAAAACAAATATGCATAACAGACTTGGCCCTCGTTGTTGATTTTACCACTTTCTAAATTGAACATCAGAGCAGTTTCAGCACTCTTCTCATTTCAGGATCAGAGAATATTCTAACTGAAGTCAATTACATGCCAACAACAAGATAGAACTTCTTTTAATTACTGAAGTAGCTTTGTAAACTCATTTAGTCCAAAGGCATCACTCTGCACACAGAGTAATCAAAACCCACCCGTCCACAGACCCTGCCGTAATAATGAGCATGTTCTCTGCTGCAGAGATTACACGTCTTATGCGATGGTGTAATGGCTTCAAACGCAGAGGAAGCAGTGGATGGAATGACATGGATTTCCAGCCCAGCCAAGTTCAATCTATGTTGAAATAACCTTGAATCACAGGCAAGGCGTCCGCTATGAGCATCGATTTGCGTAACAAAAGGAAGCGTCTCACACAGCGCTAGCTCCGGTAAACACTGGAGGAGAGCTGAGGCATGAAAACTGATTCAAATTAAGAATGCACTGAGTCTGTATAATGAAGTATCAGAAATCCTTGACTACACTTGAGATATGGGGTCCAGATAAACATGTATTAGCACCTGTGATGCCCGTTTACACTCTCACTCTGAGCTCCATTTGACCAATTACCTGCTGGATCCTCAGAGGCAGAAGCAGAATAGTAATTTTCTGTTAGGTGCCAGTGAAGCAGCGCTCGTGATGCAATGATGCATGTGTTGAGAGACATTGGGCTGGGATGTGTGTGGCTGTAGACATTTGCTATAAAACACGGCACTTTATCACACCTTTGGCAGAGGGCCACGTTTGCTGTAGAAGACCAGCTCCATTCTTAATTAATTTGTAGGGAGATTATATTAGTCTGCCACAGGGACGCGAGAGAGAAGGCAGAGACTGAGAGCGAGGCTGAATGTGCATTGTTAATGAGGTCTGCCTTTAGAAATGCAATGCGATATCTTTGTCCTTGGAGTGTTGGGCTAAGTTTGACTAATTCTGGGGCTCTCGTTCCTACTGCAGAAATAGCTTTGGTGGGTTGGTTTGCATTCATGGTGCTGCTGTTGCTATAGTTGTATGTAGCTTAACAGAAGTCAGTGTGACTATGGGGATCTCACTCTCATTTCTATGCAGTTTCACTTTGGCACTATGGTAGTTACTGAATTATTTATAATAGATAATGAATAATAAATCATATTATTAATAGCTGAATAATAAGTGGGCATATATATATATATATATATATATATATATATATATATATATATATATATATATATATATATATATATATATATATATATATATATATATATATATATATATATATATATATATATATATATATATATATATATATATATATATATATATATATATATATATAAAATGGAGGCACGGTGGTGCAGCAGGTAGTGTCGAAGTCACACAGCTCCAGGGACCTGGAGGTTGTGGGTTCGATTCCCGCTCTTGGTGACTGTCTGTGAGGAGTTGGTGTGTTCTCCCTGTGTCCGCATGGGTTTCCTCCCACAGTCCAAAAACACACATTGGTGGGTGGATTGGCGACTCAATGTGTTCGTAGGTGCGAGTGTGTGAGTGAATGTGTGTGTGCCTCCCTGTGAAGGACTGGCGCCCCCTCCAGGGTGTATTCCCGCCTTGCACCCAATGATTCCAGGTAGGCTCTGGACCCACCGCGACCCTGAACTGGATAAGGGTTACAGATAATGAATGAATGAATGAATGAATATATATAAAATAGGCAACTAGACTCACCCTGAGTCAACGCCATCATTCACAATCAAATATGGAGAGCTTTAGATGTATGAAATTTGGAGCAAACACTCATAGCTCTTAGAAAACATAGTTGTTAAGACAGAGTAACATAAATATATGCTGCTTAATTAAGTAAGAAAGTAATTTTATTTATAAAGCACTCTTTAAAAACTTTTGTTGAAATAAAAATTTGATTTACATTAAATAATAAAACAAGCAAAACAAGCAAAAATAAATAAATAAATAAATGAATAAAAAAGATATAAAACCCAAACATAAACGAGTGTGATTTCCACAGGTCCTCACTATTCAAATCTGCGCTTGAATAAGTATGTTTTCAGACTAGATTTAAAAACAGCAATTGAAGGTGCCTGACGAATAGAGGGAGGTAGCGTGCTCTATATTTTCAGAGCATAAAATCACATCTAAGCTTTAAACAAGCCCTAGGAACAGCCAACAAATTCTGTGGAGGATCTCAAAGTATTCTGTGTGGTAGCAGTATTCAGCATACTATAATATATGACAGTGCTTGACCATTAAGTGCTTTAAAAACAAATAAAATCACCTGTGCCCTGTATCATAAAAGGATGAATTTTAAAACGTACACACAGTAATTATAGCAGTCTTTAAGAGGGAATATGAAAGTACAGGAGAAGTGCATTAGACGTTTAAGAGGTGAAAGGTTGAAATAAAATGTGTAATAATGCAATACTATTTTTAGTGTTTGTTAAAGTGCTAGATTTAACTTTTGACCCCATTCTCTGAGTCATGAGGGTTAATAAATTGGAACTGGCATTTCAATGCACTGCCCCAACAAATCCACACAACCTGTTCCCAATTGCGTCTGGCACAGGCAGCTCGGCGTGCCACTTGGCCGTCACCATTAATTGGACTCATCTTGGAACAATGTAATTTGTTTTCATGACACACAGCGGTTAACAATAAAGAACAGTGACAGGGCCATCAATTAGGCTCATCTTCGTGGCCCGTTCCCCGTGCTCCAGGGACAGTGTTTGTGTATCCAATGCAGCTCAGAGGAAGCTGAGGACAGTGTGGGTTCAGAGGGACCCAGGGACCAATGTGCTCTTGAGCTTTGATGCTGCAGGCTCCACAATGTGTTTCCAGTTGAGGTCCGCTGTCCGTCTGCTCTCTCGGCCTCATGACTCCGCTCCCTGTATTCTGTGCTGATGAATGACTGTGCCCTTGGCTCGGCTGCTCGCCTTGGGAAAAGGACACTCATTAGGCTCTTGCTCTCATCAGTGCAAGGTGGGACGTGACTTCAAACCTATCCTCTTTTTTAATCTCTCCCTCTCTCTCTCACTCATTCATTTTGCTTCATGGTAAAAATGCATGAAATGTAACTCAAAATATCGGGCATTTAACAGGACACACACGACTCTGCATGAGACCATGCTGCTGTTATGTACAAATGATTTTTCACAACATCAAACATTAAGTGTGTCATAGAAATATGAGGAGTTTCCAACCCTCAAATTCAAAGATGGCTGATGGACCCCAAAAATGGTCATCATTATGCTCTAGTAGATCTGACAAAGTCCACAGTGTCTAACTGTCCTCTGTGAGAAGAATTTTCCACAGTATGGGGTCCACAGTTAACCCTTACTGAGAAGACAGAATACAGTAGTCAATACAGAATAAAAATGTACAAATCAAAGAAGCTACTTGTTTTCAAAGAGCAATGGAGTGTTCACTCCAGAGCCTTGACCTCATCCTCACTAAATATGTTCCATAGTATTTGCATCACTCTTTTGTTCAGCTTCTGTAACGAGGTTTGCAGTAGGTTTGGAAGCTCACGTTGGACGGGGTGCCGATCCATTACAGGGCAATCACACATTCGTATCTGTGGACAATATCTCACCATTATTCTACCTACAAATGGGTTTTTGGACCGTGGGAGGACGCACCAGAGGAAACCCACACAGACAAAGGGAAAACACACCAAACTCCTCACAGACAGACCTGAGGAGAGGATCAAAATCAGTACCTCAAGGACTCTTTTCGGATCATAAAGAAGAGAAAACAGCAACTAGCTCCTAGAACTGAGGTGAGGTGTGGAAACCTATCCCCTCAGATTTCTTTATTCATCTGAAGGGCATGTTTTCGGAAGAGAACGGAGGGTTTAAAAATGTGTATGAGAGGCTTTACTTTTCTAGTATATTTTGTGTGTGTGTGTGTGTGTGTGTGTTTGTGTGTGGGTGTTTTCCTGACTGATACCTCGTGATTAAGGCCTGTTAAATTGTGCTGTATGGATGTGTTAAAAATACAGTATGTTGTTTTTAACACACCAGCCTCGAGAGTGTAAAGATGAGAGGTTCCACGCTAAAGGATTTTCTTCTTCAGTCTGCTCTAAAAAGACTCTCCAGTGGTGTGTGATTGGTCTCTGAAGATTATGAAGAGTATGTTCTGGTTCCACAAATAGCTTCCTCCTCATGGTGCTCAAAAATTGCTTGTGTTTAATGACTAAAGAGCCTTTTAACAGACACCAGAAATACACAGGCACTAGACTGCGGCATCATTATCCATTTCAGTTTCAGCTGTTGCTCATGTTATTCTTCAGCATGGCGTCTCCATGTGTTCTCTGTGGGAGGAGAATATTTGCTGGCGGAGATGTTAGATATTGCTTAGTGCTGGTAATTAGGGTGAAGCTAATGCAAGTGTCCAGAGCGGAATGTCCTGCACTGCCCAGCAGCCCGCATTCATTTATAACTGCAATAACCTGGTGCAGACACGCACACAAACATCGCCGTAGCCTAGCCCAAATCAGTCCGCCCTCATAGGCACTGCATAATTGGCCCATTCCCCCTAGAGTGGAGCTGTTAAGTAAGCTCCTTGCTGAATTATGGATGGCCAGCAAAATGGGCAATAAAATATGAATGGTCGGTTTTTGTAGCCTTTGCTGCTCCTATGTGCACAGATGTTGCTTGCACCGTCTGTGTGCTTATGATAAAACATTGCTGTCATTGTTGTGGGGGGGAAATGGCACCCCACTGTTATGGGACACACTATAATGGCATAAGGCTACAGAGGGAAACTCTTCATCTACGATAGTGCCTCACTCCATCTCTTAAATGTTTTTCAGGCAGCTGTCTGTGACATGTTTTGTGTGTGTGTGTGTGTGTGTAAAAGCATCAGCACATTCAAAGTGTTTTCCACAGTGTGCATGTGTGTGTGTGTGTGTGTGTGTGTTGGGTTGGGGTGGTGGGGGTAGTATAGACCAGTGGTTGATGGCTTGTCTTGAGATTTTGTTTGTTTTTGGGTCATTATAGTGAACATCCCATTCCCAGTCCCTGTGCGTGAGGACCATGCTGACCAGAGTGAAAAGGACAGACGCAGATGACCGAGTGGCAGAGGGACAGTGGATGGACTGTGCTGGTGTCTGGTGGGAGCACAGCCCTCGGGGTACCTAGGGTCTGGTGGGCACACACACTTACAGAACTCAGAAAAGTACATAATTATACAGCCATAGCAAAACAGCGGCTACTGTGTTACACAGCTCAGCAGTCTGGCACATACTGGAGAGGGATGTCAGAGTGCAGAAGTGTGTGTGTGTGTGTGTGTGTGTGTGTGTGGATATACTTATCTTTTAATACCTGTGAGGACTAATGGATAATGATGCTCCATTTCAGCACCTGTGTTTTAGCGTTTATTAAAAGGCTTTCTTGTAATAGGGTAAAATAAGATTTGTACAGGGAGTAGTTGTTTTTCAACTATTTTGAAGCCAAATCACAGCCTATAGTTTACTTTAGGATTATGTTTATGTTTATTTGTTTAATTTGGCCTGCTGTAATATGGGAATCCACAGAAGCCCTCGTAGACATAGTGAGACCAGTGTGGGTGTTTATGCATGTTAACGCACACACAGTGGCAGGTTAAAGTGATAGCTGGAAGCAGAGGTGCATATGGGTAGAATAACAAAGATTCAGTTTGATAGTGACAGAATTCATATTCCAGCAGGATAATAATGTTGTCCCGTTGCCATGTAACTCTTATCAGTAGCTGGCTCAGTACCATCTCATTGCACTAAAGAACTATTTTCAGGACACATATTAATTTATTCTATGTGTAATTATTTTTCTCTGTAGATTCACACAGGGCATGAGATTAGATTGTGTCCTCGAGCTCATATTGTACAGACATGCTTGACTGGAAGGTTCGACTCAGTGTAATAGACGAATATGAATTATAAAACAGATCGATTGTATGGACAAATCTACTCCATCTTATTCAACACATGCAGAATGGGGCCAGCTTATTGGCCTGGCTGCATGACCTTAATTATCATGTTCATTTTAAATCCTTAGGTTTTGACTGTGCGGTCACTTTAATTACTCCCAGTACGTACCAGTGCCTCTTAGCTGCTGTAGATCACATCCGAGCTCCAGATTTGATTTTCCTCTGCACTGCAACAAATGGTTCTTGAAAATGATCTTAAATCTATTTAATCTACAGGAATGAGTTACTTGACAGGACCAATGGCCCAATGAAGGGGGCACTGCAAGCAAACCACTACATTTATGTGCTCAAATGTATGAAATTAGTCCTTAATTCATTCATTCATTCATTATCTGTAACCGCTTATCCAGTTCAGGGTCGCGGTGGGTCCAGAACCTACCTGCAACATTGGGCGCAAGGTGGGAATACACCCTGGAGGGGGCGCCAGTCCTTCACAGGGCAACACAGACTCTCACACACTCACACCTACAGACACTTTTTTTTTTTGAGTCGCCAATCCACCTACCAACGTGTGTTTTTGGACTGTGGGAGGAAACCGGACCACCCGGAGGAAACCCACACAGACACGGGGAGAACACACCAACTCCTCACAGACAGTCACCTGGAGCAGGAATCGAACCCATAAACTCCAGGCCCCTGGAGCTGTGTGACTGTGACACTACCTGCTGCGCCACCGTGCCACCCATTAGTCCTTAATGTCCAGTTTAATATTTACAGTATGTTCAGTTTTATATATGAAATTCACTAAATATGTATGTTGTTCCCCCACACCTCCTTGGACCTTGGGTCCAGGGTTCAGTCCATGCCTTGGGTTACTGTGAAGAGTTAAGTGTGTTCTCCCCGTGTTTGGTAGATGGATTGGCTGTATGAATTTGTCCAAAGGTGTGAGTGTGTGACTAAATTGGAGAGTGAATAATACCCTATGTTGGACTTGAGCCCCATCCATGGTGTGTCTGTGTCCTGACTCCTGAATATTATTATAATTTATACTATTTAATAATATACAATATAATTGCATATGAAACATAGAATGTACAATGTTTGAATCAACTTATTAAACTCTTAAATCTCTTACAGTGGAGAACCCTTGATGTATATAGACTCTGGATGTGGACTAGATTTAAGATGGTTTCACTTGTCAAGATTTATATTTTCTGCAGTGTGTATGTGTGAGGAGGTAGGAAAGTCTTTATTCTGCAGGGAGGTGAGGAGCTCATTAGAAGCTGCTGGATACAGACACACACACACACGTCTCAGGGTGAGGAGGCTGCGAGGTGAGTGACATGGCTGTGGACGCCAGTGTATGTGTGTGTGGGTGAGAAGACTTGAAGGGGGCTGAGCTGCAAGGTGAGGAATATTCTGTCGGCATTTTACACACACACACACACACATACACACAATGTATTAGACCAGGGCCGACAGGAGTTATTTAGAGAGATGAGTTATTAATGAAGCAGGGGCCACTGGGCCCTCGCTACACTACTAAAGCCACTGTAATGGACTCATAAAGTAGTAGACCTGTGTGTGTGTGTGTGTGTGTGTGTGTGTGTGTGTGTGTCCGTGTGCATGCGTGAACTGAACAGAATAGATTTGTGAGTGGGTCTGAGGAGGAGAGAGGGGAGAGTTTGTGCGTGAAGGGAAAGTCAAAAGCTCTGGCGTGATTTGTGTTATTTGTGGTTGAATATTTAGGTCTGTGGCTGGGAGAGTGTGTCTATGAGAGGGAGAAAAACATACATAAGGGTGTTTCTCTTCAAGCAGTGGGATTTCTCTGGCATGGAGGTCTTCTCTTTGAGTAATGGCATGTCATCTCTTCCTCCGGCCTGGCTCTCTGTGGCTGCTGTACACTCTCAGATATAATAGCCCATCTGCTGCTGCCTGATTCATATTCACTACATTAAAAGTTGTGTTTCAAACGCTGCATGAAACCAAAGAGCCTGATGTATAAGAAAAGAGGGGGTGTTGAGAGTGCTGAGGAATAGTTTAAGGAGGAGAGCTGCTGCCCTCTGCAGGGTAAATATTGTATCTCAGTGTTTTACATACTGTGGACGTTCAAACACCGCTTAAAAGACCCCCAGTATTTAAAATACTTTATGGAATGATCTGGAGGGCCACTTATGATCCAGAACTAATCTTCCAACATCACTACCTGACCTCACTGATTTTCTGTGGCTGAATGCCATCAGATGCTCACACAAATGTTACAACACTCGCAAATGTGTTCACAGAAGAGGCCAGAATTTAAATGTTGTTCTGATTAATTATTCAGAGTAATGCATTGTCAGATATGAACCTTGTGCAGGAATATGCAACACTATAATTATTCATAAGATATTATGCTGATTTGACCTTTATTGTTACAGCTGCTGAGAACATGTTTACCTTTTTGTTCACAGCAGCTGTGACTGGAGCAGAACATAAAGTGGAAAGATCTGGTAAGTGCCTCACTCCAGGGCTACAGCTCTTCTGTACATGACAGTGTTTTGTAGAGTAAACGTATATTGATTTCATCTTCGTGACCACATTTACAGCAGAATGCACTGAACAGCAGGAGTATACTATATGACAAACTTTCACCTTAATGAAAATTAAAGATTTCTTTTTTTTTTTACCATTTTTAAGAAAAGAAAATTGCACCAGCATCCATTCATTCATTCATTCTCTATAACCGCTTATCCAGTTCAGGGTCGCGGTGGGTCCAGAGCCTACCTGGAATCATTGGGCACAAGGTGGGAATACACCCTGGAGGGGGCGCCAGTCCTTCACAGGGCCACACACTCACACACACCTACGGACACTTTGGAGTCACCAATCCACCTACCAACGTGTGTTTTTGGACTGTGGGAGGAAACCGGAGCACCCGGAGGAAACCCACGCGGACACAGGGAGAACCGAACACACCAAACTCCTCACAGACAGTCACCCGGAGCGGGAATCAAACCCACAACCTCCAAGCCCCTGGAGCTGTGTGACTGCGACACTACCTGCTGCGCCACCGTGCCGCCCTTACACGAGCATGGACCCCTTGATATCTTTACTGGATGATTTATAGCATTGTTTGTTTTACACCAATTATGTTAATATACAACCTTGTTTCCTGTAAAGTTTTTTTGTAAATATGATAAAAATCTCTGATTTGTTCATTCTTTTGAAGATTTATTTAACTGACAAAATACAACATTTCCTTTTTTTTATTTATTTATTTTTTGTACTGAACAACTTGTATTGTGTCAATTTAAATAATTTAAGGATTTTATGCCTGTAACATGCTTCAGAAGATTTGTGATGGAGTAAAATGTGTGAAACATTTATACAAAATTTAAAATTACACCATTTTGAAGCAAAAGGCTCTGTCTTTGTGTCATAGGATCATAGCTCACCATTTTGTGCCAAATTAGAGATTTGTCAAACAGTTAAAAAGAAAATAACAATAACAACAACAACAACAAAAAAGCACTGCATCAAACTTTTTTTTACCATCTACTGTACATAACACTGTGAAAGAGAAATCTCAGACTGGAAATTAGTCTACAGCTATAACTGTATTATTTATAGATAGGGTAGCAGTAATAAATATTATGCATTATTATGACATTTACAGAACTGGTTTCTTTCTCTCTCTCTCCCTCTCTTTTTCTCTTTCTCTCTCTCTCTCTCTCTCTCACACACATACACACACACACACACACATAACTGAACAACTAAAGAAAAAAAAAGGCTGACTGACCATTCTATATACCACATTCCATCATTTAAACACTGCAGGCAGCCAGGCTGGCTGCCATGGAGATGCCACATGCCATCAGGCCCAGATTAAATGAGCTCTGGATACCCACCAAGGCTTCCAAGTGCTTGGCTGCTGGCTGGAGGTGGCTCTGTGGTCCCTGGGCTCTGGCACCACATTCTGAAAGGAGCAGCTGATCTGCATATTGCTTTCCCTCCTAAACTTCATCTTTCTGTTTCGACTTTGTCTTCTCTGTGTTTACAGCCTCTGATTCTCCTCCATTTTAATGCATCCTCTGCTTCTCCCTGTCTGAACATTACTTGCTCCATTGCTCCCAAAGGATCCAGTGAGCAGTTAGCTACCCGCAGCTATTAGGTTGCTTAGTAACGTAGCTTGATTTTCCTCCTAATTCAAGAGACCCTGTTGATTGCACTGTCAAGCACTCAGATTGAAAAGATCTTACTGCTGAGAGGCTAAGTTCTATGAGTCATCTGGCTTCAGGCTGAAAAAGAGAATGTGAGCAGTGCAGCTTTTTTTTTTAAAATACAAGTATCTAAATGCCCAGCTGTACATAAAGCTGAGAGTATAAACATTATTATAACTTCACATTTAGGATTCTGTTGTTTCTTTGCACAGATTAATGTTTAAACATTGTGCTACTGGCAAAAAACTGTACTAACTCGTCTAATGCCTAATGTGCATATATCTGTTCAGTTTGTACAGGGATATAATATTTGTTTGGTCTTAACTAAAAAGCCTTTGCTTACAGTCCCTATATCAGCTGGGACAGAAAAAAACAAGATGTTCATGCACAGACCTGCCACGAGATAAAACATTCATTCATTCATTCATTCATTCATTATCTGTAAGCGCTTATCCAGTTCAGGGTCACGGTGGGTCCAGGGCCTACCTGGAATCATTGGGCGCAAGGCGGGATTACACCCTGGAGGGGGCACCAGTCCTTCACAGGGCAACACACACTCACACACACATTCACACCTACGGACAATTTTGAGTCGCCAATCCACCTACCAACGTGTGGACTGTGGGAGGAACCCGGAGCACCCGGAGGAAACCCACGCGGATACGGGGAGAACACACCAACTCCTCACAGACAGGCCCCTGGAGCTGTGTGACTGCAACACTACCTGCTGCGCCATCGTGCCGCCCGAGATAAAACATATGCAGCGTAAATTATAAGTTTAAAGGATGGTGTACCATAGAATATATTTTAGTAAATAAGGATGCACTGATAAAGATTTAAGTGCTCTGTTAATCTTTAGGAAACAGTCCCCATAATCTCTCCACTGCAAGCAGCCAACTACTTTAATTAACATTGGCTATAGGCTTGCAGTGTGTAGCCTACAGGTGGTGGATTGCTCTGTTTCAGCAGTCATATAAAGCAGATCCCAGAGACGTCCTCCTCAGTACTCTGCTACAAAGATCATCCTCTAGGTTACAGTTGAAATGATATCTGAGAAATATATGAAATAATCTAAATGAACAAGGATGGAACCGTCTGTAAAATATGCGAAAATAAAGTAGGTTCCAAAACCAGAGATTACAAATCCAGCATGCAAGACCCTGAAAACCACCAAAACTACCAATCCTTTCAATTTTGAGAGAGGATTATACTTCATTCTAGTTTAAGATCTGAAAAGACACACTTGGTTCTGTCCATCATTTCACTGTGAGAAGACAATACAGCACCACAGGTCTGAAAATGAGTGTACCTGGTAAGAGGCTGTTATTGGGAAAAGAACCAACAAAACAAAACAAATAAAAGAAAACAATAAAATATAATGAAAGAAAAAAAAAAACAATAAATTTCAGAGCTCAGACCTCAGAAAATAGGAAGTTGTATGGATTAGCTGGACCAGAGAAAAAAATTCAACTTCTAAGATTCAACTTCTTCTAAGGAGAGGCATAAAGAGTAAATTTCTTTGGAAAGCTGAAGTCAACTCTCATGTGAACAACAGAAACTGTAATGAAAGCAAAATTTGATACACTGGATAAAGACTGGAAGCTGATCATATATTTAGTTACCAGAGGCTTATGTGGAGTTTGATGTTAAGTAAAACATTTCTGCTTTATTAATAATTTAAATAATCAACTAAGGTTGTTTTTCACATTTTGCGAATACTGTATGTGAAAACAAATACAACATTAAAATGTGTGATTGTGTAAATGCAGATGTTTTAACTTTAGATGTTCTTGCGCTTCTGTGAGGAGTTTGGTGTGTTCTCCCTGTGTCCGTGTGGGTTTCCTCCAGGTGCACCTGTTTCCTCCCACGGTCCAAAAACACACTTTGGTAGGTGGATTGGCAACTTAAATGTGTCCATAGGTGTGAGTTTGCGAGTGAATGTGTGTCTCCCTGTGAAGGACTGATGCCCCCTCCAGGGTGTGTTCCTGCCTTGTGCCCAGTGGAGGTTGTGTGTTCCCACTCCGGGTGACTGTCTGTGAGGAGTGTGGTGTGTTCTCCCTGTGTTCACGTGGGTTTCCTTCAGGTGATTGTCTGTGAGGAGTGTGGTGTGTTCTCCCTGTGTCTGCGTGGGTTTCCTTCAGGTGACTGTTTGTGAGGAGTGTGGTGTGTTCTCCCAGTGTCCGCGTGGGATTCCTCCGGGTGCTCCGGCTTCCTCCCACAATCCAAAAACACACATTGGTAGGTGGACTGGCAACTCAAATGTGTCCATAGGTGTGAGTTTGTGAGTGAATGAATATGTGAGTGTGTGTCACCTTGTGAAGGACTGGCGCCCCCTCCAGGGTGTGTTCCTGCCTTGTGCCCAGTGATTCCGGGTAGGCTCTGGACCCACCACAACCCTGAACTGGATAAGAGGTTACCGACAATGAATGAATGTGCTTCTCACTGTGATAATAGAGAGAGAGAGAGAGAGAGAGAGAGAGAGAGTGAGAGAGAGAGAGAGAGAGAGAGAAACAATGAAAGCAAACACTGAGTTTAAGAAGAGCTGAGCTTAAGACTTGAGGCCACTGTGTTTTCCCTCCATCAGCAAGCAGCAAAGCGTAGCTAGTGATAAAAGACAATTACCCTACAACCACCAGGGAATCAGCTCACACTGTGCAATTCACTCTCTCTCCCTCAATCTTGCTCTCTCTCTTCCTTTATCTCTCACTCACACAGATACACTGCACACCTACAGAAAGTTGAGGCACTGAGTCAGCAGGAGACAGTAAAAGGAATTTGAAGAAAATGTTTTGAATCAAAATGTATTAAAAAGTTTAAAAGCACCTCTTAAATTTAAAACACCATGAGAAAGATCAATAGAGAATTTATTCCAAATATTCAAACAGAACGATAGCAGGAAACTGCTGAAATGAAAGGGGAAATCGTCAGAAGGGTCACTAATAGAAGGGATGTATCAAACGGCTACAGTAGTCCTGTCTGCAAAAGGCAAATTCGAGGAGGTTAAGAGGAATGACCATACACTATGCAGTGTGCTTAGTCTTGTAAATGGACTCCGTATGTGATGTGCTGATTCAGGTCTACAGTGAGATATGACAGTGCCAAGTGAATAATGGGTAGGAAATTCACCAGTTCAGCTCACATGACCACAACAATTTGTGCAACAAGAAAATGCCCTGCAGCAGCATGTGTCACCCTCACTGGCTTCTTCCTCTTATTTTTTTTCTATTGTGACAAACGCTATTACATTTGCTATTCAGCAAAGTTCATCATATAGCCAACGTGTACAATATTAAATGGAGTTCTAAATGGAGCCTGGTTTTAATAATAAATCTACTCTGAATCATCACAGAAAATGGCAGCACAATATACAGCAATGTAAAGCAGGTAACATGGTTGCAGCTCTTGTCACATGTAATCAGGACAATAACAAAAGAATGTAACATGCTGAGTATTACACACCAGAATAAAAAAGCAAGTCTTTTTTAAGTCATCTCTTATGCGGCATTTCATTTACCTCATAAGTACACCTGTCTGAACACTGAACATTTTTGTATGTCACTCTGGATAAGAGTGTCTGCTAAATCCTGTAAAGGATATGACATCACAGCCGAGCTGACCACATTCCAGTAAATGCTTCAAAAACCCTATGCCCTAGGTTTTCATTGTTAACTCCTTTCATTGTTAGCACTGTTAGTGATACCAGTTGATAACAGCACATTAAGTGATATTTTACACATCCAAACACCATGAAAATACGTCAACATACAGCAGTTTGACAGTATTGTGTGTTTCATTGATTTAATAGAAATTTATGACAGCCCTAATAAACTGTATGATGCTACTGCTTTTACACCAGGGATGGGCAGTCTTATCTACAAGAGGCCAGTGTAGCTATTGGATTTTAATCCATTCAGGCCACAGCACACCTGATTTCACTTCTTTAATTAGTTGGTCTCAGTAAAACAACTGATCATGTGACCACCTGGTTGGTTGGAACAAAAACCAGCCATCACACCAGCCCCTTGCTGATAAAATTGGCCACCCCTGATTTACACACTGCTGATATGCAGGCGGCCATCTTGGATTCTGAACTTGGGGTTGGTGAGGCTTTCCTGACTTTCCAAATAGATAGGAAATCTGACTTGTGGGGTACACACCATTAACTTAGGGACAAATTCGCTATACAATGCAAATATTAGAGAGACGCTAGGAGTACGAGTATTACTGTAGTAGTTGTAATTATGAAAAATCTATGCACTGTAATAATCACAGTCATGGAATTTAAAGCTAATAGTGATGACATTCTTAAGCACTCAAATATTTTTCAAAAAACGTATTCGGCTCTGCCCTCTCAAAACCAGTCCCCTCAGCCAGGCTTGATTTAGGATAAGACTCCTGAAGATACAGAAATATTTCTGGATCTTGAGCTATCATGGTCTGAATGACAAGCCACATTTAAATAATGAGTCGTTTTCCACCACTGACTCTAGCCTGAATTCTTCTCTGCCCTAGATGCATTCACTCCAGATCGTAATTACCGGCTTGGCCCAAATCGCCGATGCCAATCTTTCCAGCATAGAGGCCAGCATGGACTCAACCCTGCTCAGTGTGCTCTCTCTCCAGGCCAGTCACCATCACCTATTTTTTTTCAGCATTTTCACAGCTGATGGCCTGAGTCCTCCCCAGCACCAGGCCACCCTATCCCACCATCTGTGCTGGCCAGCATCAGCAGCCTTGCCCCAAAAGTGGCCATCTGAGAGCTCTAAGAAAACCAAACAAGTCTTAGTTGTCACTGATTGCCCATTTCCCAAAGATTTTGATACATTGTGTGCTGAGTCAATTGTGCCAAAATATTAGCAAAGTTCACAATAACAAGTTGATTAGCAACTTATCAGTCAGAACTGGGAGATTCAGTAAGTCAATATAGTAATGATACAGTGAAAATGGCTCCTTGGAACAATGTTTGAAACTTACTGCAAAGGCCATGGCATATGATTTGCATCATATTCATACTTGTGTGTGTGTGTGTGTGTATGTCTGTGAGAGTGAGACTGTCTATACCACACACCCACACTCACTCATTATTTTCTTGTGGAGAAAAAGGCAAAAGATGAATTATCTTGCAGTATAATTCATTTTCATATCTCTGTAGATTAGTGCCTATGGGTTTTTCACCACTGAACTCTAAAATGTGTATTTGTCTTGGTAATGAGGGGTTTAGCAAAGCAAATCCCACTATAATATTCCTCTCTATACAGCTGTGAGTGGACTGCTCTTATGTTGTTTTTTTCTTTACTGCATTAATGCATGAGCCTCACGGCAACAAAACATGGGACATGTAGATGGACTTGGTCATTTTAAATGATGGACTGTGTCATGCAGTAAACCTAGAAGCCTTTCATCTGTGTATGTATATGTGTGTGTTTGCACTGGACAACCGTCCAAGGGCTGGAAGGTATTTAACTGTGCAGTAGATAGATTATTGTCACTAATTGTACACTTGATGGAACTACAATGTGGACAGACAAAATGGCGATCAACATGTAAACTACATAGCCAAATGTTTGTAGACACCTACTTTTCCAATGTTTCTTCTGAAATTTGAGCTTCTTTGTGGCAAAAACAATAACAACTATCCTATAAAGGCTTTATGTCACATATTGAAACGTGCTGTCAGGATTTTAATTGAATTTTGGCACATAAACATTAATGAATTTAGACACTAATATTGCATATGTAACTCACAATCACAAATAACACTCCAGTTTATAAAAGTATTAGCTTGTGTTTCATTGCTGTACAAAACAGCCCCACTGTTCTGCTGCCAAACAGATGTGGAGCTTCATAACACAGCGTGGGAACATTTGTATCCATGATAGCAATTAACGCAACTATAGACAGAAATTACTCATTATTAAAGTTCTCTACTATTGTTTTCACATAAACAGATCAGCCACAACTTTAAAATGATCATTGTGGGATCACATATTTTATCAGCTCCACTTACAAAACTGATACATTTTATTTGTTCACTAATTACATACTGTAGTCCAGCTATTCTTTCACTCTGTTCTTCAATGGTCAGTACCCCCCGCTGTACCACCAGAGCGGGTATGATCTGTATATTGGATCATTCTCCAAGCTGTGGTATAGGGAATCTGTTTTTAAAAACCTCAGTGTCATTACTCAACTTAGAATAGTTCATCTGCCAAAAATATACAGCCAATAGCATCCTACAGAGTGTATGAAGGACTAGAGGATGACCAACACAAAACACACACCAAGAGATGGGTCTCTGATTTTGCATCAACACCAAAAAGCTAATTGTGTCTACATTGTCCGGTGAGTACTTGGTGGTCCTGACCACTGAAGAACAGTGTGAAAACTGCAGTGTACGTAGATGTCAAGCTTGAATCCTTTTATATGCACAGTGAGGCTTTAACCCATGATGTACCGGTTGATTTTATAGGTGGAAAAATCAGTACTGGTAAATCAGTTGTTTGAGCAGTTGATGGCGGAATTTGTGTTTAGAATTTCCTTTACCACATGCGAACTTTAACCAATGCTATACCACGAGACAGACCTGTCGTTTAGGTACACCGCCGCTTCGCTTTTTAAACCCCGTGTGGTAGCTGGAATTTTTACCGAACTTCAGCGGGCAATGCCCAGTGTCCAGTAAACCACTCCACCGTCTTTCCTCCTCCACCTTCCAAAGCTGTTCTTTTGTTACCCCTTCACTGTTAACGCTTGTTAAATGTCTGGGGAGGGTAAAGAGCCGCTGAATGGCCGATGACATGTAAGTATATCACCTAGGTCTTCTCTGCTCTCCTCTTGCTGACCACAGCCGGAGACCGTTAGTTCGTGTGGCGCTGACGGGGCGGGGACACGCCGAGCGCGTGCACACCACTGACGCGGGGAGGCGTGCACGCGCTGGGCGCGCCCCCGCTGGAAATCCCCCCTCTGGATAAAAAGCGGAGCGCCGCTGGAGCTCTCGGCCGCGCCGCTCGGCAGCATGTAGGCTGCGGGAAGGGGGCGAAGCAGAGCTGGGTTTAAATGGGCAACCTGATGGGCGGACTGAGGTTCAAGGAGCCGAGTACCGTGGAGGAGTGTGACTCGACATGGGACACGGACTCAGAGAGCGAGGAGCCGCCGCAGAGAACCGAGGAGGACAGTGGCAAATCCGACAGCATGAGCCCGGGAGAAATAACGGCCAGAAGCGCCGAGCAGATGGACGGCTTTCCGCAGGTAACGGTACACTCACCGCTACAGCAGTGCTCATCAAACGTAGAAAACAAAGCAGCCATCTGCTCAGAGTGAAGGGAAATGGGTCGCGGGGGCAACACTGCTATATTTAGAAGCCCATTCGCTCGCCTGGTTCAAAAATATTTCGCCTATTCTTTTCAGTAGGTCCTGAATTCTCAGAAGAAAACCTCACATTATGACAGGACCGAGGCTACGCTCAGAACAAGCCGGGGCTGTGGGTCTACAGAGAGCTTCAAACTGAACCCAGTTTTAGTTTAATATAAGTCTGTTTTGGTCATTGCAGTTACTATTTTGGAATACTACAGTTGTTATGTGTCGTTCTGCTTTGTGCAGCCGTGGTTCAAGCAGCCGAGGTTATTTTTAGTCTTTAAAACCTGACTTTAAAAAAAATCATTCACTCCAGCGTTGCTCGCTTTGACCCCGTTCACTGCCCTTTGTTTTCTTCACGCTTTAGAGCCACAGCGGCCCTTTAGGCTTTCGGTCACTTAAATTTGTCTTTCCACAGAGTCCGTGTTCCTGCGCGGTCGGCTGAGGACGTGGTTTTCTTACTAGGGCCTGAAAACAGTGGCTTTCAACATATTGGTCCTCACTTAACCTTTAAACTGAGACTTTTTTCTTACATTTACACTCAACTGTATATATTAATTATTCAAATAATTATTGTAAAAAATGTTTTGTAAGAATTATTTATGGTTTATTTTCTGTCTTTATCAAATGTTCATGGAATTTTTCTTTTCTGTAAATTTTCGCGGTTTAAAAGCGATGTAAACATGAATTCTGCGAAACAAAGAATACTTTTATGCCATTGGTCGCAAATGACCCACAGATCCGTGCTTGAGTTTAGTGTCAAAGTATTGTCATTTAGATGCAGAGATGCAACGGAACATATCTAGAGGCCAAGGGCTAAGCATGAATTAGTAAAAACGCCTACGAGGAGCAAAATGGAGTTCCTCACTGTCCAATTGCTGCAAACTCTGCATGTCTTTGGGGACATGCACTGACAGCATAGCTCAGCACTGATGCTCATGAGTGGGCTCATTCATGCATTCTTTCTGCCTACTATTCACATCTCTCACTCCGTCTCTCCCTCTCTCCTTCCCAGTTTGGTGACACAGCTGAGTCGTCCACAAAGATGAAAAGAAGCTTTTATGCTGCCAAGGACCTGTACAAGTACCGACATAGTTATCCGGTAAAGTGTTACTCATTGTTGATATGTGCCATAGATATCCACCCATGCCTCAGCCCTTGCCCAATCCATATCCACAGCATTGTATTAAGAGGATCTTATATATACACACACACATTTGTATGTGTGTGCACTGAGGGATGTATCTATCATATTACAGTATATGAAATGATTTTGATGACAGATGTTCTGCTTGCAGTCTGTTGTAAAATGAGAACTGATGGACACGTTCCACCTGTCCTTATTCTTCTCTATTTCCAGAATTACAAAGAGTCTCGACAGGCAAATGAGTATCGCAATCTGAGGTTTTACCTGAACAAAATTCCTCTCGTACCAGATGGTAAGTGTGTGTGTGTGTGTGTGTGTGTGTTATCACATTCTTTCTCAATCATCCCTGAGTCTTCTTTGTTCCTTTGCAGTTTATATCGTTATGTGTATTGACCTAATAGTTGCTAATATCTTAGAACAGATAAGATGCATCTAAATGTGTAGAATATTTGCCTTTAAAACTGCAGGGATTTAACTATACAGTTATTAACTACTTAATAATAGTTAAGTATTACTAATTATTTGGATAATGGTTATGAACTAATACATAGATTATATGTTGGAGTTGTCTCACATACACATCCCTATGAGTGTGAATTACTCAGTAAAATCAGTGACTTTATGAGGGTCAGCGTAGTGCATCCATGACAAAAAAGATGTTTGGAAGTGGGCTGCTATGTTGTGCTGGATGATGTCCTCAGTTCCAGCTACATTTGTTCCTCTCATTCCAGTGACATTACTGTAGCTTTTCTCCTCAACTTTTAGTATATTTCAGCGGAACATTTTCTGATGTACTGTGTGATATAAAAACAAATTCTCTGTGAAGTTGCAATGACACTTCTCTTTTGGCAAATTTAACTTTTTTTAACATAAAATTGACACAGATTTTAGTGGCAGTAAAGATATTTACACATCTCCTTCCTTTTAATAGGATATTCATTGTATATTATCTCAGAGAAAAATGCATACAAAAAAGCTGCTGTTGATGCAGATGCAGACTTCCTGGAAAAAAAAGGTGTTGCTCATCTCAAGAAGGGGTTTCTCAGAGGAAGCGCCATCGATTGGCCTGAGGTGGTTTTGTTTACTGTTTGAACAGAAGAATTAGTTGGATTAAGAAGTGATTTGTAGTGCAAACATAGGACAATATAACAAGTGCCTCCCAGCAGCTGAGCAAGGGTTGAACACTTCCACATTGAAATGTTTGTTAAGACAGACAGACGCACACACACACACACACACACACACACACACACACACACACACACACACAAACACACACAGCTGTGGCCTGTGTCCCTTGTGAGAACCCAATGTGCCCAAACCTCATCTGACCTTGACCTCTGGTAATCTTAATGTTATGAGCACGTTTGACCCATTATATTTTTAGATTTAAGCATCCTCTGCTAAAAATGAAGAAGCAAACACATATCTCAGAGAAGGCACATGTTGGCCTCCAAACCCCTGAGGCTAGTGGCACTGTGTGTGATCAGGGGAGACTCACTAAAGGGTGGAATTGGAGCTGACTAACAAGGCAGACATTTTGGCAAAAACTGGGAATAAATAAAAAGTACAAGTAAGTCTTACTTTAATCAACCACGTAGGTCAGTACTAAACCAGGTAAAAAAAAGTGCCTGTACCATGATGTCATTTCTTAAATCCCCCAGTAGATTAGTCATTAATCACTTCATTTTTTATCTTCCTTGCAGGAATCTATGTCGAAGAGATCCTCACCAAATGGAAGAGAGACTATGACAAGCTTGAGCACAATCACACGTATATTCAGTGGTAAGGTCACGTCCATTCATTTCAGGGAATGCTTATTAATCATTAAGGCAAGATTATAAATCTGTAACTATAATAATGACTCACTATGTACCTTGAGACCAAAAAAGAGATGGTATGCAGACGATCACAGATTTTCATTTGTGTTAATTATTATTTTTTTAAATTATACCAAACATAAAGAGCCAGGTGTAATGTAATTAATTATGTAACTGGCAGTGTCATTCCTAAAGAAATTACATCATGACTCACAGTGTTACAAATTCTGGAGCTGTATGGGTTATGTTTCCAGATAAACAAAGTGTGCTGTGAAGCATTTTCACCTGTATTAGTGGAGGGACACTGGCAGTGTGTGTTTGGGTCTGACCAAATGAGCAGGGAGTGGGGGTGAGGGACCTTGTGTTTGGCTCTGAGGCACATATGTCCCAAGGCACATATCAACAGAACAAATGCAGGCCTAGCACATATGCCACCAGCCCCAGCTCCACCACTTCTTCATCTCCTCATCTTCTCACTCTCACTTCTGACAAAGCTGAGGACTGTTTGCACAATATCAATTAGCGAGTTTAGTGACAAGTGAGCGTGTGCAGACGAATAGCTAGCGCTGCCTGTGTTAATTGAACTAATATGAGATGGCAGTGGAGGCTTGCCCAGCTCAGTAGGCAACCAGCCAGATATGCTTGGACAGTTGGGGAGAAAGAGGAGAGAACAAAAGCTAGGAGAAGCAAAGGAGAGGAGAAAGCAGCCTGGGTCGCTGGCTTGTCCTTTGCAAGCTGTTTAACGGCTAACAGCTAGAAGGGATCAAACAGCTGACAGAGAGGAATTTGCCCTTTATTGTATCCTCTCTTTCTGCTGCATCCCACGCTCCCACCTTCTTTGTCCTGGTGAAAGTCACTCAGACCCATCCCAGGAGGATTTATTAGAGGGGAGAGCTGGCTCATCAATGCTTTCTTCGCTTGCGAACAGAGGAAGCAATAAGTCACACAACTGCTGACCAGCTAAATGTGTGTGTGTGTGTGTGTGTGTGTGTGTGTGTGAGCCGAATTGAAGCATAGATGCACTGTGTTTGATAGATGGAAACGGTTTTTAGTTATTTCTTTTAATGCCATTGAAAATCACCACCTTCTGATTAACACTAAGTAAATAACTAGCAACACTTAATGTGGTTTACCCTAAAAACAATCCTCTCATCTTCTCTTCTCATCTCATCTCTTTCCCTTCTCTCCACTCTTATCCTTTTGTATCCTATCCTCTTCTAACTCCTCTCTCCCCTCCATTCTTTCAGGCTTTTCCCACTCAGGGAGCAAGGCCTCAATTTCTATGCCCAGGAACTCACTCAGGATGAGATTAAGGTAAATAATAAGGTTTAAAACTACTGACCGCTGAGAATATTTGATCTTAAGAGAGGCTGAGTTTTTCTTTGATATTGTTATATAAGAATGTTATGCCTCTACAAATGCTTTGTTGTCCACATTGCTTGATTGATAATAGAATGATTCTTGAAATCATGTCAAAAGGAATTCCAGAACACTCGAGAGGCTAAGCGGCGGTTCTTGCTGGCGTACACCATCATGCTGGACTTCTTTGGGATTAAACTCCTGGATAAGAATGGAAATGTGGCTCGTGCTGCAAACTGGCAGGACCGCTTCCAGCACCTAAACGAGTAAGTGCTGAAATCAGATGACTTTCCTGCAGACTCATTTTTTTCTGTTCCACTGTTGTGCCCTTAACTTCAGTGATAGCATCTTCAATTCATATGTAATTTGAATTTAATCGGTTTATTTCTCAAATTCAACAAACCGAAGCACTTCCAAAATTGTTTTATAACATACATATTCTCAGTCAAGGGCGGCACGGTGGCGCAGCAGGTAGTGTTGCAGTCACACAGCTGCAGGGACCTGGAGGTTGTGTGTTCGAGTCGAGACACGTTGGTAGGTGGATTGGCGACTCAAAAGTGTCCGTAGGTGTGAGCATGTGATTGAGTGTGTGTGTGAAGGACTGGGGCCCCCTTCAGGGTGTATTCCCGCCTTGTGCCCAATGACTCCAGGTAGGCCCTGGACCCACAGTGACCCCTGAAGCAGTTACAGATAATGAATGAATGAATATTCATAAATCAGAATATATATTTTTAAATTATTATTTGAATTATTTATTTAATTTTTTCAGGCATTTTCTGATTATGACAAATAGAACATTACAGCAGTAGAGCCTGGGACCTGTAGATACAGACTATGTGATTAATTCTATAATTATGTTATGCATTATTAAAGTTATATAATATTTATAATGTGTAGCAAACTCTAAACATCTCCGCATGCAGAGTGCTATGGCACACAGTTTCTGCTGCTCAGTTTCTAGCCCTTTTATATCATTATTATTATTGTTCAGTGTCTTTCTTCCATTGATGCAGCCTTTTATGATTCTTGCTTGGATCTTCTCACACAGCACAGCAGTACAGAGGATTGGCAGTATCTTGTTTCTCTGCCTCAGTGTCATGAGGCGCCTAACTGTAGCATCATATTACTCTTGCCTTCATTGGACAAAGAAGTGGGTCAAACACTCAGCGTGGAGTCCCTAACTCAGGCCGCTTCAGAAAGCTGTTGATGCAGAGATTAAGTACTGTTGTGAGGAACTGAGAAAAAAGATAAACAGAAATGAGGAGGAAGAGATGGATTAACAAACAGACAGACAACACTTTCACAGAGAGAACAGCTGCAGTGCAGTGGACTGCCGAACAGGGCTCTAAGACATAGTGTGTGCATCTGTTTGTCTGTGCGTTACTGCCCCGGGACTGAACCATAGAGGACACACACTCATAATGGCCATTACAGACATCTCAGAGAGATGCAATCTGTTACCATGTCTGCCCTGGCTCTTAGCAAACAAAGCTGTTTCGAGCCCATCCTTCACTGGTTCAGTTAGCTGCATAGTTAATCAGTTTCAAATACAGCAGGAAAAGTGTATATCCACAATATGAACCCCTTATACCTTTAACACTGACTATTATTTAATTAATCATCTTTAAGCTTACTATTCAGGTCCTGCCATGAATGACTCAGTGATACTACTAAATTAATATCTAAGATGGGTGGCATTGGGTGGCACAGGGACCTGAGTTTTGGGTTCAAGCCCCCCTTTTGGTGATGGTCTGTGAGGGGTTTGTTGTGTTCTCCCTGTGTCTGTGTGGGTTTCCTCTGAGTGCTCTAGTTTCCTCGCATGGTCCAAATAAAAACACACGTTGATAGGTGGATTGGCTACTCATAAGTGTCATAACTCACTAGGTGTGAGTGAATGTGTGAGTGTGTTTCGCCCTGCAAAGGACTGATGCCTCCTCCAGGGTGTGTCCCTGCCTTCCTCATAGTGATTCTGGGTAGACTCACAAGTCAAAATTGCAATATTGTCCTTAGCACTACTAAATTGACTTCATTTGTTGATGTAAGAATTGTATTGATCAGCATAGTGTTGGCCATTCATTAATTATATCAATGGTTTTCCAGTAGATATTTGATCATATAACAATTGCAGAATTTATTTTATATTTTTGGTTGCTTGTCTATTGCAGGTCTCAGCACAACTACTTGCGGATCACTAGGATTCTGAAGAGCCTGGGTGAGCTGGGCTTTGAGAGCTTCAAGCCCCCTCTGGTACGGCTGCTTCTTCAAGAGGCTCTGGTGGAGGGCACACTGCCTAACATGCGACACAGTGCGCTGGAGTACTTTGTGTACACAGTGCGGGCACGCAGTCAGAGACGAGCCCTACTGCGCTTCGCCCAGCGCCACTACCAGCCCCCCGAGAACTTCATCTGGGGACCCCCTAAGAGAAGACGACTAACAGGGGGCAAGGGCAATAAAACAGAGCCTGCAGTGGACTGGAGCACAAATAAAGTTAGGTCTCCTAAGGAGGGGAGTCCAAACAGCCCCAGGGAAGAGAAGGGGATGCTGGAAGGGAGGGAAGCAGGGGAGTGGAAGGCAACAAAGCTGTCCAGAAGCATCCCGGAGGGCCGTGGGAGGGTAGACATAGGAGAATACATAGAAACTGTCCCTCTATAAGAACAGTGGAATGGGGGATTCAGGGAACAAGCCTTATAATATTAGGATCAGGCTAATTTTGGGGACTAGGAATGGGCTTGGCCCAATGCAATATTATTCCCTGCCTTGGTTTTCAGTAAATAGCTGTAAGAGATTTATAACTCTTTGGCTTTTTGTATAATCTGTGAGAAATCAGTATTTATCTTGTTTTGTTTACCTTAAGATGCACAGTATTAGCTGATGAGTTCTGCTGTTTTGTTAGTCTCGCCTGACTCATTGAAATACCTTGAAGTATTGTTAATACACGCAGAGATGTGAAAATGCCGGCTGATGGCTAACTTGATTGTGTATGAGTGTGTATGTATGTTTTGCACCTTTGCCTATCCAGTCTTCCTCTCTGAGACATTGTAACTAGGGGTGGGATGCAGTAGAAGCCCCACTGTGTGATTTTTTTTTTTTTTTAATGAAACTTGAGCCATAATATAGTTTTCTTGTAATTATAATGACAAGATTTGTTGCGGTAGGTAGTATATGCAGTATATTTATTCTGACTGCAAATTATGCCTCAGAAATATGATTTATTTATTTTACACTATTCATTGTTTTATTGAATCAAAATATAATTCTTAAGCCGTATGGGTTAGAGAAATGTCCATGCAAGGGGTTAAATTCTTTACCCAGGCAAGCACAGGCTAATACACATTAAGTTATTCATGGTTAGTTAATAGAATATCAGTGCTTCCTGTTTTGATATATTTCTTCTACCCAAAGTCTTGACGTACTTTTTGTATCCATTGTTTCTCCCACCCCTAATGCTTAGTGAGCTGGGAGGTCAGGCTTTGACTGAGACGTTGATTCTAATTCTCAGATACAGCTGTGTGAGATTACATTTTTATCTCCTTGTAGAAACATATCACTTTATCAAGTAGTATTTATAATATTTAGAAATATTAGCAGGTGTTAGTGCTTTCATGTTTAGATGTAAATGTGTATGTGGTGGTCACTGAGTGTGTGGGGGGAGGGATGCAACAACCACCTCTTCAATCCACAGTTCATCTAGTGTCTTGCAGTATGAAGTGCCTCGTTGTGTGTGTGTGTGTGCTGGCTCTTGCTGGTTTGGCTTGTTACAGTGCTGTTTAGATGAGGACAATCGGGAGATTAGCACCTGTTTGAGAATAAAATCAGGTTGCTACATGCTGAGATATTTAATAGATGCATTTTTTGTACCTTGACCTCTACATGACACAATTAACCTGTGTTTGCGTGGGTTTCACGGGTTTGTTTGTGTATCCCACTGTAAACTCATTTATACCCCACTGTAAACTCATTTATACTGCTCATTTATAACTCAAAAGTTTGGAAACAGCAAATAGTCAAGGCCCATTTTGTTATTGTATATTGTTTTGATTATAATATACTAGTCCTATTCTAAATTTAGAATGATATGTATGAGCCAAACGAGCACGTCTTGAGGTAAATATTTTTTTAATCATTGCTCCTTTAATAACTTCTGACTTTCTATATACTTTAAATACAGAATAAATTATCAGTGGGTTATATCTTCATTGTACATGTTATTACTGGATAAAACTGCAAAAAATGATCTCTCCATTGGCACAACTCTCTGAGCATTTGTCAAATCACTAGGAGATCACGAGTTCTGTCCTTGGGGAGCTCTTATACATTCAAGGCCAGGAGTCCAAAAGAGCTCTAACTGACTTTGCTGTCTCCCATGATGCTGAGTGTAGGTGTTTGTTAGCTGACACAACAGAACTGAGCAATTAGCGGTCTCCTAGTGTGTTGATCTGTCCAATAGAGTGTGAGCAGCTGCTTAAATAGATCACGCAGGACGCATGTGCTAGCCTTCACCCTATCAGCATGGTGGCATCATAAATACTGTTTCCAAACTTCTGGGTGGTACTTCATATATCGGCTGACTGAAGAAGTACATACAGCTCTGAAATGACGAAGGCCTAAACTGTCTGAACTTTCAATGTCATGTGTGGGTTTTTTTAAAGCATGATATGAAGAATAGCAGCTGTGTGCAAAATCCAGCAATAAACATGGAAAGACATGGTCATAGCATATAACAGCGATGAAAAATATGTGGCGTGTGTGTGTGTGTGTGTGTGTGTGTGTGTGAGACTCTACCCTGCCTATCTCAGATAGATGAGGTGTGTCTCCTGATAGAAGGATTATGATGGGCACTATGTGGAATTGACAGCTAAGGCTAAGTGAGTGTTTTTTTCACATATGTGAGCTGGGGTGTGTGTGTGTGTGTGGGGGGGGGGGGGGTTGGGGGGGTTTGTGTAGGTACTTATTGCATACTGGGTGCTGTTGTGCAGCTCATGGGGCGAGAGCAGCCATCTGTTTCCTGCCTCCCTCTGCACTGCTGGAGTTTCTAAAAGACTTGCATTAGGGAGCTGTACACTGTACACATTCAACACAATGCAGGCATTCTTGGTTATTTTCTTATTGTCTCATGTCAGTTATGTGAATGGTATGTATGGTGCTTTATAATGTTTTGTATGGGATACACTAAGATGTGTTTGGGGCCAACAGAGGGATCTTTTTATGGTCTTCTGCTGTAATAAAATGCAGGTCTTTCAGGAAACTGATATTAGTGTTTTAATTGGAGGTGAGGTGTTTGTATGTGTTTCAATGGTTATATAAATGGCAGCTGCCCTGGTTTCACACACACCGGCATGTGAAGCTATGATGTGCTTGTGTTTTTAGCCACTTACTGTTAATATTTAATATATTTACACATTAGGCACAGAACTTAAGAGTTCACTGTAAGGGCAACACCCATAACAGTCACATGACTAACAGAATGAGGAGTGTGTAGATTAACATTTTATAATATTTATATCAAAAATAAATAATAAGAAGAATAAAAAACATTTTCCAGTGTATTGTTTGGGGACCTGGAGTGCATACCATCACACAACCTGTGAAATACAACATTTATTTTTTACGATTAAATGAGTAATTTAGGTAATTTAGGAGGTTGTAGGTTCGATTCCCGCTCCGGGTGACTGTCTGTGAGGAGTTGGTGTGTTCTCCCCGTGTCTGCGTGGGTTTACTCCGGTTTCCTCCCACAGTCCAAAAACACACGTTGGTAGGTGGATTGGCGACTCAAAAAGTGTCCGTATGTGTGAGTGTGTGAGTGAATGTGTGTGTGCCTCCTTGTGAAGGACTGGCGCCCCCTCCAGGGTGTATTCCTGCCTTGCGCCCAATGATTCCAGGTAGGCTCTGGACCCACCGCGACCCTGAACTGGATAAGCACTTACAGATAATGAATGAATGAATGATTCTGTATTTTAATGGCAGCACTTCAAAATTGTCCCACCTCCTTGTCTGAATCTCTACAATATGTATTCATGTGAGAGAACAAAGACAACGTTAAACATAAAACATGACATAAATATGACGACAGACTGCAAAGGACTCAATCAGAGTTTCTGCACCGCACCTCACTGCTGTGCACCTGGGGTTTGGAGTAAACAGGCTCATCCTCAACTGGTCAAGGAACCAGTTCCTAGCAGGGCTGTTTAGAGTGTCTGGAAAGTGCTGTTTTGTTTGATCTTTGTGGTATTTTAACCAAAGCATGTCACAAGTGTTTTACTAAGACCCTAGAGTAAACTTGTGGGAAAAGGGGTATGTCATATTTAAAGTCCATTTTATTACATAGTGTAAGCAGTTCATAGAGGAATAGACAGTTACAAAGTTCTGATTTATTTGGAATAAATCTTTTAAATGGTTATGTCCTGTTGAAGTAGAATTGTATTCTTTCACCTGATGGAAAAGTTCTATATTGGCAATAAACTGTTTGCGGTCCAGGGTGTAAATTCTTCATCCTGATCAGGGTCACCGTGGGTCCAGAACCCGCCCAAAATCAGCGGGTGCCAGGCGGGAACACAGCCTGCACAGGGCACCAGTTCATCACAACTGGAGTCCAATCATATCAATAAGTGTGGCTGCAGGTTTTTATTCCAACATTGCAGAAACACACATGATCAATTGTTTGAAAACTGAGACTAGCAGACTGAAGTAGAGTCATGTGTGCTGCCACTTGCTTGGAATGAAAACCTGGGCCTCATTTTTCTTTTCTTTGAAGAAAGGTGACAACCATGTGTTAGTTGAAAGTAAGGGAATGGTTCCTCCAGCTCAGACTCTAACACATTGTGCTGTGCCTTTAGAGCAAAATCCCAGAGCACATAATATTTTCTCATTATGGAGTGTGATGGTATAATAATGTTCTGTCATGAGCATTACAGACTGGAAATGTGGATGTGCTTTTAGATAAAAATCTGTTTTCTAATGTATTTAAAATTATATATAGGTGAGAGCAGCAGTGTCACAGTCACACGGCTCCAGGGACCTGGAGGTTGTGGGTTCAAGTCCCGCTCCGGGTGATGGTCGGTGAGGAGTTTGGTGTGTTCTCCCCGTGTCCGTGTGGGTTTCCTCCAGGTGCTCCGGTTTCCTCCCATGGTCCAAATAAAAACACACGTTGATAGGTGGATTGGCTACTCATAAGTGTCCCTAGGTGTGAGTGAATGTGTGAGTGTGTTTCGCCCTGCAAAGGACTGATGCCTCCTCTGCTTTATTAATAATTGAATTAATCAACTAAGGCTGTTTTTTCACATTTTGCGAGTACTGTATGTGAAAACAAATACAACATTTAAATGTGTGATAGTGTAAATGAAGATGTTTTAACTTTAGATGTTCTTGTGCTTCTGTGAGGAGTTTGGTGTGTTCTTCCTGTGTCAGCGTGGGTTTCCTCCGGGTGCTCCAGTTTCCTTCCGCGGTCCAAAAACACACGTTGGTAGGTGGATTGGTGACTCAAAAGTGTGTGGCTGAGTGTGTGAGTGACTGTGTGAGTGTGTGTCACCCTGCGAAAGACTGGCGCCCCCTCCAGGGTGTGCTACTGCCTTGCACCCAGTGATTCTACCTGCTGCGCCACTGTGCCGCCCTTATATGCAAATTAGGACATAATAGTAATAATAGCAACAACAACAACAACATTAGGATGCTGCATTATAAGTTACCAAGAGTACGAAGAAGTGCTTAGATGTTCACTAGAATAGCATGTGGTAGTTGTCAGTGTGAGCAGCAGTAGTTTAGACTGGAGAGCTGTAGAAGCAGTCGAGGATGGGTGTCCATATGGCGTCTCCAGGTAGCCGTATCCACAGTGGGTGAGAGAGTGCTGGTATCGGTGGGAGCGTTATCAATGCCAGTCATTCTGTCACTGTTTGACTGTTTCTCTTCCGTCTCCTGTCTTTTTCACACCTGTGTTAGGTGTGCGCCCATCACCTGTCAGAAACACAGCTGGAGAATTCTGTCACAAACACCTGCCTCTGCTCTGCTCCTCCGTCTCATGAGGTATTCACCACGGAGCTGTGGTGCTACATGCTCTAATGCAGGCAGCATTAGTGTGGGGCTGTGGCTGGACGACTAACTCGCTCCTGTTTACAAACCAGTTACATTAAGGGAATGCATCGATACTCTTACCCCAGCTTTTGATGTAATGTATCCATCTGTGTGCAGGACAAAAGGTAAGGTAACAGAACAGTGGGTGGGATGATGGCTTCCATGTTATTTTTGGAGCTTAATGTTTTTACAGTTGTTGCTAATGTCTATTTGGGTGCATTGTGCTATATGTGTGTTCTATTCATTGTGTTTGTGCCCATTTCCCCCCTTTTGTGGTATTTTCCATCAAGGTTAAGGCCCCCGTAGTCACCTACTACAGTGTGTGGCTGAGAGTTAGCTCTGGGACAATGTTCACCAAAGTGCTGGTCAGGGCTCTAACCATTAAAGAGCCAACACAATGGAAACTGGCTTCCTGCCACATGTAAGATCTGTGGGAACATGGAAATCCCTCCAGTGTAGCAATGTGCTCTTTCTATGTCCAGTACAGCACTACATCACTATGCAAGACACAGAATCATATTATTGAGATCTCTATAAGGGGCTTCTAGTTATTCAGTTGGACCAAGTTAGCTTTAAAAATATCCACTTACCATTTCAACACTTCAGATGCATTTTGCTAAATATTTAAAGAACATTTAAAGAAATACTAAGTAAGATATGTATTTTTGGCTCATAGGCTCCCCCTACAGTTGCAAAGTGTACTTCACATTTACAGCACTATCCTTAAATGAATGGGGAGGGTGAGGGAAGTAGGGGTTGTTTCCTACCCTTCACCAACAGTTACATAGTACGATTTCTGCAGTGCTGAGTCCAGAGTAGAAAGGACAGAGACTCTATTCTCCTTAATACAGCTCAGTGGAGCACCACAATGATTTTGAAGCTGTAATGTTAAGGTAAAAATATTACCTAGAGTCTGTGAAAGGCCTTGGAGCATATTGTCAGTAAAGGCCTGTGATCCTCCTTGAGTTGTGTCCAAAGAAAAACCTTTGAAACCTTCTGTGTCATGGGCCCCAGTGTGATTGGCTCCACGTTTCCTTAGTAATTATACTGTAAGTAAAGAACAGTGTAAGAGTAGTGCAGAGTGCCTGTATAAATTTGGAGGGAGTCTTAATACAGCCTTCACTCTGAATGTGACTTCTCTACTGTACACAGTGTGTTTGTGACAGGACTCATATCTGCGAGGGAAGTACAGTTTGCTACAGTAAGCACAGTCAGCAAAGCACTTGGTTGAGTGCATTAGGTAAAGTGCAGTGCTCCAGCTGTGTGTGTGCGCGTGCGCAGTGTGTTAAGCAGTAAAGTAAGCTGTGGGGAAGCCTGGATGGTGCTGTTCTGATTGAGAGTGACAGAATGAGGCGGCGGCCTTGTGTACTAACTGTCTCTGGATGCACATCGGATACTCAGACTCCCTGTGACTCACTGAGACACTGCACGTCTGTGTGTGTGTGTTGTGTACACGTCCCACTATGCCATGGTCTCTTTTAATTAGCCGCCTCAGAGACTTGTAGTACACCCTCTCACAGTTAAAAACATGTACTCTGCTATATGCAAATTTGCAGTATTTGTTCGTATTAATGGAGACATTCTGGACAAAGAAACATATCAACAGAGTTTACAGGAGGAAAAAGAAAATCTATAGGGATGGAAGGGTTGGGAGTCTTTTTGGGGCTGGAGGTTGTGGTGGAGATCACAGGCAGCATCACATCATCCATGGGTGAGGCACCAGTCCATCACAGGGCACTCACACCACTCTGTCTTATCTCATTCATTCATTATCTGTAACCGCTTATCCAACTCAGGGTCGTGGTGGGTCCAGAGCCTACCTGGAATCATTGGACGCAAGGTGGGAATACACCCTGGAGGGGGCGCCAGTCCTTCACAGGGCAACACAGACACACACACATTCACTCACACACTCACACCTACGGACACTTTTGAGTCGCTAATCCACCTATCAACGTGTGTTTTTGGACTGTGGGTAGGAAACCGGAGCCCCCGGAGGAAACCCACGCAGACACAGGGAGAACACACCAACTCCTCACAGACAGTCACCTGGAGCGGGAATCAAACCCACAACCTCCAGGTCCCTGGAGCTGTGTGACTGCGACACTACTCTGCCTTATTTAAAGTCTTATTTGAGGTTTTATATCCTTCTCCTCAACATAACCCTTGAGGCATTTTTGTACAAAAACCACAAAGCTGTACATTAAGGTCAGTTTAATTCTGTTGTATTTGATGCTTTTGTGTTCACTTCAGTTCTGAGTTCTAATACCTCAGAGCCCAGTTTACTCAGATCGCCCCTGGACCACAAGCAGTTGATCATCTAGTCATATTCATGAGTGGGGTGGTATTACTTGACCTTGATCTCCATCTCTGCCATTGCTTTCGCCATATCTCTAGTTTTGATTGAGTCCAGATACTAAATTATTACAGACTAATCAAGGTTTGGTGTCAATAAACGGATGGATGTTGGTTTAGTCATGATTGGAATTGAAGGTGGTCTTGATTATAGCTCTAGCTAACAATTAGTGCAAGTGTGGTATGATACAAACTGCATGTTTTATCACCACACTGTTGACATTAATCTTTAATAAACCTGAGTTCCAACACTCTACTGGACAAAAGTGTTTGCATGGCCATAAACAGCAGCATTTTGTCTGAACCTTTGTTCGTGTAGGCACTATATTCTCACACACATACTGCACGTCTCCCACTCTTCATTCTAGCAGAGAGATGTGGAAGGTGTAGAAGTTGACCTGAGCTCTACAGTCTGTGCAGCAGAGCAGCAGGGTTTGAAAGAGTCAGGGTCTACTGGGCTGACCTCAGGGCCTGTCAGTCAGTGGAAACCCTCCTGACAATTATTCCAATCTTTTAGAAGACGGAGAAGTGATCCCTCTTTCCCTCGCTTTCATCTGTCTCACTCTGACACACACAACCTCTGCTCAGTGAGAAGCAGTTCAAACACTGCAGCCATCTGTTAGCCGAGGGTTGTGGCCTGCCAGTCACAAGGTAAGAGAGGAATGTTCCAGGGCGTGTTTGGAGAAGATGGAGAAAGCGAGCCTAATTTCCACTGTACACTCAGAGCTCCCGCACCCTGATGCTTGATAAGGGAAAAGGTGCTGCTTGTTTTTCACTGGTGAAGGAGACATTTGGAGTGAGGCTTTTACTGAGCTCAAGGGAGAGATTAGAGGGTGATTAATGTTTGTTCATGTGCTGGAATGAGAGGCAGTGTGTTAGTGATCGCTGTAGGAAACACATGGTCAGCTACCTCTCAATGGCATATCAAACACATCAGCTTTTTTCTTTTTTTAGCATAGAATAATTGTGATTATATTCAAAATACATGCTACTGTGCAGTTTAACAGTAACATCCACAATATCAAAGGCTTATAACTCCCCCATTTGAAAGCATCAGCTGCTGTTTTGTTTTGTAAACTCTGACCCGAGTTCCTGGAGACCGGATGGAGGGAGCTCACTAAAGCCACACCTCAGGCCAAGCTCTGAGCAGTGCACAGATGTGGGGCTGTGGCCATATGACTCTCCTTGCCGTTTTGACCTTGAGTTCCTGTCGGTGCCCTTTTATTGATAAACACCTTAAGAAAGTGCACTGATACGTCCAAAGGCTGACAGAGATAAAACAGAGGTAAGAGAAGGGAGTTGAAAGGCTGTTTATTTTGAGTGTAATATGTTTGTGTGTAAATCAAGAGCCAGAAGGGAAAACCGCTCCTGCCTCCAGCATCTTCTTTCCTAGTAGGAAAACAGCTTGCCACATAAACATTTCATGCTGAATGGATCTGTAGAAATAGGAGGATGTATATACACGCATAAGCCATTCATTTACTTCATTTACAGTCAAAGCAGCCAAAATAAACAATGGTTTTACATCCCTATTATTATAAAAAGAGCATGTGCAAAGGGAAATTCAATAAAAACTGAGTAACAGAATGGTTACTGAGGAGTATTCAGTCACAATGTTCCACCTGGAAAGCTCTGGATGGAGCTGAACTTTCTTCAGCAAAACTATGGCAAAAAAAAAAACCAAACAAACTCTGCCTTCAACAGAGCTGCACACACCCGCCACTTCACACAGCTGTTGACTGTATACAGTGTGTGTAAGACAAATAAGTCTGAAAAACACACTTATTTATCATACTTTAAGCTTGAAAGCTTTATTTAATATGAGACTTGCGCCTGAACATGAACCACTGAGAATGAATGAGGAGAAAAATATCAATGGAGGCTTCATGTATCGTGAAAGGGCTAAAGGGCTGACTGTAGCCTCGCCTGCCACAGGAAATGACACGCATGCACTTGTTATGCCTGATCATGATGAAGGCTGTGTACATTCTCTGCAGTAAGTGTGAGAGCATGCCCTTGATGTTGACAGCACTATTTATAGTCCGAGTAAAGGACTATGAAACTGAATTGGGGGCTACAGACTGGTAGCACAGCCGTGTGGCCCGAGAGTGACCTTTGACCTGTCAGAGCCCACCTTATGCAGGGTTCCAAGGGCTGTAGTTTCTTTCACAGAACCTCCATTTCCTGTACTGCTGAGAGGGACAACCAAGACAGGTTCTCTTTAGTGTGAGGGACTTGAGAACATTTACATCATATTGAGTGTAGTGATGGCGTAGTGCTTCCCAGCGTTCCTTACAGCAGAGGTATACAAACCCCACCCAAATAAGGCACAATGGAATTCCAATGGGGAGGGTGTTGGAGAGTTGTGACATTGTGAAAAATATGAAAAGATGTGTCCAATCTAATTTCACAACACTGGTTTATTTCACATTATTAAAAATAATCAAACAAAACTGTCACGAGAAGTGAATCATCATAAAATTTAGGCTGCATCTGGACGAGGAGAGAGCGTCCCTAAGAGCAGGAGCATGTGTTTCGTTCATTTGTGCAGAAAAAAAAATGAGGAACAGAGGAAGCGCCAATTTTCAGATGCTGCTTTTAAATTGTGTTTTTACCCTTAGAAATGTTATTATAGTTTCCAAGTTTGAGTTCAAGGGGTTCTCAAAGAGCTGCCAATGGGGGGCACCTAAAGGGAAAGTTTAAATAACTCTGGCTTATACTCCTTACAGCTTTTATTATGTTTTGTAATGTAACAGGTTCTTGTGATTTAACACTCAATTTCACATAAAAATGTATATATTTATATGCTTTGTGTCTGTTTACTACTCAATACAGCAATGTTCTGATATATTTTCCTTTGCCGTCTCACTAATAAATGTACACGTAAATTCTTCGTGCTGTGTCCAGTTCACGTTGCGACTGAAACGTTACAATTCCAAGGTTTTTTAAAGAAAAGTGAAGCTCGTCTATTATGGAACAGTGGTGTTTGCTTTTTAACAATACAAGATGTACAGCATAATGCCACAAGGTTGAGAGCCTAGAGATGGCTGTGTAATACAGATTTTTAACAATGGACAAGGATGAGTGTTCATGGATCTTCACTGAGGGAATAATCATTTTATAAAGCAGTATAAGCATTTAAAGAGTAACACAAACTGTAGGTATATGGAGAAATCACTGCCAGTAATGACTGGCTCTCTTCTGTTGAAATATACATGTGAGAGTTTCCAGGTTGATGGCATTAGACCACTAACACCGCCACAGTATTTATGATGTGGTTGCAAACACCACAACGTGACACAAGTGGATATATTGCAACATCGTCTACGGGAATGTATGACTTGTTACCATAACAGAAAAACTCGTGCTAATATACAATGTTCTAAACATACTGTACCCAAACCTATGTTTTACTGTCACAGTCGAAAATGTACAGCTCTCAGAGCAGACGGAAAGGTTTCGGTTCCTTTCAGATGAGAGTGTGGACATCCCCCGAAACTCAGCTCAGCACAGCTGTTACATTAGCTAATTTTGGTCTGCCTCATTCTCTACTACACTGTTATTGACCGACAGCAGCTGTAGAATTAACACAGAACCAACAGTTTCAAAACAGGCAGTTTATTAACAACATGGAAACAACAGTTATATTATGAACACATGACCCATAATGCAGCATCTATAACACTAAGCCACAGCGTTCATGTAATATAAAAATATTAAAGTAAACTTGCAAAACCCTGTATTGCAAAATGTAGTCATGTGCACTGTTTGCACCCTGACCTCAAGTCCAGTTTGTTGATATTCTCAGTGTCAACTACTACACATAGCACAACATTGACCATTCTGAACAGAGCTGTGCAGACATATGGCCTGGAGTTTGGAATGCTCTCATATCTATTATAATTATTTTAATATCTACAAACGTTTGGCTTTGAAAGGGCTTGTAACTCTCCTACAAATACTGTAGATACTCACTTGGGTTCTGCTGTGTCTCTTGTATGAAAAACCTGGTGGATCTCAGAGTTAACTCTGTCTGGGCCGCATCCAAATTGAATCCCAGTTGAAGAGTTGATACAGCTTTAAGGAGGAAATGAAAGAACGTGAATGAAACAGAAGCTTTACATAATTTAATAACATTGGATGAACCAGTGACCTGTGTAGAGCCTCAGAGCTCTGTGTGACTGTGTTCATCATATGATTAACTGCATATCAACCACTACACCATTAACAATGTTCACACAATGTGGCCTGTGTGATTGTGCCCTAGTGCTCAGTACTGAAAGCACACTGCTCACTAGGATAAAGAGGCTGAGGAGCGTCAGCCCCATCAATGAAGGCTGCTAGAAGTACTGAACACAGCAGGAACAGAAAAATATTTCAAATGTATTGGGCATTTATATATTTTATTATTATTTAATCTGTCATGCACTGCTCCACAGAGACATCCGGTGGGGCCTCATTTGCAAAATAAGGCACACATGCTGCCATTTATTGCATTGGGTGTATATCACACTTTATTGTTGTTCACAAACCTCAATAGCGGATACTAAAAAAAATTATTTTAAAGAGTTGATGACCACTGGAAGATTACTTTGTCTACTTTTTGACACATAGAATTTCACCTTTATTTCTTCTTCCAGCTGTGACATCACCATGCATTCCTCTCCAGCTTCTAGAGTAATCATCGCTTCAGTTTTCCATAACAGTTCAACTGCGTAGAACAGACACTGTCAAAAAAAAATATAAATATATATATAAAAACCTAAACCTTGTGAATCATCTACCACAGAATAACAAATATCTATCATCTTCCTTCAGTCTTGTAGAGATCCTCGGCCCCTTTTGGCTGTATCAGGACTGTCCTGTTTGTCTGGTCTAACAGCCAACAGAGCTCTGCTGCCCTCTTGTGAGCAAGAGAATTTTTCTTCAGGCTGTGAAGTGTCTGTCCCGTACATCTGAACAAAATGTCCTATATGTCTCCACTCTGTTGATCCAAAGCAAAACTTTCAAAAAAGGTTATATACCAAAAATCACATGTACGTATGGAAACTAATGCATATGGAACGACAAGCCGTAGAAACCGAAGTCTTCAGGTGATCAGAGTACTTCTGGATGGATTTTATTTTTTATTTTGATTGAAATTCATTGCCACAAGGATTAATTAATTTTTAATTTGGTTGTTATAAGCAACCCTGTAAACAGTTCTCAATACAGCCTGATGACTATGGAGCAGCTCAAGTGTTGTAGGAGTAATGACATCACTGGATAAATGTGGACAGAGATAATTGCAGTGGGAGAGGGTGGGTTCCAGAAAATAGCCAGACATGCATCCTGACTGCCACTGGGGGAGAGATAAGGAAAGGAAGCCAATCAACAGCCTGTACAGAACACAGAGATGGACAGTGAGCCCTTGGTGGTGCTGGTGTGTGCCCGGTTTGTTTTCACTGTCTAGAAACAAACTGTAAAAACAATATGGAGAGGTACTACACAACTAACAGGTACATAACACACAAACCGATGATCAGGCGACTCCAAGCTTAGGTAATCAACCATATGACATCTCATTCCTGAGGTTTTCTTCTTTAATTTGGCACTAGAGCTATGAGGCAAATGGAGCTAGTAATGGAAGTTGGCAGCCAATCTTTATTACTGTGCCATGTGCATAGCTAATTATTCCACTCTTGCTTTAAACATGTCTTTGCTTTAAAACTGCACACAACAGGGTGTTGTATCAGACAATGTACATTTCATTTTTAACTGAACCTTTGATTAGCTGTTGGTTTGAGAAAGGTCACCCCTGAGAAGCCCCAAACCCAGCACACACAGAAGGAAGTGAGTGGAGAGCCGCCCATCGGAAGGGTGCCTCTTTCTGTGCTCTAGAGGGTATAAATAGCCATTTCCTCTCGGGCCAGTTCGTCGCCGTGACAACAGCATAGTCTGGGTGGGAGCGCTTGGAGGCCTTTTGGAGCTGTCCCACCCTGCGGGGTCAGAAAGCTTCAAAGAGACCTTCCAGCTTCACCTCTAGTCCCAGAGTTATTCTTCACAATGGAGCTCAATTTCCTCTGTGTCACAAACCACCCATACTCCGCTCAATAACAACACACATTTCCCGGGAAAGAAAAGAGCGGTTCTGCACGGTCCTGCTCAAGCTTCCTTGGTACTGCCATGGCATCTTTGAGCCAGAGAGCGCAAACACCCCACTCCCGGCCTCCGTCTGGGCTCCAGCTGAGAGTGTAGGATGTTTACACTCCCTGAGGCTCAATACAGCTTCTGGGGTGAGGCAGAGATGGTCAGAGTGAAACGAGAGAGCAGCACTCCTTTAGAGAAGAGATAAGGTGATATCAGAACCACTCTGTTTTATCCTGTTCTACATAGCCAGACTCATACAGATTTTATATTTTTCCCTCAAGCCCCTTAATGGCCGTGGGTCTGAAAGGGAGCAAGAAGTTTGATTACACTCTTCTATCTCCTAAGAACAACCCCAGCAGTTTGCACTCATCTCCCTGCAGTTATGGATTAATGAGCTTTATAAAGTAATAAGCCTGTCATTTTAAGGGGTTAAAAACTAAGCTTTAGAATGAGCTCTGGTTTATGTAGTATTTCATGTAAGCCATTTCCACACCGCTGACATAACTCCCACACAGGACGGCATGTGTGAATAGCTAACATCATTGTTCTCATGGTAACAAATCTTTATGGTGAGATAAGGAGTATAATTATACCATACTCCTTTTTTATTGTTTGAACTGACCATTCAACAGGACTTCCTATGGTAACGTGAAGGCAATTTACATTTTACTGCATTTAGAGGCAACAGGTAGTGAGTCTGTCAAACAGCTCCAGGGCCCTGGGGTTGCACAGATCTGCACTGGCAGACGATCACATCCAGAACCATATACAATTCTTATCATGTTACTGACATGGACAACTGAAACGTTAGGAATCTTGCACAAGAACTTTTAAGGCTCATTTATACTCAACATTAAATATGAATACGGATATGCACAGAGTATTCTGTGCATGTTCTCTGAAACCTTACAGATACGAACATATCTCAACAGTATCACAGAAGGCTGTGTAGCCCAGATAACTGCTTACCCAGTTAGGGACCTGAACCCTGGTCTGCCTGCTTTCCAGTATTCACATGTACTTCCTGTCTACGTATCGAATAATAGAGGAAAATAGGAATTAATCTTAGCTTAAACCAAGAGTGTGAATAATAAAAGGATACTGTCCAGGTCAGTTTTAGTCCTCTAAGGTAAGGTAGAAACAGAATATACTTATCAAGAAAGATATAACATCACTTTTACATTTTGTTTTGAAGGTAAATTATACATTGTAGTTGTGTGTGTGTGTGTGTGTACACATAGATACGCATGTACACTATAGAAGCTTTTGGCAGAAAGAGGAACAGTAAATCAAGCAGGAAGTGGAAGTGAAGTGGGTTAAAGTGCGTCACTTCCATGCCCTTCAGGAATCTGCTCATGCTGGTCATTAGTCTCTGAGATAATTGGCACCTTCTATTAATAGAGCTGCATTCTTGACCAAGCTGTCCACTGGCTGAGTGAGCCGAGTCTTGGGGGACCGAGAGAGTCACAGGTTGCATATAGCACACAGGCTTTATTTGTTTGGGTAAATAAAGGGAAAGGACACTGTAGCTGCTTGGATATCTTAGGGGATGGGGGAGGGCAGAGGCTTCGGGTGCTTGCACAGATCTACGTCATCTGATCGGCCTGCACAGCTCTCCTGGCCTCCATCCAGGAGCCCCCTCCTCCCTTGAGGATGTAGCCACTCCCAGACCCTGTGAACCCGCCTGAATGGGAGCTTTTCACATTCTTTAGGCTTGTTTCCTCTTACTGGACAAGAACGCTCTCTCTCTCTCTCAGATACACTGTCTCCTCTCTGTGTCTTCAGTGATTCTCGTGGGAAAAGTCATCCGACATGGATCCCTATAAGCACAGAGATGGTGTAATGGTAAAAAATAAATGATTACACAGACACACACACCCCTCAGCGCTTCAGTGACACTGACATGTCGTGGTCGTGTGCATTGTGCTGTATAAGTGGATCAGACACAGCAGTGCTGCTGGAGTTTTTAAACACTGTGTCCACTCATTGTCCACTCTGTTAGACATCCCTACCTCATTGGTCAACCTTGTAGATGTAAAGTCAGAGACAGTAGCTCATTTGTCACTCCAGAGTTTGTGTTGGTCTTCCTCTAGTCATCATCAGTGGACAGTGCTGCCCACAGGATTCTGCTGGCTGGATCATTTTGGTTGGTTTTAAAAAAACTCCAGCAACACTGCTGTCTGCTTCACTGGGTGCAACAACCACGACAGCGACAGTGCAATCCTAGAGCAGGTCCTGTGGGGGTCCTGTCTACTGAACAGGGTGAAATGGGGAAAAACTATGCAGAGCAACAGATGGATCACAGTCTAATTGTGGAACAAAGCATTCCTGTGTGTTCAGAGGACCTGAGAGAATGGACAGTGAATAAGAGACTGTGGAGAGAAAAACAGAAACGGCATGTAACGTGCATTTATGGTCAAATAAATATGGACATTGCTATTATTATCATTCTGTAGTAAGCATCTTGTTTGTGGAATGAAGTGTTATCTGTGTGTCCATCAGAACTATAAGACCCGTATGGCTGGCCAGTACAGATACAGTGCACTATAAATTACACCAGGCATTTTGTAGCAGAGTCGGCATCAAATATATCATTTGTTTCGTAGTTGTTCTAAGAAAACTATGTAGCAAATAATGAATTAGCCTTATTTACACATCAGCGTGACTGCAAAGTAGCAGTGATTCCAGAACTGCGCTATTAAATTGTACGTTTACTTTACTTTTACTCAGTATTTGCCAACAATCAGAAACTGTAACCCCCAATCTCCACACAGCCCTGACATCCAGAGCAGCATTTCCACTGTAAACATCAAATGATATTAAACATTAGATTCTGTCCTATTCAGCAACCCATATGACCCTTATCATTAAACTGCTTTTAACTGTGTTTGCTGAACTATACAAATGTTCCAGCCGTTCTCCCACTGTACATTTCCTCCTTATCACTTCAACTTTTGTTTGTGTCTCAGTTAAGCCTTTGTGGCAGGACTACTGGAATGGAAGGAGAGAAACTAGCAGAGCAGTAAAAAGGCTCCTTGCTGTGAGAAGAAAGACAATAGGAGAGTGATAGCTATCAGTCAGATAATATCCCTGAGGGGACTGGCTCACCCCTGGGACTGGGTGACTACAATGTCATATCCTGTGAGAGCTGTCCAGAGTGCTGAATGTGGGTGCTCCCTAAATAAACATTAATCATTTGTATTTAAATATGGTCTGTAAATTTCTCACCAAGCCAAAAAATAAATCACCAAACTATAAATTAGGAAAATAAATAAATAAAAAATCAAGTCGCTACGTCGTTCAAACATGCCAAGCTATGGTTTACATGGGCTTTGTGAGAAAATGAAACAAGATCAAACCACAGAACCGGATCCTTCAAACGGCAATCAGGCAAAAAAGCAGAGTACTACCAAAAACAGCTTTGTTTTTCAGCAACAATTTTACAAGCTTATATATTAAATGTAAACCTACTCAATGCAAACAGTCACAATAAAGGGGAGTGAAAGTAGGTGAAATCTTTCTCCCTGTGTAACCATTCGCTGTGTGAACAAGACCAGCAAGTGTCCTGTTACAGAGCAAAGGCCGTGCTCCAGTATCGTGTTTCTGTTGGTTTCATTGTGCTCCCTGTGGGAGACTTTGTGCAGGAGGCGGGAAACAGAGGAGGCCATGGTACTGAGCCGTGTGCTACAGGCTTCTGAAACGGTGAGATGAGGAGAGGGAGCCCAGGCAGCAGCAATAATCAGGGCCTAAGCTCTTCACAGGTGCCAGGCTGGAATGTGTTTTACATGATTGGAGGTGTTAATCTGACACAAATGGCAGGCCTCTGCTCCAGGGCTGACGCTCAGTCTCTGGAGTCAGCACTCTGGCCCTGGCCAAGGCCCACTGCAGTGCCCCTATGCTTTATTCTATTAGCCCGTTCCTAGTCATGCAAGGCACCAGTGTTAGATCTATTTCAACTGGTCTGACACCACACGGCTCAGTTTAACCCACCAAGCCTAAAGTCTAAAGCCAGGTTGCTTTGAAAATCAGCTGCAATTCTACTTCAATGCTTCACACTCTATACTACAAAAACAAATGTGATGTGTGTGCTTGGGTATAGATTTACTCAGGTCACGTTTCAGTTTGTTAGGAATAATATTGTATCTAAAAATGGAGTTTTTATTTCAGATTTTAAAGATGGTTATTCTTATATATATACACATTAGTATTTTTTTAAAACCATTTTAAAGTATTCTGAGTAACATTTTCATCTGATTTCAGAAGGGGTAATGGCAGTTGGCTGCTGCAAACATCCGACTGAAAGCTCCATCTTAAGCACCAGCTTCCAGTCAAGGATGTTTACAGTAGCCCCTACTGCCAGCAACTCATGGTCATTCCACTGTCGTCACCACTGTGCAGCCCAGACGACACCGCTACCTGAGACTCCTGGGGTAAAACTGACACACTAACTCTAAATGCAGATAAATGTATACAATACACACACAAAAAAATGAAGGTCAACTAAAATAAGCAAATTACCTTACATTGGTACATATCTTCAAATATTCCTACACCAGCAAATCATACTTTAAGAAAGAACCACCTACTTTATATTGTAAAAGTGCAATTATTTGTCATTGTACAACATACAATGAAACACGTCTTACACATTTAACCCATCTTTAGCAGTGAACACACACACACGGGGCTGTGACTCTGTAGGGAACCCAAAGTGATCATTCAATTTCTTCTCTTCAAGAACCCCTTCATTTTTAAGAGCGTAACTTCAAAATAATTACACAGTAGAGACATGACACGTCACCCTCGATCAAGACTGAAACAGGAGGAAGATCGTCTGCAGGTTAAGGATACACATCTTAAAGTTGCAGTGCCTAATTTGGCTTCTACAATAACTTCATTTTTTTAAATAGATATTTATGATATTAGCCTCAACTCCTAGACATTGAGTTATTAAATTAGTTTTTGGGACTCTTCAAAATGAATATAAAGACTCCACCCGATCAATCAGTATTAAAGACGTGGTCAATATCTTTACGGCCTTTCATTGCTAAAATCTTGTGTATACTATTACATGGGTCTGTGAGGATGCGGTGAAATATTCTGTTCAGCAGGAAAAATCTGCATTAAACTACTTCTTACTCCAAAAGTGTTCAATCAGATAAGACGTGTTTGCTCTTTAGGCTTGTACCGGAGCAAAGAGGCTACTGCAGCCAGAAAGCAATGGAGACTAATAAATCACTGAACATCAGTTCAAACAGTACGCCTGCACTATTACACACTAGTCTTAAATCATGCTGTAACTAATCTACGTGTTTATCCTGACAAAGTAAAATACAGACATACTGCTACTACTTGGAGAACCAAAAGTTCTATGGACTGTTCTTGTGGCTGAATGTATCCCACCTGTGAATTTAGTGTGGTTTTTCCATTGCTCACTATGAGGGCCAGTTGCCATGGGATGCAGAAATGCGGTATTTACACTGAAAACACCAGAGGAGAGTCAGTGGAAGCCGCTTGTTTTGCCATGACACTCCCACAGAGGGCAAATCTGATGAAGCTTCACACGCAAAGTGTCCCAGCAGACCAGAGACTTCTCCTTCACACACACACACACACACACAAACAAAACACAACCTGTTGTGTGCTAACTCCCTGCAATGTAATTCTGAGTCACAATCACAAAAAAATCCATCCCCTTGTTTACCCTCTAAACTGGTCTGTTATGGGCCTTGTGCTCCAAGGGCTTAGCTTGCTGTTTTTCAGCTCTGCCTTTGTCCTCCCTATGCCCACTCTGCTGGAGTCAGCCCCATCCTAATGTGACTCTGACTTCTATAAGGTCATCAGGGAGGACGGAGTGGACACCAAGCACCTAGTCTTTCTCTGGCTTTCATTTTGTCGTCTTCTCACTCTCACTCCAAGCAGCAGCTCTCACTCTAAAGCTATATGTGCCTGGCAGGGAAATGTGTGTGTGTTTTAACATGGTAATGTGAGACAGAGGCATTGTCTCATGTTCTTCTAGAGGTTTTTATTTTGTTAGCGACTCTTTGCTTTTAGAAAAAACTACTCAAATTCCTGCAAAGGAGGAAACAGTCACAGATAGCACAGTCGCACAGATTAGCACGGTGGACTGCATTCTTCATTTGCGCTACAAATTCCAATTATTAAATATTAGGGTGGCTATATAGAAAAATATTATACCCTGATACAAAATTCAGGCACAATTAGAGCCAAACTCCTACATTTTCTAGTTATCTATGCCCAAGACCACTGCTTAATTTGTCAATGGTGTTATACAGGCCACAGCACGGCTGACTGAATTTTATCCAGTTGTATTCTTTTTGTGTGCAGTTCAGCAAATCATCACTATTGTGTAGAGTTGTCTGATCAAGGCTTACATGAGTTGTGGCTTGTTGGCTGTAGTATGTGGTAGGGACGTGTGTATGTGTTACAGTACGCGCGCACTCTCTGGAGCCGTGCTTGAGTGAAACTCTCAGGGTCCCATATCCCTCCCAGCGTTCAGGTCATGGCGGGAACAAAGCAAACTTTATCAGAACACTGCAATCCCACATTCCGCAGATTCTTAGCACTTGGCAACCGTATAGCACACAGTAAGGCAGAAGGGGGAGGGGGTGAAAGAGAGAGCGAAAAATTGTGTGTGTGTGTGTGTGTGTGTGTGTGTGTGTGGGGTGGGGGGTGTCCTGAGACACACTGCCTCATACAGTACACTCATTGGCAGCATTCAAGTCCACTCCGTTAACTGACACTAATACCAATGGCGTCAGCAGTAAGAAAGACATATTAAAATGTGACACTACAGAGTAACCTTGCAGGGATCTCAGGAAAACCAACATGTTTTTCATGATTTCTTTTGGCCCACTATCCATCAAAGGAAGGAACAGGCTGGTAATGTATTCCAATTTACAATATTAACTTTCATATACCATGCTAAAACCACTTTATCATCTGAATACCACACAAAACCATTGAGAAAGTGTGTTTAAAGCACTGTGCCCATCAATAAGACGACAAGTTGACCATGTGTTTTAACAGTGAAAGCCCTACACACACAGTTTTGCCATAGCAAAGTCACAACAAGGTCAATGAGACCAAGTACTAAATATTAACACTGGCCACTCTCCCTTTATCTCCTTCCTTTATAGCATAATTTTTTACAGTTTTCAAATCTATGCACAAACTACAGGAGGCTGAGAATGTAATTTAAAATTGAAAGCTCAAAAATAGTGTGGAGTTGACATGTCTTCATCACTGAGTGCGTCACAGATCACTCCTGTGGTCTGAGTGTTTTCTCAGATTAAAAAAAATATATATAAATAAATAAAAAACCCACACACCAACTACTATGCCACTTACATTCTTGGCCAGATCAAGGGCCCGCTCAAAGCATTCTTCCTTAAATTGAACTTGAGCCATGTTTCTCATGACGGCAGATGCCCAATGAGGCCAACTTTTTGGGGGTCGTGGGGGAAGGAAAAAAATTAAACAGCGTTAACAAAAGGGTCATATTTCCATTTGTCTGTAATGTGTTCAGAACTTTGATTAATCTGCTATTCACTTAGAACAGGATACAGGATGCTGGTTATATATTTGTCTGTTTTGTGGCAATTACCCACGTTTAATCTGCAGCTATAGTCATGTACTTAGTAACCTCTGAACAAGTGAATGGATAACAGGCACAAATAGAAAATTTGTCTTTTCAGATTCTCTCTGTCGTCCTCACACACATGCACAAACTCATATCCATTCACCCATTTTATTCTCTCTCTCTCTCTAACCTCAGACGCCTGAAGCAGAGATCAGATGAGCGGAGGCCCTCTGACCTTGTGAGAGGTCACACTCTTGTGCTTTCAGTCTCCACTTAAACACACAGGACTGATTCCAGGCACGAAATGCACAGTAACAGAGCAAGTCATCTGTGTCACCAGTAGTACACTGATTAACAGAACTAGCTAACCCTTAGAGGTGAAGTGAAAGACATTGCTGCAGTTGGCTACTCCTTCCCACAGCAGTGTCAGACACAGCAGGATTGAGGAAAATGTTAAATTATCTTAGAACCATTTTAAAAGCCCGAGTCAAGAGGCAGCCCAGCTTTCTGTACTACAGCTACATAAGGCTTCATTTAGAGAACTCCCTCCCATAACTAGACTTACGTAGCATAATTAAATGGAAAAGACATAGAGCAAGCAATTTTGAGAGGCTAGACTCCTTAATTCCTGACCTGAGAAAGGAAGTCTGTCTTTGTCCACGCTCATGAAGCCAGTCTTTTACTCAGAGACTTGATACTTACTTTTGTTTTAATAAATGATAGAAGAACAATGGTATTGTTATCACTATGGTATTATTAATATGGTACAATGAAATTTAATTTATGCCATAAACATGACTATTTTAATTCTGTATAATTATCTTACACTTGGTAAACAAGCTGTCCATTTTCACCATGTTGAGAAGGATTCATTCATTCAGATATAGTGCCCATTGTTCTATGCAGGACAACCGTTTTCACTGAGGAACATTTAAAATAACCGTTATTTCAGTTGGGTACGCAGTACGGGACTCACGTCTATATTACTTTCCTATCTATATCAAATACGAAGTTTCTATCACATTAATGTTTTTCATGGTTGCTGTATGGAATCTATAGTAAGTCGAAGCAAGGCTAAAAAGGAAAAAAACTTGTGGTGAGAAGAAATACAAGGCTGAGAGATAATGCTCATCTTGCAACTGCAGAGCATCTGTGGGCCTACACACTTCTGACTTCCTTTACCTCAGAGACGAAGATATAGCTCAAGCCACAAAACAGAACTTCAACCCACAGCAATAATGTACACCCGGCCTCGCTTCTTCAGTTTACACAGGGTTTAATATCAGAACAAGCCTTTAAATATCGGTGGGCATTCGAGGTAGTACTCTAGTGAAAACACAGGTAATGTGTGTGCTACAGTTACACCGACTGTACAGCTGTCGGTTACCGCGCTAACGGGGTCATTTCCTGGACACCACCGAGAACTCGGTTGGTTTTTCGGCTGTTTTCTCAGGGCCGACGGTGGCTTTTTCGAAATCTTTAACTCCTTTTAACTTTGAGAAAAACAAGTGCCGGGTCTTCCACCAACAGTCGAGACAGAACTCACCGGAGTTTGCCGGAGTAGAGTCGCATTCCTCAGACTACTGCAGAGTCAACTTTCTGCTAACTTTCCCACCGCCGCTCGGAGTTTCCTCTGCCGTTTGGCTGAAGCTCCGGCTCGCCTGGTGGCCTGAAGCGGCGAGAAAAATGCCCGTTTCTGGTCGACTGACCCACGCCATATTCTTTGTCTTCTTGGCAGTTGTGTTTTGACTCGAAGACAGTTTCTAACTTTGCCCGGGCTCTGGGCTTCGAGGCGCCGCTTCCCGCTGCTGAGGTCTGTCTCGAGGTTCGTGCCGTGTGCAAAATCCGAGCCGAGCCGAACCTCAGCCGAGCGGCGGAGAAGGTGTCCGCTCTTTAAGATGGCTGTGTGAAGGTTTCAAGCTGTGCTTCGGAGCCGGAGTTGTCAGCTGCTCCGTCCTCTCTGTCACTCCACACACACTCCCTCTGTGAAGCTCGCGGGGCTTGGGCCGGCCCCTTTTCTAACAAGAGCGCGTGAGCGCTGACCAATAGGCGAACACAGCGCGCTCAGCGCTGCACTAGCTCCGGACGACTGCACTCCACGACCCCGTGACCTACCTGCAGACCACCCCCACCACTACCACTCCGCTCACTTTAACACCGGCCCACGGCGAGAGAGAGAGAGAGAGAGAGAGAGAGAGAGAGAGAGAAAGAAAGAAAGAAAGAAAAGAAAGTGTATAAGTGTATGTGTAGGAGACCTATGCTGTAAGGTGATTTTAATGAGATGTGAAATTGTAGGACATGGAATATTTGTACGAATCCACGAGACATTTCTTTTTATTCATTTCCTTTTCCCCTTTCTTTCTTCCTTTCCATACGTTTCCTTCTATTTATTTATTAGTCCCCCTTCTTTCCTTTCATTCTTTCTTTTGTCCTTAATTTCCTTCTTTTGATTTTTATTTATTTCCTTAAATTTTCCCTATTTACATTTTCTTTCTTTCACTCCCAGTTCTGATCATATTAAAGAAGATGAATCTGCTATTAATCTTATCCACAGACCCATATGGTCATATGTCATATGGTATGACAAAGTCTGCCCACTCAATTAACGAATCAAACTGCATGTGTAGAAGAAAGTGGTGTGCCTATATACACTACCCACATCACACTATAACTTTGTTGTCAGGAGAAACTATTTATTTATTCATTCATTTATTTATTTATAGAGTATTAGCACCAATTTCCTGGAAACTGTACATTGCCCTTGGGGAGAATGTCAAGGCCAGTTTTTTTTTTTTTTTTTTAAAAAAAGAGCATGTCAAAGGAAACATGTCATGACCTTAGTAATGAGTCGTGTGCTCTGGAGAGGAACAGCGCTGGAGTCTCCCTCACCTGCCCTCATAAACCAACAGAATATTTTGAACACAAACTGAGTGAGGGGGGCAGGAGGTGGAGGGACAGGTTCTAGGGTCTCGGGTGTTTCTCATATCACAGCTGAAAGCACCAGACACGCTGGTTGTTCTGTTGACACAACAAGCACAAACCTGAAATACTGCACTCAAAAGGAGGACAGGTCAGTGACCATTAACCTACAGAAGACTTCATTTGTGCATTACAGTTACAAAAAATCTGACATAATCCATGTGAAATATAGATTTATTTATTTTAAAATGTTAGCACAAAACATTTTTTTTGTCTTAAAAACAATGTATCCCATTGTTAGTTGACAGACAACTGAAACTAACAAACAACAAAAGCTTCCTGTATTTGTGAATGTTTTACTTATTTATTAATCTGTCATTATTCAGTTAGTTCCTAAACTAATAACATTACTTGTTTTGTTCAGCGCTTCTGTTTTTAATTGTGGTCATAGTTAAAGAAGTAAAGAACTTTTGTCTGTTTTTTTAAAGGATTTCCACTTATCAGAGATGAAATGTCAAAAGACGCTTAATGCAGAGTATTCCATAGACGTCTGGTAACAGAACATCTCACCCTGGTGTTGGTGTGTCTCTGCTTGTATGAGGTATAAATGTAAAAAGGTCATGGTAAATGTATGATGTAAATCACCTAAATGCTGTAAACACTTTAAAATATGCAAATATACATTTATTAAAAAAACGGAATTTCAGTTTTCAGTTAAAAACCCCTAAAGACCAGTTTACACAGTAAATATGGAGAGCATCCTAAACAAGTGTTCAAGACTACACCATCTAGTGGAAGACAGTCAGTACTGCAACATGACATTTGAGTTAAAGGAGTGTTGCACTGATCAGAAGTAAACTTACTTAAATAGCAGCAGAATGTATAACATGAATTTTATAAAAACAAAATTAATTTATAATTTACTATGAATATTATCATTAATGCTCATGTACTCCGCTATTTCCCTTTAGTTAGTTAATAAGTTAAGGCCAATTATACTGATTTGTAATGTGTATGTAAATCATTACTGCATTATTTAAACATACTCATTTTCCCTCATTTTCCAGTCATTCCTTAACACGGATTTGCATGAATTCAGCTCAGACCTGTGCAGTGTATGTGAGTGAGTGAAAATCACGAGGGGCTCTATATAGGCTCAGTGAAGTCCTCTCCATGGTACAGGCCGTAATGGAGCTGGTCTTGTTGAGCTGCAGCCCACGCCATCTGTAGGCTGCTGAAACGAGCCGCCCAGGTGCCTTTTGGATCCACCACCACCACTCCACCCAGACCTTGCACACGCTCCTTCATGTAGTCTAGGGCCAGGTCACTTGCCTCCTCTGGGCTTTTACCTGGAAAACAGTTTGTTGGAAAACAGCCTGTCATTTAAATATCCATCAACAGTTTTCCACAGAGCAGCATCCCATTTGTGGAGAGTTACCAGATGTGTCCACTTTGAAATTCTCTGGCTGCTTCTTTCACCAGCACTTCACTGCAAGAGATGTGTTTGTTTACAATGCAGGACGCAAAGGAACAAGTTTCTCACACGTAAGAGAGGAAGTGGATTTCAAATCAATTTAAAATGAATTATCTTCGCCTAGACTTATGTCAGTAACTTAATCTAACGATTAACTGCCCTAATTTAAATACACTAAATTAAATTCAGGGCGGGCACGGTGGCGCAGCAGTTAGTGTCATAGTCACACAGCTCCAGGGACCTGGAGGTTGTGGGTTCGATTCCCGCTCCGGGTGACTGTCTGTGAGGAGTTGGTGTGTTCTCCCTGTGTCTGCGTGGGTTTCCTCCGGGTGCTCCGGTTTCCTCCCACAGTCCAAAAACACACGTTGGTAGGTGGATCGGCAACTCAAAAGTGTCCGTAGGTGTGAGTGAATGTGTGTGTGTGTTGCCCTGTGAAGGACAGGCGCCCCCTTCAGGGTGTATTCCCGCCTTGTACCCAATGATTCCAGGTAGGCTCTGGACCCACCGCGACCCTGAACTGGATAAGCGCTTACAGATAATGAATGAATGAATGAATAAATTAAATTCAGCAGTGGCTCTGTTGTCCAGTTTTCTGGCTTTCTCAGCAGCGTTTACTAACCTCTCCATAATGTTCTGAGAAAACTCAAACTGAGAATGTGACAACTGTGAATTGTGATTAGTTGGCAATTTTAAAATGTGCAAAGGTGTATAGCATTTCATGTTGTAGTTATTAATGCTGCAACAGACAGTGTTAGGTGACAACAGTTTTCACTGAGCTCATGTGGCTATATTTATCACTGTCCCATGATGATTTCTCATGTAGAGCTGTCTGAGGGCTGGAGGGTCATGCACATTCAACAGTAACTTCTGGCATTGCCCTGCATGGACTGGGATTTCCCTGGACTTCTTAAAGCTTTTCACAATATTCTATAAGGTATAGCAAAGGCAATCTTGCATTTACAGTTTGACAGTTCTTCATAAGGTGAGGCACAATCCCTCATTGCTTGCAAATGGTATAAAAGGTCAATTTTGCTTTTATACCATTTATATTCACCTGCTAATTTTGTAATTTGAATATTCTATAAACTTGTCACTATTATTTTACCCCAATAGGCATTTGTTTAAAAATAGTGTATATTTACAAAACATAATTAAGTTGATCAGTGGAAACTTTAGAAATATTTTCTTTGTGCTTTCATTAAACAAAAATGATAGAACATTAACAAATCACATATTCTTGTTTTGATTGTATTTAACAAAACACTTCCAACTTTACTGGGAATGGGGTTTGTAGCCAGAGTATACTCCAAATAATTCTGAACCCCTTCTATTGTCCATTTGTTATGAAATAATCACATATTGCAAATTTGAAGCATTTCCAATTAGTGATGAGGTTTCAATATAACAGCAGTTATACACACAAAGTATCACAGACTGCACTTGTTACTGTAGTAAATGTCATTTGTCAAAGAATGGGTCACTTAAACATATATATGTCCTGATTCACTCTATGTACTTAAAACCAGCATAGTCCTTTGCTGAGGCATTAGCCGCTTCATTAATCCCTGGCTTTATGGATTATAAGTCAGGACTGTAATGAGTAGAGTGCTTGTTTGTACTGTTTTTTTAAATACAAGTTCAGCTTTCATACAAGCAGTCACCACAGTAATGAATGTGTACCTCCTATGGAGGTGTTAAGTGTAGTCAAACTGAAATCTGATATTTAATGTATTAATATTTCACACATGTACACACTTGGTTGATATATTACCTTGCTCCATGTGGAAGAGAATAAGTCTGGACAGCGTGACCTTCATGATGGCTTCTCCATGACCAGTAGGAGACACAGCTCCACTCTGGTTATCTGCATATCCTCCACAACCTGACATACAAAAAAGAAGCATTATTTGGATAAGATATAATTGCTGTGTGATATCATAAACTCTACACAAAATATCCATTCTGCCAGAACAGATATTTTGCTCATGGCTGTATTTTTAGTAAATTAGATATCCAAATTGGAACTATAAAACATGACCTTTTTTCTGAAACAGAGAATACTAATATGTAGTTTGGCTATCCGTGTCACAGTAATTGCTCAATCCTTCTAGGAAAGTGTTACACTAGATGTCGAAACATTACTGTCAGCTCTGAAAGCATGAGTGAGTTCAGGTAGTGATGTTGCATGATTAGTTTTTCCACTCCACCACATCACACACCCGCCCTGCCCCCCCTCAAACAAAAGAAGAAAAAAACAATGCAAAAACAAACACTTCCACTAAAGTCCAAAGCTGGGGGTTTTATACCCCTCTAGCCCACACTTAGCATTGAGCATGTCAACTTTAAGCTTAGTGTTTACAAACCTTTGGACATACAACATATTAGTCCTATATAGGGCTGGACAATAATTCAATATCAATATATACTCACAATATAAAATGTTTCAATAACAATATGATATTATTTTTAAACACATTTTCAATATACATTATTTAAAGCAACTCTCACTGACTGATGGTCATTACAGGGCTCTGCCATCAGTTTATGGCACACTCAATTTTAAAGTTGTTGTTTGATGTGATGTCATGGTGCTTTCAGATGTTTACAGTTTCTCTTTGGCTTTTTATTGTTCGTATCCATATTGGAATTATATCGCATTGTCCGAAAATAAGAAATATATTGCGATATAAATTGTGGCCATATTGTCCAGCTCTAGTCCTATAATAAAGGTTGCCCGAAGTATATACCTGTCACTATCACTATCCGGATATCATGTTGTCAGCCCTGCATTTCCTTTCCTGGGACAGCACAGTGTTAAAAGTGGACATATTATACGCACAAGAAAAATAACATCTATGATATGCTTTAATGAAAAATAAACCAAGGATCAAGAATGACAGCATCTATCAAAACAGCCATGTTCAGAAGAACCAGTTTTAGCACTGTTCTTTTAACTGAGAGTGAGCCTCAAAACGCAAAGTCTGACATAAACTTGGGTCTGGCATCGTGACTAGATAGACTTCAAAATTTCGGAAGTGCTTGTATGGAGTGAAAATAGGGGCGGTTCACTGGAAAGAACCAAGTTTCCAAGAATCAGGAACAGAACCGGTTCAAGAACCGGAGTTCATTTTGTGGAAAAGCGCTATGGTTGACAGCAACAAATCAATGTTCTGATTGGTTAAACAAACCTCGCGATCTGATTGGTCCAGCTAAAGTGTTCTTATTGGTCCATCAATTGGCCGTCAAAACAAGGTCTTAAATCCGCAACTGCAAAAAGAGATTCACACATGCAGCAGAGAAAGTGAATGTGTGGATTTTTTCCACCTCATTCAAAAACTCCCTCTGTCACATTTGGAACCTTAAAAAGGTCTGCTCTTGCACATTTTAAGCCGTTTGAGAAGGTACTGATTCACACATTCACGACATTTGATTTACAAATGCAAGTCTTTTTTTTTACACATTTGTGATTAAGTTATTGTTGTTGTTTTAAATTTGTGCATTCCAATACATTTGTGGATTTTTGTTTTACGTGTCTGTAGTTGCTCAAACGCAGTTACAAAATCCGTTACATTTGTGAGTATTGTTTTACAAACTCAAACTCTTTTTGGCCCCTTTTTGACTCCATATGTCTGTCATCTACTGTATGTAAGACGCAGCATTAAATTACATATTTTAACCCATGCTTTTACACAGATCACAAAAAAACTAACTGGGTTGTTTTATTTCAGTTTGTGGGATGGTAGGAGCTCCCCAACATAACGTGCAAATGCCTTTAAAAAATATTTATTTACAAAATATGTTCCCTTTAAATAGATGGGTTACATTGAGATGCTGTTTTCTAACCACTGGATGGCACTATAACACTTTTAAACAGGTGCAGATATATGGAGTTCTCACATATTGCCAACATTGGACTATAAATATACATTGTATGACATGATGTGAAAAATATCTAGGCTAACATTTGTAAAATTGAGAAATGTAAGAAATGCTTGTTGTTCTGAGAGAGTGTGAGAAATTGGTGTATTATGTATTGATATGCTGAATGGCGGATTGAACATAAAAAGTTAAATATTGACTCAGCAAATGAGCAGCTGAACAGTACAGACATTCTTGCACGTCCAAAGGTAAAAGATCAACTGCCATCACAACCACTGGAGCACTTTTCTCCTGTGTACAGAAAGTATTAGTGCCTTCTTTTTACTTATACACACGCATATATCCACTTTAGTCTCAGTCAACATGCAGCAAATATTCTGCCCAGGACCCAGATGGTAAAACATCTCACTTTCTTCAAATGCAGTACACGTGCATTGTTGTTGTGATGAGGGGAGAAGGAGGAGCATCCTGCCCACTGGCTGAAAGGACCACTGGAGTTAAAACCAGCAATCTCCCAAAGAGCACACAACGGTACCACTTGACAACTTGTATGTACTGACTGGAAGCGGATGCCATTGTACTTAGGATTAAAGCATTATCTAAATACTGTAAATATAACTGAAAATTTTAAATAAAAGAATTCTGAGGCTCAAGCGTTTCTGACTCACCAACACATGCTGTGTCTCCCACTCGACCCTCCATTTTGTTTATCATGCCCCCTGTAGAGGTAGCACAGGCCACATTTCCTTCCACATCAACAGCTACCGCCCCGACTGTGCCCATCTTACCCCTGAAAGACATGTTTTTAATACATTTTTAAAAAAATCTGAGAATAAAAATGTACAATCACTGAGAAAATATTTACCATTGTTTTTTCACACCGAGCTGAATGTATTTATTACACTCGCAAATAAAGAAACATCCTTTGACTGTCAAAGGTTGTACAATTTATAACTGTTTAATCATTACCATGATGTTGACATCACAGAATGCAGTAATATTCCATTGCTATCTCTTTGACAATAACATCTCTCTGACAAATAGTTTGTTCTGTTGTTTGTTTTTGGCAAAATGTACATTATTGCAATCCAAGCAATACTTAAAAGGAGCAATAAACCATCACTTTAATTAACGTTGTTTGCTAGTTTGTGATTATTATTTTACATTTTTTTTCAATAAAGTGCAATATGAGATGTATAAAATTGCTTGTTAGTCCCTGTTAACCATTTCATACTATCAGTGGGGGGCGGAGTTGCGGAGATGCTCGGGTGCTGTGCTGCAGTTGTTAAATTCAGCATCAGCACCATAGATAAACAAAGTCAAGACAGAGGAATGGGTTATTCACTGTTAGTGGGTTCAGATCATAGCGAAATATGACAGACGTGTGGAAATGATGCCGAATTTTGAGCCATCCTGCTGAGCTTGTTAACAGTGAGCACAGTAGCAAAAGCACGTCAAGTCGTGTTGACCAGAGCCCCAAAAAGACGCTGCATTTTCCTGTTTTTGTTTCCTTTTATTTTCTATTTTTCTCTCCAAATTATAAATCTACTAATGGTTTATTTCCTGATGATCATTTTCCCATTTCAAAATGAAAACATACATATATCCATGTAGTTCACTGGCCTTTACCCAGCAAAACCTTTGAGGACAATGATCCCTCACCACTGCGCACTAACAATTTATTTCATCACTCAATACACCCACAGACACGGTCATGGTTCCCACTTAAGGGCCTACTATTCTTTATACCTGGGAAATAACCTTTCCGATTGGCGAATCAATTTATGTTGTTGGAAACAAAGAAAATTCCTAAATTATATTTGAGAACCTGAACCAAACAGATTGCACATTGATGGCAAAGGGCTATGAATTAAGCAATTTATGGTTGATTTATTGGTTTCCACCAAGTGTCCATATCATAGATGGTACAGACATTACTGACACAGACAGGCCACTAGGTGTCAGAATTATGGATAGTTCAAAGAAAAGTAAAATAAAGTAACGGTTTGTAGATGTTTATTTAAATAAGTCTGGTAAATCTAGCTCTTACATTTGGCATTCCACAGGATTGGCACCTGGCTGAAGGTTCTTCCTCCAGCGCATCCTGGCATAGTCTGTGATCAGTGACTCTTCAGGGACTTCAGAGACACCCATGGCTCTGGCAAACTGCAAGGCCCCCTCGGCTGTCAGGCATAAGTGACTAGTCTGGATATGAGAAGGAACGTAATCACATCTTAATTGTTCATTTATTCATCTTCTGTAACTGCTAAATCACGTTCAGGGTCCCGGTGGTTCTGGACCCTACCTGGAATCATTGGGTTCAAGGAGTGAACGCACCATGAACAGGGCTCTAGTCCATCACAGGGCACTCACTTAGAAACTCACACCTCTACGCGTGTGTGTTTTTTGGAGCAGCACAAGGACACCCAGGACTCTGGATTCCCCAAAAAACGAATAATACACCACTGATTAATTCATGTTTGGAGGCATGGTTTGTTCAGATAAGTGACTGCTCTTTTCTGTCTCAGAACACTGCTTTGTGCCTCAGCTCAGTCTACTTGCCCTTATTTGACTAGTCATAATAGTGTTGATGTTTGCTTTATTGTGTTTGATATGGAAATGTATTTTTTTAATCATCTTTGTGATAAGACATGATGAGACATGTCCCAGTGTTCTACTGCATAATGCAGAGAGCTCTTCAATTAATAGTACCCATGATAATGCTGAACTAAAAAAGCAAAAAGACTAAAAAGAAAAAAAAAAAACATCATAAAGGCTCAGCTAATGAGTTACATGTCACACTCCTTAGTTCTGGGTGTAACCATCTCTTTCAAGGGAAACCACACTAAGCGTTTTCCTTAAATGTTTAATGAGGCCGAAGAAAGAAAAAGAAAAAAAAAAAACAGCAAGAGTCCTAAACCATTCACACAAAACATTTCCTCTGCCTTCAGCACCAGGAGGTCTGTCCTTATGGGCACCTCTCTCTAAACTTAAAAGTCTTCATTTGTGTAAAACTCAGAGATGATTATAAAATGGTGTCAAGTTGCAAGGTACTTTAGTTTTACTGCACAAACGAACCTGTTTCTTGATGCTTCCATATTTAACTGGTATCTGTCATATTCTTCTACCTTTATCATTCTGAACACACTCAATAATAATTTACAGTGAAACCTTGACTTATGAGTGAAACAACTTACGAATTTTCCGAGATACGAACTGTCACATTTTTTGCTTCAAGATGCGAGCCGAGATCTGAGTTACAAGCAACGAGTTTACGCCACCCGCCACTATGTGGCCTAGCGAGCATTCAGTTCACTTTGTTATCTTGCCATGCATCTCTGTCATATAGTTTTTTTTGTAGCATTAAGTGTGAAGCAAGTAAGTAAATTTAAGCAATAAAGCAAGAAAAGAAAAACGCCCCCTAACCTCCTCCGCCAATCTCCTCCACCTCCGCCAGTGTCTCCGGCTGATTCATTCATTCATTATCTGTAGGCGCTTATCCAGTTCAGGGTCGCAGTGGGTCCAGAGCCTACCTGGAATCATTTGGCGCAAGGCGGGAATACACCCTGGAGGGGGCGCCAGTCCTTCACAGGGCAACACAGACATGCACATACACACACATTCACACCTACGGACACTTTTGAGTTGCCAATCCACAGGAAAGCGGAGCACCCGGAGGAAACACACGCGGACACGGGGAGAACACACCAACCCCTCACAGACAGTCACCCGGAGCGGGAATCGAACCCACAACCTCCAGGTCCCTGGAGCTGTGTGATTGCGACACTACCTGCTGCACCACCCGTCTCCGGCTGATATTCAAGGTAAATACACTTAATAGAACCAGTTTATGTTTTTACATCCTGTTTTATTATGTATTACTATTATTATACATTTGGTATGTATAAAATGCATTTTTCTTATTTAAAAACACTTTTTTTTTTTTTTTTTAAAGTTGTGGTTTTCGGGGCCTGGAACGGATTAATAGTATTCCAATTCATTTTAATGGGGACATTTAATTTGATACATGAGCAAATGCATACATGCATAATTCAATAATAGAGATAAACAACTCTGAGAGATCCAGCCAAAACTCTTCACAGTGGTGATGATTGGCAGTAAATAAAACTGCAAATTTAACACAGCAAACACCATCATTATACAGTGATCCCTCGTTTTTCGCGGGGGATGCGTTCCAAGACCACCCACGAAAAACGAATTTCCGCAAAAATAAAGACTTTTTTTTTTATGTATTTAATGAGTATTTGGACTTTTAAAACCCTCCCTGTACTGTTAACAACCCACCCTTTGCATTAAACAGTCATTCTATAATGTTTTTCAGTTGGAACTACATGTCATATCCTCCCAGTTTCTTTAATAGAGTCATTCCTAAGCTGTGATTTAGCGCAAGTAAATTACACTCAGATGTGGACATGAACAATACGTGTACTGTACGTAGGAAATACTTGTAAATGATATATTTTGTCACCTACAGGCCTAGTCTAATACATGTAAATTATAAAAAAAATAATTTGGCTATTCATCTTTCATGGTTTTCCTAGATTTTCCCCTCAATATCCGCGATATAGCGGCCATAAGCCCCCTTGAAAAAACCTGCGAAGTAGCCAATCCGCGAAAGATGAACCGCGAGGGATTACTGTATATCAAAGTGCTTGGGGATTAATAGAGACCACATACTTAACACACTTTGTATTGAAAGTTAATTATAGTATTGGTTCATATAGATTTATATCTATATTTTATATTCTCTTATTGCATGCTTCAAGATTTTTTTCATGGTCTAATACTTGAGTCTTGGGTTAACATAAGTGACACTTAGTATGGTGCTGCTGTGTGAGATACAGCTCTAAATGTAAATTGGGAATCCAATCCATGGTCACTTGAGATGGAGTGAGTGAACTGGGTAAAGGGGGTGTACCTTCTCCATGACCATCCGGGCCAGCTGTATTGGGTTTGCCACCCTCCTTACAGCAGAAACCGCCCCACTGGCTAGAGTGCGTCCATCCATTACCAGAGCATCCATCTCCACTTCTCCTTTCACATTCAGCACTGACCCTCGACCTAAGCCACACAAGCACAGACATATATGCCCTCTTTACTCCATTAGTGCAGGATAAATATTAGCTCTTTAATACGTGAGCCCTGTACATCACACAATAGGCTATTTTATATAACGCGATACAAAGTATAGAGATCCTCTCTCATTTGCATGTACAACTGCATACAAAATAGCAGACAATTGAATTAAACAGAACAAAAACACTTGTTTTTGCTCCTATTTTTCATGAGCTGAACTCAAATATATAAGATTTTTTCTATGTACAGAAAAGGCCTTTTTCTCTCAAATATTGTTCACGAATTTGTCTAAATCTGTGTCAGTGAGCACTTCTCATTTGCCGAGATAATCCTTACACCTCATCAACATCCGTATTTCATGATGCTGATTAGACAGCATGATTATTGTGTAGTCTAAAATGTGTAGTTTAATTTTACTGTATTTGGGGGGTCAGAAAACAAGTCAGTATCTGGTACTCTAACTCCTTTGCATAGAGTTGATCAGGTTGTTGATTGTGGCCTGTGGAATGTTGGTCCACTCCACTTCAAAGGCTGTGTGAAGTTGCTGGATGTTGTCAGGAACTGGAACACGCTGTTGTAAACGCCGATCCAGAGCATCCCATACATGCTCAATGGGTTACATGTCTGATGAGTATGCTGGTCATCCAAGAACTGGGATGTTTCCAGCTTCCAGGAATCATGTACAGACCCTTGCAGCATGGGGGAGTGCATTATCTTCCTGCAACATTAAGTGATGGTCGTGGATGAATGGCACAACAATGGGCCTTAGGATCTTGTCACGGTATCTCTGTGCATTCAAAATGCCATAAATAACAAACATAACATTCGACTGCCCATACCATAACCCCACTGCCAACACACTGCCACCAGCAAACCGCTCACCCACATGACACCATATACGCAGTCTGCCATCTGGCCTGTACAGTGAAAACCAGGATTCATCTGTGAAGAGAACACCTCTTCAATGTGCCACACGCCATCGAATGTGAGCTTTTGGCCACTCAAGTCGGTTAGAACAACGAACTGCAGTCAGGTGGAGACCCCAATGAGGACAAGGAGCATGTAGACAAGCTTCCCTGAGACGGTTTCTGACAGTTTGTGCAGTAATTGTTTGGTTATGCAAAAAAGATGCTGGAGGTCCTGGGCTGGTGTGGTTACATGTGGCCTGCGGTTGTGAGGGCGGTTGGACATAATGCCATAAAACCGTGTGATAAAACTACACATTTTAGAGTGGCATTTCATTGAGGACAGCCTAAGGCACACCTGTGCAATAATCATGCTGTCTAATCAGCATCATGATATAAGGATGTTGATGAGGTGTAAGGATTATCTCGGCAAAGGAGAAGTGCTCACTAACACAGATTTAGACAAATATGTGAACAATATTTGAGAGAAAATGGCCTTTTCTGTACATAGAAAAAGTCTTAGATATTAGAGTCCAGCTCATGATGAATAGGAGCAAAAACGTTGCGTTTATGTTTTTTTTCAGTACATATTCTCTTGAATTTGGATCGTTTATACATCTTCTACATGTGCTTGGTCTTGTTCAGTTTTGTGGTGTGTCTAGAGCTTTCCCAGAATCAAGAATACACCCTGCACAGGGAACCAGACACTCACCCTGTTCCTCAGACCTGTGGGCTTTTTTCCCACACAGCCAACGCACCAATCAACATGTGTTTTTAAGACTGCGGGAGTAAACCTTCAGTAAATATTCGAATATTCAGGGAGTGGGGTGTTGTATATTGTTATCATTAACAAAATCTGCTTCCGACCCCTGCTTAAATATCCCTCACTGCAGGTTGCGCTGTGGCTCAACGCATGGCTTCGCTTCCTACCTATGCTCGCTAACCTGCTAACTAGCTCACTAACTAAGAGCAGAGTATACACAATTTAACCACTGAGTGGAGGTGCTCTAATTTCAGGCACAAAGCGGACAAAATGAACAGTGGCGTTGCCTCGCTTCATTGTAAGCGTGTTGTTTTAGCACGTTAGGCTGTTTTATGGGACTGAGTTTTAGACTTTACTTGCACAAAGACTTTTATGTTGATGAGCCTCAATATGGGTGGAGTGAGAACTTTTTACTGCCGGAGCCTAAATGTGGCCACATTTATCCAAAAATGTAAATCTCAAAATTAGAAACGGAATACCTACCCAACGAACAAATATCTGAAAACCCGAATGCTTGGAGCAAGCCCTGTTCAGAAAATCAGCACCCACTTTAAAATAAAGGCTACACTGTGGCTTCAAGCATGGCTCCGCTCACTGAGTTGTTCACCAACTTGTGCATACATGATGCCACTAAGGGCACAGAGTGTACACGAATAAACCAGAGCTTCGTGGAGATGTTCTAATGAAGGTTAGAGGTGTAAAGCTGACAGAATGAATTGTAGCTTTACCATGCTTCGTTGTAAGTAGGTTGCTGTAGCGTGTTAGACTGTTTTAGGCTTCTTTCAAGACTTTTATGTTGACAAGGCTGAATACATGTGTTCCCTGTGAAGTACATGTAAGTATTCATTTTTTTTTTCCACATGAAATCTACCAAAACTGGTGTGTGACCATAGGCTCTCAAAGCTTTGCAGACAGCTTTTACCTGCATTATAAGCTGGATTGTTCTCCAGTACGGTGACGGCCTCTACCACAGCATCCATGGCACTGCCTCCAGACTTGAAAACAGTGTAACCAGCCCTTGCTGCATCCCGGACCCCAGCGCAGGAGAGCTGAGCTCGATCCTTTGGAATATGACCCGCACCTCCATGGACAACCACAACTGGCAACATAGCCACTGATACGACGTCAATCCTGGACAAACATCAGAAGTGGGAATTAGTCGTACATTGTAAGAGAGCAATTTTTACAGTGTGCACCACCAACCGAAGCAGCCTGATCATGCAGCACACCATCAGGCACTTATACTCATGCTATTATTCTAAAAGAACGTATGAAGCTCTATGAACGCAAACAAAACTATTAAATGTTTCTTTCAATGCTTGTATGTATTAATTAAAATACTTAATATAAATGTATAATTGTATAAATATGCTATAGTCTTCTGTTCTCTTTGTGTTTGGGGTGTTTTTTAGTCTGCACGATCATTTACAGTAATATAATGCAAATGTGTGTCTGATGGTGTGAGGAGTGATCAGGTGAAGTGTATTTTCCCTCACAGTAAATATTTGTATCCATTCACAGGAGCACTGTTCACCCCTTACAATTTTATAATTGGATATTTATATAGGAATTTTGGTCCACACCGCTTTGCTAATCATCTCGAAATCATTAAGATTTTAAAGCTGTCGCTTGGCAACTTGGACCTTGAGCTCCCTCCATAGGTTTTCTATTGCATTATGGTCTGGAGACTGGTTAGGCCACTCCTTTGTTGCCTTGGCTGTATGTTTTGGGTCATTTTCATGCTGGAAGACCCAGCCATGACCCATTTTGTATGTCCTGGAGGAGGGAAGGAGGTTGTCACTCAGGGACATGGCTCCATCCATTCTCCCATTGATGCGGTGAAGTAGGCCTGTGCCCTTAGCAGAGAAACACCCCAAAACAAAGTTTTTTTACGATTTTGTTCATATCTTTGTCAGTGGGCAAATTTACAAAATCAGCAAGGGATCAAATAATTATTTCCTAAACTGTATATCAAGCTTGATCAATACAGAAAAATCTATTGTAGTAATATTTCAGACCATTTCATGGAGCTCATGATTTTCTTTTTTTTTTGCTGGAATGTTGTATTGATCTGACATGTTGACTCTGCACCAGAAAGCTGGAGCTTCTAATGTCCATTCTTTGAGCAATCCTGTTACTTTTACAACCCAATACTATTGAGCAAGCACTTAAATCAAGCTTAGAGATAAGTCAGCACAGTCTATCTGACCACAGGTGTGTATGTGTGTGTGTGTGTGTGTGTGTGTGTGTGTGTGTACATTCATTCATTCATTATCTGTAACCGCTTATCCAATTCAGGGTCACGGTGGGTCCAGAGCCTACATGGAATCATTGGGCGCAAGGCAGGAATACACCCTGGAGGGGGCGCCAGTCCTTCACAGGGCAACACACACACACACGGACACTTTTGAGTCACCAATCCACCTACCAACGTGTGTTTTTGGACTGTGGGAGGAAACTGGAGCACCCAGAGGAAACCCATGCGGACACAGGCAGTCACCCGGAGCGGGAATCAAACCCACAACCTCCAGGCCCCTGGAGCTGTGTGACTGCGATTAAATTATAATTAAAATTATAATTAAACTGATATAACATGTTGGTCAATCAATGAGTTGGCCACTGGGATGAGTTGGAAAGGTTTATAATCAAACAACCATAGGATATATGATATCTGCACATTGTGGATGACACCAACCTACAAGTCTTAGGTTAGACTTCTGGATTTGAATGGATTTGAACTTAATCGAAGACCTTGTAAATCTTGTTTTGCCAGTACTTACCTCTGCTGCCAAATTACACTTAGACATGCCACTGCTCATTTATAATGAAGAGCCAGTCGAGTCTGCCAACATTCTTTGGGACTGATTTCTGCATTACCAAGAAATAATACGCCCATCTGCTAATGTAAAGCATGCTTCAGTGACCAACTTGTTACGTGAGCTGTATTTTGGGATAATATTTTTTGACTGGGCATTTTAAATACAGAAAGTTATTAGCTGAAATAAAGGCTGTGTGGGTGCAAATGTCTAGTTTGCCTCAGCTGGTCATCTAGGCCCAATTATACCAGATACAAACCATGTTCTGGATCTCATGACAGCTGGAACAGACTATTTTAAGCAGCTTTATAAAAACAGGATGCATGCCATGGCACTTGTGACACTCTGCCCTGATGTTTGGTGACTGCAGCCAGCCCCTGCTGTAAATGTTTCTGTTGGTTCTTGCAGATATCCAGTCATCAATAAGTGTAGTTTCTATTGTGTGGATTTCACAGTGTAAATTATCATCATTTTTAAAGAAGAGAGCAGTGTCTGGTTTTTGTAGTGTGATCTTAAGGTGTCCTGGAGGAAATAAGAAGGCATTAGGGATAAGTATTAAGTTCTAACTGGGAAACTAAGCTCTCATTCTAAAAAATGTAAAAGTAATTTCACTTGAAATCCAAACTGTGACAGGACTATTATTTGTGGTTCAGTGTATAGTTAGTTTACCCACCGTAGATCAGTCTAAACTGCAAAAACTAAATAGTTAAAGTCTCGCAAAGTGAACTGATGAATCATGAGACTCAAGTGACTGAACACTTAATCGCTTTGTTAGCATTTCACTTCTGCTCTGCTCCACCCAAAGGCTTAGAACAGCAGCTAAAACTCACATTATTAATGCACTGTAGTTCTCGAGATATTTAACCATATTTTGATCATTAACCTGTGGCTAAAATCAAGCAAACCCCGTATTATAAGAGCCCCGTGAGCCCCGTGAACTCCGCCGAAGCTCCGTCGAAGTGCACAAGCCGCTACAAACATAAACATGAAAACATAAATACACACGCACACATTTCAAAATTGGACAAGCTGCAGGCAGCGGTAGCGGTTTATCACTGACTGTGAAGTGAATCCTACTCAAAAAGCGCTTTAATATTAAAAATAAACGGTTCTTACCGGTGTCGAATAATACGCTGCTGTCGCCGCCGAGAAAACACTGACCAAGAAAAAACATTTCAAATGAAAGGTTCTACCTTTATTTTACAAAACGCATTTTAATAATATTAATTTACTTTTAAAAATAGCCTAATAATTATACATATAATTATATAATATTATATATATAATATATATAAAATTATATATAATTATTATTTTTTATATATATATATATATATTAATATAAATATTATTGTGTTTGTGTGTGTGAGCTGTATCCTTAAAACCTTAAAAATCCTCCAGAATAATACACAGATTGCAAACTATTTTTATTATAATGTCTTACAAACAATATTATAACATTAAAGACATGTTGGTTAGACAAGAGCTGGTCCACATTTTCCTGAGTCCCTACCTGAACTCTGAGCCAAAATCTGACAATTATTTGACAGTTGCACCTGACTCTCCACTAGAACTCTCCCTCCCTTTTTGACTTATGAATAAACAGCCAGCCGTATACGGAACAAAATGAGGTGTAAACAAATCATATTTATTCAAAAAACAATATATAAATAAAAATATTCATTTTTTAACATTATTCATTTTGTGGTCGGTCCTCCAGCATCAAAGTCAGCATTTGTCTAATACTGTAACAGCTGCATTCCTTAAGGTGGAATAGAAGAAAAATAAGCAAATGAAATAGTAAGCACATTTTAGATTGTACCAGTGTGTTTAGTGAAGTTTAATCGAGTACTAGACAGTATAAATACAGTATAAATCAGTATATGTTCACTTTTCACTTTTCTGCTTCAAAGTTTGGTTCATGGCACTGTGACGCTGTGAGACTTTTAAAGTGAAGAGTAGCTGCGCAGTGCACGCCTCCTCTAAAAATATTCCCGTGGCTATGTTTGTAGACTATTATTTATTAACAATCCAACTTCTAGAAGAACATTCACAGTTTTACATGACTGCTGTTCAGAGTTGTGGAATGATTTTTTCTATTTTCATATTCTGAAGGATATACTTTTCATCTTCTGATGATACACAAACTCTCCCTAAATTAAGACGAGGGGGCCTTCTTTAATTTGCGGGGTCCTATGTAACGCGGGCTCCGAATGTAGGCTGTATTTCTCAGTTGTATAAAAAGGATCCTTCACATTGGCCTTCTGTAACGTAGTGGCCGAGCAATGCAGCCCAGCTCAGCCACAGCCTAGGCTTTGGAACGCAGATATCGAGATCTCACGTACCTGAACTTTAAGATAAGAGTGTGTCGTTGAACTGATTTCAAAAGAAAAGCCACAAGTCATGAAGATATCAAGACATTGTGTCATTTCAAAATTAGAGCTCTTAAATGATGACATTTCTATTGGTTTTATACTAATTTTATTAAAAAGGAAGGCTTTACCAGTTTCTTGACAAATTACAGTACACCGCCTGAATGTGTCTATCATTTAATATCAAGGAATTTTTTTAAAATAAAAGCCTTTTGTGTTATCATATTTCTGTTAATTCAAATGTAGCTAATTGTTAAAAGGATGATTTTAAAGAAAAATGAAAAACAACACTAAATAAAATAAAAAATATTTAATGTGCCAGGCCACATATCACTTTTTTGCTGCAAGTTAAATTAATTAATATCAGCAGAGGTTTGTTCCCTCTAGAGGCTATTCACTTATTTCCACTTAGAAAATAAATAAGACAACTTATTCAGGGGTGTCCAAATTTTGCATAAGACTGACAAATACATTTTTTTAGGAAATTTAGAGGAATTGCATGTGATATGATATGAGCCTAATTCAGAAAGTCATAATTGTCTTGGTTGAAATGTCAGCTTTCAAGTACCTGACATGCAGAGTTGTAAATTGTGCCAAATCGATGTACCACCTACCTTGCCAGTAGGTACCGGTACCAATAAATGACTTTCAGTTATCTGCTTTTTGTGCTGACACAGACATTTATAATGATACTAGCATGGGAATAGCTCAGTGGTCTGTGAACTCAGTTACATTTGGCTATGTGCTAATGTGGGATGCTATGTTTTTAACATGCCACTTGTTTGACTTTAATGTCCAATTACTAGCATGTAAGGCACCTACGTTTAGCTAGCACATGGATGATTAGGCACACTAGCTAGGTGCCTAAACATCCAAGTGCTAGTTAAACATAGGCTACTGACAGATGTTCCACAATGGAATATATGCCTGTGTCACAAAAACAAACATCAATGACAAAAAAGAACTCAATGCCATTGGCATATGCCACTGTCGCCCATACGTAAGATGTCGATGCCATTTCATGTTATTACTTCCTCTCGGCTCGGGATTAGACTTATTCTTTGTTCGAAATGCCTCAGTATGCACTATATTTCTCACAGTGTACTACTACAGGGAAATTAATTTAGGAGAGAAATTAACTATTTCTGTCATTATTTTTGACCAAACGACGTAGTGCATTTTGGGTGTCCTCTATCCGCTAGTGTCAGCTAGTTTTAAACTAGTTGTACACTAGCTTTTGTGGTGCATTGTGGGATTGTCTGAGCACACTGGAAATTGTCTACTATGCTATAGGACACTACAAAATTGGAACTCCAAATTATTGCACTACTTAGTGAATAAGGCACGGTTTCTGGCACGGCATTAGATAACTACGGATAGAACAGAGCATAGTTAGACCACCGTTTTATTGCTATTGAAAATTCCCTTAATGATATTTTTGTTTGCACTGTCGTTACTATGGCAGCAGTGAAGTGATCTTCAAGAGTAATGACTATTCTGGACTGTCCAATCTCCAAATATATAAAAGAACATATAGAGTTGTTAAGATCCAAATGGAAAATGTAAATAAATATATGTAAACCAATAACATTACAGTTCCATGAGCCCCACTGGGATGGTGTGGTGGTCTTTGCTTATTCTATCCCTCTATAAACAAAAGACATATGCTCGTGTCCAAATAACTCAATTTTCATCTTCACAGAACAAAGAAGACAAATTTTAGTCATTACTTAATTTACAAAAACTTGGCTGGCATTTGTTTGGCAAAAAATGAAAAAGCATTCAACCCCAAAAACACCATTCGCTCAGTCAGCATAATGGTGGGAATGCAACGCTTATGGATGTTTTTAAGCAAATGTGCCAAGCAAACTTGTCAAAGTAAATGGCATCATGAGACGAGATCTACATTAAGATTCTGGAAGAAAACATCAGGTAGTCTGCAGAAAAACTTGGCCTTGGGCAGCACTGGACCTTCCAGCTAGACAATGATCTGGAGTGTACAGCCAAAATGGACCTAAATAGTTAACAGAAGACAGCAGCAACATTTTGGAGTGGCCCAGACCAGAATCCCATCAATGATTGGTGAGGAGAACTAAAGACCAGAGTGATGCCAAGGAGTCCTTCTTCACAAAAGACAAGCGGTCCAAAATGGAGATATCCCAGTGGAGACATGCAAAAAGCTTGTTAATATGTTTAAAAATTATTGGATGGCTGAGTTAACAAATCAAGGCTTGGATATGAACAATTTTAAACATGGGGTAAGTAAAAATGTACATGAATCACAAAAACTTATGATCTTTGGTACTTGTTTGTGATATGTGGCATGGATTATGATCATTTAGGGCTTATCATACACTGAAAAAAGAACTAAGAAATATACTTATTTTTAAAATGAAATCATCTACAACCAGGGATTTGGGTATTAATACATGCTACTCTAATGTTATATCTGGCTGTAGATTATGTAATTTAATTCAACACTTTGAAGTACATTAAAAATGTTTGTTCTTCGTTGTAGGATGCTTTGTCTCACACAAGTGACTCCTAGACCCCTGGACATTGTTTTCTCAGGATTCGATTCAGTCGCTGCTGGCCATGGTCCTGAAACTGTCCTCGGCCTCGTGCTCCCGGCTGAACGATATATTTAAACATCAAACCTCTATGTGATTTCAACACCACAGTGTCAGGAAACCCGCCCGTGCGTTTTCCAAGTCTAGCGTTAACCTTGTTCTGAGACGGCGAGAAGTGCAGCCCTCTCTCCTCGCTGCTGACAGAGAGCCTTATTTGTATCATTACGACTTTGTCGCTGTCCACTCTGTGTCCACAGCTAATAATAATGACAGCTATAATGGTGACGATGACGAGGATGATGATGTCTATAGCTCCGACGCTGCGCTCTTGCACGAGCCCGAAGACTGAAGCTAAGGGTGAAGGGGTTGTGGTGGAGGTGGGGGGAATGCGCGTCACTACTGCGCTCTGATTGGAGGAGTGGAAGTAGAAGGAGGGGGACGAAGAGAGGTGAGCCCCCATCCATTCGTAAACGAATGTGTGCGCGCGTCCCCGTGCGGAGGATGCGCGCGCTCGAGGGGCTGCGGTCCCATTGACTGCTCGGTCTCCCTGACAGCACACACAGACACACACACACACAGTGAGAGAGAGAGAGAGAGAGAGAGAGGGAGAGAGAGAGAGAGAGAACGGATTCCGCCTTGCATTCAGTCAACACACGACGCGCGCGCCTCTGTCTCTCTCGGCGGAGGACCGGAGAACGGGAGAACGGAGAACAAAAGGCGCTGAGACCGAGCACCTCACCGCCTCCAGGAGCAGAGATGGGCTCCCAGTGATCAGTAGAACCTGGAGGGGAGAGGAGGCGGGGGGGTGGGGGTGGGGGGGCAGACCGAAAGGAGGATAAAACGCCGTATAAGTAGAGGTAGATAGATAGATAGAGAGAGAGAGAGAGAGAGAGAGAGAGAGAGAGAGAGAGAGAGAGAGAGAGAGAAGGAAACCACAACAGTGGGCGCCCGCAACCATGGACGGTCCGGCAGCACTGACGAACATGAGCACGAGCAGCGCCCGCTAAGCTAAAGCCCACGGAGCGGACCATGTCGTGATCAGGGCGGCTTTTTTTCCCTCCTTTTTTAATGTTTTTGGCGGACCAGAGAGAGAGCTAGGAGCCGCCGAGGAGGGCTACAAACATGTCGGCCTCGGTGGGGCCCCGTGGCGGCCCTCGCCCACCCACAGCGCCGCCCTCCATGCCCGAGCTGCCGGACCTCAGCCACCTCACCGAGGAGGAGCGGCAGATCATCATGGCTGTGATGCTCCGGCAGAAGGAGGAGGAGGCCAAGGAGCAGGCCATGCTGAGGTACAACCGCAGCAGCAGCGCTCCCTCGCAGGCGGTGGGGGGTGGGGGGGACCTGCGGCAGCTTTCATGGCTTAGTTCTCAGTGGAAGTGTGTGGATTTTAGTGTGTTTGTGGGCTTCCCTTCCACACAGTGGTCCTATGTGGTTCACAACCCAGGTACAGCCTCCTAATGCGTAATTTCCTGAGGGGAATAGGGTACAGTCCCCAACAAGCCATATACCTCACCCAGTTGACTACTGTTATACTGGTGTATATTTCGAATTCCGTTTACAATAGCTTTGCTCGTTACTTTCCGTAGGCTAAATTCCAGTTTGACCCCTTCAACGTCCAAACACTATTATCATACTGTCTATTACCTGCCTATTACTATGAGGTGCTTTTTAACCCCTCCACCTTTGCACATTTCCAAACACTATATATTGCCTTTCTTCATTACTCCACTAAAGCAAGGGGCCTGTTTAACCCAAATTAACGCCCACCAGCAGCTCTCTATGCTCGGTAAAAGCCTGTGGAAGCCCCCGTGATATTTCACCGTACGTTAGCATGGAAGCTCCCGCTGCTTTCAACAACAAACTCCAAAAGGAAACAAAACCCACTCCGCGCGCTGTAGAGGACACACTCCACCACTTTCCTCTTTGTACACGGGCAGTTTTAAAACCGGGGAAAGTGCGGTTCCAGGTGTAGCTCGTCCACTTCCCCAGGAAGGGGTGTGTCGCCGTGTGGGGGGGAAAACACAGAGCTCTGAGCCCCCTGCACCAGTTCTCCTCGATGTTACCGCACCCTCAGCTATAGCTTCACACGGAGAGCAACCGTCAGCGGTATACGCTCGTGTAAACCTCCCGGGACTCTGCACTTAATCCGGGGCTGTGAATGAAGTTAATCGGGGTTGTGTGCTCATACAGCGGGGCAGCCTCATGGCTCCGAGAGCCGTAGTGTGTGTGTGTGTGTGTGTGTATCCAGAAACATGAATGAAGGTAGAAGGGACGGAGCACTGGTCTGAAACATGGGGGAACGGCTGCTTACTTTTAATAACGGGTCCAAACGGTGTGAAAGAATCACGTCTCCTTGCTTTGTCACGACCAAATTGCCGTGCCTCGTCATCGTGACGCTCGGAGAGCACTTAACCCCTTCGGCGGAGGCCTGCTCCAACAGCAGTGTGGAGTTGCACTGGTCGAGCAGGGCTGGAGCTTCTGTGCTCTGTAAATTACTGAAGCTTGGAGGCAGTTTTTAAGACAGTGTAGACTTACTGAAGAAGGAAGGGCGGGTTTCCAATGTTCTGTAGATTGAGCACAGCTTGATAAAGTGTAGCTGGGTAAAGCTAACATACATTACAACATAGATAACATACATAACAACATTTAATATAGCGTCACTGACACAGCGAGCCTGGATTCCCAGTGTTTTGTAGGTTGATAATAGCCCAGAACATTATGTAGCCTCAATTTAAAGTCAGTAGACAAGCTTTTTGTAGCATTATAAAGCTCAGAGCTTAACCGAGACTCATTACAAAGTATCACTGCTAGAGCTGGGCATTTACAGTATTTTAAAAATATGTTTTTGGAGATAGCCTTGACTGACTTTAAAGTATTACTGGCCAAATATCACTGGATTTCCAATGTTTCTGTAGCTTGATTTAGCCTAGTGCTAGACAATAAGCCTATCAGCTTAGGTTTATTAGGTTTAGATTGAGACAGCTTTGGGCTACACTAGTAGCATGTATATCCTCTATGCATACTCAGACAAAGCAGTCAATTATGTAAGTCCACCTACTTCTGTCTACTATTAAACAACACAAAGATGAACGAAACATGTAGTGTAGGTGACGTGGTGGCACGACAGGTGGAATCTCCGCCATACAGCTCTTGAGCCATGAGGGCCTTGTTTCCAGGCTCTCGTGGGTTAACTGTATTTCTGGAGTTTGGTGTTTTCTACCTGTGTCCTCTACCCTGCCATTGGGATTGTGCTTTTGCATTCCTGGTGCCAGTCCTAGATCCGGATGTATTGGGAGGGTTGTGCAGAGAAGGTTATTTGGTGTAAAACATGTGCCTATTCTACTATGTAGCTCTAAGAGCCAGTTTAGAGGGTGATAATCAATGGCGACCCCTTACAAGATCAGCTGAAGATGGAACGAATGAATGCTCATTGGTTCTGGTTGTGTTTTTATGTACGCAGCACATGAGCGGTCTGCAGATTCCATTAGGATCAGTGAAGTTTGATCTTATTTTATAGTTTCATTGGTCTGATTCATCTTTGGGCAATTCACAATTTCCCTTTTTAAAACCACAGCTTTTGTAAAATTGCAGTCTTTAAACCAAAACAATGGATCTTTAGCCCAACCTACATTTGAATAAAACCAACATTGACATATGTGTCCACTGGGCACCTGTAGGAATTGATTACACCGTGACTTAAACATGAACTGTGGAGCTGGTAGCTGTTATTGACGCTGTCCAAGGAAGTATTGATTGATATCTCTGTCTTTCTGTAGTCTAAGGCTTCTTTTAGAAAGTATTATTTTAACATGAACCTGACGATACATAACTGAGTTCTGAAAAAGCATTCTTCGCAGAGACTTCAAGCTCAAGATCCCTTTTGTTATGGTCTTTTATTAGTAACATGCTTCAGTTGCACAGATGTACCCTTGCAATTTCAGTACAGTAAATCACACAGTGTATATTTTAAGTCCATCTCCATTCAGTTTTTGGAATGGTCAGTGTACACCCCACAGGACCGTGCTGCTCCTTAGTATTAGTCAGAATGCTCTGATCTTAGTGATCAAAGGATCAGTGCACGGAAATAGTTCTTTCATTCTAAAAACAAAAGGAGGATATGGCAGGGGAAGTGTATTGATGGACAGCTTCTGCTTTTTCTTTGTTGTGTCTTTTCTTTCTTACATGACAACACAAGCAGAGAGAGACATGTTCCTGTTCATGAACAATGCTTCTCTCTCAGAGGGAATTTATAGCCTGTAACCCAAACTGGAGTCCTGGAGCACATCACAAGCGCTCGGCTGCATGTTCTAAGACACTGATGGGCAATTGATTTTGTTGGAGCAAACATTATTCTTCGAAATAGTTTTTAAGTGACAAGCCTATGATTGTACGAACATTTCCTTTTCAACTTGATCGTTTTGTAGAAGGAGATAAATGTTGAAACTTTGGCAAACAAAACCGTACACTGTGCTCCGAGTCATTTTGGACCACCTTTATCTTTATTCCTCATAACATTTTAGTGCTTTCAAAAGGGTTAAATGTGTTAATGTGACGCCTCATAACAGCTGACGGTAAACTGCTCTGTGAAGAGACTGTGCAGATTTTAATGAGCGTAGACATCGGAGACTGTTTTATTGTGATTTTCTAATTGAAGTTTCCTTTCTTACAGAGAGGACAAGCCTATACAGGCAAAAACGGTGAACCTGGTTGGGAACAAGAAACCCCCTCAGCAGAATGACATCAGGTAAACCCAGCTAACCTTATCTGGCGCTGATAAACAGGCTGGCTTCCCGTCTGGATGGGTGTGATGGACTTTGGAATGGACTCAGGTCTGTGTATGTGCTAAAATGTTCTTCTCAGTTCTAATCCTGTCTCTGGATGATCCACAGGATGCTTGTTGAAGCCCTGTACTGAAATGGATGTATTGGTTTTCTAGCTAACACGAGTAAATGGCTTGTTACTGATGACTGTCCTGCTAAGCGCAGAGAATGTATTTGTGATGTTTAGAGGTTTACTCAGGGCAAACGTTCTGTGCAGCTGGTTCACACATTCACAGCTGCATGCAAACATGCATTACACACAGAATCGGTAGTTAATAACATGTTAAAACGTTGTTCATTGTAAAAGCACTACAACAACCAACATGTCAGAGATATGCTTGTATCACTGCCGAGTCGAACACAGTGGGTCTCCCTCCTTTCCTTCGATGGATGGAGGAGAAGCTGGAATGTGTGCAGTAACAGATGAGGTGCAATCAATACTATACTGTTGTTGTCATCGTTTTATTTGTCATATCATCACGTTGTTTGTACATCATTGGAACCTAGCAGCTGTCCTTCACATTGTTCCCATATTTGATGATGAATGAACCAACAGAACTGAACTGAACCAGAATCACCTTATATTTACAGAATAAATCATATTACATTGCCTTACATAAAAAGGGAAACATTCTCCCGCTTATCCACAAGTTGACACAGTTCTCCAGGGTCTTAATTAATATTATTTTATATATATATTAAATAGGGCAGCACGGTGGTGCAGCAGCTAGTGTCGCAGTCACACAGCTCCAGGGACCTGGAGGTTGTGGGTTTGATTCCCGCTCCGGGTGACTGTCTGTGAGGAGTTGGTGTGTTCTCCCTGTGTCCGCGTGGGTTTCCTCCGGGTGCTCCGGTTTCCTACCACAGTCCAAAAACACACGTTGGTAGGTGGATTGGCGACTCAAAAGTGTCTGTAGGTGTGAGTGTGTGTTGCCCTGTGAAGGACTGGCGCCCCCTCCAGGGTGTATTCCCGCCTTGCGCCCAATGATTCCAGGTAGGCTCTGGACCCACCGTGACCCTGACTTGTACAACATACAATGAAATGTGTCTTCCACATTTAACCCAGTGAACACACACACACACACACACACACACACACACTAGTGCACAGAGCGGTGGGCAGGGACAATTTGGGGGGGACAAGAGCATGGATGTTCCTGCCAGTCTTGGGGATTCAACTGGCAACCTTCTGGTATTAAGCTCAGTTCTTGAACTATGAGGCTGCCTCCGAATGAAACACAAGTCACATGCTACAGCCAAAGTATCACAACAATCAAGCACCACTGCAGCATTATCAGTCTGTCTAAACAGCCCTGTTGAGAACCACCGGTTTCAGTGCCTGTTCCTTTAAATTACAATGAGCCGCTGTATTCCCCCAACACAGGAGTATGGAGCGAAGGGCAGATGCGCTTGTTTTTTAGCCATTTTTGCCTAGTTCTCCTTCCTCGCTTTTTTGCTCTCCTTGCTCTCTCTTTGCCATTTTTGCTCAGTACATTTGTGTCTCTGTGCTTGGTCTCAGCACTCAGAAGCAGGACTGCCCTTAACAGCCCTTTAAAATTAAGAATGTTTTTTTTGACACATTTATAGGGCACTAGGTATAGCAGGTGTATACGATAAAATGACCAATGTGTGGAGGACAGTACAGTGAATGTAGAATAGTGCCAAGTCTTTGTGCTTGTCAGCTAGGGTGTTTCTAGGGTCTTCCTCTGATCACTCACATTGACTCGGGATGTCTCAAATTGATGAGCTTTATCACCTTCTCTATCTGCTGTAAATGTCTGGTCTATTGTGCTGTAAGTAAACTGGCAGAAAGGGGTGCGGTGCTGAATAGCAGGACATTATCATCTTCATATCAGTCTGTCCCACAAGCACAAATAAATACAGGCTCCTGTAGCTGTGCTTTGATAGGCCAGGAGAGTAATATTTATGCCACACTGAAATATTTATGTGCGCCAGGATCGCCCTGGTTCTTTGCTCAACGAGGAGCAAAAAGCTGCAGCACAGTGCAGATATAGAGATCATACACTACAACATATCTCTCTCTGTCTCTCTCTCTCTCTCTCTCTCTCTCTCTCTCTCTCTCTGGGCTGTGGCAAAGACGACAAGTTGGCTGGACCACATCTGCTTTCCCTGATGTGGTCCGTTGTGAAGTCAACAACTGTGGGCTGAACCCTACAACCATCATTGGCTGTTAATTCAAGGGAGAAAAAAACTTCTGAAGTTTTAAGGTGCCTCCGCTTTACAGTGAAAACGTCATGTTCATTATTGAAACTTTGACTTATTCCCAGCCTATTGTGGTAAGCTGATCATTGGGTGGGCTTTGGCAAAAGTGGGTACTGTGTCATGTGCCTCCTGCTCCACTTGCCAGCCCTTGCACTCCAGCTCCAAATCCGACTCACAAAATTGTGCATGAAACAGCCAGTTAGGAGAGTGGACCCGTATGCATGAACAGCGTGGGCCTTGGTTCAGATGTCCACCAATGGTCCACCTATGTCTGTGCCCTGGTTACCTTTTAGAAGTTACAGTAGTCTCACATTTGAAACACTGGCATTGTAGATACTACAGGTGGCTGCTCTCATTTTCCATATTAAAATACATTTCAAATTGCTCATTCATTATCTGTAAGCGCTTATCCAGTTCAGGGTCACGATGGGTCCAGAACCTACCTGGAATCATTGGGTGCAAGGCGGGAATACACCCTGGAGGGGGCGCTAGTCCTTCACAGGGCAACACACACATATTCACTTTTGAGTCGCCAATCCACCTACCAACGTGTTTTTGGACTGTGGGAAGAAACCGGAGCATCCGGAGGAAACCCACGCGGACAAAGGGAGAACACACCAACTCCTCACAGACAGTCACCCGGAGCGGGACTCGAACCCACAACCTCCAGGTCCCTGGAGCTGTGTGACTGCGACACTAGCTGCTGCGCCACCGTGCCGCCCCTATTTCAAATTGTTATCTTCAGAAAAAAGTCTCATTGCCTGATGTGGATATTAATCTCACTTAATGTCAGACTTTTCTAGTAATTTCAGTGTTTCGCTGATAAATGTTAGAATAAATTCAATGACAGTTTTGCCAGTATTGTGGCATGCTCCCTTTATCTCAATCATTTAAATAAGTTGGTCAGTCTCTAAAGTCGGTATTTTTCACATTTTTATGTTCCATTAAAATCTGAATGTGTGTCTACTATTAGTCAAAGTCAAAGTTTTATTGTCAGTACTACAGTATGTACAAGACGTACAGAGGATTGTAACTGGGGCATTTTCAGACCTATGGTGCAGCAATAAACATTAAACATTAAATAAACTAATATTAATACACACTATTCATAATATAAATGTCGTAAAACCAATGAAATGACATAGGTACCTAACAGATTAAAGTCTATTGGCACGGCCAGTGCAGCTGTGAACATTGGTGGCAGTTGGATGAGCTTGTAGACTGCTTAAAGTGTTGTGTGCGTAACCGTTTCCCATTTCTTGATGATGGAATCGTCCTGTATTGATGGGGTTTGGGTGTCTGGATCCTGAGTCTGTGTGTGCAGGGGGGCAAAAGGGGGAGGGAGGGCAGAGCAGAGAGAGAGAGTTGAACATCCTGACAGTCTGGTGGACAGAGCTGTCCCTCAGTCTGCTGGTTCTATCCCGGAGACTGCGCAGTCTCCTCCCTGATGGCAGCAGGCTGATCATTAGGTTTCAGCCTTGGCTCATGTCTGTGAACAATCATCATCTGACTTATACTGTTAGAGGCTGTCAGATTTGAGTACTTTAAAGCCGTCTAGTGTTTGGTTAGAATAAAGGGCCATTTCTGCTTAATTCAATAACCAACATGTCACCAAAGTCATGGTATTTGGTATGAATAGAGCACTGTAGAGAAACTTGCAGAGGAAGATTTCTTTACATTGCTGTTGATGTAGATGGGCGGCATGGTGGTGCAGCAGGTAGCGGCGCACAGTTCCAAGGACCTGGAGGTTGTGGGTTTGAATCCCGCTCCGGGTGCCTGTCTGTGAGGAGTTTGATGTGTCCCTTTGATGTGTTCTCCCTGTGTTTGCGTGGGTTTCATCCAGGTGCTCCGGTTTCCACCCACAGCCCAAAAACACACAGTAGGTGGATTGGTGACTCAGAAGATTGTCCATAGGTGTGAGTGTGTGTTACTAGCCACTTGAATGCATCGCATTTAATGCAGTGCTGGTCCCAAAACCCAGATACATAGGGAGGGTAATGTAAGGAAGGGCATCCAGTGTAAAAACCTGATGGGAGGGAGCAGCCGAAAGAAAAAGGTGGCAATGTAGATATTAGTCTACAGGCAAATACAGTTATTTAATTTAATAATACTTTCTTAGTTCTATATGTAGCCTTTATAATAGTGAACTATTGGTAAATCCTGAAAAGATGTTCATAAGGTGGTGTTTTGTTGAACAATGCCCTGCATGAACCCATCAACAATGAATGCTTTTTCCCAAAATATTTCAAGCTCAGTCTCAAAACTGCTGGTATCTCTGTATTAACCGTTCTGTGTAAGAACTTACTGTGAAGAAGCTTTTAGATGCATGTGAACTCTGAACATCTGGCTTCTGTCATCACTGCTGTCGGTTTCTTTCTCTAGAATGGAGCGTTTCATACTAGTACTTGGAATAACCTTAGTTTACATTACTAATAATACTGGAATTCCTCCTCTGTCATTAAAATACACACCAAAGAAAGTGATTTGTTAAATAATGTATTCGCTGGCCTCATCTGTATCCTGCAGTCAGTGCAGTTCTAGAGCTGCTTTGATATCAGTCTTTTTAACTGAAGTGGGGCACCTTGCTATATATGGATTTTACTGACCACAAAGCTTTTGTTTTTGTTGGAAGTGCAGAGACTCTACCATTTGGTATTTAGAACATCAGTGAGTCAGGCTTTCTGTGGAAGATCAGGCCAAAGAGCCAGGCTCATTATAATCTCGGTTTGAGATTCTCACTCTTCTTCCGGCATGTGCCTCTGGCCCACGTAGTGGCAGTGACACAAATCCTTTAAAAAGAGGAGGAATACATGAATAGGGAAATAGATAAAGCAACAAGAGCATCATGCAGTAGGGGCTTTTAATAGCTCCGCAGTCCATACATTAGCACCCACTGGAGGATGAGCCTCCTGAAGCCATTTGCTCCCACCCACCAGCAGTGAGGCCTAGAGCACTGAGTGAGCTCACAGGTTGGCATGTGCTGGAGCCAGGCGGCTAATGCTCCAGCTGCACTGCCTCTCTCTCTCTCTCTCTCTCTCTCTCTCTCTCTCTCTCTGATGGCCTGGCTGCATTACCCAGCACATCAGCTCCAGAATGAGGTCTGGAGTGGGCTTCAGCTCGTTGGCTCTCTCTGGCACATCTGAAAGGCTTTATCAGTGCTGGATAAAAAGTCCTACACTGTGTGATGCATGGGTCTAAACAACGGCAGAAGTTATATGAATAATATTTAAGCATTCAGAATTAGTAAATGATGTCAGCTATGTCATTTATTTAAAAGAAAAACAAAACCCGAAATGTATATCCATCAAATTTCATTTAAAACGCTATATTTGGTGTGTTACACATATTTATAAGTAATCTATAAACAATCAGTTGTCACTACTCATTAAATGTTCCCCAGACTCATTTTCAGTCCCAAAACACTTAAGTCTGAGTTTTCTCCTTTGAGCTTTGGCCCTTTTTTGACATAAGTGTGGGGCCTAGTTAAAGATTTGCTACTGAACTAATGACTTACACATCAACACAATTCGACTCACACACAGAATAAAACTGTATTCTGGTGCACAATTAAGCACTAGCCACACGTTTCTGATTATGTCCTTTAACATAGGGTTTATATTGTATATACTATACTATTATAGACTATTTTAACTCAGGGTGACAATGTGAATAGGGACATTTTATTTTGACATATTATATCCGCAGAGACTCTGAGACAAATTGCGCTGGGCAACTTTACACCACTTACACAAGCAGCAGAAGTCATACCAGAGCAGTTTTTGTCTGATCCGAGAGTTTCATTTAAACGTAAGAAAACAAAGCTATTGTAACTGAACCAGGTACAAATCAGATGTGAATAATATTCTCAGTAATGTGTAATAAACTGGATCAGAGAGTAAATCTTTTGATCCCTGACGCTAGCAGGAATGTGGGGCTGGTGGAGTGACAGAACAGCTCTGTGTCCTTCCTCAAATCCACGGCTGGGTTTAGGACTTCAGAATCTGTACCAAAGGCCTTATGGATGTAATTAACTACCAACATGAGTAGGAAAAGACAGTGAAATTAACCAGTTATGTTTTTATTTGGTGCGGTTTGACTATATGAAGCTGCAGAATTCCACTTGTGTAATTTGTTGGTTTTAGTTGTCAGACGATTGGACAGTTATGTTAGGTCTGTTCCGGCTTGGGTCCAATTAAGGCACTGTGGGTAAGATTGGAGAAGGCTGCTCTAGGTCTTCTGGAAGTAGATATGTCACTAAGCAGGTTTCATTCAGTTGGCAAAAGGAAACAAGGCAACACTGTGCAACTTTCACGCTGAAATGAAATAACCTCGCAGTCCTCTGCTTAGGTTTTTCATTTATTCCTCCCTTGTCATTGATTTCCTATTAGCCGTTCAGTAGTATACTTTTTTATGTGTTTTGTGTGTCCCTAGCAATGTTGAGATCAAATCTAAGCCCTTGATTTAAAGCTTACATACTGTTACAAGTGTTCACCCTGTGTCAGCGTGGGTTTCCTCCGGGTGCTCCGGTTTCCTCCCACAGTCCAAAAACATGTGGTAGGTGGATTGGCGACTCAGAAGTGTCTGTAGGTGTGATTGTGTGAGTGTGTGTTGCCCTGTGAAGAATTTGCGCCCCCTCCAGGGTGTATTCCCGCCTTGCACCCAATGATTCCAGGTAGGCTCTGGACCCACCGCGACCCTGAACTGGATAAGCGCTTACAGATAATGAATGAATGAATAGCATCAAATTAAATCATTTGTTTAGATTTAATAAACTCAATCAAGTTGTTCAGTTAAAATATTGGTCTTTTCTTTGTTTGTTTGTCAGATAAATAAAGCTTCAAAAGAATGAACAAATCACAGATTATTGTTTTTATTGCATTTTATAAGCTATCATAAAATGTTCTGGAAATGTGGTTTGTAATAAACCTGCAGGAGTGCTAGCAGAAATTAGCATTAGTTTGGAGGTTTTTTTTTTTTGACGTTTATAGCCTAAACTGAGGGCCTGTTTCTAACAGTCATGGATCTCCACTAGTAAACACGATTTACACAAATTACATTACAGTATTGAAAACTAATATAGTGATTTGATGCACAATACTTACTGATGAGGAGTGTTTCTAATGGCGGCTGCTTAAAAGTGTTTGCTGTGTGTATGGATGTATAATCATGCCAACAGCTCCCTTATTTAGAGCTGTGTGCTGCTTGGAGAGGTGTGTGTGTGTGTGTGTAAGTGTGTGTAAGTCCAGCATTTCTTCACAGCGAGGAGAGTGAGAGTCCATCTGTTCCTCCAGTTGGTTTGATTTTGTTGCACTCTCGCACAAACCAACCATCCAATCAGACACACACACTTTCTTAACTCATTCACTCTCAGGAAAGTATATCCAAGTTGACATAGACATGTTCCCATACATTTTCAGAGTCAGAGTCATGAGAATGAGGCATGTGCATGAATGCACACACTAGCTGTGATGCAGTGGAATGTCATTGGAGCGGTATGGACCTGAGGCTGATAATACGAGAGCCGGGGGTGGGGGGGTAGGCTAAGAGTTAGAGGGCTAAGAGCTTTTAGCACTGCATCCCACAGCAGGGTAAAGAGAATTTACAGCCAGCATCTGTCACTGGAGTGAGTGTCCTGCACTTTTTACACACGTAGGCTGGTGGGATTTCCCTCCAGCACCAGGCAGGGTCAGGACCAGGCTTTTACAACAGCACCCAGAGCCCCCCTGCCACACTGCAGAGCCATGCTGCCACTCTGCTGGTATCAGGCAGCATATGCCGGCGGGTGGCTTGGGCTGGCCCACTAGACCCAGCTGGCCCATCACATGCCTCTTTCACTGAGACCACAGAAAAAGAGGAGCACGGTTATGACAGGGTGCTTTATCTGTGCCCAGGGTTATGCTAAGCATGCCTCAGGATGGGCCAATGGACAATTGGAGTGAATTACAATGCTAACAACCTTTCCAAACAATGTCTGCTATTTGCTCGAGTGTTTGTGGCATAGCTGTGCAGCTGTCAGCCACAGTGCAGTCAGATTTCAGAATCCTCTTTATCCACTTGGCTCTCTTGCACTTTCAAATCAGATGTGTTAGAAGGAGCACATAGGGCCAAAGACACTTAGCCTTGCATCCAAAAAGCATGCGTGATATGCACGAATGGTGTATGTGCCTACACCTGCAGCAAAAGCATTACTATCATCATATATAAGCATTTAATAACGGATCATGGAAACATGGGAGGATTACTAAAAAATGAGGGTGGAATCTGGCTGGTTATGTAATGCCAAGTACACACTACATGTCCTTCAAAGGCTTCAGAATGCTGTACTTGTCACAAAACACCTCTTGTGTGTCTTGTAATCTGGAATTTTTGAGTGTTTTTGGATTGCACACTGCATGATTAGCTGCATGGGTCATGAATTACACAATGTTTCACCAAGGGAAATCCCAAAGAGTCTGTGTGGTCTCCAAAAATATGTCAGGAAAACACTGGCAAAAACCAATTTAGTGCCATGTGTGAGACACATTTTTTTTCCTTTCAAAATTGATGCCCAGGAACGAGCAATACAAGTGGTTTGGTGCTGATTAGCAGTGATAACGCATAACAAACTACACATCAGAAAATGGCAAAGGCCTTGTGAGGAGTTAAATAAATATTAAGAGGTGTATATAATTGTTGCAGTAAAATCATAGCTGCCTTCTTGTAACTCCTCCTTCAGACTTCCCCTTGGGCCGTGCCTTTTTCCTATTGGCTGTAGCTTGTGTCTACACCCACTGCCCGTCACAAGACAGGTCCTGCTAGATATTTGTTGAGTGTTTTCAAGGCATTGGCGATCACGTGGAGAGCTCTGGGATCGTGTCTTTTATCGATTCCTACATAGCAACTAAGGCAGCACAGAGCGATGCAGATTTGCGTATACGATCGGCAAAAAAACCAGATCTAAAGTCATGTAGTGTGAAACTGGCATATGTGTGGTGTTTAAGGGATGTTCTCTGACTCTTAAAGCAGGGGTAAATTAGAAGTGGACTCTCAAACAGAGACTGCACTAATTTGTGCAGAAATTCCCCAAGAAACCTTTTTTTCGTGTGATGTTTATCATATAAATGGTTAATTTTTCACTCTGAGTGCTCTGGATTCCTTTCACTGTCCGACGACGCATTATTTGAGAATGTCCATATGTGTGAGTGACTGTGTGAGTGCACTGAGAGGAACTGAGATGAACTGGTGCCTCATTCCGGGTGTGTTCCTGTGTTGCCCAGTGATTCCAACTAGGCTCCAAACCCACTGTGGACGTGAACAGGAAGTTCTGCTGTATGTATACACAGCCTGTTCCAGCTGTGACTTGTTGTTACCTTAAAAGTAAGTTGTTAAAAGAAAGATTTCCTCATAGTTCCAACATTTCCATCCCATCTTCACTTCAATATGAAAGAATGTAATATTCTGTAAATTAAGTGGAATTAATGCTGAACTTTTCCTCCGTGGCCTTAAAGCCCTTATATTGCCCCCAGTCTCCACACAGACAGTGTGTTCAGATTGTAACATGAAGAACATCTGCATCAGATGCTGTGTTAAAATATCAATGAAACTGAGAGTGTGTTGTTAATCAACACATCAATTTTCAGAGTTTGTTTCGCTGTGTGAACACCATCATTTGTGATAATAGCACTGTTATCCGATGCTTCTACTTCAGGGTGTAGAGTGGACTGGGTGGAGTGCGGTTAGAGCTGTTACTGAACTAAGCAGAGCCGAGAGAAGAGGCTAGGCCTGAGCTGGAGCAGAGCTAAAGGCTTGTTAGCCTGCCTGACTGGACTCTGAGATGTAGATCACTGTCACTCTGTATCACTCTCTCTCACACACACACACACACACACACACACACAAACACTCTGTCTCTCTGTCCCTCTGTGTGCCTTGCTTTCTCTCATCGTTGCTCACACACTGTACTGAGGCTGCTCCTCTGTAATGAGACAGTTATGACTGTAGGCTCCTGAATGCACAGCATAAACATGGATTGAGTAATTGTGTGGAATTATGTAAGGATAGATACAGTAAATAATACCCCTTTGAAAATGCATTTTTGTGCGGACACATGCTACATTAAACAACACAAATCAGTCCGCTCTGTCATTTCATCATGCTTCAAAGCTGTTTCCTTCCGTCTGCTTCCCTTACTAGCTCTGTGGTTTTAATTAGCCAAGTCTTCAGTCAGTCACACATTCAACCCACACACTGAACTAGTGAGGTGTGGCACCAGCACCTGCTGCTATACACACACACACACACACACACACACATACACACAAAGAGTGATTTTATGGTGTAATCACTACATATGTGTGTGAGTTTATTTTTTTATACACTTTCAGGACCAAAGTGAACTGACTTTATTCAATGTCTAACTGAATTTTTAAAATGACAATAGCTTATTAGCCATGATTTCTCATACTGGGTAAACATGTTCACACTGCAGTGTTTTGCAAAGCTTCCCATTTTGGGACCAAACAGAATCACAGAAAGCTAGCTAATATTAATGCTAGGCTAAAGGCAACACCAAGAGATTAGCCATTTTTTAAAACTTATTTCTCTCTAACTCCTATCCAGACTATTTTTTGGTACAATATACTCCAAAATACCCTGGCTCTATGCAGCCAAACAGAGCATTAGCCATTTAGCTAAGCAGGCTAACTTTAGCCTTTTTTGGACTTTGCATTATATTCTCTGCACTTATTTGTGGCTAGGACAAAATTTCACACCTTTTTAACAACTGTTAAATGAACTGTTACACGACACAATTTTAGATAATACACATTGAAGACATGCAAACATCCAAACATTGTCTAAAACCATTGTCTAAAATGTGTGTGTGTGTGAGAGAGAGAGAGCGAAAGAGAGGGAGAGAGAGAGAGACAGAGATAGAGTGTGTTTAAGATTGCTCAGTAGGTACTGTTCTCTCTGTGTCCTCTCTTTTCTCTCAGCAGGGTGTCACTTTGTTTGAGTGTCACTGGTGCGGTTACGGAGCTCCTGAGCCGGCCAAATCGCTGCACATTCTGGGCTTTGAGCTCCGTTTTCTCTGATGACTTTTTAATTGGGAAATCTTGGAAAAATTGTCTCTCAATGCTAGTCCCCAAGGTAAACAGTCTGTGTTAAGTGGAGGTCTCTTCAGACAAGGCGGATAGCTGAGTGTGTCCGTGTACCGTGTGCATGCGTGTGAGTGTCTAGGCAAGTGCATGCGTTGTAAAAATGCATCCGTGCTTGTGATATATTTATCTGCAGGTGTTTAAAAGCTGGAATTTTGAACTGAATTGGATGTAATCACCTTGTCAAAGCAAACTAGCTTTGGTTAGGTAATGGGTAAATAGCCCCTCCAGTTGTATATGTGCTTGGTGTATTGAGTGTATATATATATTAAATAATGCAGAAGAGTAACAGCATAATGAATCAAATCAATCAAATAATCAAACTGGAAAATGTTTGTGGTTTCTTGATTAATTCAACCCCCTCCCCCTCCACCACCTGTCTCCAAAATGATAACTTTACAGACAAAAATGTGCTTCACTTTTCATGTAAGTTATTATTGAAAAAATGCTTTACCTCTGAGCATTTTGTAGCTTAATTAAATTTCATTATTAGTGTAAATGACGGCTATTTTGACACTTATTTAGACACAGAAATGTGCTGATACGGTTGATACAGGCTCTGTGTAATGATGTAGAAAATTAAATATGTCTAGATACATGTTTTTTTAAGTGTAACTATTAAAAATTACCTAGACAAAGCACAGTTCAGTTGTAGTAGAGCCCATGGCTCTCTGGAAGCAGTGAGGCATCCTTAGGCTCCAGGTTCTGTAGATATTATCGATTGTTCAGAACGGTGAGTTTAGCGAGAGACTTATGTGTGAGAGAGAGATGGAGAGACCTCAGCTCTGTCATGTCTATTTATGGATGTTTTGTGCCATGCTCAGTGCTAAGTGTGATAAACACACGTTTGCAGCATGTCCTAGCTGCTCGGCTTCAACGTGTTCTTCGAGATGAATGTTCATCCCACTTCTCCATTTTTCTTTTATGTATTTCCCTCATTCCCAAGGGTCCTTTCCATCCCTAGGGGTATCTATCAGCAAGGAAGGGGGTGATGTCTGATCAGCTGAGATTTACAGGCAGTTGGGGCTATTCGAGTATTGATGAGTGTCCACTCCTGTCCTCACATAACTCTGACACTGGATGGCACTTTGTACTTGGATGCGGTTTTAAGCTTCTTGCATAGGGTCATTAAATCCCTAATTAAATCAGCTGTCCTCTCCCCAAGGTAGAGCCGGGGGACATGCGGTTGGTGTAAGCTTCAGCACCAGTGCTGTTCACATTCACCTGCTGGAGGACAGATGGGTAGAGGCTGATATTGGAGGGTTAGAGAGGAGGGACCGATAGTGAAGGGACATGTGGGGGATGGAGGACAAATACATATTTTAACAAATACATGAGCCCAAATTTAGTCATCATCCAGTGTGTTAGACTGAATCGGAAGGGGGCAACCAATCCCCTCCATTTCATAACTATTTAAATTATTCCTTGGCTGACTTTACCTCACTGGATTTGTGTATCTTCTACATGTATTTAGACCACATTTTTTACTATTTAATTTAGACTTGTGTCCCTGTGTGTTATCAGAGGAGTTTTGTTGCTGGAATGCAGAACTTTAGGAGGCACCCACCCCTACACCATGGCTGCCACTTTCAGCATGAAATGTCCCCAATAAACGGCAATGCCTTTAATAATATGTTTATGTTTTACAACATTATTATATTACTGCGACCCTGAAATGGACAAGCGGAAAAGAAGATGAGATGAGAACATTAATATCTTAAACCTGATTTATTCCCTAGGAGATGTAGTTTCATCTGCTGTTTTTAAAGAGGTAACATGCCCTAGACAGGGCTCCAGTCAAATCCGGGGCATCACAGACTCACTCACTCATTCTTTCATTCACACATTTGGGAAGTTTTCTACGGCAAGTCCACCTACTAAAATTACTATTGGATTTTTACTTTTTATTTGGATTATTCTCACATATTTACATATTTATAGATTTTAAAGTATATATATATATATATATATATATTTTGCATTAACAACTATGTCTGTCATTTATTATATTTGAAAAAGGAATTTGGTTTTTAACTTGCAGTGGTAGATATGGTCAGATTGTACTGTCTTCTAACACACTAGACTATTTCAGTAATAGACAAGCTCATACAACTGGGTCTAGATGGTCAGAAATAGTAATTAAACAGAGCGGTATTTGTGTTGATGACTGTGTGTGTGTGTGTGTGTGTGTGTGTGAGAGAGAGAGAGAGAGAGAGAGAGAGAGAGAGAGAGAGAGAGAGAGAGAGAGAGAGAGAGAGAGAGGAGTGAGACAAAAGGATGACGAGACAGTGAGAGAAAGAGTGAGACAGGTAGTGAGATAAATAGAAACAGAGAGAGAGAGAGAGAGAGAGAGAGAGAGAGAGAGAGAGAGATGCTCAGAGCCTAACTTTATAAATGTTTAATGATCGGACATTGAGCACAGGCTTCCCAGGGCTTTCCTTTATGAAGGAAGTCTTCAAGAAGACTGGGTTTTGGTGGCCTCTCTCTCTCTCTCTCTGCCTCTCTCTCTCACACACACACACACACACACACACCTGCTCCACTCTCATGCAGATCAAGGATTATGTGGAAACCCCACGTAATGGAATCTCTTGTGAGGAAGGGGTAGTGTTTCTCAGTGAGGAATGGTTTATATACGTACTCCAAATGTTCAGATGAGGACAGAGTGTGTACTGTCTGCTTATTCTGCACTAACTCCACCAAAGTGAATATAAATGAATTGAATTTGAATAAGTTGAATTTGCCCTGTGAAGGACTGGTGCCCCCTCCAGGGTGTATTCCCACCTTGCACCCAATGATTCCAGGTAGGCTCTGGACCCACCGTGACCCTGAACTCGATAAGCGCTTACAGATAATGAATGAATGAATAAGTTGAATTTAGTAGAGCCCTGCCAAGCTGAGTTGAGTCTAGTAGAGTTGATCTGAGTTGAGCTGAGGCAAGCCAAGTTGAGCCTAGCCCACTTGAGTTGAGACGAGACGAGCTGAGGAGAACTGAGCTTAGCTGAGTCCATTTGAGCTGAACTGACATGTTACTCTCACGATTCAAAGCATGACGGTAGGTTGACTGGCTATCACAGGTGTGATTGTGTGAGTGACTGCGTGAGTGTGTGATGGACTGGCACCCATAGTATGATTCCTGTTACGTTCCAGACCCACCCCGACCCTGATCAGGATGAAGCAGTAAAAGAAGATAAATGAATGGATGGAATTGAATGGACTCAAATGCATTTGAATGGCCAATGGTGTATATATTTGTAGTGCTCAGTGACGCTGAACCTCATGAGAGCCAGTCCATTCAAAGAAACAGTAAAGCAGGGGTTCCCAAAAATGCTTTGACAAATCACCCAAAATGGACATTCATTTGCAAATTGCGTCAAGTGCCAAGGCCAAGTGACTGGAAAAAATATACAATAATCAATTGTGTGTGTGTGTGTATATATATATATATATATATATATATATATATATATATATATATATATATATATATATACACACACACATACACATGCTTAGGTGGCACGGTGATGCAGCAGGTAGTGTCGCAGTCACACAGCTCCAGGGACCTGGAGGTTGTGGTTTCGATTCCCCCCCTGGGTGACTGTCTGTGAGGAGTTGGTGTGTTCTCCCTGTGTCTGCGTGGGTTTCCTCCGGGTGCTCCGGTTTCCTCCCACGATCCAAAAACACATGTTGGTAGGCGACTCAAAAAGTGTCCATAGGGGTGTGTGTGTGTGTGTGTGTGAGGTGCCCTGTGAAGGACTGGCGCCCCCTCCAGGGTGTATTCCCGCCTTGCGCCCAATGATTCCAGGTAGGCTCTGGACCCACCGCGACCCTGAACTGGATAAGGGTTACAGATATGAATGAATGAATGAATGAATGAATATATATATATATATTTGGAGATAGGAGGTTTTGTTATGGTAGTGATGTCTCGGTCAGCTGTGTGGCAACCACACTCTCTCTCTCTGCCTTGAAAGCATCTCTGACTTCCTCGCTCTCTCTATCTTTAAGCTCCACTCACTCTCTCTGCTCCTTTGGGCTGAGGACTGTGCTCAGGGGAAGGCTTGGGTGACAACCAGATGCTGGTAGAAGGAGATGGGAAGCACAGTTTGCTTAAGGGGTTGTATCCATGGCGTACATGGCCCAGAAAGTGCTCCCAAAGGCAGTGTCTTGTGGAGCCTTTTATTTTTTTCATTCCTTATTTGTTTCTCCAATATTCCTGATATTCTCACCTTTGTAGTAAATTATCACCACAGGGTCTCTGGAAAGCCACTGGGAATATTATGAAGGATATGTACATTAATGTTTCACACAGAGAGCCAGCAATGACCCATATAATCTAATAACAGACAACTGAAAATAGATTTTTCCTTTTTTAATCAAAAATATTCACATTCATTCCATTATACTGGAGGAATGGCCAGTTGGGAGCCTGCCAAAAAAATAAGGACAGTAAATTAAAACAGTTTTTGGTACCTCCACATTTGGCAGATGTACGGAAATAAATAAAAGTATAGTTAAAGTTTAGCAAAGTACCTGCTAAAAGCGTGATGCTTTTAAAACCATTATATTTTGTATTATATGTGTTCATGCTGATAATGAACAACAAGAGGCTGCTTTACAAACTGACAACTGTAAGAACATTCGCAGAGAAGGCTAAGATAAGCACAGTGGAACCCAGACTAGTTGTGTGCGCGTGTTCATACAAACACACACACACAGAGAGTGGAGGCCAGCAGAGCCACCCTCAGCAGCCCAGCCCCAGTGAGCTCAGAGCTGAGATCATGGGCTTTATTCACTCTCCTCCTACAAACGCTGCTCTCTTGCAGGATATTTATAGAGCTTGCTGGATGTGTTTAGTCTTCTCTGCTTCACAGCTTCACTCCTGCTGCAGCTATGTGCTCCTCGGTCAGGGTGAGAGAGAGAGCGAGTGATAGAGATATAGAGACAGAGGGCAAAGGCTGAGCTGAACTGCTCTCTGTGGATATACAGAGCATTGCTGCCGTACTCAAACCTTTACAGTCTACTAGTGTTTGGGCTTAAAGTCAGTCTGCTTGTCCCCGTTTGCACATTAAGACTTGGTGGTGTGGAACTGCGTTTATTACCCTGAGAATCTTAAGGCCTAGTATAATGCTCGGGACATTTTACTTTTTGTCGTATGCAGGCTGCTAAAAAAGCTGATACACAAACACATTGTTAGAAGACTGTCTGTGAGGAGTTTGGTGTGTTCTCCCTGTGTCCGCGTGGGTTTCCTCCCACTGTCCAAAAACACATGTTGGTAGTGTCCATAGGTGTGAGTGAATGTGTGTGTGTGTTGCCCTGTGAAGGACTGGCGCCCCCTCCAGGGTGTGTTCCCGCCTTGCGCCCAATGATTCCAGGTAGACTCTGGACCCACCGTGACCCTGAACTGGAAAAGCGGTTACAGATAATGAATGAATGAATGAATAGGACACAGCTAGAGTTTTCTTTCAGCTACAGCGTTACACAAACACAACACACTGCTTTCCTAACTTTCTGGACTCAGGTTTACCAGATATTCACATTTCTTTTGTACACAATTTACGAATACAGGGAATTCATTCATTCATTATCTGTAACCGCTTATCCAGTTCAGGGTCACGGTGGGTCCAGAGCCTACCTGGAATCATTGGGCGCAAGGCGGGAATACACCCTGGAGGGGGCGCCAGTCCTTCACAGGGCAACACACACACACACACACATTCACACCTACGGACACTTTCGAGTCGCCAATTGTGTTTTTGGACTGTGGGAGGAAACCGGAGCACCCGGAGGAAACCCACGCGTACATGGGGAGAACACACCAACTCCTCACAGACAGTCACCCGGAGCGGGAATCAAACCCACAACCTCCAGGCCCCTAGAGCTGTGTGACTGCGACACTACCTACTGCACCACCGTGCCGCCCATACGGGCAATTGTTTTTCATAAATATTTGTCCATTTTTACCACGTCTGAGAGTATGGTAACAGGCTAAATTCATATTATATACCCATTACAATTATGAGTAGAATAGAAGTATATAACTAGTAAATGATATACTAGTTTAATTTTAGTGTAGTTTAGTTTAGTCTGGACCTCATCTGAAATCATCGGGCAGGATCACACCTTGCACAAAGCGCCAGTCCTCACACCTGCCAATCCGCCTACCTATGTGTGTTCATGGATCATGGGAGGAAACCGCAAATGCCACTTGGACACAGAGGACAGGATTGAACGCAAGAACGATCTGCCTTTTTTGAGATGGGCACCCGGAGCAGGAATCGAACCCACAACCTCCAGGCCCCTGGAGCTGTGTGACTGCGACACTACCACTGTGCAGTCCATTGTCCGTGTCCGTGTACCATTGTACAAATTTATGTTTAGATGCTCAAAATTAAAATGATTTTTTTAAAGGTTAGTTTGGTTTAGCATTGTGTGTTTATGTCTGTGTGATGATATTGGGACATGGTATAATGCCCTTACTCTTAGAGAAGCTGGATAACCATTGTGTTTGAATGGTATGCAGCAGAGCGAAAAATTTGTTTACAAATTTCGTGTTTGTGTCTATTATACAAAATAAAATAATAACTTCCATGCCCTGAATTGAATAAACTAAAATGACTTTGATTTATTAGTATGCTTGACTGTTTGTGTGTCTGCCTGGTTGGCTGGTTAATGTTCTCTGTAGATAAGCCGTATGGAGAGGTGTATGTGGTTTGTGTGTTTGGTTAGTGTCATGCTGGGTAGTAGAGTGTGTTTTATGCTGAGCTTCAGGATGGGGTCTCTGCTGGGCTCTGATGCTTTGTGATGGTTAAAGTCTGTAGATGCTCTGCCAGGCCATATGGACAGCTTTGTCTAGGGAGTCCAGTACCCACTTACTGTAGCTCTGCTGCTGCCGCCACTGCTCACACACTCCATCTGTCTCTTTCTATCACCCCCCCCCCCCCCCCACACACACACACACACACACATACACACTCTCACATTCTCTCTGTCTCCCTTCCTCCATCCTTCCCTTGCGCACTCCCCCTGCCTCCTGCACTCACATCTATTTGTAAATGGCCAATTCATGTGTAAAAACAGACACCCTCATCTCTATATCCCTAATGAACATGTAGTGTGTCTTAACAGGAGCAGTGTGAAGGCAGGCAGGTTTGTTAACTCAAGGCCTGGCTGGACGAAGCTAACGCGAGTGTCACTGACATTGTTTAAAGGGAAAAGTAATGAGTTGTGCTGTTGACGGCGCTGAGTGGCCACTCCAGTGGAAGCCTCTGTAAACGCTCCTCTCCTGTTGTTCTCCCTCACTCTCTTTCTTTTTCTTCTCATCACAGTCTCTTGTTCTTTCTCGTGTATTCTCTCTGTGTTTCTCACTCTCTATGATTCTCTGTCTCTCACTCTTGGTGATATCAGTGGCTGGTTAGGAACAAACCCCAAACATTCACTCCTGCCTCATCACACACACACACACACACTCTCTCACTCAGATTTAAAGCCCAGCTCCATTCATTATTAAAGGACTGCTGTCTAATCGGCACAGAGTTGCTGCCGTCACCAGGGGGTTCTGGGAAATGTTATTGTCCTGGTGCTGCTCTACAGCACTCCTCCTCAGCTCGACCGTAGATGATAGGGCCTCCAGAGCACTGCCAGATATTTGGCTATTGTTCGTAGAGGGGAACGATGCCGTAAATGATCCTACAAATGGCCTACCATTGTTATTTCTTCTCTAATGCCCCTGCTTCACTGTGTTGTCCTTACATCTCTGAGCTAACGTGTAATGTGTTTTCATTAAACACTACTTTGTTTTCATTTAATTAAAACAAAAAATGGTTTAAAGCTGGAGAATTAATATATATTGAATAAATGTTTGCATATTTTTTGCCCTTTTCCATGGTACCTACACTACTATACTCAGCTGTACTTGTTTTACTTTTTTTGCTTTTCCATGAGCCAAACTTTGGTACCTGGAACTGGGCATTTTTAGTACCTGCTCGCTCATGGTTCCGAACCTCAGAGAGTGCTGATTGGCCAGAGAGACTTGTCCATCACTACAAAATCCAGACATCCAGCACAAGTAATGATAACATTTGTTTTTATCCAAATTACAGCAGCAGCCTGTAAATTACGCCATGGTCTTTTAAAGGTACAAACGTTCCTTGGTTAGTGGCCTACGAAAGACTGGGCAAGATAGCTGCGTTGAGCCCTGAAAAACAAAAACATCACACGAATACAACTGGAGTAAATAACATTTAACATTATGGCCACAGTTGTTGATGCCAAAGCGTGTAGTTCCTTTTGCAAATCACCAGCTACATTTCAATGGGAACCTATTGTAGTGGAAAACAAAGCAGGTACCAGGTACCAAAAAGCAGTTACAACCAAGTAGAGTCAAGTAGTGTAACTACCATACAGTGGGGTATGCAATTTCTGCACCAAAGACAGGGTATTTTGGAAGCCCTGTACTAGACAGCCTGGCCTAATCACCATGTTAGCAAATGGCCTCTATTCCGCCAGCACATTTATTGTTGTTTCTTGTGATGTGTAGTAGAACAGACAACTGTGTTGAAGAGATTATACCTAACACCATCTTGCATTTTCACTTGTGATCACCGTGATATGACAGCATAGTGGATAACACTGCTACCATTCATGCAGCACCCTGGGGTGTAATTTCCTGCACTGGCAAGAATACTACACTATTCAAATAAGCACTTGGGCAAGACTCCTAATATTCTCCTACTGTGATGAAGTTGTATGCTGTTCTAGTTGTTTAAATCGAGAGAGTGGGGAATGAACTAGCGAGAGCATGAAGTGAGAGAGCTTCTAGCTGCAGAGAGAATCTGTAAGTGTGAGCCTGTGTATCTGTTGAATGGTGTGGCTGTAGCTTTAAGAGAATCCCTCCCTGGGTGAAGTGAGGAAGTAGCTGTAGTCCCCTGGCTCTGCATGGCTCCTCCAGTTTGGCATAATGAGGGCACTGCTGCTCACTCGCTCCTCCCCACCTACTCCTGGGGGACGCCTCCCCTCATCATGTGACCCGCTCAACATTCCGCATTCTCTGCCCTCCACGTTGATCATGTGACCTCCCCAGCTTTCCATATTGTTGAATATTTCTAGTGCTGATGTGATGCAGTCCGTGCTCTATATTCTCTATTCTCAGAAGGCAGGGCCCGGCCTTTGATGTGAAAGAGCCATCCTCTTGCTTTGAAGAGAAAGATCTGCATACTGTAGCCTTCTTCATTTTATTCTTTGTTCTTCTGTGCTACACACACACACACACACACAGTATATATATATATATATTCATTAAATTGTGTTACGTCTGCTCCAAAAGTAAATGCACATTAATAAAACTGGAAATAATAAATATGTCACACATAACTAGGCCATCTATGGTTGTAACAGGGTGTGGTGATTTCTGTTTAAGTGCTCCTTTAACTCATACAAGTATCAGCATTAAAGTAACAACATTAAAACCGTTGACATGTGCAATGAATGACATTGGTTATCTTGTTTCAGATGCATCTGTCAAGGGATGAGGTATATTAGGCAGCAAGTGAACAGTCAGCTTTTGAGGTTGATGTGTTAGAAGCAGGAAAAATGGGCAAGCGCATGGATGTGAGCGAATTTGACACGGGTCAGGGCATCTCCAACACTGTACTTCTTGTGGCGTGTTCCCAGTATGCAGTGGTTAGCACCTACCAAAAGTGGCCCAAAGAAGGACAACTGGTGAACCAGCGACAGGGTTATAATTGCAAAAGGCTCACTGATGCTCATTGATGAGAATGAAAGCTATCCCCTCTGGTCTGATTCCACAGGAGAGCTACTGTTGCTCAGAATGCTGAAAAAGGTAATGCCGGCTATGATAGCAAAGGTGTGAGAACACACAGTGCTACTGAGCTTGGGGCTGAGTAGCCAAAGACTGGTCACGGTGCTCATACTGACCCCTGTCAATGGATGAAATTACCTACAATAGGCATGTGAACATCAGACCTGGACCATGAAGCAACAAAAATATATTTTTAGCTCATGTGGGTGTGCATTGCTTACCTGGGGAAGAGGACGCACTAAAGGAAGAAGGCAAGCCGTGTGATGCTCTGGGCTATGTTCTGCTGGGGTGCCTTGGATCCTGGTGTTTTTGAGGATGTATAATATACCGTCGCTGTCCAGGGAAAAACATATATATTCAAAATAGTACATTTATAGGAGAAACTGTATATATTATATCAATCATTAACCCATTCTTCTGTTCATTCGGCTGAACTGTTCATATTCAAAGGCATGCTAACTCATTCATTCATTCATTATCTGTAACCCTTATCCAGTTCAGGGGCACGGTGGGTCCAGAGCCTACCTGGAATCATTGGGCGCAAGGCGGGAATACACCCTGGAGGGGGCGCCAGTCCTTCACAGGGCAACACAGACACACACACATTCACATTCACTCACACACTCACACCTACGGACACTTTTGAGTCGCCAATCCACCTACCAACGTGTGTTTTTTGGACCGTGGGAGGAAACCGGAGCACCCGGAGGACACCCACGCAGACACGGGGAGAACACACCAAACTCCTCACAGACAGTCACCCGGAGCAGGAATCGAACCCACAACCTCCAGGTCCCTGGAGCTGTGTGACTGCTAAGACTGGACAAGGGAGCAGTGCTACTAAAAATGTAAATAATGAAAATAGCTGATATACGTTTCTTCGGTGCAAGGGCTCAATTAAACCCTGTAGTCCACCTGTTGCTCTGCATACTTTGTTAGTCCCCTTTCACATGCTTAGAACAGATGACACATTACAATGATAATAAAATAGCAGCAAGGATATAGAGATTGAAATATACCATAGTCCTGGCACATGGCAGTCAGCAGGTTCAGTGGTGGGCAGTAAGGAGCATGTTCACCACAGCGGGGGAGTTCCGGTGGAACAGAGCCACAGCCATGCCACTTCAGCCATGTGCTGCTGGTGCCATATGGAGCCACACTGCGCCTCTACTCTCTCTCATGCCTGACTGACTGACTGGACTGAGTGAACAGAAATAATACACTGCCACAGTGAATCTCAGACACACGAGCCAGTCTCCTGGGTCTTGAGCAGGATATTTAAACAGTGAGAGAGATGTGAAGGAGAAAGAGAGGCAGGGGTTTTACCTCTACACAGAAAACCTCTCTCTCTCTCCAAAGTCTCTCCAAAATATACATTTTTGTGAATGATTTTAAAAACATTTTTAAATAAATATTTACCTATATCCATCTGTCCAATAATTCCAAAAACACAGAGGTCAACAATGACTCTTTTACAAATAATTAATAAATGCAAGTTAATGTAAATATATTTATCCTCCTATTTCTTTTGGTAAATGTGTCCATTATGGTATGGTATTTGGTAAATATGTCCACAGTGTAAAAGGCAAGTGGTGTGTCTAAAAATCCAAAATCCACCACTTGACCTCAAGGTTCTTTATCAGTTTAAATGTTTTAGCAAATGTGGTGGTTCTTCTATGGCATCTTTTGTGACATCTTTATTATTAAGAGTGTAGTCCTTTAAGTCTCTTCTTGGGTGTTACAAAGCTGCCTTGCACCTCAGCAAAAATGTTAAAATATACTAATAAATCTTACTTTTTTCAGCTTTAGTTTTATTCTAAATTATATATCCTCCCCTACAAAAAGGTACCTTATAAAAACGAGGTATCTTTTACAAAATACTGATTAAAGAGAAACCAAATTTACTCATCTGTGACTGGATCTCTGTTCCATGTTGTGTTGCTTGTGGAGGAATAGCAGGGGGTGTGAGGTCACCCTCCACAGATGGATAGGAAGAATGCATTTAATACATTTCTCTTTCCCTCCCTTCGACCCAGTGCTCTTGATGCTCTCCTCTTTTCACGCAGTTCTCACTGATCCTGAGGGCTGCATCTTCAGTTTGGCAGCATGTAAAGCTTTTTAATATGGAAAGCAGCACAACAAAGCAAAGAAAATAATAAAGCACTTCTTATTGCAATGCTTCCACATATAGACATCAGTCTATTCAGTGTTACAGAGATCAATGTGTTTGGCTCTCTCTCCTAGAGAGAAACTTCATTTCTAAATTGCCTGAGATTGATTTTCCTGTATTCTTGACTCTTTTCATATTGTTACTTGAAGAATTCTGCATATTTGTAAACATCCATTTCAGAAATATGAGGCGAGTTAAGCAGTCAGACCCATGTGAGGGGAGCTTCTTTACCTTTGATACACACTCCACCTGACCTCATTAAGGAGTGTACCTGATTTGCTTAAATAAAACTCTATTTTACAATGGGAACAGAGCATATATTTAATACCTGAATATTATTGTGAATTTATAATTATGTAGAAGAATATGATCCGCCATGTTCTTTTGTTCATTCATTCACCTTCTGCAATTGCTTCCTGTTCTGGGTCATGACGCGTCCGGAGTAGTTTTGGCGGTTTAACGGTAATAACGTATACTGCTGTATTTTAAACTGTGGACGGTTATTTCAAAACAACGGCTGTATTTATGACGTGTGTGGCGTGTTCAATTCCTCTCATATCTTTATGTGCAGAGCAAAAAGTTAATTTATGTACATTTAAGAGAGCCACCGAGAGGGGGCGCTGTGGGGGTTCAGTAATTAGTGATTTAACACTTTAAAAACGGGTGGGGGAAACACAAACCTGTAGGCCACCGAGGTTGTGGGTTTGGCGCTCAGTTTGGGTAAAAAGACAGGAGTTAAACCGAAAAAAGGCAAAGTACTCAGAAGGACCTTCAAAGGTATGATGCTTTATCCTCCTCTAAACGTGTGTTCTGAGACTCGGTTCGATGGAAACTCATTTGCTGTAGTGTGCTAAACCACAGGCGCCAGTGTAGTCTTATTTTTGCGTGTTTTCTAAGTTTTTCGTTCCTCTAGCACCGACATTTGCTCTCGCGGAAACGTGTTTTTGTTGTCAGCGCGTGTATCAGTGTGCACTGTTGGGCCTGTGCTGAGCTGAACCACGCTCAACTCGCACTCACAGATATGAGGCTCACGCAGCCCGACAGTGAAATCGTTCCGACCCAGTGGACAGTCTGGGATGAGTCTGGGCTTGCTGTGGTTCGGACTTGTTGCATCTCCCTGGGCAGGTGAAGTATTTACCCCAAAGGAGCACTCAGTTATATAGGTCAGCCTCCTTCATCACGGCAAGGGTTGATAGTTCTTTTTTTTTTTTTCCTGTTGCTAGTCCGGTAAGGCATGTGAAGGGTGTGAAGTGGAAATCACTCAGTTACAAGTGGCTTGTGAAATGAGCTCCTGCTCTCTCTGTCTGGATGAGATATGTCTGGAGGGGCTGCTGTATGCTAGAGTAATGGTCCCATCATAACCTACAAAACGATGCAGGTCCATCATTATCATCTGCGTCTGAACGTCAGGAGTAAATCATGTTGGAACTGTGCTGGATCGACCTTGGCTGTTCCTTCACCCGATTTAGCCTCTGTCCCTGTATTCTCCGGGGACGTCCTGGCACGCACAGGGTGGATTTACAGCTCTGCGGGGAACCTAGGCCCAACCAAAGCCTCCTCAGATCACTGTCCATGAAGCCTGAACTACCAGGCTTGCCCCTGCTCTTGTAAGCTTTAGCGTGAATGCTAGCTGATGGCTACTTAATCAGTGTTGTTTTTTTTGTAAGTGAGACAGGTAGGCTAAGTCACCGCGGAGACCAGCTGTCGCCGAGCGGGGGCGAGATCGTCTCATCTCGGACGTCTCATCTCGCTCGTCTCCTGGACGACTCTCCTCCACGCTTTCCCACACTTTACCACACTAATTAGGCCTTCTGCATACCTTAATTACGCCAAGTTCTATGCTAATGCAGCATTCCTGTGTGAATTGTTCACCGTGTCTTGTAGACACTGTGCATGATTTGCATTTCACAAAAGGATTATATTTATTCTTGGTTAAAAGTGTGTGTGTGTGAGAGAGAGACAATCATGTGTAATGGGGGAGGGAGGGTGGTTTTGCCAGTGAAGTAAAACAGTTGTTCACTTTCGTATAACCTTGTGTTTCATTTATGAAACCCAGTGTTTTATGTGCTGTCTTAATTGTGGTGTGTCTGGCTTCCTTTCCTGAATATCATTTCCGGCAAAGTACAGCGCGCCTTCATTTGTCCTTTTACAGTGCCAGACTCGATGCTTATCTCTTTCTTGTTCCTCTTGTTTGCTGTTGCTGGAAGGCTTAAAAGCTGTAAAGCTATATCATAGCGTCTAGTGTGTTTAGCATTTTAAATCATTCCTGTGCAACCTAGTCAATAACTTTGAATGTCTTTTACTACACCTATTATACACCCTTCACACTTTACTGTGACATTTCTACGATGTTATTGGCTTGAATGTGCTGTTTTAGAAAAAAAATTTAAAAGCCTTTATCGTGGAAATTCACTGAGATCTAATCGTCAAAACCCTAGCCCCACATACTGAAGGTATTATGAGTGTTTGTGCTTGGACTAGTGTTTAAATGCACATGAATTGATCATTCTGAAAGGCACAGTAACCAACGTCAACCTGCTTAATTAAGGCGTAAGTGAGGCTGTAAAATGTTCATGATGAATCATGACTCTATCTGGTACGTAAACAGACTCTAATGTCATTCACAGTCCTCAGGGGAAGATAAATACAAAGGAGTTAGGATGCGTGTCTGTAGGTGTCAATAACCAGCTGTTGGGTGACGTGGGCAGCAGGGTGGCGCTGCCTCACAGCTCCAGGGTCTCAGGGTCCTGGGTTCTGGGTATGATCCTGATCAGGATGAAGCAGTGACAGAGAATGAATGAATGATTATATACAGCTTTAGAAAAGGTTATTCACATTTGTTCACCTTATTTAAAGTGTATCAGATTGTGAAGTATTGAGTAATAAACTTTGCTGAGCATTGTGTTAGATGTGAGTGAGTAATGGTACCAGTAGTTTCATGTGGTTTCTTTTGGTGTTGTGAATGTAGAATGCGGTTCTCTGGTTCTTACCCAGTGCGGTGTTACCGTGAGCTTGGTTTTGTACAGCAGTACAGGAGTGTAGATTCTTAGTGGATCTCAGTGTTTGGTGCCCTTTCTATGACCTTTGACCTGCAGGAAGTTCTGGCTGGGAGCTTGGTGGGGAGAGAAATAGCAGTGAGGGGGGCATAGGGGAGGTGTTTGGGGGTAGGGGGCTGAGGAAGGGAACAGGGTCTCTCTCTCTCTCTCTCTCTCTCCCTCTCTCTCTCCCTCTCCTGTCTGGGCTAGAGCTGCAAGGCTTGGCAAACATTCATCACATAACGCGGATACCGCATTCTCCTTTGTAAACTCTCTTTACGAACCTTTTAGAGTAATGCATTTAGGATATGACAGAGGATTCTGTGGTGAAGGCAGCCACAACGTAAGTAAAGCCTGGTGGTGATGTATGTTGTGTATTAATTGTTATTATTGTGAGAATTCTACGAATATTTTTCTGTGAATAGAATGCTTGCTTACTGAATGCTGATGCTTAAACCTTAGGTTCGTGGGTTGTGTGAGTGTCCTCTGACCCTGACATGTGGCTCATAATTCACAGCAACATGACAGAAGCATGACTTGTTTGAAGTTGAGTCTGGGGGCGTGTGTGTGAGCACAATATATGCGTTGGCTTGATGTCATAGATTTTCATTCAGATACACACATTTTCTGTAAATACTTTGTCCAGTTCAGGGTCGCGGTGGGTCTTACACCTACCTGGACACACTGGACGCAAAGCAGGAACACAGCCAGGACAGGGTATCACACACTTACACACAGTCTCTCCCACACTGAACAGCCACCAGTGTGTCACAGCCTCCCAAGGTGGGGGTTTGAGCCTAGAATTCCAGGACCATGGAGCTGTCTGAAATCTAGATCATATTTAGTGGCCAATTTATTTTATTAAAATGTCAGAAATAATGAGTTATGGGTGTTTAATCATTTCATGTTCATATAGCAGCACGGCACGGAGGCTCTGTGTAAATCCCTAACGGTTCCAGGGTTCTGGGTTTGACCCTGGCTTTTAGTGTCACAGTTTGTGAGGAGATGTATTCTGCCTGTATCCACTGCACTGATACATTTGGGGACAGCCATGGCCTTAAGGTCAGCAAAGTGGACTTGAGACCAGCAGGAAATTGGGGCTGGGTGCGGGGGTGAAACTCTCTCCTTCTTCAAAAGCCATGACTAAGGTGATAGTTTTTTTTAGCAAAGGAAGATAAGCTAATAAAGATAATACTGAAGCTATCATAGAATCTGTAGCGCACATTTTATGAAGTATTCTAGTGAACTGTAATCAAACAATAATGATGTATTACATTTTGAAGGACAATGTGGACAAATCAGGACGAAGGCAGAGCCAGCGATACACAGTCTATAAAATGTCATAGTTTAGCCATTGTTTACAGCGGGTTCAGTGGTATTTGATACAAGTGTAAATGTTGGCATGTTCTGTCTAAGTTAAAGTGAGTATGGCTTCAGAGCCTAACACTGTCACAGAAATGTTGAATTTTCCTTTTATTTTTAATTTTCTTTGTGATTTTATTTTGTTTTCAAATCAGAAAGCGGATAAAGGGTCTACTAATCAAGCTAGCCACCAGCAGCTAATATAAGGCCAACTAGTTAGCTAAGTGAGCTTAACTTTTCTGTAAGTGTATCTATTGTTATACATCCAGTCAAAATGTATTTATTGAATAATGTAGAATATAAATTTTACACGGAGGCGCAGCAGGTAGTGTCGCAGTCACACAGCTCCAGGGACCTGGAGGTTGTGGGTTCGATTCCTGCTCCAGGTGATGGTCTGTGAGGTGTGTTCTCCCCATGTCCACGTGGGTTCCCTCCGGGTGCTCCGGTTTCCTCCCACAGTCCAAAAAACACACGTTGGTAGGTGGATTGGCGACTCAAGTGTCCGTAGGTGTGAGTGAATGTGTGTGTGTTGCCCTGTGAAGGACTGGCGCTCCCTCCAGGGTGTATTCCCGCCTTGCGCCCAATGATTCCAGGTAGGCTCTGGACCCACCGTGACCTTGAATTGGATAAGCGGTTACAGATAATGAATGAATGAATAAATTTGAGCTTACCATACAGCTAGCGATAGCCTGCCTCCTGTTATTTCTGGAATGAAACAAAACTAACAGCAGACCTCAGCAGATTAAGAGGACAGCATTTTGAGATAAATACCTCACACCCTTTTTCTTCCGATAATTCTTACTGATTTACACGGTCATTCTCACTGCTGGACTGTTGTAATGAACTCTGTAGACACTGTCCCTTTTGCTTTAATGATGAAGGAGCATTTAGAGACAGCTGTACTTGGCTGAGAGGAATGTATGTGTATCATAATGGCAGGTCATAATTTATAATCTCCTTATTATGATGTATCTTATCATGAAATTGATTTTAAAAGAATAAGATTTCTAAAAATGATTGCCTTAATATTAGATTCGTATTAATGACTTCATATCTCATAAGTATGATATACTGTAACTTAGTGTCTCATAATTATGATTTAAATATCACAACAAACTGAGTTTCTATGATTTTCATTAATATGACTCAGTATCTCATAGTTAAGACTTACTTTGACTTAATATCTCATAATTATGACTTACTAGTATCTTATTATAATTATGAACTAATGACTTAGCATCATAATTGTGATGGTTTTGCATTGTTTTTCTGTGTGATAAACAGGCTTCTATAATTATCAATTGTAATCATTCGTTCATTTTCTGTAAAGGACAAGGTATAGTGAAGAGAAAAGTAGGGAAGTGCAGGGCATTGTGGGAGAGGTTTGCCCAACTGTACACTTGCTAAATGTGTGAGGAACATGCTCCAGTGGGGACAGAATACGCCATTGTTTGGCGTATCTCTTCCCCCCCGTCCCCCGGAGATTTCTGTATCAGTCCTGTGTTCTGAAATCTCACATTTCCTTCGGTCTCAGCACTGAGCTGGCAGCTCATCAGCTTCATCACAACTAAAGGAATGTTAGCAGGTGTGAGTTTTTGTCCACCTCAGGTTTCCTTTGGCCGATTCTGATCTTTTAATTAAGGCAGTAAGAGCTTTATTTTTTTATATAAGTTTATATTTGTTGATGTATGGCGTTATCTGCAATAAAACAAATTTTTCCAAAGGTTGGTTTGACTTGCTGTGTAATTAATGGATGTTGGTGTGTTGAATTTAACAGGTCTGAGTAAGCACCTCATTAGTCAATAAAAGGCCATGCTGCTGAAACAGCAATAGGACTGTAGTTGAACTGAGCTGAGCTAATAACATCTAAAAGAAACAAGATTTTAGAATGAAACTGTTTTTTTTTTCTCTCTCTCTCTCTTCTCAGTATGCACCAGCAGTTTGCCAGCTATAAGGAGCAGGTGCGGCGGATAGCTCAGGATCCTCAGCAGAGGCAGCAGGGCCAGCATAAGGATGATGCACCCACCTGTGGTATCTGCCACAAGACCAAGTTTGCAGATGGCTGTGGAAACCTGTGCTCTTACTGCCAGACCAAGTTCTGTGCCCGCTGCGGAGGAAGGGTCCAACTGCGCTCCAACAATGTGAGTGGAACAGGCATAATCCCTTAACTTCAACTTCTACAGGATGGACACTACTCATTTTCCCTTGCCTTCAGTCTGTACACCCTTTACACGATGTTTGACCCCTTCATGCAGACCTCTTTATTGTAACTGGTTTTGGTGTCTATAACTCATTGAACTATAACATTTAAAATATTTAACAGTAAAACTGCATCATTATATAAAATAATTAAGATATGTTTGTGGCTATTTTATGAAGCCTGCTTTAATAACACAACGTGCTCAGGGATATTCAGCACATCCGAAGCAGCAATCGTTTTTAACACGCATTTTAAAACTAAGAACTGACCAGAACATCCAACCAAAATAGTGTTCTGCTTCTAGTTTATTTTCCAAATGCTTGAGAGACAGCTGGAATTGTCATAGTGACTATGCTGAGGGGCTTCCAAATATTAATAATGTGGTTATTCTAGCATTTGGTGGACTTACTGGTTACATAAGGGTAGAGAGATACTTGCTGTTAACTTGTTCGCATACGCATCAGTGCTGCATTTTTTGCATGTCCTCAGAAAATAAACACTACGCAAGGTGCAGTACATATGTAAGCAATCAACAGCATCAAGATGGTGGAAAGTTTTGAAACGGTCTGTCAGAGCCAGGTCTGCAATCACCCATGTTTCTCTGGTCTGCCCCCTAGTGGAAGCCTCCAGTTCCGAACATAGGACATAGGCAAGTATGTCAAAGTTTCATGATGCAGGCGGTTGGCTACAAGAACGCACACCCAAACAGCAAGTATATCGCTGCCCTAAGAGTTCTTGACCTAATATAGTCCTTGAAATTGTCACTTAATCCTGATCAGATAAAGGTATCAACTAAGTTAATGTAGTTCTAGGTAAATCGCAGAACTAGTCTCAAAAAAATGGTCTCAAAAAATAGTTTACCACTACTACAAATTAAGAAAATTGATGTTCTGTTTGAAACAAACACATGACCAAAAGTTAATGTACAGATATGTTATTGTCACTAAAGGTACAAACAGTGCAATTTACCTTTTTAAGGTACAACAGTTGCTTTAGAGACTTTACATTCTCTTCTACAGAAGGAGAGATGAATATTAGCTTTTATTATAGAACTGTTTAAAACAAACAAACAAAAATTAAAACAGCAAAATATAAAGATGAAAATGCGTGCAATTCAAAATCTGCAATTAATATAGGATATGATACTAAAATTACTGAATATTTACCCTTGAATGTGCTTTGAGCAGGTGCCAAGAACATGCACAGTTCCAGTTTTCCCATTTCAAAGATTCGGCTACTTTATGCAGTGTGTTAACCAGATTTACTCTGTTTAGACTAAATAGATTTTTTGGCAGTTCATGACAAACCTATGAGTTTGACGTTTTGCCGATTGCACCATTTTACACACTGCACCAAGGGGTTAAACCACTATCTGTCCACCCTGTCTCTGTCCAGTCCCCATATTCAACATCTGCCATATTTTGCTCTTTTAAATGTGCATCCCCTCAGACGGTGTCCTCCTTGTTTGCTTGTTTCCACTTACACCTGTTTGTCTCTGTGTGGACCTGCTGATGTGAGGACATTTAAGCGCAGGAGAGTGGAGGAGCGTGGTCCAGCGGAAAGGTTAATTAGGCATTAGTCAGAGGAGAAGACTGCCCTGGTCAGCAGGAGGTCGCTCCAGGCTGGAGCATCCTCTCTGCAGGGCAGCGGTGCCCCTCACAGGGAAGCCCACAGAAAGCGTGGCTCCCTCCCAGTGTGTGATATTTACCTGCTCTCAACCTCTTTCTGTAAGGCTCCTGCACCTAAATCCACCGCGCTAATTAGTGCCCCACCATAATGAGTTCAGCTCTGGAAGTCAGCAGAACCAGGCAGCTTTGAACTGAGGATTATCTCACCAATGGAGGATATACATTAAAGATAGACGGGGTGCAAGTGACAGAGGAGTTTGATGTAATTAACCCCTTAACCTCCAGGCTTATTCATTCATCTTAAGGCGTTGCACTAACTTCTATTAAACTAATAGAGAAATTACATAGTGGCAAGAGTGAGAAATCAAAGTTTAAATCTGCTGAAAAAATCCTCTCATATATTTAGAGATTAGAACAGGCACCCAGTCACCTGTATCTTGATTGTAGTTTGTACCATAATACCAACATACCTTTACACACAGTAGTCAAGTGGAAACATTAAAATCTGATTTTTGTATGTTGTAAAATATGCTAATCATTTCGTAACTCAACAAGCCTCTACTGTAAATGTAAAGAAATGTGCCTATTCCAAGTGTCCTGCTCTTATTATATAAAACCTGATTGCATTGGAATGACAGTATATTTTATACACATGCCTGCAGCACGTGTGATTTGAGGGAACTGATTTAATGTGTCTTGGGTACATTTATGAAACAACCAGGTGTAAACTTTGAATTGTGGCACTGTGCTGGTGGGTGTTATAGTCACATTTGCATTAAACAGGTAAGCAGCAGCACTAGAAGTGAGGATGATAGTTTAGATAAGAGACTGAGCTGAGGTCATTCTCAGAGGGAGTGGGTAAAGACACGAGCAGCGTGAGATTGATAGTGTGCAGCTGCCGTGGTCTATGGGTGATACAGAGTCAGAAGCCCCTAATATGATGTGGGATGAGAGGCTGTGTGCTGCTTATGGATGGGGAGCAGCCTAGAGGTTGGCTTTGCTGAAATGAGCATACAGCGCTTCTCTCAGCCCCTCTGGCATGTGCTATTAATGAGAGTGGCTGCCTTGATAATGGAGTCACTGGGTGCCTGAAGGTTAAATATAGAGAGCTACACCTACTCAGTGTGATGGACTGCATAGAAGGAAAGTGTAGCTAACAGCAATGAAATGCACTTAATAGCTCTATTGCTGAGGGTTGCTATGAACAGTGGGCCTGCAGCTAGAAGACACAAACAGACACTTAAGTGATTCAAAATATGAGCTGAACTAAAATGAAAACAGTATTTTTTTTTCCTCTGTGTGTACTTGTAGGTGTGTGTTTGAGAGAGAGACAGAGAAATAGTATACAGGTGTGCACTGCCACACAATGCTATTTGCATTTCAGTGCGTGTGCACATTCTTTGGTGTCTGTCTCAGAGGATATGAAACAAGATTTACTAAGTGGAATCTAATATTCTCTTTTTCATCGACCCATGAACTGTCTCTTATTTCCACTGGGAATTATTCATTGTAAATCTCATTGTGAAATTCTCAGTGGCAAAACTGTACCTTCTTTCAGTGCCCTGTGGGTGGCAACAAACCTGCAACTTTCACTCTGTGCCCCGCTTTACACTAATGTTTTTTTCAGCTTGACTTTGTTTTAATTCAGTATGGCTTTTAGCTCTGTCTTACAGTGGCTTTAATGTTATGATTCATTATTATTATTTATTTGCTAGGACCATATGCCAGTATGAAGCCCACTTCATACAGTATGTTTCAATCACTGGTCATTGCTCATGAAAATGATGTTTCTTTGTCCTGTTTTCCCTTCTTACCTCTCTCCTGCTCTTGTCCTTTTCTCCCCATCCTCTCTCCTTTTCTCACCCTCCTACATGCTGCTTTTGTGATGCTGGAGAAGGAGGACAAAGTGGTTAGCATCCCTTATTTCTTCTCATAATGCACTACATCCCACTTAGATGTGTGGAATTCATGTATTCATTAGTTCACTCTTCAACAAGTTGTAATTTCACCTTTTTAATGAGGTGCACTTGTTGTTTTTGTTTTATGTGATTGTGATTGGTCTGTCTTCGTCTCTGTGTCTGTCTCACTCTGTAGAGTCTCGTGCTGAAAGACAGGGTAAGATGCACAGCATGGATCTACCAATATGCACGGGTTTCCATTATAGCCATTGTCAGCTGTGGACCGGAGTCACAGCTTTGCAGCGGGCTGTTGATTCTAATGGCTCTGGGCTTGTGAAGTTCTTCAAGCAGGTCTCCCAAAGTTGTGCTGAACAGTTACCCAAACTAAAGCCTTAAAACTACTTAAAACTACTTTATGCTGATGCATTGTTTGTATATCGTTTTGCTGAAGGAACTTTGCTGCAGTCCATGGCCTGTGTCTGTCCTGCTTGGCCTTTTGCTTTTGTTTTGTAACAAAGCGCTGCCATAAGGTCTGTAATGTATGTGCTCCATGCTCTCTCTTGGGGAGCTGCATTAGTTAATCAGAACTCTGCCATGCACTTGGCTGCTGTAGATAAAACCCTGTAAATACAATCTGGCACTCATTATCCCAATGATTATCAGGCCTCTTGGTAATATCTGTTTTCGTCCATAGACAAGCACTCTTGTTTGTGTGTTGCTGGGTTTTATTTATTTATTAATTCCCCCCCCCCAAATTCACTCCTGAGGTTTCACTTGCCTCTTCCTTTATTCTCTCACCGTTGTTCTCCTTTTACAAGGATCTATTATGGACTGTTTCAGCTGGGCTGGGTTCTGCGCTGTGCATTTTTCATGCCGGAATATTGATGGCATGGGAAAACACAGAACGATGTGTCATTTCCTTCCCGAGAGCAACACCATGAAATGATTAGTATTGATTTCCTCCTCTTACGTTTGCATCTGGCTGGTGGACGTTTCATTGACTAGGACCTGAGACACTGATTCTCTGTCTGCATCTGCACTTCCACAGTACAGTACAGAGAGAAAGTGTGTAAGACTGCTCTGCTAGAGGATGCTCACCCTGCAGATATATGGAACACATAGAAGAGTGGCATGTGACACAGTGCAATCTAGTGGTCATAGTGGATACTGCCGTAGTGGCCTTGTCTGGGCAGGTGAAGTCATTGTTTTCATTGTTAGCACAGGTCCACAGGGAAATAAGACAATGCAACGAGATGCAAATACACACTTGAGCATGGCTGGCTGAGGAACCACGGGAAGCTTACACCTGTTTATTCATAGCATTGCCATTGATCCCTTTAATTCAGAGGAAAAAAAAACAAAACAATGTTTGGAAAAGGAGCCGGGCTAAATGTATCATGCTATTGATCCACAGAAGCTTTGACAAGTGCGAGATGTATGTCTCGGTGAGAAAACGGCGAGACTTGGGAGTTTTGTAACATCAGCAGGGACCCATAATAAATTATTTACGCTATTGATCCGGTATTTAACAATTGAAATGCCTGGTGTATGAGGGACAAGAGTGAGTGTTTGCGAAGGCGGTCAGGGGGCGAGTGTCTCCAGGCGCTGATATACTGGCTCATTAGAGCAAATGGACAGTAATCTCTTTTGCGGCTGTTTTTCATCCTTATCCCGAATTTGTAACATGGTGAATTATAGGGCCAGGTCTGCGTGCCACCGCCCTCATACGTCAAGCTGTCAGAGGTGGGGCACATGAACCCTGTCCGGCCTCTTCCTCCGCTCCACATTCCTCTTGCCACTCCATTTATCTCACCTGTTCGGCTGCAGCTGTCACCTCCAGTAGACCCCAGCTCCGCCTGGCCCTGTCTCTACAAGCCATGGAAATGAGAAGATATTAAAGAACTGAGGGAGGGGTTGGGCTCACAGTGATACATGACAAATTCACAGCCTTTACTCCATCACTCACAGAAGCCACAGGAGTCAAATACGCACACAAATGTGAAGACTCGGGGCTGACTTCTGATCACATTAGTTTATTTGTTAGTGTCCACTAACTACCATAATATCTTTTGGTTTAAACTGTTCAACTAAGGCCCTGCTGAGGACTGGCTCCCCCTCCAGGGTGTGTTTCTGCCTTGCGCCTTGTGATTCCGGGTAGGCTCCGGACACACCATGACCCTGAACTGGATAAGCAGTTACATACAATGAATGAATGATAAATGAATGCAGTTAAAAGGATTGTTTACTGTGAATGGAAGCTATTGGAAACTGTTTTGGCTCATTCCTATTGGTCCATTCATCATCAAATGTAACACATTGTAAATTGCATCTGGCCTTGTTTAGTTCTCTAAAGATATAAAAACACGCACACACATGGAAATACAAGGTTATATTCTGACAGCAAAAATATGCGAGTTATGTAGTTCTGATGCTTAGGCCAACATTCCTTTAGAGTTTAAAGGGAACGTAGACGGTTCTGGAAAACTGCAGCAAAACATCTCCCTCCTAGCCCCCAAAATTTGTGTTCATTCAAAAGGACATCTTTTAAGGTGGAATGGTGCCTTTGAATAAGAGGCTGGCTGTAACTTGTTTGTTGCTAAGGTTTAACTTGTCTGTGCATTTTTACTCACTTTTTCAAATACCATAGACACTCATTTGTAACTTGAGCTGTTAATGCAGTAAACAGTCATCTTATTCACTGTTTGAATTGCCACAGAATCTCTTTAGTTTTGTAGCACTTTCTAAATTTAATGCAGTTAGTTGTCTCTGGAAGATGGAGTCAGTTCCACTTTAAATAATGTAACAGTAACAGCTGAAATAAGTCAATATTTCCCACCAATGGAGCCGGAATAGAGCAATATCCTCATGTCTGTTTTCAGCGTTTAGAGATCTCTCCACCATCCAAATGCGTCCAGGTGCCTTTGCTCGGCCGTGCCTGAGCCAGAGACGCGCTGAGAGAAAGCCTCAGGCTGATTTTATGAAAGATGTATTGGATTGAAATCATGAACTTCATTTTTAAGTTACACATAGTTAGTTAATTACCAGTCAGTCATAACATTAAAACTACCTCCTTGTTTCTGCACTCAGTGACCATTATATCTGCTGCACTTTCAGACTGTAGGGCAGCTGCTGATCTGTGTAATTAGTTTGTCCTCTTACCTGTTTCTTCACTGATCTGGACCACCACAGAGCAGGTATTATTTGGGTGGTGGATCATTCTCAGCACTGCGGTGACACAGATGTATTTGCTTGTGTTGAGCATGGATCAGACACAGCAGTGCTACTAGTGTTTTAACATCGTTCAGAGAGAGGATTTTATTTGCTGCTGCACAGTGTGTTTGCCATCATCCAGTCTTTCGTCAGTGGTCACTGACTGCTGCCCACAGGGTGCTGTAGCCTAGATAGTTTGGTTTGATTGAATAGGATTGTTTCCAGTGTTTTGTATCATTTATTCAACATTGCCGCGAAAAGTCTTTGTGGGCTCAGCCTGTTTATAACACAGTTCCTTGTATTTATATATTAAAAAAAATTGAACTAGACTACAGGTCCATGTCTTCTCATTTCCACTTCCTTGTGGATGCTGAAGTGTGATGTTAGAGGCGGCGTGTTGCAGCAGCTCAGGGGCATGACAACAGTGCTGGGAAATGGAGATTAAAGACATTAGAACGCTTAACACTCCCTAGCTAGAGCTGTCTAATCTTAAGAGCTTGGGTTCTATACACATTAACAGTTTAGTTACTCCAGCCTTGCAAGCAAACATTCAGTAGTTATCTATCATCTTGTTTCAGAGATGCAAACTTTGGGTAGTGGTATACACTGAGATGTGTTACGAAAAAATTTCTTTTAAATGCCGTTGTCCTGTAATGTAGCCATTCACTATCCTCTCATCTGCTTTTACACTCACAAACTGTGTGTAATTGTATACACTTTGTTGCATCACCAAAGTGTAGACAGAGATTGATTTTTTTTATTTTTTATTTTATTTTTTAATTCCCCCCCCCCCCTCTCTCTCTTCTGAGTGAGTATAAAAATAGCCTTCCCTCGGAGGACGTGACTGGAAAAGGGGATGTCTAAATACATCTGTATTATTTCCTCTTAATCTTGCTCCGAACTGAAGGAGGGCAGGGAGAGACGAGTGCTTCCATGTAATCCAGGATATGCCTGTAGCGGATAAAGCGCACAAAAACAAACACACGCACACACAGAATATGGATTGTATTATTAATCTGATGATAAAAATGAATTGTTTCACAGAGCTGGTGGTGTTAATGAAACTACATCTTCATCAGAATAAACGTGAATTAGACACATGTTACGTTATTCCTCTCCCTGAGGTCCACTTGTTTTTTCTTAAACAAAACAGCTGTAACTAATTTTTTCATTGCTATTTCCAAACTCCCTTTGTACCTTTTGAATTTAACAGGCTTTTTTTTACAGTGCTTTTAACATGTTATTGTCATTGCACAGTAGTGGAATGACAAATATACAGCGATTTGTAGTCATCCCAGTGCCAGGGGAGCAGTTAGGTGATGGATAGTTTGCTCGAGGGCACCTCAACCCTGAATTTTGAGGGAGGAGACAGCGCTGTTCCTTCGCAGATATACGTACACATATATATTTTTGTGACATCCCATTAATTATTATTTAAGACAGAAATGTCAATGATACATTGTGAACTTTCAAATGTGCACAATATTTAAAGAATTGGACTGTTTAATCAGGTTTATCCCATCTGAACTCTACCTGACCTACAAGCTGAGTTTGTAAAATGAGAGGCAGTGAGAGAGAGAGTGGACGCTGAGAGGCCACTGAGCACTTGCTCCTGGACGCCATGTGTCCATCCACATGCTCGCAGGAAGCAGCACCTTACTGATCACCAACAGCTTTATGATAATTAGTCTGATAATTAGCCCATCATTGCCGCTTGACATGTTCCCCGCAGGCTTATTTCCTCACGTGCTCTTACCTTCTTTATCATGACAGTCATCCCACACTGGCCGTGTGTAGCTGAAATGTCATGCTTTTGAATTGTATTTGAACGGACACCATTTATTTATTCACTGCTTATCCACCCCCCACAAAAAACAAGGGATCACTGTACACTTTTCCTCTCTCTCTCGACATCTTAGTTTCCTCAGTTTTGGCTTGAGGTTAGTTTCTGTCTATTGTCTCAGCCTTTTTCTTAGTCTGGTTTCTCTTGATTTGTTCTAGTGCCTCCTTATTGGTCTCTGTCTTTGTTCCAGTGTTTAGTTCTTAGTCCTGTCTTTACCTTCAGATTGGTCTCTGTGTGGGTTTTAAGTCCTCAGTGTATCTGTTTAATGCTATGTTCTGTTCTATATTATGATCTCTGTTCTTTGCTTTAGTCTGTGTTACTCTTTATTAACCCAGTGATAACAGAAACACAAAAGTAAAGAGCTTCTTTGCACATTTCCTCCTCTAAGCCTCGATGTTTCTCCACATGCGGGACAGGTGCTTGTTTTAAATCACGCCTCAGTCCAGAACAGTTGAGTTTTCCTTATTTTTTATTTATTTTTTAAATGTTTTTTTCCTAGGTCTTTTGCTGTAGATATTTTTATATGACCACTGCTTTGTCGATAACAATGAACACCATTTTGCATGTCCAGTACCATAGAGCAAAAATGTAGCTTTTGCCATGAAGTTATGAATCCTCACAAATTTGACCACACACACACACACACACTTCCATGCACAATCTTGCCTGCTGTAGATCGTGTCCTAGTTTTCGTATCCAGAAATGGCTAACGGTGCTGTTTGCTCCCCTGGGATGGCTTTAAAGCATGTAACAAATTGCCTCTAGAGGTTAGTTAAAGAGCTTTGAAGTGATATCTACATTACTGAGCCACATATGAAAACGACAGTATCTGGATCTCAGTGAGTATAGTAAGGGCCTAACACTGTACCACGATTAAAACAGTGATTAAAATGGCAAAAAATGGAAGTGATTAATTTTGTTGTATGAGATTTGCATGACCACAGCACGTTGTGTGACTGGATACATATTTGATCAAAAAAAATTATTATTTTTTTTTCTTTGGGACATTGTGCAGTTCACTCGCACTGATGTTAGAGTTCTGGCCTAATCCGTGTACAGAGGGTCTGTTTGTGCCTGACAGCTGGGGGATTCAACCACTGATTTACTTTAGATTAGTTTGGAGCATTGCCAGGACCCCCCCCCCCCCCTCAATATTCACCCTTTCTACTGTCTATGGCCATGACCTGCACCTCCAGTGGGACCTCCGGTCCTCTGCCTCACTACCTCAACATGACAACATGCTCTTCTTTCTTTAGGGCTCTTTTTAGTACTAATAGATTAACTAAAGCTAGGCTGATCAGATATAGATCTATAATGATTTAGTGATAAATCTAAATGGTCTTTGACTTGGTTTTACACTTTTAGGAAAAGAACATTTATTAGACCAACAGATTGGGGGGGGGAAATATCAGACACATTGACAACAGCAGATATTTGCTTTAGCGTTTTTACTGTACTCCAGACAATGCAGTGTTTAGGTTTGGTGCGTTAAAATATCTGCATTTTGCTCACTTTAGATTAGCATGGTGGCACAACAGGTAGTGTCACTGTCAAACAACTTTGTGGTCCTGGTGCTGGGGCTTCGAGACCTGTTTCGGGGTCACTGTCTGTAAGATGTTTGTGTGTTCTCCACGTGTCCCCATGGATTTCCTCCAGGTACTCCAGTTTCCTCCCACAATCCACACACGCATATTGATAGGTGGACTGGCCTAATAAGTGTCTGTCTTTTGGCACAGGATCTTTGACTTGGAATAGTGTTAATTTGCCATGTAATGGAGCTTCCTTTACGTTCTCTAACTAAATTTACCCTTATGATATATTTCTTTTAGAAATTTGTATCATATCTAGTCGTGGAGCCCGTTTTGCAGGTGATATGAATTAAGTTTGTGATGTTTGAAGGAGGGTGGAACAGCAGAAACTAGGACAAGAGTTTTAAAAACAGGTGGCATATGTGAACACTGTTATCCTGCTAGAAGAGCAGAGTGCGTTTGGCTGGCACAGACCTCAGTGGCAGAAGGCCTGTGTGTGTGTTTGTGTATGTGAATAAGTGTGTGTTGGTTTGGCATTCCGTTCATGGGGCCAAAGGACGCCTTTACCCACCAAAGCTATGCAGCGAGCTGGGGAATTGTTTGTGGCTTCCTGATGGTGCTGCTTGGGTGGATGCCTGGATAAATATAGCCATATAGCACCCCCCCCCCCCACCAACACACACAGCACCACCCCAAACACTTTAATCAAAAGCAATCTGGAGGAGGAGAGGAGTGAAAAAAGAGGGAAAAATATGGAATGTGCCAAGGTCTTTTTGTGTTCTCTTTCCATCAGTCTCCTCCTGAAGGAATCAGCGGGGACTGAGTGAGGAGGATATGGGGGAGGGTGATGGATAGAGCAGCTTAATGCCTGTGAAAACAGGACCTGGCCTGCTAGGACTCTCATCAAGGCTCCTGCAGCTGTCCCCACAGAGAACGTGGTCAATGCCAATGCTTTATTAACATATGATTCCATCCCACAGACCTGATGAATCTCTTGCCCGGATTCAGCAGCACCCACATCCAGTCACTCAATATTGAAGACTTATACTTCACGCTTCATTCATGTCATTGTTGTAAATGTGTTCATCCACAATTTTAGTCAACTCCTCCCTAACCCCCCCCCCCCCCAGATGCAGACACCTGCTCATCCAGTGTTCCTTCTGAAATTAAGGCTTACGGACAAGAATTAAGAAGGTTGACCCTCATTGCTGCAGTTACAGCTGCTTTTTTGTTGTAAGGCTTTTATGCAGAATGAGTAATACTCAATCACTCTAGAACAGGGGTCACGAATACGAGCACTATGTCCCTGTTACGGTTCAATTGTAGCACTCCAAGAAACTCAGACTAATCACATGCCTTTCTGTATATCACACTATTGGATGTTCAGCCAATCAGACCCGTGCGTTATGATAAGCGCTGTGACTTGAATGAGTGACACACACAGGGCAGGGCTCCAGACACTGCTGTCCTGGGGCCAGTAAAAAATAGCCCAAGTGACGTGATAAAAGCTCTTTTGGGACGACAGTGTTGTCTGGGATAAAACCATAAACTTAAGAATGGACGTGAACAATAATGGGTTGAAATTCTCATAATGCTGAACATGGATTCTGTTTAGGGTTAAAGTTCCATTCTTCTGCATAAACAGCCAATCAGCTTGCTGTTAATGGATAAAGTCCTGCCCCTTGGCAACAAGAACCAATCAGGTTGCTGGTTATGGAAAAGCAGTAAAGTCAAATGCAACCACAAAAGTCGTTAGGGACTTTATTTAAAATGTCTTTTTTTCATACTCAGTGTTTTATTTGTCATTTTTACTTGAAACTAGAAAAGGCCATTTTATGTATTTGTTGTTTATAAGTATGAATAAATCTTGTTGGAATAATACATTGAAACGAAATTGAAAGTGTAATTTGATTTGACATTCAGTTGTTAACTACATAAAATGATGCTATAATTATAAGGCTATGGCACTGATCATAATGCAAGTTATATATTATGCTTCAGACCTTGGCAATTACTACTGCTACACAGATCAATGCTGGGAAGTTTATACCCCTGTGGCTTTATTTGTGGTAGTGTGAAGTGTGAAGCTCATTTACAGCTGACTCTGAGTGGTATAAGAGGTGTTTAAAGCGTTTCAGTGATGCGTTCACCTTACATTCACTGGAAGGGACTCTGAATATATATATATTATATATATTAAAAAGCATAGTTTTTCTCATCATATAGATTGGTTAAACCAACAGCACACTTGATTTAACAAAATTGTGTGTTTATTAAGGTAAAACAGTTTAATGTAGCAGTTTGTTTGTTCTTTTAGGAAATAAACCCTTACTGCTTAGATAAATAGCTTTTTATAACCACGTTTTCTCTGGTGCCTAAAATATTTGCACAGGACTGTATTTTTACATGCTTTAATGTTTTTTAAATGCATGTGTTTAGGTGTGGTACCAACCTACGTTTGAGGTGCGTTTGATTGGGTGCAGTTAACTCTGTCTTATAAGACAGAAGGGCGCCTCTCTCAGCTGTAAATAGCACCTCACTGCATTTCAGTTCATTTGTGATTTGCTGTAAGAAAATGGCTGCTCTCTATTTGAAACACAGTCACTCACCTCAGAAACGGAAGGACTGTATTATGATAATGCTGTATATGTAGCCAAAACTGTCACTCCTAAATGGAGGCTAGGGGGAATGTATTTTGAGCTCAGCATTATTAGTGTTATTAAAGTGCTCTCCTCTTTGCAGGTAATGTGGGTATGTAACCAGTGCCGTAAGCAGCAGGACATCCTTACTAAATCAGGGGAATGGTTTCCGGGACAGGGGCCAAAGCCAAAGCCGGCGGGGCTAGGGACAGCAGTAAGCGACCCGGCGATGTGTGGAGACCCCACAGGAGAAAAGAAGGTGCGCTCCAGGTCTCAGATCCCTCTTAATCCCTCTGCCTCTACTGCCCATGACAGCCAGCTGCCTGCCTCCACTAACTCCAGCAAAGGACCTGCTGCCGGCCAGGCCGACATGCCTTCATCCCGCTCTCGCAGTGAACCTCCTCGAGACAGGTACTCAACCACTGTCTTCTTCATTATACACTCCTGAAACTGAGAACGCCTCTGAGTATTGTTTTTTATTATTGTTTTAAATGATCTAAATAGTGCTGGCCGATAAAATGATTATTGATATGTTCATAGGAATAGAAACCTTCATTTTTATTCCTGGTTAGCACAGCCACCTGCACGCTATCTGTCATGTATACTCATGCTATTACGGTAAATGAACACTCGGACGCATAAAAGCGGTCACTGTTTTGGGGTGTATTTTGTTTGGTGTGGCAGCCCCCTGTCAGAACACAAGGGCAGAAACTTTCCCTCATGCACTGGGAGAATCCGGTGGGTTTTTCTTCACTCAAAGTGTATTTTCCTCCCAGGAAATATTCTCCGGTTTGTGAGAGCATTGTTCGTTGCCTGATGTGGTTTTCCTCACACAATTATTTTCTCTGCTCTCTAATTTATAATGGGCTCTGATGCCATAGATCAGGCTCCTTCTCTTGAATAGAAACTCCCAAGGGTGGAATTTTTCTGCCTGGGTATACTCCGGACCCGCGTCCATGAACTGGATAAGCGGATAAAGGCAGTGAATGAATGAACGTGTGAAACTGAAAACATTCTAGCTTTCCCAATTTTCCAAGCACTGTTCTAAGTCTTCTAATGGGTTAAGTGTAAAATGTTTACAGATCAGCACTTGGGAGTGTCATTTTATTTATTATTTTAAACTCTTCTTAATCTATATTTTTACTCTTTATGCTTCTTTAAACACTTGAGTAATGCCCTAAGAATGTTTTGATAACACAAGACAAAGATATTTACATTACCTTTATGTGGTAAGAAAATTGTATTGTTCCAGTGAAATCTTAATAATCTTAGTGAATCTGAGTAATGTGCATGTTGTCTAGTAATGAACATTTGGTGTATTCAGTCTATATTTTTAGAAGGATGTCCTTTGTCACAGTGTGACACAATTTTAATATTGAGATTGATCAATATCGAAAACCTTATCGTAAAATCATTTTTGGCCATATCGCCCAGCTCTAGATGTAAATGATATAAACGTATATGAGAAATCCTTTGGTGCCACCAGAGAAGAACGTTCCAATATCACATGCTATTTAATGTGTATATTTGTACAATCTTGATGGAAAATACACTTTCAAATATGATGATCATGATCTTTAATTTTGTTTTAACTTCTTTTTCTTTTTCTTCCTGCTCTCAGGAAAAAGCAGTCGTCCTCCTCAGACCAGAATGGCAAGGCCGGGACCAGGGGAGAGAGACGTCGGGGACTTCCCAAAGTCCAATCACAGGGTTCAGAGGAGCGAGAGTCTTCAGACAGTCGTAGAGAGGGCCGACGGCTGACGAAGACTCGGTCGCAAGACAGAAGCGATGCTGAGCTGGAGAGGAGTGGAGTACAACCCAGAAGGACAGAGGGTGAGCTCAGGCAATCTCAGGAGGAGTACCGAGCTGAGCCTGGCTCCATACGGCACCCCGCAAAGCCCAAGGCCGGGGAGCAGGAGGGTCATATGCACCCTAAAGCACCCAGCACAGGGCAGCCTGAAGGGGGCATGCCTGAGAGGAAGGTAGGGGAGGTGGGGAAGGAGGGCAGGGTTAGTCGTAGGTGGTCAGAGGAGCGGCAAGCTTCTCTGGATGGTCAGCAGCAGGCTTATGTTGGGGAGAGGACCGTGGGGGGTGCTGGGGGACAGGGAGGACCTGCCATTCAACCTGTTCCCTCTAAAACGAACCACACCCCGCAAGCCCAGCCGCCGGCTCCAGGGTTCCGAGTGGGCCCTGCTGGACCGGCCGGTCCCCCTGAGCTCAGGGAGCCTCCAGATTGGGGCAGGAAGCTGCAGCCGAGTCACCTGGAGCCCAGCTCGGCTGCCATGATGCGTAAATCCAAGCGGGAAAAGGCTGAAAGCATGCTGCGCAACGACTCACTCAGTTCTGACCAGTCGGAGTCCCTGCGGCCGCCTCCACCACGGCCCTACAAGTCCAAACGTGGCGGCAACAAGCGGCAAATGTCGGTCAGCAGCTCAGAGGAGGAGGGTGGCTCCACACCTGAATACACCAGCTGTGAGGATGTGGAGATTGAGAGCGTCAGCGAGAGAGGTGGGCTGCATCCAGCGTTTCCCAATATATGTTGAGTACTCATACCTGCATTCATGTGTTAAAGTTTTAGAGAATATAATTTCTTACGATTTCCTGTCCCAGTCTGGGGGACCCCACATTACTACTTAATACACACTAACACACCAGTGATCTTAGTCAAATGCATCGTCCCAAAGTCAACTCAATAGCTAAATTAATTTGTTCTAAATAATACCGGGCATTGTCTCCACCTGTTTTGGGTCTGATTCCTCAACAGAGAAATACTTTCCTTCAGATTCCGGATTTCACAAAGCAGTACAATATTTGCCATCAGTCCTGACTCTCTGGTTGCATATGGAATTTTGAACTGTGATATGTTAAATGATTATAAAGATATTTACCGTTTAAACACTGTCAGAACGATGTCTAAATAATAAGGTTAGAGATTGTAGGGGTTAGTGTGTTAGGATAGGTTTGGCTTCTCTGGAGCATAGCCGTGACCTGGAAAAAAAAACAATCTATAATACTTTAATTAAACTGTTTCAACTAGTAACAGTCAGAATATTTTTGGTTATATCAGTGCTAATATTAGGATATTTAAGGCCAGATCGTATGTTTTCTCGTAGTTATTAATGATTTTAGTTAGAATTTAGTGTGCCATTAATCTTCTTTTAGTGTGTGGAGGTGGGGGGGTTCAGACCAGTGAACTAAAGCAATAAATGGTGTAGTTTAAGAGAGGGTGTGCTCATGGTAGCATGTTGTTTGGCGAGCAAAGTAGTTGAACACAGACTTAAAAGGTCAGTGTATTAGCACAAGCTGGAGATGAAATGTAAACAGCAGACAGAGAGAGAGAGAATAGAGAATGAACAGTACACCAACTCATTCTTATCCTTGTAGCAGGACTTAATCAGACTGAGAGATTTCATTTACGCTGCAGGTAAGAGGCCTGATAGCGGCTCCATACACAGATTATGAGCAGAGGACTATTGAGGCTAGAGGCTTTCATTAGGTTGTGTACTGATACGACTTGGCTTTGTTTTACATGGATATATTGTTTAGAAAACACAAGTGCTGCCGATCTACTTCAGATTCCTTTCTGGCGCTCTTCTGTCAGTTTGTATTAGTTGTTATATATCGGTTTCTGGTATAAATATCTTGTGGAATACAATGTATAATAGAATATCAGATGCAAAAGACATTTTTTTTCAACATTTGTCAGTGGGGGCAAGAATTAGGTTTTTGAAATTGTAGTCTTTATTAATGAGCTACTTGTATATGCTTGTATTTATTGCATTTTTGATGTATGCAAACATCTCCACTTTCTACAGCAATGCAGTTAGTGATGGGAATGTTGAGGCTTAAGTAATAAATCTTCATCTGGTGATGCCTCTTCGCAGACGGGCAGATGAAAAGGCATATGGGTCATGGGAATATAATACAAAACAGCTGTAAAAATAAGATCAGTGTGCTGCTAAATTGCTGCTGATGATTTTTTTAATCTTGTTTTCATAAATGCAGTGGTGCCTTGTATTGTGACGGTCTCATACAGATGACGTCAGAACTGCCCACTTTTCTGTTTATGATTTTTCTTTTGATGTGGAGTAAGAGGTGTGTAAGGTTTTAAAAAAACTTTATTAGGGCAACACTTTTCTAACAGAACTGGGTTAGGGAGTGAAGAAGCACTCTCTTTAAAGAAAGATGCATTGCATTCTATATACTTTTAAGCTCTGACATACTTGTAAGTAAGCCACATGTCTTACTGCTCCATAGAGCTTTTCCTCTTTGTCTTTTATTTTTCCCTGGCCTTTACACATCACCTGAACTCCTCAGCCAGACTTCAAAATTCAAACGAGTTACGTAGTCTTGCCGGAAGAAAAAGGGAATAAGTGCAGTGGTAAATCAAAGCTCTTTTCAAACAAGCCGGAGTCGTCTATTCACAGGGTCATTTTTTCAGCTCTGGGACTGAAGCCCTGGTTCGGCAATGAATACCTAATGGCCTTATAGTAGATTAAGGAAAAAAACTGGAATAAAGATTGCCATATCATTAAATGCTGCTGTAAATCACAAAGCGCCTGATTCTAGAGTGGATTATATCTGTTATGTATTTATATATGTATTCTGCACTTATTTTTGTCATTGAATAGTGAGCAACTCTAGCAATCAGTCATTTTGGAGTGATCTAGATGGTTTGTAAACAGGGTTCCAGACTGTGCCTGTATGATGAGCTCATAGCTCCAGTACTGTGCGTCATAGCCATCTCTGCTGGTTGCCTTTGGCACTTGAGATGTCCCATGTGCTGAGAAATAAGCAGAAACGGTCAGTCCAGGGGCACAGCGCACATGCTGCCCCTCCATAAAACATGCCAGGAGTAAATATGAAGCCAGCGTCATGGAAAACTTTGACACTGTCACACTGTGTGTGTGTGTTTGTGTATGAGTGGCATTGTATGTCATTAAGCTTCCCCTGTCAAGAGACAAAATGAAGCTCTTAGGCTCTGAGCAAACACAAGTTCAGGAGCACACAAGCCCCATTAATCCCTGTCCGTGCCCTTGTGCTGCAGGGTGAAATGAGTGGCCATGCTTTAGGGCGACAGCTTGGCAGAGCGTGCCCCTCCAGAGCACAAATGTTCAATAAACGGAGAGCTGTGAGTGTAAACAGCAGGTTTGGAGAGTGTGTGTTCTGGCTAGGATAAAGCAGCAGCTCGTCAGGCAGAGAGGCTGTGTGTTTGTGATGCTCTCTACACTGTGAGGCCTCAATCCAGCTCACTATGCTTCTTTCCTCCTTTGATTTCCAGGGGACTGGGAGTGCTGTCCTCTGGACCCCACTGGGTGGCATGTATGTATTCCAGCACACTAAATATATAAACTCTATTGTAGTGTAGTTTGTATTTTACAGATTTGTTTTTGACAAACCATGTGGGTATATAGCCCTGCCTAAATGAATATGAAAGGATTGAATGTATGCAAATCCTACACAACTACATGAGTATTGAATACAAAGTAGGACGCAAGAAAAGTTTAGAGGTATCCAGAATAATGAAGATGAATGTAGCTATAATACAGCATTTCCCACAGGTCTAAGCCTGGAGACAGCACCATGGGAGAATCTATGTATATCCATACACTTCATAGCATTTCTTTATTTTTATGAATGTTTGACTAAAGCATGTTTAATATAGATGTGAAATATCATCTTGGAATACAGTGAAACATGTAGGTGAAGCAAATGACCCCATTGTTGGACACTGTTTAAACAGGATAGAATAAGTATCGTAGCATACACACCAATGAGACCACGGGTTTAAAACTGAATAATGCCTGGATCAGACTACATGATATTTTTGTCTTTCATGACGTTCACTATGTCAGATTAGCACTATAAATTTGTGCCATGTCTTGGTTGGGAGACTGGCAACACTCGACGTTTCACACGGACCGTTCTTTGTTCACGCCGTTGCGTGAGTTCAGAGTTTCTTTGGGGGGGGGGGGGTCAAGAAAATGTCAATCACGGCTACAGATTCGCTTTGTGCTGCTGTTGGTTTTGTGTTCCAAAAAGAAGAAGAAAACACAGTTGTGGACCCGTTCCTGTGTGTTTTGAGGAGGAGAGAATAGACTCCTGCAAAGAGAACTTGAGGTAATGTGTTAACATATCAAGCATTTCCTCGGTTTCTTTTTTTCCCACCTGACAGCCTCCTTCTTTCTCTTCTGTGTTTATATATGCGCACCAGACAGTGCTCTCTCCTCCTATTGGTAATCGTCAAGGACACGCTGTAGGATATGTCAGACTAGGCGAAACAATTCTAACATGGTAGACTTTTTGCCGTGGTGTTGTGGGGAGTCTCAGATGCCACATCGCTGGTCTTTGATTATGTCACACTACAAGACCATTACTCGCCCACGACGCTCAAATTAGGTTCAGACACTGGAAATTTGTCAGATACGACAAAATCCTGCCAAAATCGGGCTAAATTTGTGTAGACTGATCCCGGCATAACGTTGATTATTTTGTTACAGTGGAACTTGGGAAGGGGTGGGATATATTAGGCAGCAGGCTCTTGAAGTTGACATGGTGGGAGTGGGGAAAAATGGGCAAACATAAGGATTTGACAAGGGCCACATTGCGCTGGTTATAATGTGTTCGTCAGAACATCCCCACAACAGGTGTTACCAGTATGTAGCCCATGACCCTCTGTCACTGGTTCACCATTTGTGCTTCTTTGGTTCACTTCTGATGGGTACTAATCACTGCATACTGGCAAACACTACAAGACCTGCTGTGATGGGTATGCTCTGAACACAATTTTTTAGGACCACTGCAATTTCTGATGTCCAAGTCATTCATGTTCATAATCTTGCCCATTTTTACTGCTTCCAACACACCAGGCACCACCTTATATATCCCATCCTAGATGTATAAGATGCCACTGTAACAGAATTAACAGTACTATCCACTCCATTTTCTTATAACTAACATACGTGTAAACCAATTAACCATAGCATTATGGCCACATCCATGTCCCTACACTCACCGTCGGCTCCACTGGCCATACAGGAGCACTTTATAGTTCTACAGTTACAGACTGTAGCCCATCCGATGCTCTGCAAACTCTGTCTAGCCCCTTTCACCTTGTTCTCCAGTGTTCTGCACACTCTTAGGACCACCACAGAGCAGCTATGATTGGGTGGATATGAGTCCAACATAATAAAAGTAATTAATGTAAATAGTTAATGACTATATTTTACAGACCATTTATTTACATCTATTTTTTTTAAGAGATGGTTTCAATTGCTTAATTTAAACATGTATTTTGTGTTAATTTATATGCTATTTTGAATAAAATGGCAGAAATATGTAGGGTTGTGCGTGTGTGAAGGTGAGGTGAGGGTTGAATGTAATAAGAGAGTTTCCCCTCTGATGGGATTAAATCACTGCCTTGTTCTCTCCAGCATCCGGTTACATGGCAGCCCTCCAAGGAAGGTGATCATTTAATCGGCCGGATCACTCTGAGCAAGCGCACGGCCATGCCAAAAGAGGCTGGAGCACTGCTGGGGCTAAAGGTTAGTGACACACACGGCTCCCGCACCAATTACACACTTTTACACATACACGTACACACACAGGGGTCCATTGAGTAACTCTGTGAACTGTCACAAACAGAAGGATGTGATGCTGCCTAATTGGAGCAGCATGTTTTCGCTCTCATATGAAAATATCACAACTCAGAAATGGAAACGTTACAGGAGAAGGACAGTTCCCATATATTACCATCTGTTAAAGCAAATAAACAATTTGTTTTGAACTTGATCCTTTTTGATTTTGAACTTTCTTTAGTGTTTTCTCTTGTTTTCTTGTAATAAAATATTGTAATATAAAGTGTGTGTGTACATGTAGGTGGTAGGGGGTAAGATTACAGAAACAGGGAGACTCGGGGCCTTCATCACCAAAGTTAAAAAGGGAAGCCTGGCCGACGTGGTGGGCCATTTAAGGGCAGGTGAGCTCGGTTCTCTATCCTTCTCATTCCTTCTCTATGTATCCCCAAACTTAATTTTTGACTTCCATGTGATAAATTTCCCACAACCATTTACTGGAATAAGCAACAAATAAAACATCGACAGCAGAGTGCTTAGTAAATTAACCTGGAGATTTGTTATTTAATTTGACTGTTATTTTGTCTGTAGGAGATGAGGTGCTGCAGTGGAATGGTAAATCATTACCGGGATTAACTAAGAAGGAAGTGTACAATATCGTTTTGGATTCCCAAGCGGAACCCCAAGTTGAATTAGTTGTTTCAAGGCCCATTGGGTGAGTCTTCCATTACCTTCCTACAATTCTTAATGTCATCTCACCACAGCTAATGTTATTTCAGTGGCAAATGACCTGCAGGTTCTTCTAAGCACCAAGATTTGTCATAGTCTGTTCAAGAGGAAATGTGCACTTGAGGCCCAAGAGTTTTCTCAGTCTAGCCTACTTCAATGTTTTGGAGTTCTGGGGTAATTTATGTTTCAATTGTGTACAGTTTTCACTGTTAGCCATTATATTCTGCTTTGCACTGTCCTCCTCCCTCTTTTAAAAAGATGTATTCATTGATTTCTCTCCAAACACTTACGAAGGGTGTATAAATCTTACCCGTAAGTAAAACAAACTCCATGAGGTGATTCTCATCCCCCAGCTCTCTCCCTCCTTACCTCTGTCCGTTACCCCGTCGAAAATAAATATGCAGCCCTTGAAAACAAAGCTGCAAACTGTTCTGTGACCACACCTCCCAATTACTCCTGGTGTTTATCAGCTGACCATACAATGTTTGGTTAAAATCCTACTGTCCCTCAGTTGAGTGTGAGAGAGAGAGAGATGAATATCAAGTTATTTATTTATTTATTTATTTTTCTTTTCAGTGATATACCAAGAATACCAGAAACATCACACCCTCCATTAGAATCTAGTGAGTATTCAGTCTCATACATTGTATACTGCAGTCACTGGAGGTTTCTGTTCTAAAGCACATTAAGGACAGATTTCACTATATATATATATATATATATATATATATATATATATATATATATATATATATATATATATATATATATATATATATATATATATATATATATATATATAAGTAGGTTGACTTATAAATATCTCTAGTTGCTGAATACTCATTTTAATTTTATGCTTTACTATGGGGATTTTGATTGAATTGTGATTGTGCAACTGAACATCCGTGTCCACAGTGGGTGCTATTAAAGTAGCAGAAAGCATTAATTATAGTGGTGTCTTGGACATATTGTGTATATTATGAATAATGTCTTTTTTTTTTTTTACAGGAATAATAAGTCTTTCATTACATGGCAACATTATTCTTTTCAAACCTTAACCGCTGTTTGCTTGGCCTTCAGGTTAACACGCTGTCATAATTTTAGTGATGCCTTTGTTGTCTGTGCCTCTACAGCAGGTTCAAGCTCCTTCGAGTCTCAGAAGATGGAGCGGCCATCTATATCTGTGCTGTCCCCTTCAAGCCCCGGTGGGCTTAGAGATGCTCCCCAACTTCTGCCTGGACAGCTCTCGGTGGATACAATATTAATCAGCACTTTTATCATCCTACTCATCTCCTTTTTTCCCTATTTCTCTGGGAACAAAACCTTGCTTGTGTATTTTTCAGGTGAAAATGTGGTACGATAAGGTGGGCCATCAGTTGATAGTGAACATCCTGCAGGCCAAAGAGCTACCCCCCAGACAGGACGGCCGACCCCGAAACCCTTACGTCAAAATGTATTTCCTGCCGGATAGAAGGTACTTTGACTTCTATGTTACTTTACTGACCCTTTTAAACTGACTTGGAGGAATGGAGTCTCAAACTAGGTTTAATTAATTATTGGTTATGGCCATTTTTATAACTTTCAGTGTACGTTTTTTCCCTTCGATACATATAAATATTGAGGTCATTTTGCTGTGCTTTTTTTTTTTTTTTTTTTTTAAAACAGTGATAAAAGCAAACGAAGAACAAAAACGGTAAAGAAGAGCTTGGAGCCCAAATGGAACCAAA